>NC_065591.1:101159031-101813350 GCF_024542745.1 Macaca thibetana thibetana
CTTTACCATTATGTAATGGCCTTCTTTGTCTCTTTTGATCTTTGATGGTTTAAAGTCTGCTTTATCAGAGACTAGGATTGCAACCCCTGCTTTTTTCTGGTTTCCATTTGCTTGGCAGATCTTCCTCCATCCCTTTATTTTGAGCCTATGTGTGTCTCTGCATGTGAGATGGGTCTCTTGCTTCCAGCAGACTGATGGGTCTTGACTCTTTATCCAATTTGCCAGTCTGTGTCTTTTAATTGGACCATTTAGTCCATTTACATTTAAGGTTAATATTGTTATGTGTGAACTTTATCCTGTCATCATGATATTAGCTGATTATTTTGCTTGTTAGTTGATGCAGTTTCTTCCTAGCATCGATGGACTTTACATTTTGACATGTTTTTGCAATGGCTGGTACCTGTTCCTTTCCATGTTTAGTGCTTCCTTCAGGATCTCTTGTAGGGCAGGCCTGGTGGTGACAAAATCTCTAAGCATTTGCTTGTCTGTAAAGGATTTTATTTCTCCTTCACTTATGAAACTTAGTTTGGCTGGATATGAAATTCTGGGTTGAAAATTCTTTTCTTTAAGAGTGTTGAATATTGGCCCCCATTCTCTTCTGGCTTGTAGAGTTTCTGCCGAGAGATCTGATGTTAGTCTGATGGGCTTCCCTTTGTGTGTAACCTGACCTTTCTCTCTGGCTGCCCTCAACATTTTTTCCTTCATTTCAACTTTGGTGAATCTGGCAATTATGTGTCTTGGAGTTGCTCTTCTTGAGGAGTATCTTTGTGGCATTCTCTGTATTTCCTGAATTTGAATGTTGGCCTGCCTTACTAGGTTGGGGAAGCTCTGGATGATATCCTGAAGAGTGTTTTCCAACTTGGTTCCATTTTCCCCCTCACTTTCAGGCGCCCCAATTAGACGTAGATTTGGTCTTTTCACATAATCCCATATTTCTTGGAGGCTTTGTTCATTTCTTTTTACTCTTTTTTCTCTACATTTCTCTTCTCGCTTCATTTCATTCATTTGATCTTCAATCGCTGATACTCTGTCTTCCAGTTGATCGAGTTGGTTACTGAAGCTTGTGCATTTGTCATGTAGTTCTCGTGTTATGGTTTTCATCTCTATCAGTTCTTTTAAGGTCTTATCTGCATTGATTATTCTGGTTATCCATTCATCCATTCTTTTTTCAAGGTTTTTAGTTTTGTTGCACTGGTTAAGTAGTTTCTCGTTTAGCTCTGAGAAGTTTGATTGACTGAAGCCTTCTTCTCTCAACTCGTCAAAGTCATTCTCCGTCCAGCTTTGTTCTGTTGCTGGTGATGAGCTGTGTTCCTTTGGAGGGGGAGATGCTCTCTGATTTTTTGAATATCCAGCCTTTCTGCACTGCTTTTTCCCCATCTTTGTGGTTTTATCTGCCTTTGGTCTTTGATGATGGTGACATATTGATGGGGTTTTGGTGTGGGTGTCCTTTCTCTTGTTAGTTTTCCTTCTAACAGTCTGGACCCTCAGCTGTAGGTCTGTTGGAGTTTGCTTGAGGTCCACTCCAGACCCTGTTTGCCTGGGTATCAGCAGTGGAGGCTGCAGAAGATAGAATATTGCTGAACAGTGAGTGTTGCTATCTGATTCTTGCTCTGGAAGCTTCGTCTCAGGGGTGTACCCCACAGTGTGAGGTGTCAGTCTGCACCTAGTGGGGGATGTCTCCCAGTTAGGCTACTCAGGGGTCAGAGACCCACTTGAGCAGACAGTCTATACGTTCTCAGATCTCAACCTCTGTGCTGGGAGATCCACTGCTCTCTTCAAAGCTGTCAGACAGGGGCATTTACCTCTGCCGAGGTTTCTGTTGCTTTTTGTTTAGCTATGCCCTGTCCCCAGAGGAGGATTCTACAGAGGCAGGCTGGCCTCCTTGAGCTGTGGTGGGCTCCACCCAATTTGAGCTTCCCAGGGGCTTTGTTTACCTATTTAAGCCTCAGCAATGGTGGGTGCCCCTCCCCCAGCCTCGCTGCTGCCTTTCAGTTAGATCTCAGACTGCTGTGCTCGCAAAGAGGGAGGCTTTGTGGGCCTGGGACCCTCTGGGCCAGGTGTGGGATATAATCTGCTGGTGTGCCATTTGCTAAGACCCTTGGTAAAGCGCAGTATTAGGGTGGGAGTTACCTGATTTTCCAGGTGTTGTGTGTCTCAGTTTCCTTTGACTAGGAAAAGGAATTCCCTTCCCCTTTGTGCTTCCCAGGTGAGGCGATGCCTTGCCCTGGTTCAGCTCTTGCTGGTCGGGCTGCACCCGCGGACCAGCACCAACTGTCTGACATGCCCCAGTGAGATGAACCTGGTACCTCAGTTGAAAATGCAGAAATCACCCATCTTCTGTGTCACTCATGCTGGGAGCTGGAGGCTGGAGCTGTTCCTATTTGGCTATCTTGGGCGCGCCCTCCTCTTTTTTTTTTTTTTTTTTTTTTTTTTGACACAGAGTCTCACTCTGTTGCCCAGGCTGGAGGTAATGGCGCGATCTTGGCTCACTGCAACCCCTGCCTCCCAGGTTCATGCCCTTCTCCTGCCTCAGCCTTCTGAGTAGCTGGGACTACAGGTGCCTGCCACCACACCCAGATAATTTTTTGTATTTTTAGTAGAGACGGGTTTTCACCATGTTAGTCAGGATGGTCTCGATCTCCTGACCTCGTGATCTGCCCGCCTTGGCCTCCTAAAGTGCTGGGATTACAGGCGTGAGCCACTGCGCCTGGCCCTGGATTTTCTCTCTTCTTTTCTCAGTTATTCTTGCTAATGGTCTATCAGTTTTATTTATCTTTTCAAAGAACCAGCTTTTTGTTTCATTTATCTTTTGTGTTATTTTCTGTTGTTTCAGTTTCATTTAGCTCTGCTCTGATCTTGGTTATTTCCATTCTTCCGCTGGGTTTGTTCTTGTTTCTCTAGTTCCTTGAGGTGTGACCCCAGAATGTCAGTTTGTGCTCGTTCAGTCTTTTTGATGTAGGCGTTTAGGGCTTTGAGCTTTCCCCTTAGCACGGCCTTTGCTGTATCCCAGAGGTTTTAATAGGTTGTGTCATTATTGTCATTCAGTTTGGAGAATTTTTTAATTTCCATCTTGATTTCATTTTTAACCCAGTGCTCATTCAGGGGCAGGTTATTTAATTTCCATGTATTTGCATGGTTTTGAATGTTCCTTTTGGAGTTGATTTCCAGTTTTATTCCACTGTGGTCTGAGAGAGTGCTTGATATAATTTCAGTTTTCTTAAATTTGTTGAGGCTTGTTTTGTGGCCTATCATATGGTCTGTCTTGGAGAAAGTTCCATGCACCATTAAATAGACTGTATATTCTGTGGTTGTTGGATGGAATGTTCTGTATATATCTGCTAAGTCCATTTGTTCGAAGGTATAGTTTAAATCCATCGTTTCTTTGTTGACTTTCTGTCTTCATGACCTGTCTAGTTCTGTCAGTGGAGTATTGAAGTGCCCCACTATTACTGTGTTGCTGTCTATCTTGTTTCTTAGGTCTATTAGTAATTTTTTTATAAATCTGGGAGCTCCAGTGTTAGGTGCATATATGTTTAGGATTGTGATATTTTCCTGTTAGACAAGGACTTTTACCATAATATAATGTCCCTCCTGGTCTCTTTTAACTGCTGTTGCTTTAAAGTTTGTTTTGTCTGATATAAGACTAGCTACCACTGCTTGCTTTTGATATCCATTTGCATATAATGCCTTTTTCTATCCCTTTAAGTTTGAGTACTTATGTGTCAGATGAGTCTCCCAAAGGTAGCAAATAGTTGGTTGGTGAGTTCTTACCTATTTCATGGGTCTGTATCTTTTAAGTGGAGCATAGGCCACATACATTCAGTGTTAGTATTGAGATGTCAGGTACCGTTGCATTCATCATGCTATTTGTTGCCTGTGTACTTTTTTTTTTTTTTAGGTTTTTTAACTTGTGTTTTTGTTTTGTAGGTTCTGTGTGATTTATGCTTTAAAGGGGTTCTGTTTTGATGTGTTTCCAGGATTTGTTTAGAGATTTAGACCTTGTTTTAGCATTTCTTATAGTGGTGGCTTGGTAATGGCGCATTTTCTCAGTGTGTGTTTGTCTGATAAAGACTATCTTTCCTTCATATACGATGCTTAGTTTTGCTGGATACAAAATTCTTGGCTGATAATTGTTTTGTTTGAGGAGGCTGAAGGTAGGGTCCCAATCCCTTCTAGCTTGTAGGGTTTCTGCTGCGAAATCTGCCGTTAATATAATAGGTTTTCCATTATAGGTTACCTGGTGCTTCCATCTCACAGCTCTTAAGATTCTTTCCTTCGTCTGAACTTCGGATAACCTAATGACAATGTGCCTAGGTGACTATTTTTTTGCAATGAATTTCCCAGGTTTTCTTTGTGCTTCTTGTATTTGGATATCTAGGTCTCTAGCAAGGCTGGGGAAGTTTTCTTTGATTATTTCCCAGATATGCTTATCAAACTCTTAGATTTCTCTTTTTCCTCAGGAACACCGATTATTTTTAGGTTTGGTTGTTTAACATAATCCCAGACTTCTTGGAGTCTTTGTTCATATTTTCTTATTCTTTTTTCTTTGTCTTTGTTGTATTGGGTTAATTCTAAGACCTTGTCTTTCAGCTCTGAATTTCTTTCTTCTGCTTTCAGTTCCATTGCTGAGACTTTTCAGAGCATTTTGCATTTCTGTAAGTGTGTCCAATGTTTCCTGAAGTTTTGTTTTTTCTTTATGCTATCTATGTCCTTGAATATTTCTCCCTTATTGTATTGCTTTTTTGGATTTCCTTGCATTGGGCCTCACCTTTCTCTGGTGCTTCTCTGATTAGCTTAATAACTAACCTCCTGAATTCTTTTTCAGGTAAATTGGATTTCTTCTTGGTTTGGATCTGTTGCTGGTGAACTAGTGTTATTTTTTGGGGGGTGTTAAAGAGCCTTATTTTGTCATATTACCAGAGTTCATTTTCTAGTTTCTTCTCATTTGGGTTGTCTCTGTCAGGGGAAGGTCTAGGGCTGAAGGCTGTTGCTCAGATTCTTTTGTCCCACAGGGCCTTCCCTTTATATAGTACTCTCTACCTTTTTGTATGGATGTGACTTCCTACGAGCTGAACTGCAGTGATTGTTGTCTCTCTTCTGGGTCTAGCCACCCAGCAAGTCTACTTAACTCTGGGCTGTTACTGGGGGTTGTCTGCACAGAGTCCTGTGATGTGAACCATTTATGGGTCTCTCAGCCATGAATACCAGTGCCTATTTTGGTGGGGATGGCAGGGGGGTGCAGTGGACTCCATGAGGGTTCTTAGCCTTGGTAGTTTAAAGCTCTTTTTTTGTGCTGGTTGACCTCCTGCTGGGAGGTGGCGGTTTCCAGAGAGCATCAGCTGTGGTAGTATGGAGAGGAACCGGCAGTGGGAAAGGCCCTAGAACTCCCAAGATTATATGCCCTTTGTCTTCAGCTACCAGCATAGGAGAGAAGGACCATCAAGTTGGGGCAGGGCTAGGCATGTCTGATCTCAGAGTCTCCTTGGACATGACTTGCTGCAGCTGCTGTGGGGAATGAGGGTGAGGTTCCCAGGTCAATGGAGTTGTGTACCCAGAAGGATTATGGCTGCCTCTGCTGAGTCATGCAGGTTGTCAGGGAAGTGAATGAAAGCTGGCAGTCGCAGGCCTCACCCAGCTCCCCCGTAAACTGAAGGGCTGGTCTCACTCCCATTGTGCCCCTCTTAACCCTGAGTCTGTTTCCAGGTGGTGGGCAAGCTGGGCTTGATAACTTGCTTGAGGCTACCTGCCTCCAAGCTGGGAACAAAAAGGGCTTGGTTCTTCTCCTACCTGTGGAGTCTGCACACCAGATTTGTGTCCTCCCCCAAGTTCTGGTCTGGAGGCTTCTCACCCTGTTCAAATTGTTGCAAAGTTCAGCTACAGATTTCCTGTTTTCTGTGGTGTTTTCTCCCTCGCTCCTCTGGCCACCCTCCTGATGGATCCCTGCGGTGCCATGTAGGAATGGCCTGCTCAGGGGGCCCAGCGGGCTCCCAGGGCCCTTCTGCTGCTTCCTCTGTCCTTGTATTTTGCTTGACTCTCTAAATTGACTCAGCTCCAGGTAAGGTCAGAAACTTTTCCTGCAAACAGACCTTCAGTTTCTCCGGTGAGGGTGGGTATTCGGGAGTGGACGATCTTCCTTTCCCACTTCCATGGTTGGGGCACTCACAGTATTTGGGGTGTCTTCCAGGCCCTGCAGGAGCAGTCCACTTCCTGCAAAGGGGCTGTGGGTCCTCTCAGGAATGCTGGTCTTCAATGACTTTTAAATATTTATTGGCATTTTGTGACTTGTATGTTTATGTCTTTTATCCTTTTTATCTTGGGAGGTAAGGGGAAGATGGGGCAATATTACTATTTTCTTATCAAATTATATGGGTTTTAGAGATATCACCACTTGGTTATATTTAATGTAAACATTTATATATAGTTTTTTGATTACCTTTCGAGTAGATTTATCTAACCTACAGACATTTAGATTACAAATGCTCAAATCTTCAAAACAAGAGTCTGGACCTTTAAAAAATTACCATAATAGAGCACATGATAAAATCCACTCATATTTGTATTGAATTTATGAAGTGCAATTGTTTAGCTTTAGCAGCTTACTTGGAGGCAGCCTACCATAAATGCAGACAAAAGGAAAGACCAAACACAAGGGAAAACTTCATAAGGATAGAAGTAAATCTATCTTATGAATTTTTAGACTGTCTTTTCTATGCATTCACTTAAAATTTCTTCCTGTACAACTAATCCTAAATATCTCACTATAATTGATATTATGTATCCTGTGTGCCTTTCTCAACAGATGTAAACTTCTTATTCATTTTGGAATCTTCTGTCAACTAAGTATCTGTCACAAATGTGCCACTGAGTAAAGGTCTAACAAATTAATTAATACACTAGTCCTCTTTTACCTATAGTTTTACCTTCTGTGGTTTCAGTTACCTGTGGTCAACCATGGTACAAATACATTAAATGAAAAATTCCAGAAATAAACAACTGATAATTTTTTAATTATACACTGTTATGGGTAACATGATGAAATCTCACCCTGTTCCACTGCATTCCTTCTTCATCACAAGAGTGAGTACAGTACAATAAGATACTTTGAGAGAGAATGAGAGACCATGTTCACATGACTTTTATTACAGTACATTGTTGTAATTGTTCTACTTATTATTTGCTGTTGTTAATCTTTTGCTGTGCCTAATTTATAAATTTAACTTTATCATAGGTATGTATATGTAAGAAAAAACATAGTATATGTAGGATATGTACTATCTGTGGTTTCAGGTATCCATGGGGGGTGGGTCTCAGAATGTATCTTTTGTGGATAAGGAGGAACCGCTATAAATAAATGTATGACTAAACAACCATAAAATAAAATTAAATACAGACATTTAATATTTTTATGGTGTTAAATCTGCCAATATTTTAAAATTTTTTGGGTTTATTTTACACCTGGAATGCCTTACTTAAAGAACAGACAAATGTTCAACTACATTTCCTTCTGTTTTCTATGGTTTCATTTTAGCATCTAACTTCTTAACCCATCTTGAATTTATTTGGATAAAATGACATGAAAATTCAATAGATTATTTCTCACATAGCTAAAAAAAAAAGGTCTTAATGTTTATTGAGTGCTTCTACCTTTTCTTCCTGATTTGTGATTATATATTAAAAATCTATGCAGTAGTTACTGTGTCCTGGTTATATACATCATTTTATTGATTTTTCCATTGATTTTCATATCAATTTCATACTGATTAGCTTCATACTGTTTTACTATCTAGTGAGGTTATTGCTCTTCTTTTTTCATTTTCTTAAGCTATTCCAGATGAACATCGGAATCAGTTTTCAAGGTATTTTAAAACACAGTTGGGATTTTGATTGAAACACATTAAATCTGACAATTAACTTGGAAAGAATTGACACTCCTTAGTAGTCTTTTCATTCAGCAACCTGGCTTGTCTACTTATTTAAGTTTCTTGTGTATCTGTCAATAGTTTGGTAGATTTTCCCCCACATGAATATAACCCCGACTTTACTTAATATCTCCCTTTTCCTTAGAAGTCTAAATATATTCTCTCTCAGATTCCAATTCTACAATTTATGAAATGTTGAGGCCTTCTGTAAAATACTTTTATTTGGCACCATATGTGTTTTTATGGTTATCTCTGGCTCTGGATCATTTTACCATCTTACTCTGTCTACTCCTATTCTATTTCACATTGACCTGGCTATGGACTTTGGTCTTATTTCCCCTTTGCACAGACATATACATACACACATAAATTCATGTGCTTACTTACTCATACAAACCTTCTCTCAAAGGTATCTTGAATTCAAGAGACTTGGCTAAAAGACTGAAGGGATATGAAATTGAATCTTAAACATCTAGGTTGTTAAAAAACAACAACAACAATATACTTTGGCTATCCTGCCTTGTTTATCAGACATTTCCAATCCCCAAGTGCCTATTTATTATGCAGAACTATCAAAGTAACTTCCCTTACCCTCATGGTTTTTCTTTTCTCTGAAGTGGCTCATGTAGATATTTTCTTGATGTTCTGTCCCTAATCTGAGGCCAGATATAGAAATGACATCCCCAGCAATATAGCTTTTTATATTTCTTGTTGGGCTTATTTCCATGTATTTTACCTCTTTATTTGTTGTTAAGAATGAACATTTTTGTCTTCTTTTAACAAACTGCTGGTAATATGCATGAAACTTTTAAAATTATATGTTTATTTTATATCCTGAGATTTGTAATTAATACATTTTCCTGTTTCATAATAACTGGATACCTCCCATTTTTGTTTTGAGTCATATTGTAAAATATGGGCTTTCCCTCTCTCTCTCTCTCTCTCTCTCTCTCTCTCTCTGTGTGTGTGTGTGTGTGTGTGTGTTACCATGCTTCTCTTGTATCAAAGATTCTCTAACATTTGTCCTATTGAGGGAAAAGTTGGTGGTTACAGATTGTAGGGAATGGCTATAAAATTAAGTTCTGTAAGTACTCTTCTGTACTCTCAAGGTATTACTTAAAATGTTCATTTTGAAAGCTTTCTGGTGAAAAGAGTTCATAATGGGGGTTTCATTATGAACTTTTATTCTTTAATAAGCTTTTCTTCTTCTTTTTTTTTTTTTCTGCTGGGTTTCAAGCACCTGTAAGCTGTCCATCAGTCTTCCAAAGAAACAACCTTAAGCATTTATTCCTTCTGTTCAGAGCAGTGTTTCTCTAGAGACAGCACCATCATTTCTCACCATACATCCGTGGAATGGGAGTTACAACACACGCCTCTTACATGTTCCCTGACCTTGTGATAATTCCCTGTCTTAACAATGGTTAAATTTTATGGATAGTAATTAAAAGTGTTAAATTGTATTTTCTTGTTTCTCACTATAGTCTAGCATTAATAGTTAAAATATAAAGCTTAAAAACTAGTTTAAGAGCCCCTTCCCTATGCAGTTGGCATTATGAATCAAATATCCCACTGAGGATAAATAGAAAAGCTGAGAAAAAATTTTTTTAAAGTCTACTTAAAGTAATGAGTAAACTAACAAGGCAGTGAGGAATTACTGTGCCAAGAACTGGAAAATGTCAAATCTATTTGAAGCTATTTTTTCCCCTAGAGGCATCTACTAATTCCTGAGGTGCTTGCTAATAGGCTGAAAAGCTGGTCAGAAGTTTTGGAAGCCTTGTGAGGCTGGAGGCTCAGACATTGGAGTGCACAGACTGCCAACGTATAAGGGCCTAGTGAACACCTCTTGTTTGGCATTAAACGTGGAAAGGCTAACATCTATACATAGGGGTGAACAGACTAACTAGAAGTAAATAGGTTTGCAGAAGTAAATAGGTATTCAGATTTTAATTATCTCAGTGCATGAAACTGCTAGTAACAAATAAAAATCTTCTTTGAGAAAAGAAAAAATCCTAGACCTTCATATTTCTACTTTCTTAAAAAAAGATACAATGTGCAGTACATAACTAAAAATAACTAGGAGCGTGAGATAAAGCAAGGTGAGCAAAACTCAGGAGAAACCATAGGCAAAAGAAACCATACAGGGATTCCCGATGTTTGAATTAACATATAGTCGAACATTAAGATAAACATGCTTACTATATTCAAAGAAATAGAAGACAAAACTAAAAATCCTGGCAAATATATAGAAAGTATAAAAAGAAATAGCAGATTTAAAAAAGAAAGCTAAATAGAAATTCTAGAGCTGAAAAATACATAAGCTGAAATTAAGAACTCAATGGATAGGTTTAACAGTCTATTGGACATATCTGAAAAACATAATAGAATGTAAGATAGATTAGTATGAATGGCTCATTGAAAGGCAAAAGCATGGAAAACACAGAAGAGATGGTAAGCAACAGTGGATACAGCCGGAAATTCTAACACATAATTGGAATCTCAGAAAGACAGGAGAGGTAGAATGGAGAAGAAGCAGTATTTTAAAAGATATTTAAAATTTTCTTTTCAAAACTGATAAACATCATCAACTCATAAATGCCTGAAGCACCATAAAAATCAAGAGATAACATTTAAAGAAATCTACCTCTAGAACAAATGAGAAGATTAGTGAATATCAAAGACAAAGACAAAAATGTAATGACATTTAGAGAAAAATGAACCATTTCTTTCACTTGAGTAACAGATTGACAGCTGGCATTCAACAATACAAAAGAAACCAGAAGACAACTGAAATATATTTTCAGTGTTCTGAAAAATAATTAGTGACAATCAAGATATCTCTATTAATATAAAAGGTATCTATGCTCAACAAACTTATCCTTCAAGAATGAAGGGGAAAGGCCGGGCGCGGTGGCTCAAGCCTGTAATCCCAGCACTTTGGGAGGCCGAGACGGGCGGATCACTAGGTCAGGAGATCGAGACCATCCTGGCTAACACGGTGAAACCCCGTCTCTACTAAAAAATACAAAAAACTAGCCGGGCGAGGTGGCGGGCGCCTGTAGTCCCAGCTACTCAGGAGGCTGAGACAGGAGAATGGCCCGAACCCGGGAGGCGGAGCTTGCAGTGAGCTGAGATCCGGCCACTGCACTCCAGCCTGGGCGACAGAGCGAGACTCCGTCTCAAAAAAAAAAAAAAAAAAAAAAAGAATGAAGGGGAAAAAAATTCAAGGCAAAGAAAAACTATGTGAATTCATTACTTCCAATCTCTCATTAAAGGAAATAATAAAAGAATTCTTTCTAATTTTAGATTGAAGATATGTAAGAAGTATTGAAGATAACAAAAAGGGTGAGGGTGAGATAAATAAAAATAATGTTTAGCACAATAAATAACAGTATCATGTAATTTACATTAAGAGTTAAAGCACTCAAAACTATAGTATGTAAGTTGGAAGGGTGCAAAATTTTTTCTAAGGTCACTGCATTGTCCAGGAAGCGGGTAAAAATGCCAGTTAACATTAAATATGAAGCACTGATAAGCTGACATATTTTAATATTTAAAATAATTACTAAAATAGAAAACATAACTACTACAAAAATAAAAGATTAAATGATTAAAATAACCTAATAACTAGAAACCCCAATAACTAAAAAACTCCACATCAAGAAGTTGAAAAAAAGAACAGCAAATTAAACTCAAAAGAAGGAAAAATAATAATGATAATGCCAGTAAAAATCCTAGTAGAATTTTGGGTGAGAATTGAAAAGCTGATTCTTAAAATTTATATGGAATTTTAAAGGTCTAAGAATAAGCACAGCATCTTAAAGAGTGAGGTGAGATAATTTTCTTTACCAGAAGTGGAAGTGGCACCACTTACCATCACTCCTAGTGACCCACTAGTAAATTTGTTGCTTTCTGTTCCTGTGACATTATGACATTATGTTCTGCTGGCCTATAGGTCTTAGTTTCACAGGGAGGAATGCTGCCACCAGGAGACACAACAGTGATTACATTACACTGGAAGTTAAGATTGCCACCTGGCCACTTTGGGCTCTTCCTACCTCTAAGTCAACAGGCTAAGAAGGGGGAGTTACAGTGTTGGCAGGGGTGATTTACCCAGACTATTAAGATGACATCAGTCTACTACTCCACAATGGAGGTAAGGAAGAGTAAGCATGGAATATAGCAGATCCCTTAGGGCATCTCTTGGTATTACCATGTGATTAAGGTCAATGGGGAACTACAACAACCCCATTCAGGCAGGGCTACAAAAGGCTCAAACCCTTCAGGAATGAAAATTTGTATCGCTCCACCAGGTAAAAAACTATGACCTGCTGAAGTGCTTGCTGAAGGTAAAGGGAATACCGAATGGGTAGTAGAAGAAGGTAGTCATCAATACCAGCTATGACCAGTTGCAGAAATGAGAACTGTAATTGTCATTAGTATTTCCTCCTTATTTTGTTAAGAATATGTTTGTGCATGTATACACTTATACAAGAAAATATCTTCATTTTCTTTTTTTTCCCTTTATCTTGTGACATAAGATTTATTGACCTTATATCAGCATTTAAGTGTTGTTAACTTTATGTAGTAGCATTTAGGTTGAAGATTAGTGCACTTCTGGTTGTTTGGAGGATAGCTGTATTATGTTAGGTATAATTATGACCTTATTTTTGTCTTTATTTGAAGATTATGTATAATTTCAGGAGATGTGTATGGGTTCAAGTTGACAAAAGGTGGACTTGTGATGATTAATATCGAGTGTCAACTTGATTGAATTGAAGGATGCAAAGTATTGTTCCTGGGCGTGTCCATAAAGATGTTGCCAAAGGAGATTAATATTTAAGTCAGTGGGCTGTTTGGGCAGCATTTAATCAATTGCCAGCAGGGCTAGCATAAAGCAGGCAGAAGTTAGAAGGATTAGGCTTGTTGAGTTTTCCAGCCTTCATCTTTCTTCCGTGCAGGATGCTTCCTTCCCACGAACATCAGACTCCAAGTTCTTTAGCTTTTGGACTCCTAAACTTACACCATTTGCAAGGAGCTCTCAGGCCTCTGGCCACAGACTGAAGGCTGCACTGTCATTTTCCCTTCTTTTGAGGTTTTGGGACTTGGACTGGTTTCCTTGCTCCTCAGCTTGCAGACAGCCTATTGTGGGACTTCACCTTGTGATCACATGTGTCAATTCACCTTAATAAACTCATTTGCATATGTACATATATCCTATCATATATATATCCCTCTAGAGGACACTTACTAATACACCCTGAATGATGGTTAGGCCAATTAAGAAATTAAGAAGGAAATAAAAAAAATTCTTGAAACAAATGAAAATGGAAATACAACATACTAAAATCTATGGGATACAACACAAACAGTGATAAGAGGGAAGTTTATGGCAATAAACACCTACATCAAAAAAGTATAAAAATTCAGATGAACTAATCATGAATTCAAGGAACTAGAAAAACAAGAACAAACCAAACCCCAAATAGGTAGAAGAAAATAAATAATAAAGATCAGAGCAGAACTAAACAAAACAGAAACTTAAAAAACAAAAACAAAAACAAATGAACAGTGAAATGAAAAGTTAGATTTTTGGAAAAGTTGAAAAATACTGATAAACCCCTAGCTAGGCTAACCAAGGAAAGAAGAGAAAAGATGAAAACAAATGAAATTAGAATCTAAAAAGTAGACATTACAACTGATGCCTCAGAAATAAAAAATATCAGCGACTATTATGATCAACTATACGCTAACAAACTGGAAAACCCAGAGGAAATGGATAAATTCCTGGATACAGACTATCTACCAAAACTGAATCATGAAAAAATGGAAAACCTAAACTGACCAATAATGTGTAACAAAATTAAATTAATAACAAAAAATCTTCCCCAAAAAAGCCAAGGACTAGATGACTTTACTGCTGAATTCTCCCAAACTAATAAAGAACTGACACCAAGTCTCCTCAAACTGTTCCAAAAAATAAAGAGGAAGGAATTCTTTTTAACTTATTCTATAAGGCCCCATTACCTTGATTCCTAAAGTAGACAAGAACACAACAACAACAATAACAAACTACAGGCCAATATCACTGATGCATATTGTATTAGTTCATTCTCACACTGCTATAAAGAACTACCTGAGACTGAGTAATTTATAAAGAACAGAAGTTTAATTGACTCACAGTTCCACATGGCTGGGGATGCCTCAGCAAACTTACAATCATGGCAGAAGGTGAAGGGGGAAGCAAAGCACATATTCACATGGCCAGAGCAGGAAAAAGAGAGCAAACAGTGAATTGCTACACACTTTTAAACAACCAGATCTTGTGAGAATGCTATCACAAGCACAGCAAGTGGAAAGTCTGCTCCCATGATTCAATCACCCCCTATCAGGCTTCTCATTCCACATGTAGGAGTTACAATTTGACATGAGATTTGGGTGGGGACACAGAGTCAAACCATATCATTCTCCCTCTGACCCTCCCAAATCTCATCTTTTTCTCACATTTCTAAAACCAGTTATGCCTTCCCAACAGTCCCCCAAAGTCTTAACTCATTCCAGCATTAACTCAAAAGTCCAAGTTCAAAGACTCATTTGAGACAATGCAAGTTCTTTCTGCCTATGAGCCTGTAAAATCCACAACAAGCTAGTTACTTCCAAGATACAATGGGGGCACAGGCATTAGGTAAAGTGCTTCAGTTCTAAAAGGAAGAAATCAGCCAACACAAAGGGGCTACAGGCCCCATGCAAGTCAGAAACCCAGCAGGGCAGTCATTAAATCTTAAAGCTCCAAAGTAAGTTCCTTTGATTTCAAATTTCATATCCAGGGCATGCTGGTGCAAGGGGTGGGCTTTCATAAACTTGGACAGCTTCACCTCTGTGGCTCTGCAGGATAAAGCCCCCGCAACTGCTTTCACAGACTGGCACTGAGTGTCTGTGGCCTTTATAGGTGCATGGTGCAAGCTGTTGGTGGATCTGCCATTCTGGGGTCTGGAGGATGGTGGTGTTCTTCTCACAACTCCACTAGGCAGTGCTCCAGTGGGGACACTGCGGGGGGAGCTCCAATCTCACATTTCCTCTCTGCACTGCCCTAATAGAGGTTCTCCATGAGGGCTTCACCTGTGCAGCAGACTTCTACCTGGACAACCAGGCATTGTCATACATCCTTTGAAATCTAGGCAGAGGTTTTCAAGACCCAACTCTTGCCTTCTGCACACCTGAAGACCTAGTACCACATGGAAGCTGCCAAGGCTTGGGGCTTGAACCTCTGAAGCAACAGCCCAAGCTAACCTTGGCCCTTTTAGCTATGATTGGAGCTGGAGTGGCTGTGATGCAGGCCACCAGGTCCCAAATCTGCACAGAGCAGTGGGGCCCTGGCCCTGGCCCAAGAAACCATTTTTCTCTCCTAGGCTTCCAGGCCTGTGATGGAAGGGGCTGCCTTGAAGGTCTCTAAAATGCTCTGGATGCATATTCTCTATTGCCTTGGCTATTAACATTCAGCTCCTCTTTACTTATGCAAATTTCTGCAGCAGACTTGAATTTCTCCCCAGAAAATGGAGTTTTCTTTACTACCACATGATCAGACTGCAAATTTTCCAAAGTTTTCTGTTTTGCTTTCCTTTTAAATATAAGTTATCTTTGTTTATGCAAATAAGTGTAGGCTTTTAGAAGCAGCCAGACCATGTCTTGAACACTTTGCTTCCTAGAAATTTCTTCTATCTGATGCCTTAAATAATCTCCCTGAACTTCAAAGTTCCACAGATTCCTAGAGCTGAGACACAATGCCACCAGTGTCTTTGCTAAAGCATAGCAAGAAGTGACTTTTGTTTCAGTTTTCAGTAAATATCTCATTTCTCTCAGAGACCAATGCAGCTTGGACTTCACTGTCCATATTACTGTCAGCATTTCAGTCAAAATCATTCAACAAGTCTCTAGGAAGTTCCAAACTTTCCCTCATCTTCCTGTCTTCTTTTGAGCCCTCCAAACTGTTCTAACCTCTTCCTGTTATCCAGTTCCAAAGTTGCTTCCACATTTTCAGGTATCTTTATCGCAATGCCCCACTTCTCTGGTACCAACTTAATGTATTAGTAGATTCTCACACTGCTATAAATAAATGTCCTGTATTAGTTCATTCTCACATTGCTATAAATTACCTGAGACTGGGTAATTTATAAAGAACAGAGGCTTAATTGACTACAGTCCCACATGGCTGAGAAGGCCTCAGGAAACTTACAATTATGATGGAAGGTAATGGGGAAGCAAGGCATATTTTCACATGTTCAGAGTAGGAGGAAGAGAGCAAATGGTGCAGGACTACACACTTTTAAACAACCAGATCTCATGAGAACTCCATCATGAGAACAGAAAAAGGGAAGTTTGACCCCATGATCCAATCACTCCCCACACCAGGCTCCTCCTTCCACACATGGGGATTACAATTTTACATGAGATTTGAGTGGGAACACAGAGCCAAAGCATATCAAACACAGAAGCAAAAATCCTCAACAAAGTACCAGCAATCTGAAACTAACAATACATCATAATTGAGATGGTTTCACAGTGTCCCCACCCACATCTCATCTTGAATTGTAGTTCTCTAATCCCCACATGTCGTGGGAGGGACTTGGTGGGAGGTAATTGAATCATGGGGATAGTTTCCCCCATGCTGTTCTCATGATAGTGAGTTCTCACGAGATCTGATGGTTTTTTAAGGGGCTTTCCCCACCTCTCGCTAACACTTCTCCTCCCTGCTGCCATGAAGGACATGTTTGCTTCCCCTTCTGCCATGATTGTACGTTTCCTGAGGCATTCCCAGACATGCTGAACTGTGAGTATATTAAACCTCTTTCCTTTATAAATTACCCAGTCTCGAGTATGTCTTTATTAGCGGCATGAGAATGGACTAACACAATAATGCTAATACACCATGGTCAAGTGGGATTTATTTCAGGGATACAAGGATGGTTCAACATATACAAATTAATAAATATTATACATCACATAGAATGAAGGACAAAAATCATATGAAAAAGCATTTGATAAAATCCAACATCCTTTTCTGATAAAATTCTAAACTAGCGTAGGAGACATACTTCAACATAATAAAGGCCATGTATGACAAACCCACAGCTAACATTATACTGAATGTGGAAAATCTGAAAGGCTTTTCTCTAAAAACTGCAAGTAGACAAGGATACACGCTTTTACCAATCCTATTCAACATAGTACTGAAAGTCCTAGCCAGAACAATCAGACACTGGAATTAAATAAAAGACCACCAAATAGGAAAAGAGGAAGTTAAAATGTCCTTCTTTGCAGATGACACAATCTTATCTTTGGAAAAACCCAATGACTCAACCCAAACTCTTAGATCTAATAAACAGATTCAGTATGGTTGCATGATGCAAAATCAACATACAAAATTCAGTAGTATTTTATACACTAACAATGAACTAGCTTAAAAAGAAATCAGGAAAAAAAATTCCATTTATACTAGCCCCAAAATAAAATCCCTAGAATTAAATTTTACCAGAGATAAATAATTTCTACAAGAAAAACCACAAAACACTGATGAAATAAATGGAAGACACAAACCAATGAAAATGTATTCTATGCTCATTGATTGGAAGCATTAACAATGTTAAAATTAACATACCACCCAAAGCAATCTACAGATTTAATAGAATACTTCTGAAAATACCAACAACATTTTTAACAAATTTAGAAAAGTCAAATCTAAAATGTGTATGGAACCAAAAACATGTCCAAATAACCAAAGAGATCCTGAGCAAAACAAATAAACTACAGACATCATACTCTGACTTCAAAATATGTTATAAGGCTCTAGCCAAAATGGCATGGTATTGACATAAAAACAGACACACAGGCCAATGGAACAGATAGAGGACACAGAAATAAATCCGTGTATACACAGCCAACTGATTTTTGACAAAGGCCCCAAGAACGTGCACTGGTGAAAGGACACCCTCTTCAATAAATGGTGTTGAGAAAACTGGATATTTCATATGCAGAAAAAAATCCATGTGTAGGAGAATGAAACCAGACCCCTACTTCTTACCATATATAAAAATAAAATGAATTAAAGACTTAAATGTAAGACCTGAACCTATAAGTCTACTAGAAGAAAATATAGGGGAAACACTTCTGGATATTGGTCTAGGCAACAGTTTTATGGCTAAAACTTCAAAAGCACAGACAACAAAAACAAAAATAGACAAATGGGATTATATTACACTAAAAATTAGCTGCAAAGCAAACAACAGATTGAAGTAAAGTCTGTAGGATGGCAGAAAAAGATTTGTAAACTATTCATCTGACAAGGGACTAATATCTAAATATACAAGGAACTCAACCCAACAACAGAAAACAAAAAGTCCCATTAAAAAAGTGGAAAAAATATCTGAATTTTTTATATACCTGTTTTTCATATACCTGTTATCCATTTGTATGCCTTCTTTTGATATTTCTCAGCATGCTCAACATCACTAAACATCAGGGCAGTTCAAATCAAAACCACAATGAGACATCATCCTACATCAGTTAGAATGACTAGAATGACTAGTATCAAAAAGATTTTCAAAAATAACGTGGTGAGGATGTAGGAAAAATGGAACTCTTATACACTGTTGGAGGGAATGTAAATTAATATAGTCATTGTGGAAAACTGTATGGAGATGTACCAAAAAAAAAAAACTGAAAAAAAAATAGAACTACTATACAATCCAGCAATCACACTATTGGGTTTTTAATCCAAAGGAAAGGAAAATCAGTGTATCAAAGGCATATGTCCATGTATATTGCAGCACCATTCACAATAGCAAAGATATGGAATCAAGCTAAGTGTCCCTCAGCAGATGAATAGATAAGGAAAATGTACATATACACAATGGAATACTATTCAGCCATATAAAAACTAAAATAATGTAATTTGCAGCATGTGGATGGAATTGGAAGTCATTACATTTGGTGATATAAGCCAGACATGGAAAGGCAAATACTGCATTTTCCCACTCATGTGGGAGCTAAAAAAAAAAAAAAAAGTTAATCTCATGGAGTTAGAGAGTAGACTGGTAGTTATCAGAGGCTGGGAAAGGTGTGGGTATGTGTGGGAGAGGGAATGAAGGAAGGTTGATTAATATGTATAAACATACCGTTAGAGGGAATAAGTTCTAATGTTCTATATCAGAGTAGGATGACTATAGTTAACAATAATAACTTGCATATTTCAAAATAGCTGGAAGAGAGGACCTTGAAATGTATCCAATACATAGATACATGCTCAAGAAGTTGGATATACTAAATCCCCTGACTTGACCATGACACAGTCTATGCATGTAACAAATATCACAGGTACCCCATAAATATGCACAAATATTACATATCAATTAAAAAGAAATCAAAGATAAGGCTAAAAAAGAATGTTCATATTAGCATTGTGCAAACAACCACATGTCCATCACTGATAGAGTATTTAATAAATCGTGGCACATTTATAAAATGGAATGTATATAGCCATGAACATGACTAAATTGCATCTATGTGCAACAACATGAAGCTTTTTAAATGTAATGTTGAGTAAAATAAGCCTGACACAAAAATACACACTTTATAGTTCCATATGTACAATGTACAAAAATCAAGCAAAACTAAACCATACAGTGGTAGCAGTCAGGGGACAGGTTGCATTCCGGGGGCAAGGAAGTGACTGAGGTAATGATTAAGAGGGGCCCATAGGGAAGGTAGGAGACTTCTAGGCTTCAGTGATATTCTATGTGACCTGCTCAGAAGTAGTTACATGGGAATTTGCTTTATGTGATGTATTTTTACTTTTATGCACTTTATACATGTACGTTTCTCTCCCCAATAAAAATGTAAAAATAACATATTTAGAAGAGATATTTTGTTTTCATATCTGTACATGCCTACATTTTAGAAGAGGGAGGGAGAGTTCCCTTGGAATGATGAATATTATTGCACTGGAGCCAGCGTACCTTCATTTGTATCCTGGCGTCTTCATTTTTGAACTTTGTGATCTTAGAGGGCTAATTATCTTTTCTTGTGTGGTTCAGTTTCCTTATTTCCATAATGGAAACAATAACAGTAACTGCCTCAGTGTTGTGAGGATCCAATGAGTTAATACACAGGCACACCTCAGAGATATTGTGGGTTCAGTTCCAGACCATTGCAATAAAGTGAATATTGCAATAAAGTGAGTCACACACATTTTTTGCTTTCCCTGTGCATAGAAAAATTATGTTTGCACTATACTGTAGTCTATTAAGTGTGCAGTAACATTATGTCTAAAATTGTACACATCTTAATTAAATAATTCTTTATTGCTAAAAAATGTTAACAGTCATCTGAGCTTTCAGTGAGTCATAATCTTTTGACCGATGTAGTGTCTTGCCTCGGTGTTGATGGCTGTTGGCTGATCAGGATGGTAGTTGCTGAAGGTTGGGGTGATTATAGCAATTTCTTAAAATAAGCTAACCATGAAGTTTGCCACATTGATTAATTCTTCTTTTCATGAAATATTTCTCTGTAGCATGTGATGCTGTTTACCATTTTATCAACAGTAGAACTTCTTTCAAAATTGTAATCAATCCTCTCAAACCCTGCTGCTGTTCTATCAACTAAGCTTAGGTAATATTCTAAATCCTTTGTTGCCATTTCAACAATGTTCACAGGATCTTAGCCAGGGGCAGATTTCGTCTGAAGAAACCATTTTCTTTGCTCATCCATAAGAAGCAACATTTTATCTGTTGAAGTTTGATCATGATATGGCAGCAGTTCAGTCACATCTTCAGGCTTCACTTCTAACTCTAGTTATTTTGCTATTTCTACCCTATCTACAGTGAATTCTTCCACTGAAGTCTTAAAACCCTCAAAGTCATCCATGAGGATTGGAATGAACTTGTTCCAAACTCCTGATAATGTTGTATTTTGACCTCCCCCTATGAATCATGAGTGTTTTTAATGGTATCTACAATGGCGAATCCTTTCCAGAAGGTTTTCAATTTACCTTTCCCAGATCCATCTGAGGAATCACCATCTACAACAACCATAGCCTTGTAAAATGTATTTCTTAAATAAGACATAAAGTCAAAATTACTCTTCAACCCATGGGCTGCAGAATAGGTGTTGTGTTAGCAGGCATGAAATAACGATCTCCTTATACATGTCCATCAAAACTTTCGGATGATTAGGTGAATTGTCAATGAGCAGTAATATTTTGAAAGGAATCTTTTTTTCCGAGTAGTTAGTATCAACAGTGAGCTTAAAATACTCCGTAAACCATGGTTTAAACAGACAAGTTGTCATCCAGGCTTTGTTGTTCCATTTATAGAACACAGGTAGAGTAGACTTAGCAATTCTTAAGATCCTTGGGGTTTTCAGAATGGTCAACGAGCATTGGCTTCAATTTAAGGTCACCAGCTGCATTAGTCCCTAATAAGAGGGTCAGCCTGTATTTGGAAGCTTTGAAGCCAGGCATTGACTTCTCTTCTAGCTATAGAAGTCCCGGGTAGCATCTTCTTACAATAGAAGGCTGTTTGATCTACTTGGAAAATGTCCTGTTTATAGCCAGTTTCATCAATTATCTTAGTTAAGTCTTGTAAGTAACTTGCTCCAAGCTGGGTGCAGTTGTTCGTGCCTGTAATCCCAGCACTTTGGGAGGCAGAGGTGGGTGGGTCACTTGAGGTCAGGAGTTCAAGACCAGCCTGGCCAACATGGTGAAACCCCGTCTCTACAAAAAAATAAAAATAAAAAAAATAAAAATACAAAAACTAGCTTGGTGTGGTGGCATGTGCCTGTAGTCCCAGCTACTCTGGTGGCTGAGGCACGAGAATCTCTTGAGCCTGGGAGGCGGAGGTTGCAGTGAGCTGAGATCACGCCACTGCACTCCAGAAAACAAAAACAAACAAAAAACAAAAATAACTTGCTCCAGCTTCTACATAAGCACTTGCTGTTTCACCTTGCGCTTTCATGTGATGGAGACAGTTTCTTTCTATAAACCTCATAAACCAACCTCTCCTAGCTTCGAACGTTCATTCTGCAGATTCGTAACCTCCCTCAGACTTCATATAACTGAACAAAGTTAAGACCTTGCTCTGGATTAGGCTTTGGCTTAAGGGAATGTTGTGGCTAGACTGATCTTCTATCTAGACCAATAAAATTTCCTCCACATTAGCAATAAGGTTTTTTTTTTTTTTTTCTTATTCATATGTGCACTGGAGTAGCACTTTTAATTTCCTTAAGAATTTTTCCTTTCCATTCACAGCTTGGCTAACTAGTGCAAGAGTCTTAGCTGTTGGTCTCTCTTGGCTTTCAATGTGCCTTCCTCACTAAACTTACTGATTTCTAGCTTTTGATTTAAAGTGAGAAACATGTAACCTTTCCTTTTATTTGAGCACTTAGAAGCCATCATAAGGCTGTTCATTGACCTAATTTCAATGTTGTTGAGTCTCAGGGAATAGGGAGGCCTGAGCAGAGAGAGAGAGGTGGGGAAATGGCTGGTCAAGGGGGCAATCAGAACACACACAACATTTATTGATTAAGTCACCATCTTACATGGGCACGGTTGGTGGCATCCCAAAAGAATTTTAATAGTATCATCAAATATTAATGGTCACATATTACCATAATGGATATAATAATAATAAAAGTTAAAATGTTGTGAGAATTACCAAAATGTGATACAGAGACATGATGTGAGCATAGGCTGTTGGAAAAAATGGTGCCAATAAACTCTTGCTTGATACAGGGTTGCCACAAACCTTCAATTTGTAAAAAATGCAGTATCTGTCAAGTGCAATAAAGGGAAGTGCAATAAAACAAGGTATGCCTGTGCTAACTGTGCTTAGAACAGTGCTGAGCACACAGTAGGATCTCAGTATACATTATCCATTATTCTCCTTTTTCTCTCTTCTTCCTCCTCGTCCTCATCTTCTTCATCATTATTCTCTCAGGCTACTGTTAATGCAGAGGCCCTAAACGATCTTTTAAAGTAAGAAAGAATAGGCCTTCCCCTCTCTTAGGGCTTCAAACCCATACATATAGGAAGTTCTCACAGGGAGAACACACTTTTTCTGTACAGAACCCTTATCAGAGCAACAGCCTGAGGGCAAAATCTGTTCTGCCAGATGCTCTGTATATGCCGGTGATGGGGAGGGGCCTAACAGGCCCAGCTGTTCCAATCGTAGTTCTTAAATTAATTATCCTGATGATTTCCCTATTAGCCTCTCTGACTCATGTACTTACTTGCTTTGATCTTGGGGCTTCTCCAGGGTGCTCCTTGAAAAGAACTGTACTCCCCTCTGGTATGTTGGACAGATGTTTTCTCTGTGATGGCTTGCTTCTCTATCTGATCATGGGGGTTTTCAGATAGTATAAATCTGTTAACATTTTAGTCTATTGATGGCATTCTGTATTGTTTGTTTTTTGGTTTTTTTTTTTTTTGGACAGAGTCTCGCTCTGTCACCAGGCTGGAGTGCAGGGGTGTGATCTTGGCTCACTGCACCCTCCACCTCCCGGGTTCAAGCAATTCTCCTGCCTCAGCCTCCTGCGTAGCTGGGACTACAGGTGCCCACCACATCCAGCTAGTTTTTGTACTTTTAGTAGAGACAGGGTTTCACCATGTTGGCCAGGATGGTCTCAATCTCTTGACCTCATGATCTGCCTGCCTCGGCCTCCCAAAGTGCTGGGATTACAGGCATGAGCCCCCGTGCCCGGCCTCTGTGTTGTTTTTTAGTAACTATTATGGTTGTGTTCTTTAAAAATATGTCTATTTTTGTCATTTCAACAGAAACTTTGTCAAGAGGGAAGGCAGGCATACGTGCTCATGTTGCTACTTTGAATAGGCAGTACTCTTGTTCAATCTTGTTATTTGTCAGAATTAGACTGCATTTGATTCCTGTTATTTACATGTGTTCTTTGATTGTCAGTTCCCCTATGATGTTACATCTTCTGTTCTTAAGTTTAGTTCAGTTTGTGTTAGCTTTCCCTCCACTTCCTAACTAGTTTTCCCCCTTTTTTCCTGGGTACCACATGACCTAAACCCTAGAATGGTACCCAGTTGGACACCCAATAAATGTTTAAATAATTTAAATTAAATATGGTATCTTCTTCTACTTCCTTTATGTATTTTCATCAAAGTTATTTTCTTCAAAATTTGTCATATAATTTTTCCTGTGAGCTGTCAGTTGATACAAATCCTTGATCACTGGGAATATACTGGCTTCTTGTTCAGCTTTGACTTCCAACCTGCAACTGCTGAGTCTATTCCAATTTCCAGTGATGGCCCAGAATAACTTATTGGTTCACAGATCCCTTCTATAGTAATTCAATGGAGGGGACGAAGTGGTGGAAAAACAGTTTCATTCAAATCACAGGTTCCCAGAGCCCATAGTGAACTCAGGTTCAATTCAATCTTGAGTCAGTGTCCAATATTTCTGACATTTGACGGGGGGCATGGCAGTAAAAGCCTCTATTCAGGGATGATGGTATCAAGGGAATGGATAAACCTTCCTTCTGGTTGGTTTGTCGATTTGGATGACTGACTGCCAAGAAGGATTTGACAAGTGCTAAACAGCCGCCTATAGCTCAGGCCGAATCGACTGGGGTTTGAGACACAAATCTTGCTTCTACAGGGGATGAAAGTGCAAAACAGAAAACCATAGCAACCGTCTTTTCCCAAGATAAGGAAAACATAGAGGTATAGAGAAACACAGACTGTGACCCTCAGTCCAGGCTGACCAGGACTCACACAGACTCCACTCATCAATGTAAATAGGGCTCTGAATATACCTCAAAGCTTTGTAAGGATTGTCTCAGGCCATGCTGGAAACCATGCTGTGAAATGAGGCTGGGGAAGGCAGGAATTAGTATGTCATCTTTGTTTCTTCAAATTGCTCCTCTGGATTTTCAGTGTAGTTGTCATCTGTAAGACCTATTTCTCTTGCTCTTTGCAGCGGGGCCTCTTTATTTGCCAATCAAAAGGGTCTTCACTTTTAAAGATGGGTGATGGGTAAAATGAGCTCATCTAAGCTACTCCATCCCAACTTCTGATCCCATGAGAGGACAAGCCAGTCTGAAGCAGATTCTTGAATCAAGCAGGCCCCAGGGATTGCAGCTGGTAGCACCAGCACTTCCTCTGCTTCTATTTTTTTTTTTTTGCAAGTTAGACTGATAGTGATACTACTGGGTGCTGACAGACCTTGCAAGTTCGTCTTGCCAACTGCTCCTGCCAAAGCTGGAAGGTGAAAGAGCAGCAACAGATGCCACCATAGCAGCTGCAGCCATCTGCTAGAAGATAAAATGTGTTGCCAGGAACAGTGCTGGGGAGAGGAGAGGGGGAAAAAGAGGACACACTTGAACTGAGCCAGCAGCTCCAGCTTAGAATCAAGAGCATGGCAGAGCTAATAGGTGGTTTCTTGTTTACCTTTCCTAAGGTAATGCTCCACGCCTCACCATCTGCCATTCTGCCTTCTCCAACTCTGCTGTTTCCTGATGATGAGCAATGCCCACTCCTCACTCCCCATTTTTGAGAGTGCTTTACAGAAGCAGCAGACCATTTGGCCCTGACTCCGTAGCCCAGATTACATCAATTTTGACCCTCTGGTTTCCTGAGCTCTTGTCAATTAAAATCAGTTTTCCTCTTTCTTGGATCCTTTTCAATTCCAATACAGAAGCTAATGCTGTGCATGTTTAGGCCTCCCAGATATAGAATTAACCATGATTTTGCTATAAATTTGCGAGGGGCTAGAAAAAATTCTAGGGCACTGGATACAAAATTTTAAAAGTTTGGATGAGTCAACTTCTCTAGACTTTGGTGTTCTCATTTCTCAAGTGGGAGGCAGAATTAGTAAATTCTAAAATTTATTGAATACTCAATAGGCACTAATTGAAGCATTTCATGTTTATTAACTTGTTTAAGTCTCACAACAGCTCTGAGAGGTAGGTATTATTATTATCCCTATTTTACAGATGAGAAAGTTGAAGCACAGAGTTTATATAACTTTACTATGGAGCTAGAAGTTGGTAGGATTCAATTCCACACAGCTGGGCTCTGCATTTTGTTCTTTTCTCCATTGTGTTACACTGCCTCTACAGAGTCCCTTCCGGTTTTAAGATTCTCTAATTTTTTTTTCAAGACTCTAGTTTTTTCTTTTCATTGTGGTGGACACCAGTATTAGAGTTCAGGACTTTGAAAAATTTTGCGTTTTTCATCCTGATAGAAATGTAGTAAGTCATAGCTGGATTCTTAGGACTCTGTTTGCTAGCTTTCAACTTCTCCTTTACTCTCAGATGCCCAGAACTGCCCATTATCTATACCATGCCACTTCCTCAACCTCTTTCAGAAGCATCCATTGACTTTTCAGATCAAATGCTACGTTCAAAACTTTTCAACTAAATGATCTTATGCTGCATGTGTGACTTCATTGTTTTCTAGCATATTCTTCCTTTTAGGAAAACTTGCGTTCTTGCGTTGCTGTCTTCCCACTTCGCTTTGCCCTTCAATGTTAGCTATTTACATAAGAAAAATACTGTTTTGTGTTGGTTTGCTTTACAGCTTACAATCTGCTTTCACACACATTATTTCATTGGCTCCCACAACAAATCTATGAGGCATCTACCTGGATTATTGCAACCAGACATTGGACTCTCTACTTCCATTCCTGTCCACCTCAGATTCTTCCTCCTCATTGCTGCCAGAGGAATCTTTCAGGAAGGACAAATCTGTCCATATCACTCCCTGGTTTAAAATATTTCAGTGGGTTCTTATGCTGATAGGATCTTGCTGTTTTCTACCTTTCCAGCTCTTTTATTCTCACTCTTCTCTCCTCATCATATGGCTCAGCAATGCCAAATTGAACACAGTTCCGAGAACCCAGTGCAACATCTCATACTGCTGAGGCTTTGTTCTTGCTCCTTCTTGATCAGGACTTTTCCTCCCCTTTTGTTGCTTATCTAATTCTTACTGTCCTTTAGAAGTCTGGGCCAGCTCCTTCAGGCAGTATCCCTGTCCCCTCCCCTGCTGCACACAGTCTAAGTGTGCCCATCCACATCCTAACATTTATTTTGTATTAAAATGACCTATTTGTTATGAGCTTTGTCTGCTCCTATTCCTGGAAAGCATAAGCTATATCAAATACACGTCTGAAGCTTTTGAATCCTAGGTCTTAGCACTGCAGCATTCTGCTAATTAAAGTATGTTGACCTGAACTGAAGCCCCACTATATAGATCAGTAAACGGAGTCTGAAAAAGTTTCAGTCAACTTCTGTAGGTATTGTGGCTAGAAAATGACAGAGCAGGCACTAAACCTCACGACTATCAATGCCTTAGGAATTTGGCCCAAACTGTTTTAAATGCACGGAATAATCTTTCTCCTATTTTATGTGACAAGTCCTTTACCTCTATTTTCAAATACTGTCTCAGATCTACCCTCTTCATCTATGTTCTCCCTCCAATCAAACTCTATTTACTATTTTATACAATTAGCTATTTTATACAATGTTTTCTCCACTTGTCTGTAATCTTCTTCAGATCGGGAACTGCTGCTGCTTTCTTCACTGACTCATTATCTAATAAGATGCACCCAATGGGACTCAGTCAGTGCTTGCCTTCTGACTGAAATGCTTCAAAGCAAACTTCAGTATACATAGAAAGAGAGAACACTTGTATAGCTTGTGCAGATAGTGATTAAGTCCCATTGTGTCTAGGGCTAGGTCTGCTTCAGCTCTCCCCAGTTTCCCCCAGTGTAATCATGCTATGCCTGCTTTCCATTGACGCATCTTCACTTGGCTGGATAGTTCTAGCATCTGAAAGAGCATTAGCAGAGTTGACTTCCTTTTACTCTGTAGTGGAAAAAGCAAGACCTGGGTTTGTTTTCCAGCTCTCTAGGCCCACAGTTGCTTATTTCAGTGTTGGGAATCAAAATAGTACATGTTCTATTTAAGTTCCAGAGTTATTGTGTCATCAAGTAAGGTAATGAGATAATGCATGTGCACACTATTTTTGTAATCCATCCTCACTATATATCAGCCCTCATATCATCAGTCCTCATTATTTGTGAATTCTGTGTTTGCAAATTTGCCCCGTGCCTAAAATTTATGTGTAACCCCCAAATCAATACTCATGGCATTTCCACAGTCATTGTCAGACATGCACCGGGCTGTGAAAAATTTGAGTTTCTCCTCAACATTCATGTTCCCAGCTGAGGGAGAAAAGGGTGACGCTCTTCCTTCTTGTTTTAGCTCTCATGCTATTAAGTGTCCTTTCTTTTTTTTTTTTTTTTTTTTTTTGCCAGATTTTGTTGCATTTGTGTGCCTTTTATTGGTGATTTTACTGTTTAAAATGGGCCCTGAGCTTACCTCTGAAGTGCTGTCTAGTGTTCTAAGCACAAGAAGGCTGCAATGCACCTTACAGAGAAAACACATATGTTAGAGAAGCTTCATTCAGGCATGAGTCATAGCACCGTGGGCCATGAGCTCATTGTTAACGAATCAATTGTATATGTTACATAAGATGTCTTCAAACAGAAACACACATAAAACACAGTTATGTATTTATTAGTTGATGAAAATGTTATGAGCAGAGGCTTGCAGTAACCTAACCCTGTATTTTACCTAGGAGCCATAGCTCAGTGTTTGCTAATTCATTGTCCATGGTGACTTGGTAGGACGTAATCAGCCCTAATAATTAGAATCCATAGCGTTTATTTGTAAGAGAATCTTCTCATTTGAGGTCACTTCTGTCTTGTCTCTTACCACTCCTAATCCTCAGCCCAGTGTCTCTCAAACTGTTTTTGCTCCTTGGGAATCATTGAGGAACCTATTAAAATGTAGAGAAGATTTGAAATGTTCTCAATACAAAGAAATGACAAATGTTCAAAGTGATGGATGTCTTAAGTACCCTGATTTGATTATTATACATTGTATGCATGAATCAAAATGTATGTACAAATATTATGTATTAGTAAAAAAATGTAGAGTCCCAAGTCCACAGCCCTGATTTTTTTTCTTTCTCTCTTTCTTTCTTTCTTTCTTTCTTTCTTTCTTTCTTTCTTTCTTTCTTTCTTTCTTTCTTTCTTTCTTTCTTTCTTTCCTTTCCTTCTTTCTTCTTTCCTTCTTTCCTTCTTTCCTTCTTTCCTTCTTTCTTCTTTCCTTCTTTTTCTTTCCTTCTTTCCTTCTTTCCTTCTTTCCTTCTTTTTCTTTCCTTCTTTCCTTCTTTCCTTCTTTCCTTCTTTCCTTCTTTCCTTCTTTCCTTCTTTCCTTCTTTCCTTCTTTCCTTCTTTCCTTCTTTCCTTCTTTCCTTCTTTCCTTCTTTCCTTCTTTCCTTCTTTCCTTCTTTCCTTCTTTCCTTCTTTCCTTCTTTCCTTCTTTCCTTCTTTCTTCTTTTCCTTCTTTCCTTCTTTCCTTCTTTCCTTCTTTCCTTCTTTCCTTCTTTCCTTCTTTCCTTCTTTCCTTCTTTCCTTCTTTCCTTCTTTCCTTCTTTCCTTCTTTCCTTCTTTCCTTCTTTCCTTCTTTCCTTCTTTCCTTCTTTCCTTCTTTCCTTCTTTCCTTCTTTCCTTCTTTCCTTCTTTCCTTCTTTCCTTCTTTCCTTCTTTCCTTCTTTCCTTCTTTCCTTCTTTCCTTCTTTCTTCTTCTTTCCTTCTTTCCTTCTTCTTTCCTTCTTTCTTTCTTTCTTTCTTTCTTTCTTTCTTTCTTTCTTTCTTTCTTTCTTTTTTCTTTCTTTCTTTCTTTCTTTCTTCTTTCTTTCTTTCTTTCTTTCTTTCTTTCTTTCTTTCTTTTTTCTTTTTTTTTTTTTGATACAGAGTCTTGCTTTGCCACCCGGGCTAGAATGCAGTGGAGTGATCTCGGCTCACTGCAGCCTCTGCCTCCCAGGTCAGGTTCAAGCGATTCTCCTGCCTCAGCCTCCTGAATAGCTGGGATTATAGGCACTTGCCACTATGCCTGGCTAATTTTTGTATTTTCAGTAGAGAGGAGGGTTTGCCATGTTGGCCAGGCTGGTCTCCAACTCCTGGCCTCAAGCTATCCACCCACCTCAGCCTCTGGCAGTGCTGGGAGCCACCGCTCCCAGCCATGAACAGCTTTTGGTGCGAGTTCAGAAGCACATGTCAGGAGGCCCTGATGCACACAAGGCCTTAGGGAGTAGCGGGATGGAGCTGCCAGAGTGTGGGTAGTGATAGGCTGATCAGGCTAGGGTCAGTCAGTTTTCTGGAGACTCTGTCCAACCTGATGCTCTGGGGGCCTTTCCTGATATAGGCCCAACCCAGATCCCTGCAGATGCCTTTATTACATTTCACTGGAACTGCAGGAACCAGACATGGAAGAAGCCCTAAGAAAGAGGGGGATGGGAAAAGCCACACTTTGTACCAGTCACTCAAGCCTTTTATGTTTTGGAAGAACATGGGAATGTCATATTCTTCAACTTTTTACTGAATGGTCTCCTAAGACATGGGTGAGGAGGAACCAAACTGTAACCCTCTTGGCCTGCAGACTTAAGGCTCAGCAGCAGCGTGGTCATTGCAATCACATTAATGCTTCATACAAGGATAAGAGCTAACACTGGCCAATGCTTGAATCCATTACATTTTGTCAAGGGAATGCCAATTAGTTTTCTACGAGTATTTACTTTTCCAATTAATCTCACTGTTCCCAAACACTAGAATATTTAGAGACTTTTTTTTTTTTTTTTTTTTTTTTTAATGACAAGAACTTCAAGTTGTATTCAGTGGGAAAACAAAATACTTTTTCAGAACCCTGGGACCTCCAGAGCTGGTTAACCTCAGGCTTAGGGAAGAACAGTAAGGGATGGTTAGTCATCATCGAATGGTGATGAAGGTAGTTGCAGTGGAAGAAGGTGGGCTGTTGACATCAGACAGCATGGGTTCAAATTCTTGCTTTGCTATTTTCTAGCAGTGGGGCCCTGCGAAACAATCCTCAACCTCTCAAGTATTCCTCTTTAAAAAAAAATGAAGACAATGGCCTTGGTAAAGATGAGAAAAGATACTGCAAAGTTTTCTAGCTGGGTACATCTGGAACATGATAAATGCTCTGTAAAGATAGTTATCCTCTCCTTCCTTCGTTCAACCTCCTGTACATGGAGGTTGCACAGGTTATATCATCTCTGTGGCCCTGGGCTGTGCTACAAGTTCTAGATGAAGTGCCTACTCTCTCCTTCCTCTCTTTCCCCATTCTTTGATAACTTCTTCCATTTCTGTAGAGCCTTAGTGGAAATAGTCTTACATGATGAACTGATTCTGTGCTAATGTGATCATAGGTAGTATTACTCTTCAAGGCAACGGTTTTGTTTTACCAGGGAGTTTTTGGAAATAAATGTTGAGAACTTCTGAGAGTCTTGGGTTGAGAATGGGGGCATCTCGCAAATCAGCAGATGCTCAGCATGTGTTGGTGGAGGCTGGCCTTGACTGGGATACCTCATTTATCTCACTTTCATTGCTGAAGGATGATTCAGCCTTGAAGAGATGGCTGGGATTCTTGATTCTGGAACATGACAGTCCTAATTATAAATCTTGGCTTTACCATGTACTGTGTCAACTTAGGCAAATGATGTTTTTGAGCCTCAGGTTTCTCACCTGTAAAACAGGGATAACAATACTTATCTTTTAGAGTTTTTGTGAGGGTAGGCAATATTTTGTGGAAATGTCTGTCTCACAGTTTGAGATCAGCAAATGGCCGCCGCTATTATAGATCGGTGAAAGGGTGAACTAGATGCGGCTGACAGCTGGTAGGCTCAGAGGGCATGAGCTAGGTCAGTAGTTTTCAACTAGTAATTCCATAACTAGTTGTGGTAATCTGGTGGCATGGTAATTTCAGGATGACTGAAAGTCAATTTTTCTCTACTAACAGTTAAAGAACCAACATTTGGAATCACTTTTTGAACATCGTTCTCATTTGTGTGTTTTCTGATAAGCTTTCTTGAGTGAGAGAGAAAGATACGGATTAATAGTCATTTACCTGGAAAGTATGGATATGAGACTATACCTTGTATGTGAACATCCTTTATTGGCAAAAATCAGTATGTTTGATTACATCAATGCTAAGAGTTTCTGTTCAAGGAAGTGCACCATAGACAGAGTTAACAGAGAAATAATAGACTGGGAAGAGATGTTTGTGATGTCTAGAATCAAAAGGCAATTAATATCTAAAATAAACAAAGAGTTTCTTTATACCACTGGGAAAAGACAGGAGCCACAACAGCAAGTGGGGTGGGGCGGTGGAAAAACAACAAAGAAACCCAAATGTTTTAAAAATAGATGCAATGACTTAAACTCATGAATAATCAGAGATGTAAAAATTAAAACAACCACTTTACTTTTTTGTAAATCTGGGTGTAAATTGGATAGCATCAAGTGTTAGGAAAGAGGTGAGGAAGCGGGACCCTTATTCGTGACTGGTAAGATTGTGAACTGCTAGAGGCATTGTGTGAAGCCATCTGGCAGTCTTTGGTGAAGTCAAGTCAGCCTCTACCCAGCAATCCCATTCTAAAGATAATATGCCAGAAAAATCTTCATGCAAATCTATGGCTGAGAAGATTCATCATTTGTAATAGTAAGGAGTTCAGGCTATGAACTTTTATGATGGACGCTTTCTATGGACTATTCTGCAGCAGTTGATAGCAAGAAGCACACATCCCAACATAGATAAACCTTAAAACTGAGGTATCAAGTAAAAAAGTTAAAAGGAATGAGGTCTGTTATGCTATCATATTTAGGTAAATTGAAGATAAAAGTATATGATTTTGCAAGAAAAGAAATTTAAGGAAGCAAATGGATGTGGTCCTTCATTTCTTGGCACATCCAGCTTTTGAAGTTTAATTTCTAAAAATGCATATGGAAATATTACATAAACTTAATAGATGTGTAACTTTTTTTATCAGATGTGTTTTTAATGTGTAAAAAGCTATTAATGTTTCTAAAAATCTAAATGCATTAAAAGTTTAAGTGAAGTATATAGGAGAAACCTATCTTTTTTTAGTACAGCAGAAAATTATTGTGTAAATTATATTAATAATTATTATCATGCTTGTTTCTTAATCTTTTGTATATAGAATTTATTAATACAAAACACATTAATATTTCCTGAATAACAGAGGGAATTACCATTCATTCAATGAAGCGCTTCATGTCTTCTCAAAGATTTTCTCATATGCCTTATTTTTCATGGAGGATTATCGAGGGATGATGAAGTTAAGGGAACAAAATAAAGGTGAGCTGTAATGGGCTCATTCAAAGTGGATGCTGTCCTCTTCACATAGATTTCCCAAAGATGGATTAGGAGAAGTAAATGAATGTATGTTTATGTGATCAAAATTCACCCTTATCCTGAATGAAATAAATAGGCATGTTCAGAGGAGTGTGCAGGGAGGCGACTGGTTACAAGTATGTTGCCTGAGAACTAGCAGAGATGAAGGCTGGGCTGACTTGGGCCAGGATCATCTCATATGGAAACCAGAGAGGCAGAACATTTTCATGCAGGTCACTACACATGTTTGACACTAAATTCAAAGTAATGACTGAAGCAACTGGCACCATTTAAAATAACGGGCCAGAGTCATCCACCAAGAAGCTGAAATGATGGCAGCATCATTTTTGTGGTAAGAAGACACAAATCTCAAGGTCAGTGATTACTATTAAAGGGTGACATTTGCCTGTCATTTCAGGGTGATCTAGCATCTGTGCATCATTCAAGAGTAAAGTTGATCAGGAATAGCACTTGATAGAGCAGCGTTGAGTGCCTTACCTGTTTACAGCTACAGACTTCTGTTTCACTCAGCTCGGTTCTTAGGTGGTACCAGGGACTGGCAACTGGCAGCAATTATGGAATCTATGAGATTATGTATCATTGATTATGTAATGGATATTTATCACTGTGGTAGCCCAGCATCTTCTTTTGCTTGGGAATGTATTAACCTGTGTCCTTCTATAAAAGCTTAAAAAGCAAGTTGTTTAGCTACTGATTTTCCCAGATTCTCTTGTATATGACTTAGGCTCCAATAATCAGATGCAGCTGCCTTGAATTTTGAAATCAAGAATTAGAAGTGCAAAAAGGCTGGGACGGAGGAACATGAGGATTAGTAATATGAGTTTTCAGAGGCACAAGAGGAATAACAGTGCAGTGGCTGTAACTGACTAGTGCTTATGGTGGTGGTGGTGGTTACAGCTGAGGTGTCTAGAGTTTAGAGATGACAGTGTTTTCAGTGGTCTGGTTTTATGGTATGCGAATTTTGGCTGTGGTCCAGGTTAATGCACTAGCTTACCTTGCTCTTGACTGTTTCCCAAGCCTGAATTTCCTGGCAATTATAAATTACCTAATATTCTTTCAATAAATTTATTTTCTGCTTATGTCAGCCAGAGTTGGTTTCTGCTTCAACCAATAAAGCTGACTGATACAGGATGCATATCCAGGTTTCAGATGCTAATTGCTTTCTGGAATCAAGTGCGTGACCCGTGGTTTGTCATGATGTGTCTCTGAAAGGGTCTAAAACCATTTTATAAATAGCTTATCATCATTGACTTTTAGATTCCATGGTTCTAACATCACATCTATAAATCACTGACTAAATTCATATTTAATGTGTACCCACTATGTGCCAGAAATTGTGCCAGACAAAGGGATACGATGAGAAATGATTCCTTGTTTCATGGTGCTCATTCTTTGAGAAAGGAGATGGACAAGAAAACGGACAGTTGCAATATACTTACTGTGAAAGGACAGCAGCTGTGGGAGCATCTAGGAGGATCATCGAACCTAGGCTTATGTGGGCTGGATAACTATGTATAGCATATCTTTGCATGAATGTTCTGCTGTTGTCTTAAATTCATCTTTATTTTCTTCCTTCTTTCCCATTACTTTATTTCCTTGTTTTTGTATTTCCATTATGACTCCATTATTCTCCAAGTCACCTAGACCCATGCCTGGAGGATAATTCTTTTGCCTTCTACGTTCATTTAGTTACCAAAATTGCAAATGTGTATGTGTGTGTACCAAAATTCCATGTGTGTACATGCAAACCACACCTGAAACAATAGTTTCTTGAAACAATATTTTTACTCTATGTAATGGTCTCTATTTTCTATCCCATTCTATTTCATGTTTTAAAAAATGCTACTTCTAACCTATAAATTAATTTCATGACCCACTAGTGTTCATTACCCATTCTTTAAAAAACTCTAATCTCTTCTATATGTTCAAACTGTTACTTCAAACTAGGTCCTTTATTTTTATTTATGCATGACTCCCCCATAGTAAAAGCAGCAGTATCAATAACAAACCAACCTTCCTTTAACACACTTTACCTTAATCTCTAGCCTTCTCATCACAGGCCAGAGGATCTTTATTTTCTTTTTCTTCATTCACTTACATTTAGCTTTCATCACTGATATGCCACAGAAACTGCTTTTGCTAAGCTCACAGCTCACAAGCTGCCTCCATATCTCTAAATCCAGTGGATAGAGGCTTTCTCTTGCTGGGTATCTCCCTTCTTCAGAAACCCTTGTTAGGGTTACTTTGATCCCTATCTATTGGATTTCCTTTTATTTGTCTGTTCTCTCCTTCTTACAATATCTTTTTAGGCTCATCCACCTTCATCTAACTATTCAAAATTTCTCAAGACTCAAATCTAGGTTTTTAAAATCATTCACTAGACTTATGCTCACAGCTTTAATTTCCATGTATATGCTGATATCTCTCAAATGGACATTATCTGCCCCAGAGTTTCTCAACCTTGACACTTGGAGCTAGATGATTCTTTGTTTTTTGGGGCTATCCCATGCATTGTAGGATGTTTAGCAACATCCCTGGCCTCTACCTACTAGACACAAGTAACAACTGCTCCCTCCTCCAGTTGAGATTACCAAAATGTCTCCAAACATTGTCAATTGTCCTCCGGGGGACAAAATCGTCCCAAATGAGAATCCAGTGCTTCCCTGACCTCTTTATTTTCAACTACCTAGTCAACATTTCTACTTGGATGTTTCAGATACACTTCAAATTTACCCGTCAATCCTTGTCCTTTTCTAAGAATCCCTTCATTAATGTCTTAAGGCAGAAAACTAAAAGTTAGGCTTCCCCCCTTCCTCTCCCTCACCACCCCCATATCTATTATTGAGTTTAGTCTATTTAATCAGCTAAATATCTCTCTTGAATTTATTCACTTTCTTCCTCTCCTCTTTGAACTCTTTCCAAATGATCTTATTTTGATTAATGTCATCACTATTCTTTCCTTCCAAGCTTGAAATCCTTGGAAATCATTAGAAGTTAAAAAACCTTTGGCTCTTTCCCTTCTGGGTTCCCCTCTAACTGCTCTGTGCAAGTTTTGTTATTTTTCTCCTTAAAAAAAAAATCTTCCAAATTTTCACTTTCTTGGTACTGACCCTTCCCACTTCAAACTTGAATGATATTAACAGCCTTGTCACTACTTTCCCTGGCTCCAGTCTCTCCCCTCCCCTTCTAATATAGCTATAAACCCCAAGATATCTTGCTGAAATTCTCTCCATTATTTTAAAGTTCCACATTCGTATTCATTCCTCTACTCAATAACCAAAGCATTGATCATCAATTTTTCTTTGTTTAGATTCTTCATCTTGATTTTTTATAGTTCTTCCTAATTTGATACCTCCCTATCAGAACCTATTACTAACCCCCACCCAAATATGCCCTCTGCTACTAACACGCTGATTTGTTCACCAATATGTTGTCTGGATATTTGCACTTCTTGTTCTCTCCATCTGCAACTCTATCTTCTCTTCCAACTACTGAAGTCCTTGTCTCTGAGGTAAGCTCAATAAATCTTTCATCAGCTAATCTAGCCCACAGAGTACACTTTCCTCACTAATCTCCCGTTTAAACTTTTAGTCAATACCAAATTGGTTCTCAAATGCTTACTTTTTAAAAAATTTCATGCATCCTAGGTTTTCTACTCCCAACTTAATTGCAAGCTTATTGGAACTAAGGTTCTATCTTATATGTCATCTGCATTTCCCATTTCATTGATCAGAATGGCCAGCACATAATACATGTTTAATAAGTGTTTTAATAAATGTTGCTAGGTTTCAAAAGCCTTCTAAGGAAAGCATAGAGTCTTTTTCAGTTAATTTTTTTCCCAGGAAATTCTTTTTCGTACTTTCCCAGACTTCTTTCTTTTTATGGCTTAAACTTCATTGTTTTATTTTGAACTCAAAGAAATAAAAACAAAACGCTAGATGTTTTATGAACACAAAAACCTATGTCCTTCTTTCACCTTCTTGCAATGATGGGTTGTTTTTTTCTAATCTCATTGCAGTGAAGATTTAAATGCCTTTATTTTAGAAATTTACTCTCTTGTTGCAAAGGTTAGGACTGTTCTCTTGAACTTGCTTTTGGAATCCATTTTTTTTTTCTTTATAAAAGAGAAATAAGGAATCAAAGTATCATTGGAAGCCAATTACTCTTGGGGTCAATGTCTTGTGAACAAATATGAGTACTCAGGAGAATGAACCTATCTCAGAACAGAAGGCGAAGATTCCGATTAGGCTCCCAGATTCATTTTCTATGGGGTGAGTTTTAATATTTGAAGGTGAGAAAGGTGAACTCAAGCTGAGCACAGTGTATGAAAAAAGCCTACTTTTGCTAAGCAAATTACCTTGGAAGTGATTCAGCATCAGATTCAGGAAGGGTTATGCTAGCTCTCAGAGGAGGAGGCTGAGGGGAAACTGCAGTTTCTGCCAGTGAGATGTCAGTTATCCATTCATGCTCATCAATCAATATTGGATGTCAGAAATGAAATTGAATGTCATGATTACCCTGATAATGGTTAGGAAAATAAAGATATCCTGGAGAATGGCTAGAAGCGGAGAAGGCTTTAGGTTTTAACACTCTCCCCTCGAGATGGATTCTGCAATACTTTTCCTAGGATAATGCTTAATATTCACTCTCAAGCATTTGCAAAGGAACTCAAATAATTTTGCAAATATCATCCCATATTTAAAATATTTACTGGATTTTTTTTTGCAAAAGAAATGCATGTGCTGGGCTCTTTTCCTGATTTTGGATGTAAATGCACAAGTTTCATATTCAGACTTAAATAACATTTATCTAGTACTTACTATGTGCCAGACACTGTGCTGGTTTTGCAGTTGCTACTTTCATTCCATTTTCTCAGCAACTTTGTGAAATAGATATTAGAATTCCTATTTTACAGATAAGAGAATTAAGACTCAGAAAAGTTATGCAGCTTGTCAAAGACATCTCTTAAGAATCAGGTTCTGATTTTAAATTCATGTTCTTTGAATCCAAGTTTTGTATTTGTTCCTTCCTGCCCTGGACAAAGTCTTGTAAATGTTCCAAATCCTGGTCAGGTGCAGTGGCTCACACCTGTAATGCCAGCACTTTAAGAGGCCGAGGCAAGAGGATTACTTGAGGTCAGGATTTTGAGACCAGCCTGGGCAACATAGTAAGACCTCATCTCTTAAAAAGAAAAAACAAAACAAAACAAAACACAGCCAGGTGTGGTGGTGTTTCCCTGTAGTCCTAGCTCCTCAGGAGGCTGAGGAGGGAAGATTGCTTGAGCTTAGCAGTTTGAGGCCACAGTGAGCTAAGATCAGGCCACCGTCCTCCAGACTGGGCAACAGAGCAAGATCCTCTCTCTAAAGTAAGTACCAAATCCCATGAAGCTGGAGGTTCTTTCTAGCTTAAAACTAACAACCACTTCAGGTAAAGTGAGTATGCTCTTCTATGTTTCTCTGTTTCTTATATGTGAACTAAGTAGGTTATAAACCATACAACTTAAGGTCACACAAACTGACTGGAGACCTCATCCTGGAATTTGATTTAAAAATTTTCAAAGTATGTGAACTCACACACTTGCATATGCAACTTCATATGATAAAATAGTCCTAGCCAATTGTAGACCAGGGCTCTAACATTTGAGGACCTCAAGACACATGAAGGGCTGTAGTTGAGTTTGCTTGATCAATACTGATATGGTTTGGCTGTTTTCCCACCCAAATCTCATCTTGAATTCACACGTGTTGTGGGAGAGACCTGGTGGGAGGTAATTGAATCATGGGGGCAGGTCTTTCCCATGCTGTTCTCGTGACAGTAAGTCTCACAAGATCTGATGGTTATTATGAGGAGGAGTTTTCCTGCACAAGCTCTCTTTGCCTGCTGCCATCCATGTAAGATGTGACTTGCTTGCTCCTCCTTGCCTTCTGGCATGATTGTGAGGCCTCCCTGCCATGTGGAACTGTAAGTCTAACTAAACCTCTTTCTTTTGTAAATTGCCCAGTCTCTGGTATGTCTTCATCAGCAGCATGAAAACAGATTCATACAAATAGTGTGCTTTAATTTATTTTAAATGGTTTTGAGATCCCTGTTAGGTAGGGAAGATATTCCCATAAGTTTGTTCCTGCCCTCCTCACTCCCTCATCATTACTTATAGCCAACTTATACCATTTTGTGACCTGCCTGATTCCTGAATTTATGATTAAAGTCCTCAGAATCTGTTAGAATTTCCCTTTGGAACCCATTGGTTTCATTGCCTGACAATGCCAGAATTTATCTCTTTAGAGGACAGTATAACCATCTAATTGATTGCTTTTGCTATAGCCTAGACTCTAAGATCAGGGTGTAGCGTTATATATAAGGCATAGTTCTTAGACCCCAGGAGCTAACAGTGCAGTGAGGGAGATGATATACAAAACTATATGATACAACACAAAAGGTACACACAGGTAAACAGCTACACTACTCAAGAGGTATGCACAGGTAAAGAGTGAAGGCTTTAACAAAGCATGTATGTTTTGAATTGTGTCTTGAAATTAGAGTAGATGTTTTCCAAAGAGGTAGGCAAGAAAGGACATGCTTGACAAATGCCAAAGCATAAATGTGTCAAAGGACATGGCCTGATGGGGTAAGAGCAAACTGTCTGGTTGTAGTTGTGATATCATGTGTATGAGAATGATGGTGAAAGTTAATATAAGAAAGGGGAATATTATACAGAACACAAATGACCTTGTATGTTGTGTTAACAAGTTTAGACTTTATAGGTAATGGGGAATTATGACATGATTTTAATTGAGGAGTGCTGTGGTTGGAATGGAATGTTTATTCCCTCCCAAACTCATGTTGAAATGCAATCGTCATTGTAAGGGTAGTAAGAAGTGGGAACTTTAAGAAGTGATTAGGTCATGAGGGCTCCACCCTTATGGGTGAGATTGGTGCTCCTGTGAAAGGGTGAGTTTGGCTGCCTTTGGTCTCCCTCTCTTACCCTCTCACTTTCCACCATGTCGTGATGCAGCAGGAAGGCCATTGCAAAATTCTGACACTGTGATATTGAACTTCCCAGCCTCCTCCAGAACTGTGATTCAATAAACAGCTGTTCATTATAAATCACCCAGTTTCAGGTATCCTATTGTAGCAGCATAAAATGAACTAAGACAAAGAAGTAACATGATCAAACTTGTGTTTTTGGAAGAAACTCATTGGAGTTAAAAGGAGAAATTAAATATGAAAAAAGTAGAAGGAGCAAGAATCAAGGAATGGATAATGTTAGGAGCTTATTCAATAGCCTAGATGGAATGGAGGCTTGAACTAAGGAAGTGGCAATGGGTAAGAAGGGGTATAGTTTCAAGGAATTAAGCCGTCGAGGGAACTGAGTAAGTGATAGAGTAGTAAGCCTACGTACAGCGATCCAATCCAAAAATGGATGGCTGCTGCACAATGCTTTTGCTTGGGGTGACCATCAGAATCAGTGGTAAGGGAAACATTCTCCCAATGGATAGAGCTTTGGGTAGTGTACTTGACCATCCACTTTGTAGAGAGAAACTGCCTAAGATAAGGCTCTACACAAACTCACAGGCAGTATGCAATGGTTTGGTTGGTTTATCAGAGTTCTGGAATGAGCAATATAGGAAGACTGGAGACAAGAAATTCTGGGGAAGATAAATGCAGAGTGACTTACAGGAGTGGATACAAAGTATAATGATCTTTGTATCATATGTCCAGAAGACATCTCCTGTGGAAGACCACAAAACAACAGACAGACAAGATGATGTAGAGAACATGTCAACCAGACCCTGTTCTTGGCCCTCCTTGTATTAATAACATAGGTTCCTGAAGAAAGTAGATAAAGTTCTAGAGAACAAAGCCTTACATGGGCCTAACAGCATGGGCTTCTTCTCACTAAGGCTGATTTAACTACTGTGGTTGTTGAGTATCTGACCTGCCAGCAACAGAGATTATATGCTGAATCGCTTGATACAATATAATACCTTGAGGATATCAACTAGTCCTTTGGAGGCAACTTTGATTAATGTAACCCATTCTACCTTAGGGTAAAAAACCATTTCATCCTGTGTGGTATTGACACATATTTCAGGCGTGGATTTACCTTTCTGCCTGCAGTGCCTCAGCTTAGTGCCACTGATGTCTCAGAAAATGTCAGATTTACTTGTATTGGAGGACACATAACATTGTCCAGGACCAAGAGATAATTTCACAGCAAAGGGTTATGGCAGTAGACACATGACAAGAAAATCTGCTGGTCCTTCCAGTTAGCACATTATCCAAAACTATCCAGTGTGTCAAGTGGAAGGCATGGCTGCGACATCATCTTAGGGTGATAACTTTTGAGGATGGGTGTTATCCTTCTAGATGTGGTTTACACTTTCAATCTGAGGCCATTTTATGGTGGCATGACTGCGGTACCTAGATCCAAGAATCGGGATCAAAGTGGGAGTGATGCCACTCACTGTCATTCTCAGAAACCCGTTTGGGAATTTTGCGTTTCTTAACATTTTAAGTTGGTGTGATTGTAAGTCTGACTTTTAAGTTTGTGTGCTTAGAGGTCCTGTATTTCAGAGGAGGTACACATCCTCCAGGAGACAGAGTGAGAATCCCATAAAATTTAAAGATACAGCTGCCACTTGGTCACCTTGGGATCCTGGTGTTAGAAAACCATTAAACTAGAGTAATTTAATCTGATCATCATGAAGAGGCTGGACTACTGCTACATAATGAGACGTAGAAGAATATGTTTAGGACTTAAGTGTTCCACTGCGGTGTCTTTTAACTTAATGGAAAGCACAGCAACTATGGTCTGACCAAGACCAAATCTCCAGAGGACTCCGAACCCTCAGGAAGGGGCTCTGCATCATCCCACCAGGAAAAACACCTGGACCAGCAGAAGTGCTAGTGAAGTGGAAGGGAATCTTATATGGGTAGTGAAGGAGGGAGTTGATGAGTTTCAATTCTCAACACCAACTATAGCAGTGGGGGTAGTAGTTCCTGCCACGAATTCTTCTTTCAGAAGCTTTTCTAGAGTTTGTGAGCAGCTAGAGTCCTAGAGAAGCTATGTCTAGATAGTGTGAACTTAATGTGAGAAGCAAGTAGATCTGAGTATACAAATATCAGATTAGATACCTTACCCTGCCTCGATCCCTTTCACTGGTGCATCAACCCCACAGTTGCTGTAAGTTCTGGTTGCTAAAAGCTTACAATTACACTTTCTCCAGAGAATTGTCCCCTGCTGGACAGAAGCCATGTTGCCCAGGAGGCATCTCTCCAACCCCTCTCCAGGAGGAGCCAGCAACCAGTGACTGACTCACGGGAATGTAAGAGGCTAGTCACCTTGGCTCAAGGTGCCACCACTAGTCTCTAGGAAAGAACACATTCTTGCTTAGGATTTTCTCCTATCTGGTTTTCCTCACTTCCTTTCTCATGAAAGCTGGCTACTAATAAATCACTTGAACAAGAACCCTAATCTCAGTCTCTGATTCGTAGGAACCTGGCTTGAGTCAGAAAATGTAGCATGAGGGATAAATGTGGAGTAAGAAGCCCATAAGTAATAACATCATGTAAATGGAGGAGAAAGCTTAGGGAGAGCAGGTGAAATATGAAGAGTAATAAAGATGAGCTTTAAGGCGCACTCACTTTGAATGGTAGTTAAGAAAAAGAATTTAAAATAGAAGACAGTGAAAGACAGGAAAAGGGAAACAGTCAGCAAGTAGTGGAAAAGGGTGAGTGTATTTCAGGTCTCATCAACACCCCTGAATAATAGCAATAGACTCCTGTTGCTATTATTTATTTACTCTCTCTCTGTCTCTCTCTCTGACAGAGTCTAGCTCTGTTGCCCAGGCTGGAGTACAGTGGCATGATCTCAGCCCACTGCAACCTCCATCTCCTGGGTTCAAGTGATTCTCGTGTCTCAGCCTCCCAAGTAGCTGGGATCACAGGCATGCACCACCATGCCTGGCTAATTGTTGTATTTTTAGTAGAGGCAGGGTTTTGCCATGTTGGCCAGGGTGGTCTCAAACTTCTGGCCTCATGTGATCTTCCTGCCTCTGCCTCCCTAAGTTCTGGGATTATAAGCGTGAGCTACCATGACTGGCCTTATTTGTTTATTTTTCTGAGGCAGAGTCTCACTATGTCACCCAGGCTGGAGTGGAGTGGTACAATCGTGGCTAACTGGAACCTCAAACTCCTGGGATCATGGGATCCTCCCACCTCAGCCTCTCAAGTAGCTGGGACTATAGGTGCATGCTACTGCACCTGGCTAATTTTTTTTAAATAGAGACAGGGTCTCGCTATGTTGGCCAGGTTGTTCTTGAATTCTTGGCCTCAAGCAATTCTCCCACCTCAGCCTCCCCAAGTGCTAGGATTACAGGCATGAGCCACCACACCCAGCCTTTTTTTTTGTGGGGGAGGTATAAATGGGGTCTTGTTTTGTTGCCCAGGCTGGTCTCAAACTCCTGGGCTCAAGCGATCCACCCACCTCGGCCTCCTAAAATGCTGTGGTTACAGACTTGAGCCACTGCACCCAGCCTAACTCATGTTTCAGATGCAGAAGACAAAGGGGAGAGTTTTTACAAGAAGACTGACAAGCATCTTTGTGAGGGGTAAGAAGAACTGTCAGATGTGATAATTGGAAATTCACCTGGATTCTCTGAGGGAATAGTTTATATTTACTCAGGAAACTCTGTGTGTTTATGGATCAGCTGATATTTATGACACCCTTCATGGGGTTCTATGCTATGCTTACACCTGATTCTCAACTCTGTTTAACATATGGAATTTTCCCTAAACTCAGGTTGTAGGTGTAGGGGTCAAGCAGAAGAAGGTGAAAGATTTCTAGTGTCTGCTGCTCATGAAAATTGGTCCATGGAAACAAGATTGATTATTTAATAAATGACGTTGTAACAAATGTCTGGTCATCTTTAAAAAGAAGGAGAAGAAAAAGCAAGAAAAAGAAAAAGTGAGCTTTAAGCTCTCTTCTTACATTTAAATGAATTCCACATGGACCAAAGATTTAAACGGGCAAAATGAACTATAAAAGTCTCAGGGGAAAAAAATAGACAAACTTTTTATAGCTTTAGAGTGGGGTATGTCTGTCTAAGTAAAGCAAACTCAGAAATCGTAGATAAAAACAGCACATTAAAACAAAATTTCCATGGGACAAAAATAACAGTATTTAATATTAGCTAAGGTTTGGATACTGTATAGTCTGTGTTTTTCAATTATTATTTCATTTATTCCTCTGCACAAATGTTTGAGGTTAATATTCTTGCTATCTTCATTCTATTTTAAGGCAACAGAGGTCCAGAAAGATTAGCTGAATTTCGTAATGGTACAAAATTATAAGTGGTAGAGTCAGAATTCCACTCACATGGTATGTTTCCAGAGCCCGCTGTACTTTTAAGTTTTTATTTTGAAAAGTTTTAGATGTATAGAAAGTTAAGAAAATTGTACAGTGAACTATATATCGTTCACTCAGCTTATTCTAATGTTGACGTTTTACATAACCATAGTACTATTGTTAAAACTAAGAAGTTAGTATTGGTATAATACTATTGACTGAACTACGAACTTTATTCAGATTTCCTTAGTTTTTCATAACATCCATTTTCTGTTCCAAGATTTAATCCCAAATCTGACTGCATTGAGCTGTGATGTCTTCATTGTCTCCTGCAAATTGTAACATTTTCTCCGTCTTTTCTTGTCTTTCATGACCTTGACACTTTTGAACATTATTGGCCAGGTATTTTGTAAAATTTTCCCCAATTTGTATTTATCTGATATTTTCTGGCAATTAGATGGTGGTTATGCATTTTTGGCAAAAATATAACAAATGAATATATACAGTTTTACTGTACTCACATCTGGGGTACATGATGTCAATATGTCTTATTACTGGTGAGGTTAATCTTTGTCACTCGATTAGGATGACAGCTGCCGGGTTTCTCCAGTTTAAAGTTACTATTTTCCCCTTTTGAATTAATAAATATTTTAGAGGCAATATCTTTACTCTATGCAAGTATCTTGTTTCTCTTTCAGTTTTTTTTCCACTAGTTTTAGCATTCATCTGTGAGTCTTGCTTGCCGCAATTATTGCTGCAGTTTTCTAATGGTGATATCTCTACTCCTTCTACACTTACTAATGTGAATTCTTTTATAAGAAGAAGCTTCCCTTATTTGTTCAATCATTTATTTATATTAGTGTTAACTCATGGATATTTTGTTCTTTGGGTTATAAATACAATAATTATGTAGTTCCAGCTTTGGACATTGAGAGCTCTTTTAGGTTGATTTTTGTGCTTTTACAGAACACAACCCCTCCCTCCCTCCCCCCTCCCTCCGTCCCTCCCTCCCTCCCTCCCTCCCTCCCCCCCCTCCCTCCCTCTCCCTCCCTCCCCCCCTCCCTCCCCCCCTCCTTCCTTCCTTCCTTCCTTCCTTCCTTCCTTCCTTCCTTCCTTCCTTCCTTCCTTCCCTCCCCCATTCTGTCCTGTCCCTTCCCTACACTTCTCCCTTCCCTTCCCTACACTTCTCCCTTCCCTTCCCTTCCCTTCCTTTTTTCCTCCTTCTTGCCTTGTTTTCTTCCTCCCTACCTCTTCCTTACTTTTCTGGCACCACGGGACACAGGAGGATAATTGTGTTTTCCCTGCTACATGGGTGGAACAAACCACATCTCTAGGGAGTTATTTTCTTGATTAGGGAAGAGCGTTTGGAAAACAAGATCTTGGTGCCACCCTTCATTTTTGAAGTATATTTTTCATGTAATGTAAAATGTTAGGCTGATGGGTGTTTTCTTCTTCTTTTAGAGTGTTATAGATATTGTTCCATTGTCTTCTGGCTTTTTTCTTCTTTTTTTTTGTTTTGATTACTTTTAAAATTATCTACTAATCTTTGGTTTTCAATAATTTGATTATGATATATTTTTATGTGGGTTTTCGATGTTTATTCTTCCAGAGGCTTATTAAGACTTTTGGATCCCTGATGTAATAGTTTCCATTGATTTTTGTCTTTGATGGTCTGTTGTACGTGTCACCCATAGTTTCCTGACCCAGTCATCTTCAGTCTCTAATCTCTCTGCCGTTGTCAATAAAAGTGCCTGCCACTTCTGTCTGAGATCTGATTTAGGGGAGATAGAGACAAGTCCTTCAGGCATCCCTAAGATAGGATAGTTAGAATATTGCAGATAAGGTCTACTTCACTCCCTTTGGTTTGAGAGAGGGAACTGGGAACTGGAATACCACCCTCTAGACTGAGACCACACTGTACCAGAAAGTGGATGGGGCATGGGCAAGTAAACATGTGATAAAATTTCCTCCTGGTTTGAAAGTGGCTTTTTCTTGATTGGGTGTTCACTTAGTTCTTGCAGAACTTTGACTGTCTTTCAGGGCTCCTATAAGGTTTTAAATTCAGTTTTTAGTTGCTTTTTAATGTTTTCATGGGCAAATGAGGACCTGGGGTTTCCTAGTTCACCATTTCGTCCGTATAACTTGCAGATTTTTTGACAATCGTGTTAAAGCTTCATTTTGATAGGTTGTTTGGCCCCTACTTTCGAGTTGTCATTCTTGTGGGGATCTTTATTGAATCCCTGTGTCATTAAACAAACAGCAACAACAACAACAACAACAAAAAGCAACAGCAACAAAACCCAAAGCTTTATCCCTTCAAACTGGATAAAACTATAGTGTTTCTTATCCTAATGTGAGCTGTGGAAATTGTTCAGCTTGTGATTCCCTGGTAGATCTTTGCCTGATCTTTTGAGTTTTACTGTACAGATGTTCACCTTAGCTTTCAGCAGTAGATTCAAGGGGAATACTATGCAGGTTTCTGGAAAATTTTCCCTACATAAATCTATTTTCACCAATACTCTACCCTGCAAATTCCAGCTATCTCGCTAAACTCTGATCTTTGCCTCCTCAACTCAGTGATAGTATTATGGGCTCTTTCTTGTACCATGGTTCAGGTAATACCTCCAAATAAAAATTCAGGGCTTACCTTGATTTCTGCTCCTTCTTTCATTGCTTGCATTCCTGAACTGATTGCCTATTGTCCAATATCAAAAAACAGCTGCTTCATACATATTATCCTGTTTGCCAGTTATATACAATAGAAAGGCAATTTCAATACCATTTAAGTGGTTATGACTGGAGGTGGAAAAAGACTTTTTAATCTTTTGAACCTATGCTCACCCTCACTCATAATTAAAGTAATGAAAATTAAAATGTACTTTTTTTGTTTCTACATTTTAATGCTTCTGAAATAAGAATGTTTATGTATGTGGTACAAGCAGAGTCCAGTTTGACAATCTTCCCTATTTGCAATGCCCAAAACTGAGACTCATGTAGAATAGGTGCTTAATATGTGTTTGCTGAAAAATCCTCTAAGCAATCAGGAAATACATTTATGCAGAATATAGTTTTAGAGAAAGTAGAATTTGAGTCCAAATCCAAATCTTGAGTCACCTCAGCATGGTAGTCAGCTTGCTTCTGTTTCTAACTCCATCATAGCAGCTCCTGGATTGTGATTTGTTCTCTACTTGGCCATCCTTTAAGGCCTTTGATCCCAAATTTCAGTGGGAGTAGTCTAGGAAAATTATGGCTACTACTGCTGTAGTTAATATGTCAGAAAAGGGGACATAATGACTTCCTGCAGAAGCTAGACTGTAAGTATAAAATTTTAAAAAAGACTGGAGTGCATCTGGGGTTTGCCATTGCCATTTTCTTCAAGTAATATAATGTCATTAGATTCTTAGGATGTATGTGTCAGCATTTTAATCACTACTGTGGATATTACAAAGCCCTGAGATGATACAAACATTGGTCTTTTGAGAAATATGGTTGTTTTATTTTTAAATCATTTACATGGAGTAAAAGTTGTTTATATAGGACAACCCTTGTGTTGAATTCCTATAAATCTCCTTTCTTTTCTGCTACTAATATACTCAGAAAGATCTTTTCACATTTTTAGTATTAGCTTTGGCCTCAGGACCTGAGGATCACTCTGCCTCCTTGATTGGGTGTTTACCTTTTTGGAGATGATGGGTGCAGAAAACAGTTGTGGTTAAGGGCATGAAATTTGGATACCATTAGAGAAGATTTCAAAACTTCATTCAATCACATTTTAATTCTGTGACCTTGAAAAATTTATAAATCCTTTCTGGGACTGTTTCTTCATTGGTAAAATGAGGGTAATAATTCCTTCCTTGTAGAGCTGCTATGAGGATTAAATGGGATAATTTATGTAAAGCTCTTAGCACAATGTTTGGAATTTTATTACAAATGAAATAAACTGAAATTATTATTACTATTAGTCCTGAAGATGTATTGCTGAATTTCAAATAACACTACATCAAATATCATAGTTATAGTTTTTGGTTTATTTTTGTTCTGTCCTTCACCTTAAAACCTGTGATACATATTTAGTTTCAAAGTTACTTTTTTCAGGCAACAAATTTCCAGTTATTTTCTGTTCGGAAGACCCCATGTCACCGTTTGGCATGGAAAAAAGAAACCCATAGTGACAGGGACAGCAGAAGTCTGTTGTCATTCTTTCTTCCTCCTTTTCTACCATCTCCAACCCCACAACACGGGTCATACTGATACAGCACAAGCTCATCCTAAGGCTGAATTTAGGATTTCGGGGGTGGAACTGCTGGAACACAGTTCTGAATCGTTTGCACTGTCCATCCAAGTAGATTGCCATTCCAATAAAAAACCCATCTCGGTCTCTGCTGTGCAGACAGATGGTAATTGATTGTTTTTACTAAAAATTACAGTCAGAATTATTCTCTAAAGATATTGCTACTGAGCGTGTGGCCACAACCTAAACATAGGTTATCCACAGACTCCAAAGTTCCTGTGTGGGGAAGGGTTTCTAGAAGCACCTCAATTCTACCTCCCATGTGTGTTCAGGGAAGTTCTGGGCTGGAGATTGAGATATGTGTCCTTCAGTTTCTCTGCTAGGTTATGGAAATTACAGAGACTTCTTCCATTTTAAGAAATGGAAGTTTTCCTTAATTATAAAAGCAATACATGGTTGTTGTAGAAAATTTATAAATATTTAACACTTAAAAGAAAAAGAAAAATTACCCTTCTCTCCCCCTAACACACACAAAACATCCTGGCATCCAAAGACAATCATGATTTGAATTTGGAGTTTTTCCTTCTAGGCTTTTTTCTTGCCCCACTTTAACCAGGTGTTTACGGCAGATGCAGTTGGTTGCCTACTCAATAGCTTTTAGCCTTCCTTTCTTCAAGTCAGAACCCCGACAGTGTTTGAGAGACAATGTGCCTGATTTAGTTGGTGAATCATAAATCATAATAGATCTAAACAAATCATGATAATTATTTCCACATCACCAGTAATTGAACTAACAGCAAGCATGTGTCTCAGGACAGGGAGAGGCATGGAAAGTCTATAAGGTTGGAGAGGGGGTAGGGTATGGGGAACTGGGGAAAAATTTTTAAATCTCTGATTGAAAAATTGAATCAAATAAAAATAGCTTTGAATGCTGACATTTAAAGATACTCTGGAAGATTAGCAGCCACTTGTAACCATGAAGCTGCAGTGCCTTGGATGCAAATCAGTACCCCGATGATGGAGTGGGAGATTGAAAGGAGCATGGGTCTTTGGTGATGGTATGGAGCTTGCTAGCCAAACCAACTCGTTGTTGATAAATAACAAATACGAGAATGGTGCCAACAAAGGTAGTGTTTCTGTTGTTGTTGTTACTTAATGCTGAACACATACTCACTGATACACAGGTTTATTTTTGTTTTTGTTTTTTTTTAACTGCTGAACAAGGCATCAGCTGTGAGACTGAGGGAGAAACTCTTGTTATTGGAATTAGGGGAACAATTAGAAATATTTAGGACCACGAAGGTGTCATCATCCATGATTTGTGCCCTTTAGATATTGTATCTTGATGAAATGTTACTTGAGTGAAGGAAAATGCAATTGAGCTGAGACTGCTCTTTCCTCATATGCATATGTGTTTTGGGAGCATGGATTCTTCATAAATAATTTGCATTACTGAGCTGCTTAGAATTTATTTTGCAAAAGGTTTGAAGGCTGGAAAATATGATAGTAGAGACTATACTGGCTGCACCCCAGGATGGACTCAGTGAATTGCTATTTGTCTGCTCCTGGAATGGCAGCACACAGTTTCATCTGCTTTTAAACATCCTCTACATGTGTTGTAACATCCTGTAGAGAATGTTGTTCTGGTTACTGGTCAAGTCTCATCTGATTCTATAGGGCATGGTTAACGTAAGCTAGACAACAGAAATGATGAGGTGGTTTTTTTTTTTTTTTCGTAGAAAAAGGAAGAAGTGAAATATGTTCTAGGGAAAGGAGAATGTGATAATGTACAATATTCTGAACCAACTGTATGTTGGGACTGATCCTAGCCCCAGAATAATAGGAATAGCTACCATTTATTGAGCTCTCAGAATGTGTTATCACTTTATGTTTATCTCTTTCAGTTTAATCCCTACAAGTAAGGGTCTCCTACTGATTTGCAAGAGACTATTGAGATTCCTGTTTAAACATGAGAATGGGTCTCAAGTAGAATCTGCTCTAATTAATATTCTTCCCAACAATTCTCTCAAACTCTCATATGGCCTTAGGCATTAATAAGAGTCACCTGGCTTCATTCTAGTTGACTGTGATACCGGTTATCTTCTACTTATCTGACATCAATGCTGAGAAGAGTTAGAAATCACTGTGGACAAAATGAACCCTGAGTCATACACAAAAGGTCTATTTTAAATACATTGTATATCTGAATGTGAAAAAAAAATGGGAGAATATTTTCATAAATTTGAGTAAGGGAAGATTTTAAAATAGGAAACAAAATGCACTGGAGATAAAGGAAGTGCCCACTTAATTTTAAGTCCACTTAATTTAGTGGACTACACTAAAATTAAGTTTCTGCTCCTCAAACACCTTTAAGAGAGTGTGGTTTAATTTGCTTAATGGCCTCCGGCTGCCTGCATGTTGCTGCAAGAGACATGATTTCATTCTTTTTTATGGTTGCATAGTATTCCGTGGTGTATATGTACCATGCTTTCTTTATCCAGTCCACCACTGATGGGGGCACTTAGGTTGATTCCAAGTCTTCATTATTGTGAATAGTGCTATGATGAACATACAGGTTCATGTGTGTTTTTAATGCAGGAACAGAAACCAAATACCACATGTTCTCACTTAGAAGAGGAAGCTAAACATTGGGTGCTTATGGCCATAAAGCTGGCAGCAAGAGACACTGGGAACTACTAGAGCAGGGAGGGAGCGAGAGAGAGAGAAGGGTTGAAAAATTATGCTCACTAGTCAGGTAATGGGGTTGTTTGTACCTCAAACCTCAGCATTTTGCAATATACCCATGTAACGAACCTGCACATGTACCTCCTGCATCTAAAATAAAAATGGAAATAATTTAAAAACTAAAACAAAGTATGGTGGACAGTCCAGTGTGTCATTCAAATTCTCCTTCAATGAAGAACTTGTTGCCTCACCTGCTGGGTGTGCTGTTGGCAGTCACCCAGAAACTTTCAGTTTCTTCAGGAGTTATCTCAGCTACAGAGAGCTGCCCTCCCCAAGATCACGCTTTCCCCACAGTAGCACATAGTCAATGAGTGATTGATGCAGAGATGCAAAAATCTGGCAATCTGCACCCAACCTGGCACAACTCTGAAGGCCCAGTCTCACTCCAAAACTCTCTGTGGGCTCAGCTGAAGCCATTGTGGCTTCTGCATCACAGATGACTCCTCTCTCTGCTCAATCCCATTTACAGCTTTTCCCTTTCATCTGAGCCATAGGGGATTCTTTAATAAATATTCTGCGTGCTAAACTTTATCTGTGCGTGTCTTCTGGGGAATCCAACTTGTGACGGAGAATAAAAGGAAAAGCTGTAGAGACTGATGAAATATTTTTAGCTCATATAACTGATAATGGAATCATAAAGCAGAATTACATAAACAACATCTAAAAGTTAAGAAAAGAACCCAATATGTAAGTGGGCAGGAGATTCAAGAAGTCTGTTTACAAAAGAGAGTATTCAAAATGATTAATAAACAGAAGAAAAGATGTGTAACCTTGCTAGCAATCAGAAAAGTACAATGTACACAACCAACGGGATACTACTACACACTCACCGGAATGGTTAGCATTAAAAAGACTGTGGAAGACAGGGTGGCGATTCCCAAGGATATAGAATGAGAAATACCATTTGACCCAGCAATCCCATTACTGGTTATATACCCAAAGGATTATAAATCATTCTAATACAAAGACACATGCACACTTATGTTTTTTGTGGCACTGTTCACAATAGCAAAGACTTGGAACCAACCCAAATGCCCATCAATGATAGACTGGATAAAGAAAATGTGGCACGTATTCACCATGGAATACTATGCAGGCATAAAAAAGTGATGAGTTTATGTCCTTGGCAGGGACATGAATGAAGCTGGAAATCATCATTCTCAGTAAACTAACACAGGAACGGAAAACCAAACACCATATGTTCTCACTCATCAGTGGGAGCTGAACAATGAGAACACATGGACACAGGGAGGGGAACATCACACACTGGGGCCTGTTGGGGGATTTGGGGATAGGGGAGGAATAGCATTAGGAAAAACACCTAATGTAGATGATGGGTTGATGGGTGCAGCAAACCACCATGGCAAGTGTATACCTATGTAACAAACCTGCACGTTCTACACATGTATCCCATAACTTAAAGTATAATAGTAAAAAAAGCTGTCAATATGAAGTCTTGGTGAGGACACAGAGCAATAGAAACTCTTACATACTGCTACTGGAGGCATAAATTGGTATAACCTCTTTGGAAACTGAAGCAACAGATTGGGATTATCTGCTAAGGCTTATGTGTACACATATGACCCAGCAATTATGCTTTTAGATGTGCATTCAGAGGAAATATTTGTGTATATGTTTAGCAGTCAAATTAATGGCTGCCTTTGAGGGATAGTGATGGAGACGAGGCACCAGAGGGATTTGAGGTGCTGATAATGTTGTGTGAGGTAATTCAGTGAAGTGTACATTTGTGTTTTCTGCACTTTGCTGTATGTGTGTTATATTTCACAATTAAAAAGGCAAAAATAGTTGGCTGTGAAACCTGAAAAATAAAGAACCTCAAATAAAGTTCTAGTACTAGAGTTATTGTGAGAAATTTCCCTTCTTCACCAGAGCGAGAGTGAACCAGAGAAATCATGAGGACTAAGGAGGCGTGGGTAAATTTTCCATAATGCAGTTAATACTCATGAAGAACAGTTGAGAATATTTGATGATGATGATGTTATCAAGGCAAAATATTTATTTTCCAAAGTCACATCATGGTCATGCCACATTATTAAATTACAGCAGGATATCAACATCTCAGGTCATACACTAGTGTAAAGTGGTGTACTTCTCTCTTTCTATGAATAAGTTATTTAACCTCAGGATATTTGTATCCTTATTGCTAAAATGTTAAGCCCCATCTCATGGTGTTATTGTAAAAAATAAATAAAGCAAGGTACCTCAAGTGTCTGCATATTGTAGGTGTTCAATAATAGTGGTTCCTTTGTCACCACACCCCTTTTTACTGTCTTGTCATATTGTTTTGTTGTAGTGAGCATTGGGATTGATAGTACAGCTTTCAATCCACGCATTCCCTGTCATGAAGCAATAGTATGGCTTTAGAGGTATGTTCTAGTTCCAGGGTTGAATTCTGATTGGTTTAACCTATTTATGGCAATCCCAAATTCCTTGACATTTTGATTCAAGAATGAATGCTAAACTTTTTTTGGCAACCCCCTTTTCATGATCATAAGAAGCCCAGCCTGAGAATGCAGATGATCCACGGCGGAGGGCATTCCTGAGAGAATCATAGGAAACAAAGCTTAAATCTTACTCCTAACATCTGAAGCACTCTCCCTGGACTTCTGGTTATATTAACAAATAGAGTTTCATATTTCTTAAAGCTCTTAAAGTTTGAGATTCTATTACAGACAAGTCACCTTAACTGGTACACTCATCGTGACTTGTCATCAAAATCATTAGATCTTCATATAATGTTTTTAAGCCCTGTATCTTTATATAAGCCAATTTGGGAACTTGTGTAGAATACGGTATAATTATCCTCATCAAATAACCACTTAATTTTAGTCAGACCATCCTGATCTATTTAAGTGTCTTTTTTATAACTCATATTAGCAGTATCGCTTCATGAAGTCCCAAATTCCAGGAAAAGAAAAAAATCCCTGCGTCGGCCTTTCCAAAACACAATAAGCAGAGTCCTATTCCCTCTGCTTTTGTAAGAATTTATCACTCTGTGTCTCTTTCTTTCTCTCTCTTTACTGCTCTGTATATCTTCCCACTATCCATCTTTGGGTCTCTCTGTTACTTCTGTCTCTTTCCCCTCTTTTTCTGTCTTACTCTGTATTTGCATCTCTGTCTCTCTGTCTCTCTGCCTGCCTCAGTCTTTTCTCTGTGTTGTCTTTGTCAGTCTTGATCTTCTTTTCTTTTTCTGTTTTCTTGCCATTGCAGAGAAACTTTACTCTTTTTGCCTAGAAGGATTTAATTAGTTGTTTGGAGAGTGAGCAATGATGTGCATTTCTGACTATTCTCTTTTCTAACCTAATGGAGTATAATAGGCATTATATGAAATTACATATAAAGAGCCAGACACAATGTGGGCATGAAATTAAAGGGAATCATCATAATTCTTTCTTGGATTCTCTTTTTCTTGTATATGGCCAAAAGGATGTGCCACGTTTTCTCTGCACTTTTAATAACTTGTATGGTGGATACAAGACTGACTATACTTGTTTCATTTCTCACTTATTATGACTCTTTTTTTTTAAAAAAAAAAAGTATTTATTTTTTACTTTTTTTTAAAGTTTTACTCTATTCTTATTTTTTCTACTCTTAACACCACTCAATGATTATTCTATTTTTAGTTGACAAGTAATCATTGTGTATAATCATGTGGTACCACGTAATGTTTCCACACATGTATACATTTTAGAATGATCAAATCAAGGTAATTAGCAAAATCATCACTTCAAATATTTATATTTCTTCGTATAGAGAACATTTAAATTATTTTAGCTATTTTAAAATATACAATATCTTATTATTAAGTCAAACATCAGAACTAACTTCTCTTATTTAACTATAACTTTGTACCTACTGACCTTAAGAAGATTTGGTTCTACTCTTCTAAGACCCTTTACATTTCTACTGATGAACACAATATTCCATTTTTCTTGTGATGTTAAATCCAGAGAACAGTAGAGTAGACAGGATGTGGCCTTTGGAGGAAAATCAACATGCCTTTCCTCTGTCCAGGTAGTTTGTGAGATGTTGCCACAAACACAGCATTTCTGTCTATTATTTATCTTGTCCTCAAAGTTCTGTCTCCACCAGATCCTTGATGCGCTTTAAAAGCATTTGCCATCTTGACTTAGAAACTTGTTTTTAAACTCATCTTTAAAATCTGGGCTTTGTTGGTAATGTACACCTGCCACGGCTGAGTTTTTGTCATGAGTTTCATCCAGTCAAATCTTGAGAATACTTATAATGTTCTTGTCTTCCCCCCCGCCCCCCCCTTTTTTTTGAGACGGAGTCTCGCCTGTCGCCCGGGCTGGAGTGCAGTGGTGCAATCTCGGCTCACTGCAAGCTCCGCCTCCCGGGTTCACGCCATTCTCCTGCCTCAGCCTCCCAAGTAGCTGGGACTACAGGTGCCCGCCACCACCCCCGGCTAATTTTTTTGTATTTTTTTAGTAGGGACGGGGTTTCACCATGTTAGCCAGGATGGTCTCGATTTCCTGGCCTTGTGATCCACCTGCCTCGGCCTCCCAAAGTGCTGGGATTACAGGCGTAAGTCACTGCACCGGCCTGTAATATTTTTAGTATTATATTAAATTACAAAATGTAATACATGTAGTTTATTGGACTATGCTTGATATTAGGACAATTCACTTGTTTAATACATACATAATACACATAAGTATATACATATACATAAACATAGCTATCTATCTAATCTCTTACTGTTGGCTAGGTGCTAGGGTCACAGTAGTGAATGATATACTCTATCATCCTCACATAGCCCATCCTCACATAGCCCACTGCCTTAGGTTAGTGTTCCGCTAATATTCATGTCCATCTGGAACCTGTGAGTGCAGCCTTATGTGGAAATAGGGTCTTTGCACATGTCATGTAGTTAAGATAAAGTCATACTGGATCAAGGTGTACTCTAAATCTAATATGACTGGTGCCCTTATATAAAGAGGGAAATGGCCGGGCGCGGTGGCTCACGCCTGTAATCCCAACACTTTGGGAGGCCGAGGCGAGTGGATCACGAGGTCACGAGGTTGAGACCATCGTGGCTAACACGGTGAAACCCCGTCTCCACTAAAAATACAAAAAAATTAGCCAGCCATGGTGGCGGGCGCCTGTAGTCCCAGCTACTTGGGAGGCTGAGGCAGGAGAATGGCGTGAACCTGGGAGGCGGAGCTTGCAGTGAGCCGAGATCGCACCACTGCAGTCCAGCCTGGGCAACCGAGCCAGACTCTGTCAAGAAAGAGAAGAGGAGGAGGGGAGGGGAGACGAGGGGGAAAAGAAAAGAGAAAAGGAGAGAAGGGGAGAGAAGGAGAAAGAGAGAAAGAGGGAAATGTGTTCACACACATACACAGCATAGCTCCATGTAAGGATGGGCAGAGAAGGAGGCTATTTGAACAGACGGGCAGAGACAGGAGGGGCATATCTACAAACCAAGGGATGTCAAGGACTGGGGGCAGCCACCAGAAGCTGGGAGGCAGGCGTAGAACAGACCCTTCTCAGAGTTTTCAGTAGAAACCAACCCTGTTTTCACTTTGATTTCAGACTTTCAGCCTCCAGAATGGTGAGAGAATATATGCTCTTGTTTTAAAGCAATCCAGTTTGTGTTAATTTGTTGTGGCAGTCTTGGAAACTAATGCTCATGCGGTCTTCTTTCTAAGCTCTTTTCCTGCTAATGTCTCTTGACTTTTTGGAAGGGTTGGGAGGTCTCTTGTCCACTATCTTTCTTCCTGTAGTTTCATTGTTTCCGTCTACAGTATAATCGAGTCATTTATCTTCATCACTCTTGGCCATTTGTTTTAAGTCTTTAGGATCATGGTGTAATTTGCTTCTTCTCATTTTTCATGGGATGTGTCCCTTGCTTGCCAGCATCCTTCGATTTTGGAATTATAAATCACAGTCTGAAAACATGTTCTTTGATACCATCTATTTAATCAGCAGCAACATTTTCCATATCTTTTGTCCCCAACCTGAAATGTGACCTTCAACAGGAAGAAAACACATGACCTACACTTCTAGTCCTTCAGGAATGGATGCATGGTATGTATTCTTTTGACTAGTGTCATCCATTTAGTTTTAATTGAGTTTGACCTTTATCCTCTGGGTTACTTTTGTCTTTCTGAAGAATATACATGAGCATTGAAGGTGGGGAATATTGTTTTCTAACTTTTTGTTTCTTTTTTCTTTTCCCTCTGAATGTTTAGCACAAAGGTAGGCACAAGGGTAGCATTTAATACTAACTGGGTAACTCATTTGCTTTTTCTTATTTTTCTAGTGAAGTGTTGAGGAGTAGATCAACATGTGTTAGTCAGAGGGCTCTTTTAAAAGCCCTGGTTAGGTGTTAATGATGTTCAGAATTTATGAGGATGTAAGTCAATTCATATCTTTGGCCACTAAGGAATTTCAGACAATTTTATTGAGAGGATCCAGATTATGACAGTTGTTTTTCCACTGAGTAGACTGCAGTTACTGGAGGATACCTGTATTGGACTCAGGAATCTCTGAGATTCCCCTAATGTCAATATTGGTACAAGCTATCCTCAAGGGAGGACTTGGGTTCTGGTGATGATTTCCGGAGATACATTTTGCTTAAATTGAATGCCCATGTGCATATGCTAGAATGTTGAAAACCAGCACAGTTCCTCATTTGGAAAAAAAGGCACCCATAACTGAGTGGCTCTAACTGATACTCACCCCATTTATACAAGATTTTCTTATTTGTTGGTCAGATACTAGAGTTGAAGAAATTGAGTTTCTTTTATTAAACTTTCGCAAAATTTGTAAATTGCTCTGAACATGTTTTATTTTCCTGGAGAAAATTCCTGACTGAAGTATAAACATAAAGGCAAAGACTTCCTAGTTGAAATGCTTGATTTCTGAGAAATTATGTTCAAACTTTAGTGAACATAATATGATTTCAATCTTACAACAGTGTGGAGTAAGTGCAGACAAATTATTGAGCTCTTGATTTTTTTAGCACACATTTTGGCTATGAACTGTTTGTAGGTAATAAGAGAAACTAGTCAGAACAAACATTACCAAATTAAAAAGAATTAGTAGTTTCAGGCACCCAATATATTTCTGTGCTTGAAATTTCATAGTTATGACAGAAATTTTTAAGTCATAGCTAATGTTATTGTGTATTATAGAAGCACACAACGAAATGGATATTATATAGGCTAACCATATTCTAAGTTCTCTTTTCTAGAAAATGGTTTATACCATGGTTCTGTTCATGAAATTAATTGAGTACCTTAGAAGTTTAAACACTATTATAGCTAATTTTGATGATACAAAGATATATGATTTGAGACCTCCTTCTATAAGACCTAACCAGGTCTTATAATCTAGTAGGGATGGTAAAACCAGTGCAAATGTAATGAATAGGTGTCATTATTTTTGACTTTGTATAATCCAAACACTCTTCCTTTGTTCAGGGAATTTTTTACCTCATGAGTCTTTGTGGGAGATAAGGCCTCTCGCTCTCACTCTCTCTAGGATATGAATATTTCAGATACTTACCTACCCAACTTTGCACTGAGGGCATGACCATGTTCTCTGGTCCCTGCTAATCAGGTGCAGCCACTCTGGACAGAAAGATTCAGGGTTGATGAATTTGCTCTGGCTATTGTTCTCATAAGGTTGAATTATTCAGGAAACAGTGCAACTAGCAAGTTAGTATCTGTGACATGTGCCAGCAGTGTCTGTGGCTCAAAGCATAATCCCTGGATATTTGCAACAGTAGCAGTGATGGATATACTCCCCAGAATAGTTCTGTAGCCTGAGTCTTGGCTTTATTTTTGGTTGCTTATCCCCAGGCGTGATTCTTCAGCCTTCCTGGAAATTCTATTATCTCTACTTAATTCTTTTTAAATAGTTACTCTGATTAAACTCTTTAAGAGTTAGTTTTTATTTCTTAATGCAGAATCTTAGTGATATAGTGTGTGTGTGTGTGTGTGTGTGTGTGTGTGTGTGTGTATGTATAATTAAGTGTGCTTAAAGTACCATAGGAATGGTAGAAGAATGAGATTACTTCTGGATGGGGCCCTTTCAATGGGTTGTCTACTTTGTACGTGGTTACCTACTGTAATATCAATCTTGAAAGGTTGAGTAGTCTACCCTAGCACTTCTAGGTAAAATTATAACTTTATTTATAATCTAGCAACAGTAAAGTTCTGCAAAATCTTGTTTAATTTACAAAATAAAATACTTAAATTTAGACCTATTTGGGCATAAGAAATTTTATATACATTGATTATACTATAAACCATATATATGTAACATTACATATATATCATTATATAAACATACAATATATACGTGTGTGTATATATTTTATATATACACACATATATTTGATTACTGACTGTAAACCTTCCTTCAAGCTGCTAATAAGACCTGTACTCTAGACTGGATATACATATATTATATTTATATATAATATATATATTATATTTATATATATATAGTAGGGATATATGTATTGTAGGGATATATATATATATCTCCCTACAATAAACCTGGAGAATTGGTTAGCTTGATTAATGTAGAGAATAAAGTCAGATTAATTCAAGTTTAAAATAATACAAGCTACTCCAAGGCCTGGATTTACCACAGTCTCTATTTTGACCAAGTATGTAGTACCATTGCCAATGTTCCATGTTTCTTTTATTTAAGTTGCCTTGGCCTAGTAGAAAGCAGAGGCCTGGACAGATAGACTAGGTCTTCTGAAGTTGCTGGACTGAGTTTGCCAAGCTTCCCTGGTGGTAAAGAATGCCAAAATAAAATAGCTTTTGTGCTCTAGAAGGCAAGACCAACTGTATTTTCCAGACATGTCAATCCAACTGCAGTTATGCATACATATTTGGAGTTCTGTAGTGCAGTCTTCTTCCCTACAATACTGTTTGACCATTATAAACATCCAGTCTAGAGTACAGGTCTTATTAGCAGCTTGAAGGAAGGTTTACAGTCAGTAATCAAATAAAGGCATACTCTTCTCCAGTTCCACATTCTCCCCTCCCATTGGACTTTCCCAGGGTTTAGAATTAATTCAAGCCATGTATTTAGACATATTTCCCATATGTCTTACACACATTTATCAATGGACTTTAATTAGGCAGTTGTCTTAGAGCATTTGCCTTGTGTCGAGTAGGAACTGAAGCCTTAGTACTCAAATACTCTTTTCCCATGTGTCAGTCTGAGTAAGATCAGCCTTTACAGAGATTGTGTTAAGCTCCTTTGGGGGCTGCTGGCTCTACTTATAGTTAGGGACTTTCAAGTGCATTTGTTAAACAGTGATTATGAAACTCTATCACCTTCCCTTCTGTAACTCTTCCCTAAAATGCCCTTAACAGAAACATTTCTGTTGCGCATTCAGAAAATGCATCATGTCTTTAAACAAGTGTTGATCTGGCTCACTATTTGTGTTGTTTTAATTTGGTTTGACATTTTATATTGCAGTTTGAATAACTTTTGAGGATAGATACTGTTTGTGCTTTATCTACCATAGAATATGTCTTTTTCTTGTACAATCTTGTTTAAAGATGAGCTATTCTAAATTTTACACCTTGGACATGGATTCACAAAGAAGGTAATTGATTTTTTTTGGTAATTAATTTCAATTCAATGCAATTGAAATCAATTGATAACTAATTTTTAAAACAAATCATCATATCATATATAATCATATTAATATGGTTTTATTTCATTTTCTTAATACTCTATGTTATAGGCTGAATGTGTCTTCCAAAATGTATATGTTGAAGCCCTAACTCCCATTATGATAGTATTTGGAGGTAAGGCTTTTGAAAGGTAATTTGGTTTAGATGAGGCCATGAGGACAAGGTTCCATGATGATTATTCGTTTTCTTACTAGAAGAGGAAGAGAGAGCAAGCTCCGTTTTTCTTCATTATGTGAGGACACAGTGGGAAGGCAGTCATCTGCCAGCCAAAAAGTAGGCCCTCACCATGCACTGAATCTACCAGCATCTTGACCTTGGTCTTTTTATCTTCTAGGACTGTGAGAAATAAATGTCTGTTGTATAAGCCACCCAGTTTATGGTATTTTGTTACAGCAGCCTGAGATGACTAATACCATGTTAAAAAATCAAAGGAGATTATGAAGGATGATTTAGGGGTACAAGGTGTAGGTATAAGAGGTTAATAAGAGAGAAGATTGAAAAGATTGGTTGGGACCAGTTTAGAGACGTCTTGATCCTGAAGTTAAAAAATTTAAACATCATTGGAAAGCAAGGTAAAAGTGTTTGAAATCTTTGAAGAAAGGAAATACATAACCAGAGTCATGCATTGAGAAGATCAATCATGCATCCAAGTGCAGGCAGTACTGGAGAAGAGCTAAGTGTGGATGTGAGAGGCAATGAGGTCATACTGCTTTGGACACTGTTCTGAATTGCTGAGCTGAGCAAACATGACCCACATCACACAGTTGGAGGCCTTTCCAACTAAGTGTCCTTGTTGTTATTCCAGGACTGAGAAACATTATTTACTAGCCTACAAACGGAAACAAAACACTATGTTCACAGTTGCATTTTTTCACAGAAAACCAGGTAGCTAAAGTTAATGAATTAAGAATAAACTGTTAGTGAGCCAGAGAACATGAAAAGGGATTATAGTGAAAATAGATTAGGCTTATGCGGTATGTATCTTGCATGCCTCTTTCTGTCTCTATTTACCTACACCCCACCAGGTTTTATACATTTAATATCTAGGGCTTCACATAACCAAAGATTTATAGCAGGGAGAATTCACAAGGAGGGAGGCACCAAAGAATGAACCTTTAACAATATGTGAACAAGTGAGAAAGAGAGTCTCCAAACTTTGAGGGGGAGGTTCTCATTTTCTTTACTTTGTGAGATTATCTGTAGATGTGTAATGGGTTAAATAAACAGGCCTGTGTGAGTAGAATATGACAATATTGACTTTTACCTAAGCCCTGTGCTCCTGGAAATCAGTGATAGCCAACAAATCCCACCCCACCCGCTCAAAACTTTTGTGTCTCAGAAAATGGTTTATTGCAGAGAATTTCTCTTTCCTGATGACTTAGATAAGACTCACAGTTGCCTCTCTTGTTTGCCTATAATAAGATCAGTCATACATCTTCCAAATTCCCATTCTTTGCCTCAGAAATGATTAGCCGAGCTGTTTGTGCCTACTGACCAATATGGACAAAATATCTTCTACTTTACTCACTTAAACCTTAGTTACTTTCTCTCCTTCCCCCAGGACCTTGAGCTTTGATCCACCTTCAGCCTGATCCTAGCATACACCCAGTCTTTAATGTCCTGAATGCTGACTGACCTCCGGAAAATATTATCTGATCAACTGTCCCATAAAGCCACCCTTGTGTCTCACTTACTCGTGTCTGTTTTTTTCCTTCTAGCTTATTCACTCCTACCTATAAAAGAGCATACCTTTTCTGCCTGGCTCTTGAGAGGTCTGCATGTCTCAGGGACAGAGCATTCTCCACATTAGAATAGTCTCCAGCAATAGTCTCCCTATTGTAATAGTCTATTTCCCCTTTCTTGCAATAATCCCTTTGAATAAAGTCTCTCATTACTTAAGTTCAGATTTGTTTTTTATTCTGAGTATGGTGTAGAGAATGTTTTGTGTGCAGTTGTGCAGTCATAGCTCAGTGCAGCCTTGAACTCCTAGGCTCAGGTGATGCTCTCACCTCAGCCTCCCGAGGAGCTAGGACTACAGGCACATACCACCATGCCTGGCTAATTTTTAAATTTTTTGTAGAGGCAGGGTCTCACTTTGTTGCCCAGGCTGGTCTTGAACTCCTAGCCCTCAAGCAGTTTTCCTTCTTTGGCTTCCCAAAATGTTAAGATTATAAGCATGTGCCTCTGTGCCTGGCCGAGAATGAAATGAGAACCTAGAAGAGTGCTACTACCAACTTTGTTCTCCCATTTCCTGGAAATTTAACAAAAAAAGGAGAAGATAGCATAGTAGTAACTAGGTTGGAAAATCTATTGTTACCATAGAATCTTCTAACTAAAATGGATCTTAAGGATTAACTATCAGTTTGCAAATGAGAAAGCTATGGCTCCATGTATCAATTTTCCTTTTTTTAAAGTAAATTTTTAATTTAATATTGTTTAAGTTATGGGATACATGTGCAGAACGTTTAGGTTTGTTACATAGGTACACATGTGCCATGGTGGTTTGCTGCATCCATCAATCCGTTACCTAGGTTTTAAGCCCTGCATGCATTAGGTATTTGTCCTAATGCTCTCCCTCTCCTTGTTCCCCACCTCCTGACAGGCCCCGGTGTGTGATGTTCCCCTCCCTGTGTCCAATGTATTCTCATTGTTTAACTCCCACTTATGAGTGAGAACATGAAGTATTTGGTTTTCTGTTTCTGTGTTAGTTTGTTGAGAATGATGGCTTCCAGCTTCATCCATGTCCCTGCAAAGGACATGAACTCATCCTTTTTATGGCTTCTTAGTATTCCATGGTATATATGTGCCACATTTTCTTTATTCAAGTTTAGGGTTTTGTTAAATAGCAATAGAAAATTGATATGTGGTGCTGGGAAAACTGACTAGCCATGTATCAATTTTCTATTACTATTTAACAAAACCCCAAACTTGGTAGCATAGCAGCATTTATTTATTTAGCTCGAAATTCTGCTGGTTGGTAACCTGGGTTGACTCTAGCTTTTTAGCTCTGTTAGACTGGGCTGTGTTCGTGTGTGTGTGTGTGTGGTCAGTTGGGGGCTGGCTGGGTTAGGAAGACATCAACTAAGATAATTTACCTCTGCTCCACATGCTCTCTCATCCCCCAGCTGGCTAGTGTGGCCTTGTTCACATGGTGGCTATGCAGGATTCCAAAAGATTGAGTAGAAGTGTACAAAGATTTTTGAGTCTGGCATCACATTGCTTGCAAAGCATTCTGTTGGCCAAAACAAATCACAAGGCCAGTCCATATTTAAGAAACGAAGAGAGATTTGATAACTTGAATGGGAGGCACTGCAAGGAATTCTGGCCATTTTTGCAACCTACAAAATCCTATGAGATGAAATAGTTTGCCCAAATTCCATGTACTTAGTCAGTGGCAAAGCTGAGAGGGAGAGAAATGGTCTGTATCTTAGTTTAGTACATTTTGCTGATTACAGTTTTGCAGAATATTCTGATTAGGGACTCTTCAACTAGAAGAAAAAGACTGTCCCTTTTGAGAGGATTTTCTATGGAAAGCAAATGGGAGGGTGGAGACAGACAGGGCTGTTCTATATGACTAGTCAGTCTGTGTCCTGCATAGGAGTACTGGGTCGTGAAGGTGAGTGGTAACTGAAACACGTTTGTGCTCTGCCTGCAAGCCATGTGCTCTTGCATAGAGTTTTATTCGCTTGGAGAGAGAATTTCCTTTTGCTAATTTTTACAAAGGCACAGTTCCTCAGAAATCCTTGTGCCTGACTGAGGGGATGCCTGTTTCTAATCCTCTCAGAGCTTTCTGTGGGCTGCCTCTGGCTTTGGTCACAGAGCTCTAAGTGCTGCTAAGAAGTTGAATGTGAAGACAACTGTTCCAAGCTCTTCTTCCAAACTGACCATTTGGATGGACAGTCCAAAGATCTTTGCATTTGGAAAACTGTTAATGAAAATGAGTCTAAGTACTGAGATATAACTGATGACAAAAAAAAAAGAAAAGGCAAATCTGATTTTTGAACGCCTATATGGGAATTTTCAGGAACAGGAAGAGTCCTCCTTATTGTTTTTGGTTCATCCCACACTTGGCTTCCTGTTCCTCTTACCACTTTCCTCCGGCCTCTATCTCTCTCTCGAAATAGCTCTTCTGTAGGTGTTATCAACCACACTGGTTGTGTGCTTTGTCTCAGTCACCTCCCTAGCAACTCATTCCTTCTGTTCACTGATTTCTGTGGGCTGTTCTACTTGAGTTTTCTCTCTGCACGTGGTTTATTACCCTTGGAAATCCAATTTCTTTGCTTCTAAAACTCTGAAAAGGAATGATTTCTTTGCAGGAAACTGATGATAAGAATATAAATATAAGACGTATACTTAAATTTGAAGATGTTCTCTAAATAAATTCTACAAGTGCTTTCAGATCATTGGTTCTGTGCTACCAAACTCAGTCCTCTGGGATATTTGCCCCAGGAGAAGATCTCTGAAACCAGCATCCTGCAGTTAATTGAGTTTGGGAAACAGTCCATGTTGTATCCCCCTCTTAGAAAGTCACACACACATTCATGCATTAGAGGATCTGGAGGGTCCTCCAGAAATGATTCCTATTTAACATTTTTTAAATGTCCTTAAACTTATTTGATTATAAAGACCTGTATTCCCTTAAACCTAGTAATATTGGGTAGATCCAGTATTCTGTAGTCCAGGCTTTGGAAAACACGGCTCTACTTGGTATTATAATACAGAGAAGCATGAGGTTTAATAGAAATTAGGTAGGATTAAGGGCCATGTGGCTTGAATTCTGACCCCATCTCACTGCTCATCATCTGTGTGACTTTGAGGGGACCATTCACTCAGGCCCTTCCCACTTCAAATCAGTCCCATCTTCTTTATGAGAAGTTTTTTTTTGTGGTCTCCCATGGTCATGAAATTCTCTTGCATTCATTGTGTTACTAATTTTGCCTTTATGTTTTCCATAGAGTTTTGTCATGTCCCTGCCTTTAATCCTGGACCCTTTATCTCATGTGGGGTTTTACAGAATTCTCCTAACTGGGACCCCTGCCCCAGATGTCGAACTTCAACCTCCACTGCCCTTCCAGTCTGGCTTTGATTCTGGCACTGGAGGCATTTAATACTTGTATTTAAAGCCCAAGTATTAAACTCTTACTTTTAAAATCTTTGATTAATCCATCTTGCCTACAAGATAAGTACAAATTACAAGTTTAATTTTGTTTTCTTCTGGCCTATAGAGCATATGCTAAACTGGCCCAATTTAACTTACTTGTTTTATTTCTTACTACTTCTCACCAAAACAACCGTTCCTGTTGTTTCTTAAATATGAGAAGCACTTTGCACATGTGCTCAACCCTTTCTACGCATTCTGCTTAGAAACTCCTTGTCATCCTTCAGGGTCAGTCCTGAATATTGCTGCCCTGGGTGGCACTACTTTTTCCTTTATGTTTATATAGCCCTTTGTATATACCTATATAATAGTCCTGAATCACATTGCATTCTAGATGAACATGGATCTGTAGTTCTAATTTGCTCTTTGATTGCAAGGTCTGTGCCGTTGGCTTCATGGCATCTCAATGCAGAACACAGTGTCAGCCATATAGAAGGCATTCAGTAAATGTGTGTGAGTAGATTTAAAATGAACCAGCCCCTTCCAGTTAAAGCTGGAAGGTATCTTTATGATTATCGAGCAGATGACACATACATGAGTTTCTTCTTCTGCTGTGGTTTGGCTGTGTCCCCACACAAATCTCATCTTGAACTGTAATCCTCATAATCCCCACGTGTTGTGGGAGGGGCCCCGTGGGAGGTAATTGAATCATGGAAGCAGTTTCCCCCAGTGCTGTTCTCATGATAACAAGTGAGTCTTATGAGATCTGAAGGTTTTATAAGCGTCTGGCATTTCCCCAACTGGCACTCATTCTCTCTCCTGCCGCCTTGTGAAGAGGTGCCTACCACCATGATTGTAAATGTCCTGAGGCCTCCCCAGCCATGTGGAACTGTAAGTCAATTAAACCTCTTCTCTTTATAAACTACCCAGTCTCAGGTATTTCTTCATAGCAATATGAGAATGAACTAATAAACATTCTAATATTTTTCCTTTTTAAACTCATGGTAGTCATTGTTAATCAAAAAGGGCACTTTTTCCACTTAGCCCAGATGTAGTTTTAGAATCCATATCAGCACATTGCTCCTGGGAGTTGCTGATTGGTTAGAGTCAGCAGCACCTAACCTGAAATCTATTTTCCATGCTGAATATATTTGAACCCTCTTATTTTATAGGTGAGTAAATGAGCTTAATGAATTGTCCAACAGGTCACAGAGCAAATAAGTATCAAACTCATAATTCAAGTCCAGGTTCTTTTCTTTTCTACTCTAATACTCTTTCTGCTATACTGAGAAGGCTACCTTTGTTAATTTTTCTATTCCTATATTTTCTCTGCTCTTCAGTTAGCTTGAAATTCCCTAAGGGAGTGAACTAAGGAGGATGCACTTTTTACACCTCTTGTCTTGCACGTCATAGGTATTCAATACGTATTTGCTGATTATTTAAATTGTATTTCGCATGTCAGTCATAATATGTTTGAAGTGGTTTGAACAGGCTTATTTTTCTTATATACTTAAAATATTTCCTCCATCCCTTTGTGTTTTCTCAATCAATGTGAGAAGAGATTTTTCTAAGGGCAGGTGGCCATTCAGCCTAGTTTCCCCCTGGTGCATTTTAAATTCTGAATGGAGAGATGAGCTCTAACTGTGCCTCTAGGTTTTGCCATTCTACTTTGCATCATTGTCCTTACCCTCGCAATGACTCTTTACTTACAAAAGTGTCAGACTTTTTCTGAACACTACATTTACAACCATGGTTTCACTAAGTATCCCCACTCAAAACTAGGCATGCTGCTTGTAACACCTTAGCCATCACAGATGTGGAAAATGTAAAACACATTTGTAAATCTGGATGCTGAGCTTCATGCAACACATCAAACGCACCCAATCTTCCCAGCCCCATATGGGACTTGTGAACATACATTTAAACAGAACAAAAAAAGTTTTTACCCTTTATATCCCTTTTATGGGTGTCTAGAATCAGTGATAAAATTTTCTTCTTTGTATAGCTGCTGCTTACACATAGCTATGACTCAGGAAAGTAATGGGAAGTGTATCTATCTGCTCAGTGCTAAGGTGGCTCTCTCCTCTGAATTGTCCATCTCCTCCACTCCTGCCCTGACTTTGAGTTACTAACATGCTGGAAATTTCCACTATTGGAGTCATTCTTTCAGCCCAATGCATTATCTTTCCAGAAGGCAACTGCCAAAATATCATGAATGTCCATGGACATTTCAGTATGAAATATTTGAACCAGTTAATTTCTATCCAAGGGTGAGACCATAGAACCCTGGGTGTACAGAAGGTTACATTTTTCAAGAATTGTTGGCCAAGCATTAGAGAGCAGGAAAGCCCAAAGCATTGGATTCTGTGGTTATGGAGATCCCGAGCCCCCAAAAAGGCAGCACACAGACACTTGCCTTGTTATTCTGTTGCCTCTGCTGAATGGATATCCCTCTCTTCTTTGCGTTGCCTACCCCTAATCAGTGTTCCAGGCCCAAAGAAAATGTTGCTTTTTCAGTGAAGAGTCCCTCATGTACCAGGCAGTTAATTATTATTTCATCTGTACTTCCATTGTATTTTATATTGATTTTGTGGCATCTCCACTTGCATTATATTTAGTGGTATATTAATCTGTTATTTCCCTTTCAAGTCACAAACTCATTTTTTTTTCTGTTTGTTTATTTTTGGATTCCTAGCATCTAATTTCTGGCACTTAGTGTGACATTATTCAATGTTTTTGGAATTGAATTGGGCCCAAGGCATTTGACAATCAATAAAATGCAGCAAACTTTTTTTTTTTTTAAGGAATTCTACATTTGGGGGCATTCTCAAGAGCTAGGACTTGCATCTGTCAATGGGCAACATATTCATCTATCTGTTTTGTGCATTTAAAATCTTTTGCTGTTAGCTAGAAGTAAATTGAATTTAAAAGGAGTCTTTCTCCATTTACACTGAATTCTGTCTTCTTTTGCTTTTTTTTCCTCTTTAGATGGCTTTGAATTACTTTTATAGAGATTGCTACTTCCTTTCTTTCTAAGAAGTTTGACTTAGTTGATTTACTTCTCTTCCCCTTCCTTCTCAACCTTCTCTCTTTCCTTTTCCTTTGCATCAGTGCCTTTGCTGGCGTTGGTCATCATTGTCATCATTACCTTCCATTGCCCTTGCTCTATGTGCCAGATGCTTTACAAACACTATCTCACTCTGAGTCCTCACAATGTTTTTCAGGAAAGGTCTTGTTTTCCCTTTCTAAAGATTAACAAACTGGTGTTCAGAAAAGTTTAGGAGCTTGCCCATGTCATAGAGAGCTGGGATTTAATGCTTGGAATGTCTCCCCATTCCCTCCCCTCCTTCTTCTCCCTTCCCCTCCCCTCCCTCCTCTCCCTTCCCCTCCCCTCCCTCCTCTCCCTTCCCCTCCCCTCCCTCCCTCCCTTCCCCTCCCCTCTCCCTCCTCTCCGTTCCCCCCCCTCCCTCCTCTCCCTTCCCCTCCCCCCTCCTCTCCCTCCCTCCCCTCCCCTCCCTCCTCTCCCTCCCCTTCCTTCCTTCCTTCCTTCCTTTACTTTACTTTACTTTTCCCTCCCCTCCCCTCACCTCTCCTTCCTTCTCTTCTTCCTTCCTGCCTCCTTCCCTCCATCTCTTTCTTTCTTGTTTTTCTTTCTTTTTATTTCCTTCTTATCCTCCTCCTCCGCCACCTTCTTTTTCTTCTTGAATAAGTCGGGATTTCAAATTCTGCCCTCTTACTCTAGAAGCAAATTTCTTTTGTTGGCAAATACATGTGCATGGTTTAGGTAGTTTTCACCCACTCAAGCCCTGCTCAAACTCCAACTGAAGTTGAGAGGCTGGATTATCCTCAACGTTGCAGAAAGATGCCTGTATCCTCATGCACATCTGTATAATCCACTAACTGTCAGCCCAAAACTTACATCCATGGCTTAATAACTACTCACTGTGTGGGTGGCTTTTTCAGAAACAGATTTTCCTTCTTCTTTCGTTGATTTGTTCTTCCTGATCCCCTATTTTTAGATCAAATTTGTTTTCTTCTGGAAACTATATTTCACTGTGGTCTGATTTCACTAGTGCTGTAGCAATGGAGGTGGATTTATGAGCAATCAGACGTAAAGACTATTTTATATACCTAAGGAAACTAGTTCTCAAGCTTGAATAGATCACCAGAGACCCTTATCCAGGATTTAGGCTCACATAGTGTAGGTGCATTACAGGTGTTTTGCTAACAGGAAGAGGGGAAATGTCCCAAATCAAGGTAGGCAATTTTCCTTCTAATTTATTAAATTCTTAACTATAATTGATCTGGAAAAGTGGTAACAAATGGGCTGCCCGCTAACATGAGGTAGAACTTAGCTGCCCTTGCAGCCCACTCTGAATTTCTAGACACTCTTAAAGAAGATGGTGGCACTGAGAAATAGAGCTGTTGGTCCTCCAAAGGGGCTCCATTATAAGTGGTGTGACGATTAAAGCATCTTCTCTACTGTTGACATGTTGCCTTCCATGACCTCATGGTCCCCAAATTTCAAAGGTTCCTCCAAAGGAGGCTGCTCTTAAGTCCCTGTTTTATTGCATTTTTTCTTTTTTAGAAGTGGGCACTGCCTGTCTCAGGAGACATCCTTGGTTCTAGCATTTCTTTTATTCAGACCTACCATCTGCTTCTACAAATAATTCTACCAACCACATTTTCCATGATTTGCTTCATTATGTCTCTACGTCCCTTACACAGTGCGTGATTTTTATGGAGTTGGTGTTTTTTGGGGAGGAGAGCGGAAAGGAATGAGGGGGCTTATAAAAATAATGAGACTGAAATTTGCTTAAAGATGTTCCAAATAACCCACTTATAAATTGACTGTTTAGAGAGGCAGCTTTCAAAATTGGCCGGGGAACTAGAAGGAAAAGAAGTAAAAATAATTCAGGCTCAGCAGATATATATTTAGATAAATTCAAAGAGAAGCAGATGAAGAAACCTGGATAAACAACTAAACCCAGCAAATGAAAATAACAGATCGCAATTGGGCCATGCAGCTGATACATGAATAGTAAATCTTGACAGAAAACTTGCAAACGAGGCAGCCCAGGGATTCAGAGATTATCTGAGAAGCTGGGATCTAACAGCCCCAAAGTCCACATGTCCCTGCTTGAGAAACGCTCTGGAGCCAGGGCAGGGGGAAGTTTCCTCCTTGCCTCAACATCAAAGGAAGATAAATCTGCCATTCTGTGATGCCAATATCATTATCCTCAGCTTAGCTCCCACCCCTCTCTGGCCCCCTGCTGAACTCAGACCCTTTTCTGGGGGGTGGGGGGCTATTTATAAAAGACCTATTCAGTTGTTCCTTCATCTAATCAACACACTTGCTTGCCAGGAATTGTGCTAGCTGCTTGCAAATATTGATCTCTGTTTGTACAGTGATTTACAGTTTGCCAGATACGTTCTAATACAAGCCTCTCAACAACTTGGGAAGTAGATTTGATTGCTTTCATCTTATAGATAGGCTAGAGATAGGGAAACTCAGGAGGATAAATAACTGCTTAAGGTCCCACAGTTCTTGAATGGAAAATCTGGCGTTGAATGTTTATTATTCAGTATACAAGGCACAGGATTAGTTGCTGAGACGCCAAAGATAAGACATTGTCTCTGCCCTTGAGAAGATTAGAAACCAGGACAGGAGAGCAAAAATGAACAAAGTCTTACCTCTGTATGGATAATGCAGGGAATACACTAAGTATGATAAGAGAGATACTTATGAAAGGTATAATTGAGTGGCGATTGATAAGAATTTAAGGACTCTTCCCTTCTACTGGCATTTGAATTGTAGTCGAGAACTGATGAGGGCAAAAGCAGTCTGCGATCCAAAGGAATGAATTGTAAATGGAGGCATTTCAGGTGGTGGTGATGGGAAGGCGAGAAAGATACTTTTCCTCAGGAAATCTGGCCAGCTAACTCCCAATTTGTATAATGTAGGGAGTTTTCTATTATTAAATCTGACCCTTTGGCCTATGTTTTAAATGCAAGTGGGTAAGGATAGTCACCAGTGAGCAGAGTAAAACTCTATTATTAGAGGGTTTAGACTGTGGAAGCGGATTCTTCTGTAGCCCCTACTCTGAAATTGCTTGGGTCCTGACCTATACTTTATCACATATGTGAGTAAACTCAGCTGTTGTATTACGAATGCGCTTCTGCACAATACCTCCTATCGCTTTCCTCCTCTAAACCCATTGCTTCTCTACCAGTGAGGTCTCATTTTTTGCCTAAACTATGACAACGACCTTCTTCTTTAGCCTCTCTTTAGCCTCTGCTGTATACTGCTGTGCAGTGACCAGTCTAATCCACAGCCATGATCATTATTACTGCTGGGTTGAAAAATATTTGATGATTCCCCCTGACTTAGAGAAAAACAATCATGACATGATCTCAAAGGCTAGGGTGGCCATGCATCTTAGTATGCCCAGGACAGTCCTGCTTTATAGCCCATGGTCCTAGCATCATTGCTCTCCCTTCCACTCTCATATGTGTCCTGATTTGGATGTTACCCTACCCTAGGTCCTCAACCATCTTGTGCAAGCCTACATTCCTGACCCATAATCCAATCTCTCCCTACCACGGTACCCAGTGCTATAGGTACAGCTGTTTCAACCATCCTCACCCTAGCCCTGCACTTCTGCGACTTTGTACTTTTGTACCGCAGTGGCTTTTTTTTGCCTACTCTGCTCTTTTCAACCTAGCTCAAATGTCACCTGCTCTTTCTAGCCAATTCAGTTTGCTCCAGAATTAATTGTTTTCCCCTTCTGAACCCAGAACATTTATTTGATCTTTATCAGAGTGATTGGTTCCTTCTGTCATGAATAATTGTTATCTACAGACCAGATTCTCTAACTAGAATGTGAGTTCCTTAAGGGAAGTGAATGGGTTGATTGTCTTCTCAGTAGTGGCTTTTTGTCCCAGTATTTTGTATGTTAGAACGTGCTCAGAAGTGTTGACATGACTGTACTGTTGAGTAGTTCAGTAAATTGGAAGTTAATTCATGACTGCTCAGTTTAGATAGGATTGTTCCCTTTTTCAACAATTAGATCTTCTAGGGCCCTCTTAAACCTTTGCACTTTACCAGGGGGGCCTCATATGACCTTTTCTTATATAACCAGGTCGTAGGTTTCAGCCACAGACACGTTATCCTTCACCTGATATTCCTTGCATCATTGATAACCACTATCCCTTTCTGTTGACTTTGTTTATTGAATACTTATGTCCTACTTTGAGCAACCTAATATAAGTAAATCAGAGGTGAAGAAACACATTAAGGGAAAATTGTTTGCTTTCTGAAAGGATTCTGTGTGGGATTGTTTTTAATAGTCAATTCCTGTTATTATTTTGTTTTAAAAATAATTGAGAAATGTATTTGTTAAATAAAAGTAGAACCTGTCTTCCAAAGATTATGAATGGATTTGTCTTTTGATACCGGTTATCCTTTCCTAGTTTCCTGATTTGTTTTGAAATAAGTTCATCTTTCCTTTGACCACTCCAGGTTTCTGCCCCTGTCAATTCTTCACTTTTATGCAGACTAAATTAAGACTGCAGGCTTAATTATCCCTGGAAGGTCACCCGGTGAATATTTGTTGTTCTTTCTTTTTTTTTTTTTTTTTTTTTGAGACAGAGTCTCATTCTGTCGCCCAGGCTGGAGTACAGTGGTGTGATCTCGGCTCATTGTAAGCTCCACCTCTGGGTTCACACCATTCTCCTGCCTCAGCCTCCCGAGTAGCTGGGACTACAGGTGCCCACCACCATGCCGGCTAATTTTTAGTAGAGATGGGGTTTCACCGTGTTTAGCCCGGATGGTCTCGATCTCCTGACCTCGTGATCCACCCACCTCGGCCTCCCAAAGTGCTGGGATTACAGGCGTGAGCCACCACGCCTGGCTGAATATTTGTTACTCCTTTTGTCACCTAGCATCTAGGAAGATTATTCTGTGTTTGAAGAATTGGATTTACTATCTTATTTATAAATAATTTGCTGCTATTATATAAGACAAAAATATTCATTTTCTTAACTGCCCTTGTGGCTACGGTAGAGGCATGTAGCTTTGGTGCTTGCAAGCAGAGTACCGTGATCAAATATTGAACTGGAAACTAGTGTACAAAGAAAAAGTTACATTGGGAAAAACCACCAAGGCAAGGATGGTGGCAGTTACATCTGATTTTTGAAGCAGGAGCGTTTGAGCAAACATGCCGTACCCTGCCTTGGCCATGGTGGAGGTACAGCTGTGGGGCCTTAGACCAGCAGTGGTGGAAATGAAGTTACCAATGAAGTAGCATTATGGTATGATTTGCTATAAATTCTCTTTGCAGAACCTTTTTTTCTGCTCCTCTGACGTGCTAGGAGATTTTATGAATGACCTAATATCCTTTAATAAGTAATTATCTGTTTAAACTAGCTAGAATCAGCTTCTGTTATTTGCAACTAAGATAATTTTCATGGATATAGAATCCACATTATGTCCAAGGCTAGTTCATATTGTTGATTCTGTCTCTGGTAATTGTCACGGCAGACATGATGGCGAGAGGGAATCCTACCATGGCTTTTGTCTCTGTAGTGTAGCTAGTGTCTGTGTCACAAAGTCCTGGAGTCTCTAACTTTTAAAGAACTCTCACATTTGTTGACTTTTCTCCATCTCCATTGCCATCACCTGAGGCCAAGCTATTATCATTCTCTTCCAGGGTTACTGCAACAGTCTCCAAATCTGTTTCCCTGAATGCAGTCTTAGCTCTCAGTAATCCATCCTCCATTCTGCAGTGAAAGTGAGCTTTCTAAAGCATGTGTTTGATCCTGGCATTGCACTTAGTGAACCCCTTTAATGGTTGTCTGATACTTTTTGAATAAAATATAAAGTCCCCACATAGCTTCAAGGCTTTAATGTTATAGCTCTGTCTACCTTTCCAAGATCATAACTTACCTCTCTGTTCCTTTTTTATTATGTTCCAAATACACTGAACTCTCTGTCAGTTCCTTGAACATGGTCCTAACCTCTGGGTCACTCTGTTACTCCTGCTTAGAACACTGTTCCTTTCTTCATTCAGCTTTGTTTGTCTGGCTCACTCTTTGTAATAGGCAAGATATTGCCAGCGGCTGTAAAAGACAAATGCAAAATTCTCAGAGACTTACCACAATGAGAATGTATTTCTCATTTGCTTCAGAGTACAATGATACTATTTCTAGTTGGGAGGCCTTTTTTGTAGCCATTCAGGGACTCACACTCCATCCATCTCCATGGTTTCACCATGATGTAGGTCCTTGGAGATGCCTCCATTCAGTGGATCATGGGGAAAGAGAAACTGAAGAACCTCATGACCAAGCGTGAAAGTTGTGTGCTTCACTTACACACACACACACACACACACACACACACCCCTCCACCACATAGTCACTCAACATTATAGGTGAAACTAGAAAATATAGTCTATCAGTGTATCTATAGGAAACAGAAATGGAAGTCTCCACCACAGAACTCATAAATTTTTAGGCCTTAGCTGTGACTGCCTTTTAGAGGATGACTTTGATTCTCTGCTCCCAAGTCCGTTTGGGTAAACCTTTTGGTCCTCTCAAACTAGCATGTTTTCTAAGAGAGGCAATAGAGCATAGAAGTTAAAAATGCAGGTTTTGGAACTCACATGACTTTATATCCCACCTCCATTATTGATTAACTATTTGATTTGAGCAAGTTATTTAATCATATTTTGGGCCTAATTTTTTTTTGTAAAACTTGGGTATGAGTAGTGCTTACTTCAGGGGTTGTGATGAGGACTAAACGAGATCATGCACGCAGGGCAATTAGTGGTCATATACATATGCACTCACGTGTATACAAAGTAAATGTTTAATAAATATTTGTACTTGTACTTTTTTTGTTTATCTATTATGGCACATATCAGTCTATAAAGTAAATGTTCGTTGACTGGCCTGTTGAGTGTCATTCTGGAACTTGCTCACAAAAGCCCATTGTATACATCTATTCTCAACTCTACTCTAAGTGACCTCATATTGGTAGCTTGAAATTGGCCATTGTGTATGTATTTACACCACATAAATAGGTAAACACTATAAAATTTCAAGTTGTAGGGTTTTTTTTTTTTTTTTTTTTTTTTTTTTTTTTACCTGTATACCACTTCTTCTGCATGCATTCCTTATTTGGTTCTGTGGGCAAAGTTCTATGGAGGCAAAGCCCAGCACAGTGCCTCACACATAGTGAGTACTCAATAATTATATTTTGAGACACTGGTTGAAAGTGTTGGAAGAATACAAACTGAAGAACTGTGGGGAGGGTGGAGCAAAGTAGTGTGTGCATTATATCCATTTCCTTCCCAAAAGTTCTAAGCAACACAAGATTGAAGAGTTACCCAATTTCCAAAGACTTACCCAACAGTATAAGGACATTTCTTCATTGAGTTGATTAGGAAACCAAAAATAGAAGCAGTGAGGTCAGAATGAAGTAACAACATGTTTGTGTTCCCTACTTATCACTGAGACCTGAGACGTGCAAGGTGGGATAAAAGTGAAGCTTCTTAGAGCATAAGTTTCTGTCATTTATGATACCATGAATGGAATTGGAGATCATTATGTTAAGAGAAATAAGCTAAGCACAGAAAGGCAAACATCACGTGTTCTCACTTATTTGTTGCTCAGAACTTTTTGAAGGAAGTAGATGTATTGTATACACTACTTTGCTCCACCCTCTCTACAGTTCTTCAGTTTATATTCTTCCAACACTTTCAATCAGTCTCTCAAAATATAATAAAAAATAAAAATCAAAACAATTGAACTCAGAGAGTAGGAGGATGGTTACCGGAGGCTGGGAAGTGTGAATGAGGGAGAAGGTGGGAATGGTTAAAGAGTACAAGAAAATAGTTAGAAAGAATGAATAAGGCCTATTATTTGGTAGCACAACAGGTTGATACAGTCAATAATAACTTAATAGTACATTTAAAAAATAAGCAAAGTTTCTTAAGAAAAACAAGCTGGTAATTTCCTGAGAAATATAATAGAAGCAATGCAGTGTAGAATAAAACACTGTAACTGATCTCGTGTGGAGTTTCATCCACTGTAATGTTTTGGCATGTTGAATTGACTAGTTTCATCTTCCAGTGATTATTTTCCATGTTTCACTTGGTGCCAGGATCAGCTTGGGTAACTCCCTTTATTTTATACTTGGTAATTTTGAGGAGAGGGCTATTCATTCATTTATCATTCCAACTCATTCTGGAAAGTATCATAGTGTTTGGGGGCAGAAGAAGACCTTAAGCAGTTCCCTGGTTTTCTCCTCTGCCCCCAGTGAAGGTATCGGGCTCACTTTTTCTTTCTCAGGGCATCTGGCTCATATTTAATAAATATTTTAAAGACTTATATTAGCCAATTACACCAGAATCTTTTTAATACAAGACGGCAGTCTAATCAATTGTAAGAGATAAACAGCAGCTTTCCCATACTCACTCATCTATGTAAAAGGTTTTTTCCTCCCTTCCACCTTCCCTCCTTCCCTTCTTTCTTTCCTCCTTTCTTTCTTCCTTTGATTTTAAACATTTCAACCTAACCCCATGTCTATTACTTCACATATGTGACTTAGTACAGGTGGCCAGTGAGGGTTAGATTTTGTTCTTCATCACCTCAAATGCAGTATTTTATGTACATGAAGACCATTTATTTCAACTTCTACTCATTTTCTCCGAATTTCAGAAATCCAATGCCCCATACTTCTGTGTTAGTTATAAGTTCTGCAACACTGTCAATCTCTGTCGCATGAAAGGAGTCTCCTCACAGCAGTCATTGCTTTATGTTGAAATTTCTTCTCAACCTGTCTCTCTCTCTTTCTAGGTTGTGAATTTCTTGAGAACAGAGACTTTGTTTTATTGCTCTTGGTTTTTCCTTAACAGAAGGCAATATCTGGCACATAGGAGCGCTATAAATATGTTGTGAATGCCTGTATGTTTCATCAGTGAAAGAGAAGGCTGAGCCTTGTAGTAATTCTATATGCCTGATAGTGCCGAGGATATAGAGTTCTTAGCCACTGAAGGGAATTTAGAAATCTTTTGGGTCCCCAAATTCTCTCTTTTATAGGTAAGACAACTGAAGGCTCAAAGATCGTGAGTAGGTTTCCTGAGGTCACACAGCTTATAAGTGGCAGGGTTGAGATTTGAACCCAAGTCTCCTTGTCCCAAGCTGAACTCTTTCTATAACACTACAGCTGCTCTGTCTTCTGCTGGGCATATTCTGATGGATGGTGCTAGGTAGACTACAGTGACACAGAGGAACTGATTAGGTCCCTTTTGGGGGTGAGTGTGTCCTGCAAGAGTCCATTTAGCAGTAGAATAGCCATGCATTACTATTCTGAGGTTACAAAGGAGTGTTCATTTCTACAGGAAAGGGAATATACCATCAAATGGAGTCTAACTTATACTAGTTACTGTCCTTCTGATCCATTACTTCAACTTTTAAGTTTATCCTCCAAGGCACAAAGGAAAAGGGACTGAAAAAGAGTTCATTATTTAGAAAATTTAATCCAATCTGAAGCTGTTAAAATGCCAGTCTTATTTCTTTTCTTGTTTTATTATACTTTAAGTTCTAGGGTACATGAGAACAACGTGCAGGTTTGTTACATATGTATACGTGTGCCATGTTGGTGTGCTGCACCCATTAACTCATCATTTACATTAGGTATATCTCCTAATGCTATCCCTCCCAACTCCCCCTACCCCACAACAGGCTCTGGTGTGTGATGTTCTCCTTCCTGTGTCCAAGTGTTTTCATTGTTCAATTCCCACCTATGAGTGAGAACATGCAGTCTTTGGTTTTTTGTTCTTGTGATAGTTTGTTGAGAATGATGGTTTCCAGCTTCACCTATGTCCCTATAAAGGACATGAACTCATCCATTTTTATGGCTGCATAGTATTCCATGGTGTATATGTGCCATATTTTCTTAATCCAGTCTGTCATTGGTGGACATTTTGGTTGGTTCCAAGTCTTTGCTATTGTGAATAGTGCTGCAATAAACATACGTGTGCATGTGTCTTTATAGCAGCATGATTTATAGTCCTTTGGATATATATCCAGTAATGGGATGACTGGGTCAAATGGTATTTCTAGTTCTATATTCTTGAGGAATCACCACACTGTCTTCCACAATGGTTGAACTAGATTACAGTCCCACCAACAGTGTAAAAGTGTTGCTATTTCTCCACATCCTCTCCAGCACCTGTTGTGTCCTGACTTTTTAATGATCACCATTCTAACTGGTGTGAGATGGTATCTCATTGCGGTTTTGATTTGCATTTCTCTGATGGCCAGTGATGATGAGCATTTTTTCATGTGTCTGTTGGCTGCATAAATGTCTTCTTTTGAGAAGTGTCTGTTCATATCCTTTGCCCACTTTTTGATGGGGTTGTTTGTTTTTTTCTTGTAAGTTTGTTAGAGTTCTTTTTAGATTCTGGATATTAGCTCTTTGTCAGATGAATAGATTGCAAAAATTTTCTCCCATTCTGAGGTTGCCTGTTCACTCTGATGGTAGTTTCTTTTGCTGTGCAGAAGCTCTTTAGTTTAATTAGATCTCATTTGTCAATTTTGGCTTTTGTTGCCATTGCTTCTGGTGTTTTAGACATGAAGTCCTTGCCCATGCCTATCTTGAATGGTATTATCTAGGTTTCTTTTAGGATTTTTATGGTTTTAAGTCTAACATTTAAGTTTTTAATCCATCTTGAATTAATTTTTGTATAAGGTGTAAGGAAGGGATCCAGTTTCAGTTTTCTACATATGGCTAGCCAATTTTCCCGGCACCATTTATTTATTTTTTATTTTTTTATTTTTTGAGACAGAGTCTCACTCTGTCACCCAGCCTGGAGCGCAGTGGCCGGATCTCAGCTCACTGCAAGCTCTGCCTCCTGGGTTTACGCCATTCTCCTGCCTCAGCCTCCCGAGTGGCTGGGATTACAGGTGACCGCCACCTCGCCCAGCTAGATTTTTGTATTTTTTTAGTAGAGACGGGGTTTCACCATGTTAGCCAGGATGGTCTTGATCTCCTGACCTCGTGATCCACCCGTCTCGGCCTCCCAAAGTGCTGGGATTACAGGCTTGAGCCACCGTGGCCGGCCCAGCACCATTTATTAAATAGGGAATCCTTTCCCCATTTCTTGTTTTTGTCAGGTTTGTCAAAGATCAGATGGTTGTAGATGTGAGGTATTATTTCTGAGGGCTCTGTTCTGTTCCATTGGTCTATATCTCTGTTTTGGTACCAGTACCATGCTGTTTTGGTTACTGTAGCCTTGTAGTATAGTTTGAAGTCAGGTAGCGTGATGCCTCCATCTTTGTTCTTTTGGCTTAGGATTGTATTGGCAATGCAGGCTCTTTTTTTGTTCCATATTTACTTTAAAGTAGTTTTTTCCAATTCTGTGAAGAAAGTCATTGGAAGTTTGATGGGGATGGCATTGAATCTATAAATTACCTTGGGCAGTATGGCCATTTTCATGATACTGATTCCTCCTATCCATGAGCATGGAATGTTCTTCCATTTGTTTGCATCCTCTTTTATTTCGTTGAGCAGTGTTTTGTAGTTCTTGAAGAGGTCCTTCACATCCCTTGTAAGTTGGATTCCTAGGTATTTTATTCTCTTTGAAGCAATTGTGAATGGGAGTTCACTCATGATGGTCACCACCAGGCCTGCCCTACAAGAGCTCCTGGAGGAAGCACTAAACATGGAAAGGAAAAACTGGTAGCAGCCACTGCAAAAACATGCCAAATTGTAAAGACCATCATTGCTAGGAAGAAACTGGATCAACTAATGAGCAAAACAACCAGCTAACATCATAATGACAGGATCAAATTCACACATAACAATATTAACCTTAAATGTAAATGGGCTAAATGCTCCAATTAAAAGACATAGACTGACAAATTGGTTAAAGGGTCAAGACCCATCAGTGTGCTGTATTCAGGAGACCCATCTCACCTGCAGAGACACACATAGGCTCAAAATAAAGGGATGGAGGAAGATCTACCAAGCAAATGGAAAACAAAAAAAGGCAGGGGTTGCAATCATAGTCTCTGATAAAACAGACTTTAAACCAACAAAGATCAAAAGAGACAAAGAAGGCCATTACATAATGGTAAAGGGATCAACACAACAAGAAAAGCTAACTATCCTAAATATATATGCACCCAATACAGGAGCACCCAGATTCATAAAGCAAGTCCTTAGAGACCTACAAAGAGACTTAGAGTCCCACACAATAATAATGGGAGGCTTTAACACCCCACTGTCAACGTTAGACAGATCAACGAAACAGAAAGTTAACAAGGATATCCAGGAATTGAACTCAGGTCTGCACCCAGCAGACCTAATAGAGACATCTGCAGAACTCTCCACCCCAAATGAACAGAATATACATTCTTCTCAGCACCACATCACACTTATTCTAAAATTGACCACATAGTTTGGAAGTAAAGCACTCCTCAGCAAATGTAAAAGAACAGAAATTATAACAAATTGTCTCTCAGACCACAGTGCAATCAAACTAGAACTCAGGATTAAGAAACTCACTCAAAACTGCTCAACTACATGGAAACTGAACAACCTGCTCCTGATTGACTACTGGGTACATAACAAAATGAACGAAGAAATAAAGATGTTCTTTGAAAGCAATGAGAACAAATACATAACATACCAGAGTCTCTGGGACACATTTAAAGCAGTGTGTAGAGGGAAATTTATAGCACGAAATGCCCAAAGAGAAAGCAGGAAAGGTCTAAAATTGACACCCTAACATCACAATTAAAAGAACTAGAAAAACAAGAGCAATTAGTGGGTAGAAAGTATATTACTCAGGTGATGGTTACACTAAAAGCTCAGACTTCATCATGATGCAATAGATTCATGTAACCAAACTGCACTTGTACCCCTTAAATTTATAACAAAAAGCCCAAATTTTTGCTAATATGGTGACTGAAAATGATATATTCTATTTAGTTGCATTTGTATTATTAATGAAATTGCAAATATTTAATCATGCTTATTTTTATGCTTTGTGAATTGCTTCTTCATGTCTTTTTTGGATAAGTCATGAAATCTCAACTTCCACAGTTGTAAAATGACATCAATAGATCCCACATCTCAAGGCTGAAATATATATAGATCAAGTAGATTAATGTCAATGAAAGCACTTTGAAGACAAGATCATATAGAGGACTTATGTGATAATCTAACAATTATTTATTGAGCACCATCTGTGTACTAAGCTTTGTGCTATGTTTAATGGAAGAATACAAAAGAAATATAGTTCATAGATTGTCACTCAGGCATATTGGTGAATCTGAAACGACTTGGGCACTTACAATGTGCCTTCCACTTTCCCACCCTCCTACCCTTCCAAGTCTCAAATGTCTATTATTGCATACTCTTATGTCTATGTGTACACAATATAATATTTAGCTGCCACTTAATAAGTGAGAACATGTGGTATTTCACTTTCTATGTCTGAGCTGTTTTACTTAATATAATGACCTCTAGTTCTATCCATGTTCCTGAAAAAGACATATTTTTACTCTTTTTTGTCTGAATATTATTCCATTGTGTGTGTGTGTGTGTGTGTGTGTGTGTGTGTGTGTGTGTGTGTGTACATTTAGGTGGATTCCATATCTTTGTTATTGTGAATAGTACTGCAATAAACATACAAGTACAGGTTTTTTTTTTTTTTTTTAATATAGTTATTTCCTTTGGGTAGATTCTTAGTAGTGAGATTGCTAGGTCAATGAAGCTCTACTTTTAGTTCTTTGAGAAATCTTCACACCCTTTTCCATAGAGATTGTACTAATTTACATTCCCATAAACAATATATGAGTGTTAATTTTTCTCAGCATCCTTGCCAGCATCTGTTACTTTTTGACTTTTTAATAGTAGACATTCTAATTGTTATAATATATTTCATTGTGATTTTAATTTGCATTTCTCTGATGATTGGTGATTTTTTTTTCAAATTCTTGGCCATTTTTACGTCTTCTTTTGAAAAATGTCTGTCTGTGTCCTTTGCCCACTTTTTAATGAATTATTTATTTATTTATTTATTTTTGTGGTGGTGGTTGTTGAGTTGCTTGAGTTCCTTGTAAATTTGGAACATCAGTCCCCTGTCATAGGCATAGTTTTCAAATATTTCTCCCATTTTGCAGGTTGGTTGTTCACTATTTCTTTTGCTGTGTAGAAGCTTTTTAGTTCAATTAAGTCCCATTTGTCTATTTTTGTTTTTGTTGCTTGTGCTTTTGAGATCTTAGTTGTAAATTCTTTGTTAGACCAATGTACAGAAGAGTTTTCCCTAGATTTTCTTCTAGTATTTTCATAGTTTTAACTCTTATGTTTAAGTCTTTAATAGATCTTGCACTGATTTTTGTACATGGCCAGAGATAGGGATCCAGCTTCATTCTTCTGTACATGGCAATCCAATTTTCCTGGCACCATCTGTTGTAAAGAGTGTCTTTTCCGCAAATATTGGATATTGATAAAAGCATGGAAAAACAGAAGCTCTTGAATACTTTTAGTGTGAGTGTAAATTAATACAACCTTTTCTGAGGTCAGTTTGTCAGTATGTACCACCATCCTTGAGAATTTACAAACCATTTGATCAGGGAATTCTGCTTAAAGACATTTATTTTGAGAAAATACACAAGATATTTGTAAGCATGTTTATTAAAGCATTACTTATACCAAAGAAAAATAGAAGTAAGCTAGATATCCACCAATGAAACTGATTAATTTGTGTGTGAATTGGTTAATGTAGGTATATCCATGTATTGAAAATTATATGTGTATCTTGTGTTCAGAAATTAATTAGACTAATTTGATAATATTTATTGGTATAAAAAAGCTTTCATGGCATATTATCTCAAGAAAATAGTTTACAAAATACTTTGCATAATGTGGTTGCTTTTTGTTTGCTGTGGACATATGTAGATACTCACATGCTCATGTGTATATGTTCATGTATAAGGAAGGATACACCAAATTATATGTTAACATATCAACCCTCTGGGTGGTAAGAATTTAGGTTAATTTTATTTTCTTCTTTATTCTTTTCTATATTTTATGTTGTGTGGACATTTGAAAAATATTGCATCCTGTTTTTTATCTTATGGTTTTGATTTATTCATTGTTTAAAAATATTTTTCAGGACTATCTGAGAGCACCTGGTGTTTTGGGAAATCTTATTTCTGTTGGCTCTTGAGTTTGCTGGCTCACTCACAGTAGTTTTTTATTTTTATTTTATTTATTTATTTTTGTCTGTTAACAACTCTGAGCTCATTTTACCTGGGCCTTACCTATGGAAATTTTATGTGGCTTCCTAGAAACTGTTTTCCCAAGGGAATTTTCCATCCAACCCAATGGTATTACCAGGTAGGGACACCTTTTATATTAATTTCTCAATTTGAGGCTTCCCTGACCATGAAAGTGGTGTACATTCACTTACCAAAGCAATACGAGGGCAGGCTATTATTGCAAATTCTCGATTTTGAATTTCCCACTTAGGGCACAAGTAGAAACATACAAACTTCCTGCAGTCTTCCTGAGTTCATGGTCAGTTCTTCTTTTGTTTTTCAGTCCACACTTTCATCTTCTCTTCCCTTACTTTTAGGTTCTCATTTTTCCTTTTGGTCTCTTTTATCTTCACCCAGATCTTTTCATTTTCCCCATTTATCTATTTCCCTGTCATTACCAACTTCCTCATCTCATCCTCCTCTCCATCCATGTGAGGGTCTAAATTCAACTTTCCCCAAGTCAGAGCCCAGGAATTCTCCCACCACCTACAACTGGGTATTAAAACTCAGATTTTTTAGCTCCTGGGGATGGCATACTGTCCCATGATCCATTGTGTCTCTTTTAACTGTGACTATGCTGGCTCACAAAGTGGCTGCTGTCTCTGGTGTTTAGTTTTATCCTTGTTTTTTGGCTCCTGATTATTTCCTTCACTTTCCTAAGAGCTCAACTATGTATTTAAAATAATGTCATATTTTATCAAGCTTTACTATGTGTTTTGCAATACAGATTTTCAAGTTATGTCTTAGAAATGCAAATCTTATATAAACAGGGAGAAAAACACTAAGCTGTTACATTTTGGAAAACAAAAAATGATTTTCCCAAGGTCATAAATTGGCAGAGGCAAGATTTGAGTGTAGGTAGGTGTTCTGACTTCAAATCTTACGTTCTTTTTCACTGTGTCCACTGACCCAGGCCTCTTTAAAAATGAGCACAGTAAGTAAGGCAGAGAGGCAATGAGCATATCAGAAGGCCAAAGGTCTAGGTTCTTTTCAATAAATTTATCACCTGTGTGATCTTGAGTAAATTTTATTCTCAGATTCTTAGTTTCATTATTGGTGACATCAGAATAACATTTAAGTTTGCTTACTGCCAATCTTGCTATTAGGACGTCCAAAAACAAAAGACTGCAAGTTCTTAAAAGATGTTTAGAAAGAAAAAAAATAGACAAAAACAAAACAAACACCCCTTCCCCCCATGTGTTTTATGACAGGATGTGATTGGGGGATTGTGTTTTGTGGAGATGTGAGTAATGTTGTAGATACTTTGATCCTGGATATTTTGTTCGTAGCTCACCCTTTATTTCCCTTGTCATCCTTTATCATCAAGATTTCCAATTTCCATATGGTCTTTTCCATCTTTTGTCTTTACAGTGTCCTCTGATATTGTCAGTACTGTGTTCTGTCTATCAATTATTCTAACATTTATTAAAACCCTTTCTGGGTTACAGAGAGATCATAGACTGTGAAGGAAATGGCTAAGTAGACTCACTGGCAGTCCAGTGAGATGAGGGTTAGACAGAGATGAACACAGAGGGCTGGGAGATCCAAGGGAAGGGAACCTCTTTCCACCTCTATCCCATAAAATCGTATCTGTCCTGTGTACTAGTCTTTTAAAGTCCTACCTCTAGCTAGATGAGTCAATAGATCAGAAAGAAAAAAAAAAACAAAAAACAAAAAACAAAACTGACCTAGTTTGATAAAGGCTGTTAATTTCTATTCTTCAGGAAATAGATTTTCTAGGGACAGTGTTCCAGTTTGAAGGAATGATACTGCTCTTGGGGAATTCAGGCAGCCAGGCTGGCAGAGAGATTGTTTTGGTGCAGGAAAGCTTCTGATACATACCCCAATCACATCCTGTCATTTAACTACGGCAACAGATGGCCTAGAAGAACCCTGGATGGACAGCTCAAGCTGGGTTTTTTTCTTTAGGGCTACCTGACCAACATTGACAAGGTCTATTTTTTCAGGAGAAAAAGTTTTTATATACCTGTATGTTTTATATACAGGTGGGAAAAGCTTTCTTCTATGAAATGCTATTCATATTTGTAACATGTACCTTTGGTGTGATCTTGTTGGAACAATATGAATGAATATTGTGCAAAATTCGGTTTTGCTGTGACCTTTCAGATGACCTGAGATGTCACTATTTTTTAGTTCTGAGTTTATCAAAGTTACAGGCTACAGTAAACTTGTCCTACTGAGTAATATGCTCAAGGAAAATAAATCAGGGGTTGGTAGAGAGAGAGGGGGTGGTTGAAAGGGGGCGACTAATCCTAGAATAGGTTAAGAAAGCAAAACACTCAAAGTAGAAATATTAAAAATAGAGAAGCCTCCAGGACCAGATGGTCAGAATTGTGAACAAGCCTAGGGACAAAATTAAATAAACTCTCAGGGAAATATTTTGTCATCCTTCTAGAAGCCTAGATGGGCACTCAGAATTGCTAAAGAGCTTCCTGTGCCCCCTCGTCCATATAAAAGCTGCAGTAGTGAGAGTTAGCTAAAATCTGACCTACTTTCCAGGAAACTTTTTTGGTTAGATAGAAAAGGAAAGAAAACATGAAATGGTATCAAGTCAGTGGGGTGCAGGGATAGAAGCAGTGACTTTGCTGTTAGGAAACCTGGACAACAGTGCTAACTCTGTCAATAATAAGATGACAACTGACAGTTATTGAGTGGTAAGTGCACTATGTATGTTACTTCACTAACGGTTTAAGAACACCAAATGTATAGGGCTATTGCCCCCATCTTTCTGATATAGAGACATTGAGAAATGTTATGTACCTTGTCTGATATTCCACAGGTACTAGGAAGTGGAGCCAAGACTTGAACTTGGGTCACAGCTTAGAATAGGCTTCTAACCATATGCTTCACTGACTCATCTACCTGACTAACCTTTGGAAAGTCACTTCCTCTCTCAGCCTCATTTTGTTTTATTTTATTTTATTTTATTTTGTTTTATTTTATTTTATTTTATTATTTTATTTTTTGCCATCAAGTGACCCAGCTAGACTTTCCCATCTGTTAATAAGTAAGTGCATAATTATTAGTTTAATGTTCATCTCTCCCTCTCAGATTCTAACTGCCACAAGGACAAGGGCTTCGTTGGAATTGCCATATTACCAGCAGCTAGCACAGCATCTGTCTGGCATACGGCAGATGCTCAGTAAATATTCACTGAATGAATAAATGAACCATAACAAATCTCTTTCACTTGTGAATCCTAAGATCCAACAACAGGAAAGTCAGATAAACCTTTTGCACCCATCTCCCCTGTTTCTGGAGGGTCTTGCCCAGAGAGACATGGACTTGCCTGTAGGTTTCTCTGTGATTCTGTTCTTGGAGCCAACACTAATTTCTACAGGACAATTTCTATTCCAGATCTAACACTGTCACATTTTAAAGTCTCTTTATGTAATTTAAGAAACAATGGCTTAGTCCATATCAAGAACTTTAAAAGCCCATCCTTACTATTGGACTAGAAGTGACATCAACCTCCACCTAATAGGAACTGAAGGATTTAACCCCCTCCCCTATTGTTCTTTCTCCACAAAGCCTTCAGGACTCCTACAGTTGAGCTTCTCTTCTCAGGACCACTAGTTTGTAGCTTCACAAAATCCAGTATTATATAATTCAGTAGTTGTCCTCACCTTCTATATTTAACAACTTCCTTGTCTGCACGCGCTTGCTTTTCTTGCCAACCCCTAAACCAAAAGGTGGGCTGATCACGTGATTTATAAAGGTCTCCAGAGTGAAGAGGAAGGTAATCTGGAAGTTCATGAAGCTGAGGAAAGATAAGACGTGGCTCAATCTACTTCCTTGCTACTTGTAGATGGCTGGAGAATGGCTATGCCTTGGCTTATTTCAGCAGTGACCTTGCTAATGGTTTTCTCAAAACTATATTGTGAAGCAATTGCAGTTGGTGACTGTTTTTCAAACAGACCCTGAATTTGTATGCATTAAGATGTTAGAAACCTCTTTGCTTTCTTCTGTTCTTAATTTTGTAAGTGTCTGGTAAATACTATACCTTGATTACCTTTTGTATTCATTGTAAAACAAATGATTTACAGGGTCTCTTTCAGTGCAACATTCTGGGATTTATTTGCTTATATTCAGACTTTTAGGGGGTCACTAGGGTTGGGGTGGGGAGTAGGGAAAGCTGGAAACTGTGTTCTGACCTGGGGACCTTTGATGTTATGTATATAGTCTCTTCCATTGGTTATTAATATTCTGGATGAATAATAGAGCCTGATGTCTGCTTTCTATTAAAAGAAGATGTTTATTATCATTGTTGTTTTAAAATTTTTATGGATTTGGGGGTACAAATGCAAACTTCCTACATGCATATATTGTGTAATGAGAAGTCTGGCTTTTAGTGTACCCATCACCTGAATAGTGAACATTGTACCCAATAGGTAATTTTTTCAGCCCTTGTGCCTCTTACACCCTCATACTTTTTGTAGTCTCCAGGGTCTATTATTATTCCACTTTGTATGTTCATGTGTATCCACTCTTTAATTCCTACCTATAAGTGAGGAGATGCAGTCTGACTTTCTGTTTCTGTGTTATTTCACTTAGAATAATGTCCTCCCCGATGTCTGCTCTTTTACTATCTTGGGGATTCAACTTCATATTTCTTTTTCAAATTGTATGTTAAGCTTGCTGACTAGCAAATCTCAGGACAGTTTGGGGTAGAATTTTTCAGGGACATTTTGTAAAATTGATTTATTTTTCTTCATTAATTGTTCTTCAATGTAGAAAGCCCAGTTCTGAAACATTAGTTAACAAAGAAAACATTTTCACTTGTCAACAAAGGAATTGAAAACCTTGTTGTTTGAACAATTTCCAGAAATCAATAGCTATAGTCACTTTCTTTATGAGCAAAACATCTTCCCACTGTCCTATTATGGAAAGGAATCACTTACTGAAGGCAGAGCTGTGGCTCAAAGAGTTGCAAGGAGTAGGGGCAGAGGGCAGAACTCATATGTCAAGTGACAGAGCTGAATTTTCAACTTATTTACATTTTGTGGATGTCAAGTTCTGAAGTCTGGTGCTCTTGTCCTTGTCTCGAACTGTCACCACTCCTGCCAAAAGTATAATAAAGGAGATGCATTGATTATTCAAACTTCATGTTCAACATATTACATTCTTTTGTATCTGTCATTTCTAGACACCTTTCCTCATACCTATCTTGATTCATCTAATGAAAGGGTTTTTTGTCTCATGATGATCTTCTACATTAAGAATTTTTGTGGAGACAGGGCACAGTGGTTCATGCCTATAATCCCAGCACTTTGGGAGGCTGAGGCGGGTGGATCACTTAAGCTCAGGAGTTCGAGACCAGCCTGGCCAACATGGTGAAACACTGTCTCTATCCAAAACACAAAATGAGGTGGAGGTTGCAGTGAGCCGAGATCGTGGCACTGCACTCCAGCCTGGATGAGAGAGCAAGACACTGTCTCAAAAACAAAAAACAAAAAACAAAAACAAAATTAAAAAAGAATTTTTGTGGAAACTGAGGGCCTTTTGTGGAAATTTCTTAGTTTTCTTTCTGGAAATTCATTCATTTTAGAATACCACTACTCAGTAGTATTAAGTTGTATGTATGCACTATAGTTTTGTTAAGCATTTATCAATTTATGGACATTGGTGGTGTTTTCTTTTTTCTTTCTTTTTTTTTTTTTTTTTGAGGTGGAGTTTTGCTCTTGTTGCCCAGGCTAGAGTGCAATGGCACAATCTCGGCTCACTGCAACCTCTGCCTCCTGGATTCAAACAATTATCCTGCCTCAGCCTCCCGAGTAGCTAGGATTACAGATGCCTACCGCCACATTTGGCTAATTTTGTATTTTTAGTACAACACGGGGTTTCTCCATGTTGGTCAGGCTGGTCTTGAACTCCCGACCTCAGGTGATCCACCCGCCTCAGCCTCCCAAAGTGCTGGGATTACAGCAGTGAGCCACTGCACCTGGCCATTGTTGTTTTCAATTTGAGGCTATTATAAATAACACTGTTCTGGACATTTGGTACAAAGTTTTGGGTGAACATACATTTCCACTTTTTGGATAAGTGTCTAAGAGAGCAATTGCTGGGTCGATGGTACTTGCATATTTAGTGCTATAACAGATTGCCAAACTGTTTTCCAGAGTAGTTGTCCTATTTTACAGTCCCATCAGCAATGCATGAGTTTCCCACATCCTTGCCAGCATTTAGTTTTGTTACTATTTTTTTACTTTAGCGATTTGTAGGTGTGCAGTGAAATCACACTGTAGTTTTAATTTACATTTCTCTGATGGCTAATGGTGTTGGACATCTTTTCACGTACTTATTTGCCATCTGTATATTCTCTCTAGTTAGGTGTTCACTTATATCTTTTGCTTATAGACTTTTTGAATATCCTCATTTGTGAAGTATATGTTTAACATTGTTTTTCTATTTTCTCTACTGAGTTTTTAATATTTTTTCTTTTCTTTTTTTAATTTATAAGTTATTTACATAATCTGGATTTACACCATTTTTCACATGTATGTATTGCAAATATCTCACATCTGTGAATTGCCTTTTTATTCTCTTAATGGTATCTTGCAATAAATGGGAAATCTTAATTCTAATGGAATCTGATATAACAAAATTTTATTTTATAATTAGCACTTTTTTGGATCTTACTAAATCTCTGACTACTTCAAGATTGTGAAAATGTTTACCTGTATATTTCCTAAAATTTTTATCATCACTTTTCTATTCTCTTGATGATTATGTGTAAATGTCAATTTTTTTAGTGTGAAGTTATTTTTTATGTCTGAAAGATCTGAAGTTATGTCCTGTTTTCATTGGTACTAGTAATTTATGCTTTTCTTTCTCTTTCTTTTGATCAGAGTTGATAGGAGTTGATCAATTTTATTTATTTTATGGGGAAATATTTGGGTCTTATTTTCTCTTGTATTGTTTTCTCATTAATTTCACTTATATTTGTTATTTTATTTTTTCTAATTTTCATAGGTTTGGCTTTCTGGGGTTTTTTTTTAGTTAAGTGAGGTGATAGCTTAAAAAATGGATTTTCTACCTTTATTTTATAATATAAACTTATAAAGCTAATAATTTCCCTCAAAGCCTTGCTTTAACTATGTTCCATAACTATTTATATTTTGTCGTATCTTCATCATCATGATTCAGTTCAAAATGTTTTCTATTTTCTTTTTTGATTTTTTTCCTTGAATCATAATTTATATCTAAGTATATTGTTTAATTTCCATGAAATTAGATTTAATTCTATGCAATTGGATTTTTTTCTAGTTATCTTTTTGTTATTGAATATAGTTTAATTTCATGTAGCCAGAAAATATACATTTTAAATTTTAGGTGTTTTAATTGTATATAAAGAGTCTTCTTTTGCCTTTAAGAGAGACTCAACACATCTCAAAAGTTAGAAATCATTTAGGGTATACATTTTATGAATACATAGAGCTATAATAAACCTCTATAATAAGGAACAGGAAGAACTGACAAACCAGGAATTCAGGATAATGGTTACATTTTGAAGGGGGAATGATAATAGGTAAGGAATGGACCAGGCACCAAACAGTTGGAAGCATGTTATTGTAATATTCCTAGTTTCCATTTTGAATTGTAGATTCATAGATATTTATTATATGTTTAATATAACTAATCACTATGTTTATAAAACATAATATTTTACTGTTGAGACCTATTTCAAACATATAGAAAAGGACTGGAAATTGTAACTCCCCCACAACACAAGATTATGTTAGCATTTTGCTTTGTTTCAGGTGAGATTTTTCTTTATAACCTTTAAAAAATAGTGATACGTAACAGATACCACCAAAGATTTTTAACCTATTCTTTTCTTCTTCTTTCTGTACTAGAGAGAACCACTACCCCAAAATAATATGTGTCATGCTTCAGGAAACTTACAGTCATGGCAGAAAGGGAAGCAAACACATCCTTCTTCACATGGCAGCAGGAGAGAGATGTGCCAAGTTAAAGGGGAAAAGCCCCTTATAAAACCGTCAGAGCCTGTGAGAACTCACTCACTATCATGTGAAAAGCATGGGAGGACTGCTCCCGTGATCTAATCACCTCCCACAAGGTGGGGATTACCCCAACACATGGGGATTCAAATTCGGATTACAATTCAAGATGATATTAGGGTGGTGGCACAGAGCCAGACCATATCAGTAAATTAGCTTTCTTTCACTTTCTTCACTAGGCTACTTGATGTGCTCATATTATTTATTTTATCTTGATTTTGTGATATCTTCCTTCATCTAGACTAGTACCCTTAGTATAAACCAATATGCAAACAATAGCTTCCCTGCATCAGAGACAAACTTTACTGATTTTTCCCTCCTTGCTCGCTAAAATAATATCTTTTAGTCTGTTTTTAGGTATTTTTGAAGCATTTGATAATCTTAGCCATGTTGAGTCAATGCCATTGCTAAAATGTCATGGGCCATGCCATCGACTCACTACTAACATTCTAAAGTAGGTTATCTGCTCCATTTTCCTTATTAGTCATGATCCAGTCATAAAGAAGGACCACTTTAGGTATTTAATAAGAGGGCATTTAGTAAAAGGAATAGGCAAGGTCTGGGAGGGGAAGAGTCAAACAGGAAGTAGTGAGGTAACCTAGAGATTAGAAACAGCAGAAGACTACCACTATCTCCAGGGCTAGGAAGACAATGGGAGGAAATCTGTTTCCAAAATCCAGAGACAGGACTATTTAATAAGAGTCAGACCAAGACAGGGCTGCCTAGACTATCTGGGACCACAGGAGGGGCTGTGTAGTGGTAGCTTGAACCACAGCAAAAAAAATCTGCTAAAGTTTCTACCCAAGGTATTAAAAAAGAGGGAAAATGCCCTGGCTTCTCTCTCTCTGCTTTCTGGTATTCTACCAGTTCCCCCAACATTGGCTAAGTATTTCCAGATGCCAATTGAAAAGAGAGCCTAAGAAGTGCAGTTCCTTGTGATACAGAGGACACAAGGGGAAAGTCAGATAAAGGATTTGAGAACAAGTAAGCAATTGACTGGCACACCAAACAACTCTGTAATGCTCTCTGAAAGAAAATGATAAATTGTATATAGCTCAGTCAGTGTCATTAAAAATTCATTCTCTTAAATCTATGTTATGTGATACAATCAGCTTGAATACATTTTTCACTTTTAAAGTGAATTATTTGATATAATGTAGATACAGTCATAGTAAAATAAAAATTTACTAGTACATACTCTAGAGATGATTTAAAGTATATGGGAGGATGTGTATCGTTTACATGTAAATACTATGCCATTTTATGTAAGGGACTTCAGCATCCTGAAATTTTGATAGCTGTGAGGGCTCCGGAACCAGTCCCCCATGGATACCAAGGAACAACTACATTTTATTTCAGAATTACTCACTATGTTCTCCTGCAAATGCCCAGGAATAATAGTCTTCAAATGATATGTGGAATTATGATCCTTATGGGCAAAGTGGAGATCTATGACTGTCTATGTGACATAAATTTATCTTGTTAAAAAGTGAGAACAAACTGGTTTTGGTGAGTCATATAGAACAGCACTTCCCAAATTGTGTTTTATACATTAATCTTTTAAGATGCCCCCTGGAAAAAAACTATAGTAAAATAAATTTGGGGAATGCTGCATAATGTATCCCCTTATAGGAAACTCACAATGTCTAAGGAGTTGATGACATTTGGAAAACAATTAATTCTGCTTAAGCCAGCATTCCAAAATAATACATTTTAAAGGAACAGTCAATCTCCTGCCATCATGCAGGTGAGAGGTAGTAGGTGTCTGAACTAGGATGCAGACCACAGGGGTGATATAATAGATGGAGGTGACAATGGGACATGGAATTGATGAAGATTGTCTTCAAATAGACTGGGAGTGGTACTAACTTGAAGAAAGAAGTCAAGAGAAGCCAAAGGGATATTTGGCAAATTTTATCATTTTGAAAATTATCAAGAGAATAGTTGTGTTAGTAACACACATGGGGGTGTATAAGAATGTTTATTGCAGCATCATTTATAGAAGTAGGAATCTAAAAGCAAAGAAATACTCATCTGTAGTAATTATTAAATCATATATGTTGAATATAACATATTAAATATATACTGCAATACATATGGGATTATTACACCCCTATTAAAAAGAATGAATAGCCTCTATACTAACAGATTTGGAAAAATGTACATGATCAGTGACAAAAGCAAGTATGCAGAATATGGATCAATTTTAGCAAAAAAAAGATATTAGAATGTTAAAAAATGTATTCATCATGATAGATTCCATTGCTCTAAAAAAAATCCCAAAATATTAGTGGCTTAACATAATAAAAGTGTATTTCTTGCTCACGTCATAGTCCAGTGTGGGCCAGCAGGAGTTCTTTCTCTCCATTCAGCTGGCAGATGGAGAAGAAGACAAGGATGAGATGTGGATGGATGGCTTGTTTCTTCATATGCGTCAGGCTTGGTAGAGGCACACATTCCTTTCACTCATATTCCTTTGGTCACATCTGACTGCAGGAGAGGCTGGAAAATAAAATCCAGGTTTATGTGCAGGAGGGAGGAGGGAGGAGGAAAATAAAATCCAGGTTTATGTGCAGGAGGGAGGAGGGGTAAGTATTAGAAATCTCTTCCTCAAAGAGTCATTGTCAGTAATGACCTGCCTGTGGTGGGGTTTGAGAGTCAGGGGAAATAAAATAATCAGAATAGACACCAAAGTTAGGCTGGGATATCAAGTAAGGAAATAATGGATTTAACTTTGGTTACAGTTGGGTTTACTGGGAAGACCTTACTGGTGAGTTGCAGTAGGCAATGTGGATTGCAAATAAACGATGGAAGAGAAGCAGGAACTGGGATCAAGTATTGAGTCATTTGCCTGAGTTGAAACATATGCAAACTGAAAAGGCTACCAAGGACTGAGGATAGAATATCCATTACCTTCTATTAAAGAAAACTGGAGGAGGAAACCAAGGAAGCAAGCGCAAACTACTTAGAGAAGTAGGAATAAAATCTAGTTACTATAGGGCTGTGGATGCTGAGTTTGATACATTCATTCAGGTTCTGAGCCACAGTGATGTGTTTTTATGAAATAATTTGAGAAGGCAAGATAGCTGAAGAATTTATTGCAGTAGGTAAGACCGTACAAAGAATTAGAGTAGGTTTTTTGAAATAGAATGTGCCTCTGGCAGCTCATTTTCTCTCAAGTCAGCACTTCTCTCTCCAAGTCTCTTTCCCTTGCTTTGACATTTTGCTCCACTGAATGACTGACTCTCCTTCTCTGTGTAGCTAACATTCATACCTTCCAAGAGAAGAGTTTATTGATTTGGGTCATTGTAATCCAATGCAGAGTGCTCTTGTGGGCAAAGGTCTCTTAGCAGGCCTCCTTAAAGGCTGTTGGCAGGACTTCCAGTACAAACATGGTAGGTTAGCTTAGACTCCATTCCTTTCTTCTTCAGGGAATAAAACCAAACAAAGATAATTAAATAAAATATTTAATATGTAATATACACAAACTTTATTTTCAGTGAAACCAGGGGGCATGTAAGTCTGGAAGCTCCAAATAGTGCATAATGGCAGCCAAAAGCACCTATGAGGCAGAGCTGTGAGGGAAGCTGGGTCAAGTGTGGTGGGGAGTTGGGCAAGAACTGCCAAGGTACCCAGGGCACCAAATGGCAGCAGACTTCAGGAAGAACTTGTACAACACATCCCCTTAGCGAAGAAACCAAACCTAAAAGTACAGATGTTAAAACTTAAGCTGGTGCTGCTGTGAAAAGAATTTAGCTCCAACAGGACTAGGGCCAGATAATAGTCACCTGCACCAGGGCAGGTGATGAGCAAATGTGCAAAAAGGTTCACAGAGGAGTGATTAGGCTTCAAATATACAGACTACAGGGAAATAGTTTTGAAAGAACTTAGGCAGAAATTGATTCATGAATCCTTCTTAAGAAACGTACTACAAACAACTAAGAGATGGCCAGAAAAATTTTGGCAAAAGACTTATGGTGAGCACTGAATAGATACACCATTAGAACTAAATGAAAAAAAAAAAGAAAGGGAAAAAGCAATTTTGGAATGAGGAGGTGGAAGTTATATTAAGCGTGTTGATTGCTTCATTCTGGCTCCAATTAGATCAGCTATATGTGTGTTTGTTACAATTATTGTTTGAGAAAAACCAAAAGATTTAATGTGGAAAACAAACTTGAACACTACCAAGCAAGGTGACCCAGGTGTCTTTCACTAACTGATATTCTAGGGATCAGTGTTTATTTTGCAGGCAAAGCTGCCACATCACATTAATTAGACTTGTGGAAACTTGCATTTGTCCTTTTAGAGATGACTGAGGGTAGATGGGAGCTAGCATGTGACCTGCAATCCTGGAAAGATCTTTCCAACGCCTATTTTCAAAGGGACTACGTGGGTGTCAATTCTGCTTGGGACCCCACTGTTGGGTCTTCGCAATTCTGGCTGTAGACTTTTCTTCCTTTGTTTTCTGTCAGGTTCATTTTGGTTCACTGAGTACAATTCTCTGTGAGACCGATAAATATGTTTGTCTCTTTCTTTCTCAGTCCTGCATCTCCTCAATTGTTCCTTTGGATTTCATATGTCCTGGAGTCCTTGCTGAGCACAGCTTTGGGAAGATTTGAGGTGTGAATGGCAGGGGTGACGTGCGAGGCCAAACCCTCTGTCACCCTGGGGAAACTTTGGGCTCTTGTATTGTCTGCAACTGATTTGTTATGAGCTTATTTTAATTAAGCCTCATAGTGTATGCTGAGTAGGTCTTTTAGAAGTAAATGTAGAAAACAAAAGGGAAAAGAAAAAAGGTAAGTTAGTTTCTTTTCCAACAGTATGAAAACAAACCTGTCAGCTTCATCAAATCAGTCAAATTTTATTTCCATGAAATGAATTCATCACTTTGTTAGCTTAGTGGAGTTGGCTGTTCAGCAACTTTGTCCCATGCATGGGAATGGAAGCATTGGTTAGCCCGTTTGCTCTGCCATGCAGTGATGGGAGAGAAGAGGTCCTTCTCTCCTTGCTCAGGTTGGTTGGAGTATGTGGGTCAGAGTCATGAGTGAGGGAAACGGTCCTGTCAACATGATTTACAGAATGGAAAAAGTTTACTTTGCTCACAAATGGCCCTTCCTTGTTTCATGAGACCCTAACACTACTTGTCCCTACATTCTTGGAGATTGACATGAAAACACAAATGCCCTGTGGGAGGAATAACATATAAAAACACTGTGATCTAGTCACACCACAGCCAAGTGCATGTGTAAATAGCCCTCCAGCAGCCTACCAGGGGCCAAGTAAATGGGGCAAAAGGAGGAAGATTTTAATGGGCAAAAGAGAGGCAGGAAAGTGCAGAGGGTGTGAGAGTTTACCTGAATAAGGTGCTGATGTGGTGGTCACCAGAGCCTTGGGACTTGGGCAAGAGAAGAGTCACTAGAAGGGAGCTTAGGGCCAGGGATTACGCTGATTTATTTTATAATTCTGCATAGGACTGAACCTGCTTCTGCTAGAAATATGTTTCATGTACATTGCACTGACCTCCTTTCCTAACCAGATCCTGAAAGAAGCCTTCTATTGGGGCTAAGAGGTGAAAATAAGGAGGAAAAAAGGACAAAGACGGGCCAGTTATTTAAGGTAGTCAGAGAGAGAACATATGAAACACTTTAGCTAAAGGTTGGGCAGAACGAAGCAGCAGTTAACTGACTCTGTAGGAAATTAGACCAGAAGATGGACTCATTCTTCCAACTCATATCAACTGCAGGACCATGCCAGCTCCAGAGCTCCACATGGGAACTCTCTTAACGTCCCCATCTGCCCAAGCCAGCTTCCATCCTTTCCCTTTTACAGCTGTTGATGTTAAAAAAGTATTCTGTAAGGAACACCCTGAATGCTAATCCCTGTCTCAGAGTCTGCTTCCCCAGGAACCCGACCTGCAACAATGTATAAGGCACAGTTCCTGTGCCCAGGCACTGATTCTCACAGGGCACGATGAAGTTTTCTTTCCAGGAGCTGGGTTTCTGGGACTCTGTGTTCACTCTCAGCCCTGTTTCATGTCAACACCCTCAACCTGATGTTCCAAAATGTTGGCTCAGCAGATAGGTACTCTAAACAAAGTAAGGGACACGATGATCCCTCCAAGCAAAGGTTTAAATCCCAGTGAGTGTAAAAATTATTAGAGATACAAGTCTACGGATGTGGAGCAGTTCTTTCCCACCCTGACCCATCACTTGTCTTGGCCAAGGGCACAGGCCTTTATCCTGAGCATGAAGCAACATCGCACACAACACCCACTCCTGGTTCCTGGCCATCTCTGAGAGAAAACTCACTGTTCTCCTTTTTGCTCAGAAAGGATCAGAAAGGTGACACTCCACAGAGGCAAGGCTGGGGCTTTTAAGTCCAGCTTCTGGTCTAATTTCCTACAGAGTGACTTTTAACTGCTGCTTCTTTCTGTCCAATTTTAGCTGAAATGTTTCATATGTTCTCTCTCTGACTACCCTAAATAGCCGGCCCTTCTTTGACCTTTGTCCTCCTTATTTTCACCTCTTAGCCCAAATAGAAGGCTCCTTTCAAGATATGGTTAGGAAAGGAGGTCAGTGCAATGTATGTGAAATTTCCATTTCCAGCAGCAGCAGGCCCAGTCCTATGCAGAATTATAAAATAAATCAGTGTAATTCCTGGCACCATGCTTCCTTCTAGTGCCTCTTTTCTTGCACAGGTCCCAAGGCTCCAGTGACCACCACATCAGCATCTTATTCAGGCAGCCCGTGCGCCTTTTATATCCCCACCATGATTGGGTTCAGGATGCCCCTGTAATGAGGAACGACCTTGGGTAAGGCAGATATCTCTGGCCAAGGCCGTCCCCAAAGAGAGAACAGCTGAGAGCTGTCTTTCAGGAGCAGCCCCAACAGCTGGAGAAATAAATCCATAAAATCTGACACAATACGTGGTATAATACATAGCGTCAGTGCTAACATGCGTGTTTTGACCAGATGTTAAACTGGTTTCTTACAAAATGAAAAAACACCCCCTCACCCCCACCCCTATCTCAGTTAATCTTGCAACATCACTCTGCACTTAACCTAGGCAGGAAAGGGTGAGTGGAGAAGATTTATGAAAAACTACTGCCTGGATGGTGTTCAAATAAGTGGAAATATCTCTGGGTACATAGATTCAATTATATTCTTACAAAGGAATAGTTTCGGTCAAGTGGTTCTCAACTAGGGGTGATTTTGCTCTCTAAAGGACGTTTAGCAATGTCTGAAGACATTTTTGATTATCATGATTGGGAGCAGGGGGTAGTGCTACTAGTATGTAGTGGGTAGAGGCCATGGATGCTGTTAGACACCCTACAATACACAGGACAGCCCCCATAACAAGGAATTATTCCGCCAAACTGTCAGAAATACTGAGCTTGAGAAACCCTGTCTTGGCCCATGGAGTGAAAATGAGGGTGCTGGATGCACTCTCTCTTCCTTCCCTTGATATGTTTCTCCCCCAGCCCCTACTACATGTATTGTGCTGTGCAGCTCTCTCTCTTTTTGCACCTAACTTCCATCTGGATTCAAATGTTGTTGAATACTTGTCTCATTTTCTTAATAGACTATGAGTGCCTGCAAGGCTGGAATCGTTCTTAAATATTCGGTATCCCTCATAATACTTAGCACATGGTAGGTATATATGTGCACGTGCACACGTGCGCACACACACACATGCCATATATCTAGTTGAGTTGTACTGCAGTAAAATACAATACAATGGAGAACGTTGGTACAGAAGCTGATACCCTTCTATCAGATCAAATTGGTGTTCTTCACAGAGTATCAAGTGCTTGCTTTAGAGGTGTCAAGAGTTTCGGTCTTATGTGTCAGGTGAGCTGGACAGAGGACGGTGGAGTGTTTGTTTGCAGTGTGCACTGCAGACTACGGCTAATCATGGGCCTTAGTTCCATTTATATGGTAGAGTCATTCAGAATACACGGGAAGCAAGGCCTGAAGATGATGTGCGGTTTTTCCTTACTTTTCCAGGGTCTCCACGGTAGAGACTAGCTCAGAGGGCCTCTGAAGCTGAGGACAGGAATAGACACCCAAAGAAGAGAGGGTTGTCTCGTATTTATGTCTTGTTCCTTTAATTACCCCAGTGATCTGAGCCCATTCATCTTCCCCTATTTCCCACTGCCCAGACCAGGGGCTGGATAGTTCTGTTCTTCCTTATTCTTTGGTCTCTCGGAGTTAAGGCAGCCTATAAGCTTATAGAAGGGACGATATTCAGGGCTGTAGTCTTCTGCTGGGAAAGAAGAAATGTAACAGCCTCTTCTTCTTTCCTTTACTTTTCCTTGTCTGGAAAGAAAAGGCAGAATTACTAAGCAATTTTCAAAGCTTGCCTTAGAGAGAGTCTGAATCCCTGTCACCACTGAAAATAACCCTGTGTTCACAGACTCAGTACTCAACAGTTTGTCATTTTAATCTGCAACTTTATTAGACCACCCAGTACAATCAACTCAGTGTATTAAAAGTTCCCAGGAACAAAATTACTTCAGTGTAGAGTATATATTGCTGTTCAGAGAACAATTTATTTTTCTGGATTTTTTTTTAGCAAGAAATACTATAGGTGTATACCATAGGTATTTCTTGCTAAAAAATACCTGTAGTATTTCTTGCTAGTGGTGGAGCAATAGAATCTAGAATATACTGGCTCTTGTCTTATAGGAATCTATTATAAGTAGGATTGTAAAGTTCCTTCCTCTCTAGTACCTGAAAACCTGTTTTTTTTTTTTTTTTTTTTTTTTTTTTTTTTTTTTTTTTTTTTTGGCATTGAGCCCTGAAGGAGACATCACAGGTGATGTTTTGCCCATACCAATAAAGCACATATCCCCCAGTCCTATGAAAGAGTATGTCATTTACATAACACATTCAGCCCTATTGACACTGTTGCAGTCTATCATTCCATTAAGTATTTAGGATGTGCCCTTCTGTAGACATAATAAAATCATTATGAAAACCCATGGGAGAAATGCATTCTCCTTGGGCATACATTTGTTTTTAAATGGGAACATCTCCAACTATTATTTTTTTTGTGAAAATACCATAAGTGATTGATCTAAAATATGAATCAGTTACCTGCCAAATTAAATTCTTAAAATCACCATCATTACTGGGTTATGCTAATGTGAAAGAGAAGCAAGAAAACCTATAAAACATTAGACTATTCTTACATATCTAACAAGTAGAGAGAAGCTGATGTCTTCCCAAGTGCTTTGTCCCCCACTCACTCCTTTACCATCCTGCCCAACCGGTGTTCGAGTGTGTGCAATGTACACACACACAACACTAAAGACAACCTAGCAACTAAGTCAAACTAATTAAAGCCCCAAATCCATAAACCTAGTCACATTTGGGATAAAGACTTCATAATCTCATTATCAGTATCAGCGATTCCAACTGGTTCATAATGGCTTTGGATGTCTGATCTCAAATCTGTGCTCTTGTTTTATACTTGGAGTGATACACAAAATTTTAAAGTAATTTTTCTAGGCAAGATGGAGGTGGAAAATGTTTTATTAACAAGAGAACCTTCAGAAAACGTAAGTGCAATTCATTATTTAGAGGCAAAATCTAACTCTGAGTACATAGTTTATCAGGCAGTTATGTAGAAAATGAAAGGAGAAAAATGATTCCTACAAAATCACGAACTGGAACAATGAGAAAATACAGATTTAGAGAATCAAGGATTTTATGAAAGTATACCAAAAAAGTATAGTTTGGAGTTAGAAAACCCAAGTTAGGTATTTAATTTTGGGGTCTCAGCTGTAAAATAAAATAGGTATAAAATCATATGTATCTTATGGGTTAAAATGGAAGTCAAGGAGATAATGTGAAAGCATTTATAAATTCTAGAGGCATATCATCACTTATTATTTATCATCAGCATCATTATACTTTTTCAATAGTTTTATCTGATTTTTATTAGAGCAGGATGCCAAGTTTTAGCCTCTAAAAAATAGCAAGTGTAGTTTTTGAAAGATGGAACAAATTCTTCAATTTATCTGATTCATCATTAGGAATTTGTGAATTTCTTTTCTGAAGTATTTTCCACAATTGTAATAAAAGGGATGGTCATGAAATAGTTTGTCTGGGGAAGGACATTTTATCTAATTTTTCAACTATCACCCATTTCTCTGAAGAAGGGCCCTGTCTCTGAAAAAATGGGGGCACAAGGGCAGCTCAATTTGATAAAGAAAATGAGGTAGTGGGAGCATAAAGTTGCTATATCATAGGTCATGTGATTGGGGGGATCTGTGGTGTTGGGGAGCAAGAGAGGGTCCTGCTGTATTAGTCTCTTCTCACACTGCTATAAAAGATACTATCTGAGACTGGGTAATTTATGAACAAAAGAGGTTTAATTGATTCACAGCTCCACATGGGTGGAGATGCCTCAGGAAACTTACAATCATGGTGGAAGGCAAAGGGGCAGCAAGGCACATCTTACACAGTGGCAGGAGAGAGAGAAAGAAAGGGGAAGCAGCATGCACTTATCAAACAACCAGATCTCATGAGAACTCACTCCAGAACATCATGGAGGAAACCACCCCTATGATCCAGTCCCCTCCCCTCCCACCAGATCCCTCCCTCCACACGTGGGGATTACAATTCGAGATGAGATTTGGGTGGGGACACAGAGCCAAACCATATTATTCCACCTCCGCCCCTCCCAAATCTCATGTCATTCTCACATTTCAAAATGCAATCATGCCTTCCCAAAAGCTCCCAAAATCTCGACTCATTCCATCATTAACACAAAAGTCCAAGTCCAAACTCTTATTTCAGACAAGGCTAGTCCCTTCAACCTATGAGTCTGTAAACTAAAAAAACAAGTTAGTTACTTCCAAGATACAATGGGAGTACAGGCATTGGGTAAATGTTCCCGTTCCAAATGGGAGGAACTGGCCAAAACAAAGGGTCACAGACCCCTTGCAAGTCCAAAACCCAGTGGGGCAGTCATTAAATATTAAAGCTCTGACATGATCTCTTTTGACTCCATGACTTATATCCAGGGCACGATGATGCAAGGGGTGGGCTCCCATGGTCTTGGGCACCTGGAAACTAAGGTATAAGACAACATATAGAAAGAAAAGAGCTTCAAACTCACTTCACGATATCACAGGCCAGTTCTGTTTGTGAAAGACTCAGACATCTCCAGTATTTCCTACCCAGAAATTTGTAGATGAATATTGGTTTTATAATTTCTGCATCTTTCTATTAATAAGAGGTCATTCCTTTTTGTTCTTTTCCTCTTTGACCAAAGAGGGAGAGGGAGAGAGAGAAACTGTAAAATACCAGCACTGACTAGGCTAGAAGCAGCATTCTGATTCCTGGTTAACCAGGGATTCTGATCTTGGAGAAGCCAAGCTGACATCTTAGGCAGACAACAGATAATACACTAAGAGAAGAGAACTGAGAAGCCTCACGTTGCATGTTGGGTTGACAGATGGGGTTTGGGACGGGAGGGAATAGTTCTTCAATGCAATCAGCAAAGGTGCCCAGGGCAAGAGCTTGGGAGAATCTAACAGAAATGAGCCACTGTGTTTGGATCAACCATCTGGAAGCATGGCCTAATGTCAAGCCAGGGCCAGGTGGAAGATGCAGGACAGTGATCCACAGCTGGACTTACTTAGAGAAGAGTGACTGGGTTCCCATGGAATGGCAGCAGCAGGGGATGCTAGAGTAAACCCTCAGTTTGGTAACAGCCTAGGTAGCAGCTTGATATGCAGCCTTTGCCCTGGGTAAGATGGCCTCACTGCCCAGACCTCGTTTTGGTGCCTCCATCTGTCTCTCAGCTCTGCCTTGCCTTGGGCAACTGTTCCATCCTGGTTCTTTTCTGCTTGGCTGCTGGGTCTCTGATGCAGTGCTTTTCCTTGCTCCTCAGTTTGCTTGTGTGCCTATATCCCTGAGGCAAGTGTATGAATTATTCAACTAGTCTTTTCCTGCCTTCCCAGCCACTCTATCCCCTTCTAGAGCTGCTTGTAACCCCAGAATGAATGGGGCACTAGTAGGGGAAGACATATCCCAAGGGCATCATCATCTTATTATCAGGCAAGAATGCAAATATATACAACAGGTAAACCAACTTTATTTCTGCAAGATGACACTGAATTCAGCTAGGCAGCTACTCAATTTGACTAGAGTTGAGGGGAAACACGAGTTGGAAATAAATCAAACCAGTTGGCTTAGATTGACTGGTCATTTCAGCCCAAATACTTGATCACTTTGCACTGAGTAGACGCAGGTTTAGAGAGCTTCCAAAACACAGTTGCCATAGTAACTGTACAAAGAAGAAATGGCAATAAGAAGCCGTGCATGTGGAATTTATTTTATCTTTTTTGCCTGACTTCCTTTCGTCCCATCTCATATTCCCTTAGGCACTGGCCATCTGGGTATGTTCTTTTTTCCTTAGCAGTTTTCCCCAGGAAAGAACTGTGTTTAAAATGCCCTTTCTTACCTACCTCTGACTGACAGAATGAGATTGTCATTTGCAATTGTGAACTGGAGCCTTTCGCGTCTCTAATGAAATCCTGACTCAAACTGTCCCTGTCCTTCTCCCTTGAACTTCACTGGTTACATTTGCTATAGGATTAGGGAGTTCATTGCAAAAGGGATTAAGATTTTTGCTCTGGGACCTGTTTTGGTGATTTCTTTCAGTAAGGGAACACATCATTTTGCACACAGCAGCTCCTGTAGCTCTGAAAACCTCAAAGAAAAAATCGAGCCTTGAAGTCTCATTCCACTACTTCCTTCCACCCTTCTTATCACTAACAAGTTGATGATTCAGAACAGTCTATGTTTTGGCAATTTACAGACTGACGTTTAATTCAGCCTCCTTTATTGATCTCTATCTTGATTCAAATGTCCATCTTCTGAACCTTGAAAAATATCTTCATTAGAATTATACTGAGCTTCCTTTTTAAAATAAACACATAACACAACAGAGCAGAATGTCTCACCCATAATTCATTTCATTATGTATAAAACAATTTTTCTTCTTTTTGAAATCTCTTTCCCTAAGAATTGCCTCCATTTTCTGTTTCTAATACATGTGTAAAGAGGTTTGCTTGAAGTTGCTTGTTTATCCCCAAATCACAAAAGCAGTTGCAGACTTTCTTAACCATTTCTCTGAGGTTACATGTCAGATTTCCTTAGATTTATATTCAAAGTCTTCTAGAGGTTTATGCCAACTTACCTTTACAGTTTATACCAAAACAAAAAAGATGTAAAAATATTTGGCTTCTGTCAAAATGGTCTGTTCACTGGGCCCCCAAGGCAACTTAACCATTTCCAGCTACCTACCTAACTTTGCTCATGCCATTCCTTTTACCTGGGATAACCTCTATCTTCTTTTAAGCAATTAAAAGTTTTCTTTCCACTCTCTACTTCAATTTCTATCTTTTATTTAAAGGCAATTTTGATCACATACATACACTTATTATTACATGCTCCGTGTTTGGTGTTGGTATTGGCATGTAATTGCTGTATAAGAAACTGCTGAAAGATCAGTGGCTTAAACAGCAAGCATTCTTAAGCTTGAGGGTCCACAGTTCAATAGTGATTCAACTGATTTAGGATGGGCTCATCTGGGCAGCTCTGTTGCAGGCTAAGAGTTAACTGACATTGGCTCCAGATGAGAAGCTGGGCTCAAGTCTACCCCATGTATGTTTATTTGGGGGCCCAGGTTGAAGGGGCAGTGATTACCTGGGGCTTCTTCTCTTGGCAGACCACTGGAGTGTGAAAACAAACCAAGCCAAACACGCAAATACTCTTAAGGCTTCTGCTCAGATCACATTCACTAATACTCTAAGGCCAGAGCAAGTTATGTGACCAAACCCAAGATCAACTGGGCATAGAAGGTCTACTCTTCCCACAGTGGGAGGAGAAGGAGAATATTTGCTGACCAAGAATGCAAACTCTCACAGAATTTTTCATGTATTGCAATATCCTCTTCCCATGTACATTTGCTGCATCTCTCTGAATGGATAAGTTTCTGCTTAAAAAGTAGAACTATATTTTATTTGCTCTCCACCCCTAGCACCTATCCCAATGACAGACAGATAGCTGGACCCAAATTAATATTTGTTTATTATTTTCACAACATATTTTAGAGCAGTTTTAAGTTCACAGCAAAATTGCGAGGAAGGTACTGAGATTTCCTATATTGCGTGCCCCCACATGCATAGCTCCTCCCATTATCAACATCCCCATCCGAGAAGTATGTTTCTTATAACTGGTGGACCTACACTGACACATCATTATAATCCAAACACATAGTTTTTACATCAGGATTCACACTTGGTGTCATACATTCTATGGGTTTTTCAACAAATGTTTAATGACATGTATCCCCCATTGTAGTATCAGTATTTTCATCGCCCTAAATCCCCTGTGTTCTGCCTAGTCAACCTTCTTTATCCATTAGCCACTGGCAACCACTGATCTTTTCATTGGTCTGTAGTTTTGCCTTTTCTGGAATGTCATGTAGTTGGAATTATACAGTATATAACCTTTTCAGATTGGCTTCTTTCACTTCTTAATATGCACTTAAGATTCCCTTCATCTCTTTTCATGGCTTGATAGCTCACTCCTTTATAGCACTGAATAATATTCCATTGTATGGATGTACCACAGTTTATCTATTCACCTGCTGAAGGACATCTCATTTTCTTCCAAGTTTTAGCAATTATAAATAAAGCTCTTGTAAACCTTTGTGTGCAGGCTTTTGTGCAGACATAAGTGTTCACTTCTTTTAGGTAAATACCAAGGAGCGCAATTTTTGGATTGTATGGTAAGAGTATGTTTACTTTTATAAGAAACTGCCAAACTGCCCTCCAAAGTGGCTGTACCATTTTGCATCCCTGCCAGCAGTGAATGAGATTCCATTGCTCCACATTCTCATCAGCATTTAGTGTTGTTAGTGTTCTGGATTTTGACCATTCTAATAAGTGTAAGATGATATTTCACTGTTGCTTTGATTTGCATTTCCTTGATGACATGATGTGGAGCATCTTTGTCACTTGCTGCATATTTTCACCTTTACTATATACCAACAGATAACCCAGCATTAGGTTCCACGGATGGTCTGGATGAGAGTAGTTCCAAGGGATGCTATCAGTTTGGAGTAAACAATGACTATTTACATATTCCCAGCCATTTTAAAGCCTGTGTCGTGGCACAGCTAGATAGTTGTGGTTAATCAAGATGGACAGGTAATGGTATCTTTATTTAAATTGTACACTACTGGGTCAGTTTGGAAAACAGAAACACTGAAAAATGGGACCCTGCTCAGAAGTTTATCTAGGAGCCATTCTAGTCTATTCAGGGGCAAAACATCGGTTGTCTATTTTTATTTTTGTAGAAGTAATGACAGCATATTTGGTCATAGGCTCCATCTACTCTTGGCAACAATAGCTCTCTTTTTCTTTTTCATTCTGTCTACTCTGTGACATAGATTCCAAGTATCTCCTTGAGAGAATTCTTGAGTGGCTTCATGCAAACTCGCAGTGTCTTTGATGGGCTCTGGCACACGCAGGGCTTCCTTTTGCAGCTGGATTGCTGATCAACATGTGAAAAAAATCCTTCCCAGGACGTTTTTTTTTTTTTTTTTTTTTTTCACAGTGAGAATAAAGCGGGGCTGCAGGGGAATTCACAACTGAGAAGTATTATAAAAGAGCATGAGCCGGGCGTGGTGGTTCATACCTGTAATCCCAGCACTTTGGGAGGCAGACGCAGCAGATCATTTGAGGTCAGGAGTTTGAGACCAACCTGGCCAATGTGGTGAAATCCCGTCTCTATTAAAAATAGCCAGGTGTGGTGGTGCAGGCCTCTAATCCCAGCTACTTTGGAGGCTGAGGCATGAGAATCGCTTGGAAATTCGCTTGGAGAGCCCAGGAGGCAGAGGTTGCAGTGAGCCGAGATGGTGCCACTACATTTACACTCCAGCCTGAGCAACAGAGTAAGACTCCGTCAAAAAAAAAAAAAAGCATGGGTTTGAAGGTAAGACAGATCTGAGTTTGAATCATAACTCTGTGTAACATTGGAAAAATTACTTAACCACTCAGAAATTCAACTCCCTTATGTGAAAAATTGGGATGTTGTCTTCAGTAATTAATTCAAAAATCAGTAACTATTTATTGATTGTTTACAATATACTTGGAAGGGTAGCCACAAGGACAAGGGACACAGTGCATATTTTTATGTAAAATATGCTTCATGGATATGAGGTGCTTATATTGTATATCATTTCTCTTATTCCTGACTTCTATTTTTCATTTTTCCTTGTAATCTGAATTTTTATTTATTTTTAAATAATTTCAACTTTTATTTTAGATTCAGGTAGTACATGGGCAGGTTTGTTACGTGGTATATTGCATGATGTGAGGTTTGGGGTATAATTGACCTTATCACTCAGGTAGTGAGCATAGTACTCAATAGTTTTTCAACACTTGGCCCCCTCCCTCCTTCCCTCCTCTAGTAGTTCCCATGAGCTTCTGTTTTCTACACTATCCTGCTGTTCTTCTCTGACCAGTTTCTCCATACATTATGATTAAATGAAAATGGCTCTTAACCAGTTAAAATCAGTTCATAGGTATTTATGTGGTATGTATATACTGCCCTGAGGCAGTATATACTATAAATCAGTATTTCTTTGTGCAATAGGCTAGGAAAGTGTACATATTTGGAATTTTTTATTTTAGAGAAGAGCAAGCCAAAGCTCTTCCCAGTTAAGCCATTTTCACCTAGGGATAATTTTGCTTTCTGCAGCAGACATTTGATAATAACTAGAGACATTTTTATTGTTACCACTTATAGAAGTGAATGCTATTGGCCCCTTACAGGGTGGTACTTCTGGTGGGTAGAGTCTGGGATGCTTCTACATATCTTCCATTGTACAGGACTGCTCCCTGTCCCACAACAAAGCATTATATGGCCCAGAATGTCAAGAGTGTCACTATTGAGAAATCCTACAGTCCAACCAGGGAAAAGGGGAGAAGGGGATTCTCTAAGTGAAGAGTGGATTTTGTCAAAAATCTCACTTTTACCTTAAGAATCATGCTGAATTTGGACTTGGGTTGGAGGTATCTAGTGGTGCTAAACCATTTGGGTAATTTACATTAAGACTGTCTCTAAAAATCCACAGGGTTTCAACTGATTAAATAAATGCAAGGAGAAGAGTTTCTCTCTTCTCATTCCTTGTAAATCAAGGTAAATGACTCAGAATTCATTGGCAGAAATTACTGACAACAATCTTGTTCTCAAGCTGCTGCGTAACCTAGAATTTCAAAGCACATAAACATGGGTTGACAACTAAAACACAGGCCCTGAGCTGTCCTACATTTTACTCCTCACTCAAGCTTTCCCTATATGTTTGAGTCCTTGGCTGCTATTTGGGGAATGGCCCATACATTATTCCGGCACTGAGGGGTTGAGGTGTTTGCAAAATTTTCCTAGCAGATTGTAAGGACAGCAGGCCCTATCTCTCCACCACCCACCCTAATTCCTCCTCTCCTTTTACCTCTTGCCAGGTCGTCTGAGAGGTCCACCTCTTATATTGCAGGTGGCAGCTGACAGATGAATTTAGGAATTCAAGTTGATCATGCAGATTTAGGCTTACCCTATTGGAGGTTGTTTCCAATAACAGGACTTTGCTGAATTATACCAAGTTGGTAGTCAGAAAGTCAACACCAACGGGGAGGCTAAGGTGGAAACTAGAGGGAGTAATGTTGCAGTATCCGACTGGCTGTTCACAAAATCTGTTTCCTTTTTCTGTTGACTACATTCCCTAGTCTCCTAGCAGTGAGGTGTGACCACATGGAAGGCCAGTGAAACATGTAAGTAAATGATATTTGCCACTTCAGTCTGGACCCATAAAAGGTTTCCACTCATCTGCCAAATGGATTCAGAGGCTTAGGGCAATCTTGAATATGTTGAGGACAGCAGATCCCCCTCCTCCCTTAAGTAATATGATAGCCATGGTATGAGAAGCAAGACCATATCCAGAGACCTGAATAGAAGGTTGGGGATGAGAGAAGTCAGCTAACAGGCAGCAGGGGAGAAGCATGTGCAAAGTGGCAGTGATGACTATGGAAAGGGGGGTTTATCTGACTTTTACCAACCAGGCATTACTTACAGGGAAGCTCTCACTCTGGCTGCATCTAGCAGGTGCTATCCAGTTTCTGGACAATGATTTTGGACAGCCAAAGAGACATTTGATAAACCCATGGGATTAGAGAGTAATTACGCATAAGTCATTGTGATGAAAAGCACAGCCCTTACTCTGATAGATCTGCCTGGAGAGGCAGTTGTCAGAGATGGACAATTTCACTCTAGAACACCATTAATGTCTTTTTTCTCTCCATACTTTCCATATATTCTGACCAATTATTTTTCCTTCATTATGCTCCCTAGAGTAAAAAAAGAGTCTTTTTTTTTCTTTTTTTTTTTTAAACAAAGAACAGGTATACTAATAGCAAAAACAAAAGACTCTATCCTGAACTTTCCATTACAAGCACCCTCAGGTTTTAATTAAGATCGAGTCTCTTTTTTTCCCACCTCAAACATGGTTTTCCTGAGCAGCACAGGTGGCCACAGAAATCACTTGGAAATGGCCTTGGAACTTGTTTAATGTCACTGCCTAATCACTTTGCTAAATGTCACTGATCCAAAGCATTAATTTTTATCTTAAGTTTCTACCCCGGTTCTCTTTCCTTCCATGTAGGACACCCTCAACTTATCTGCATGGAAGAACAAAATCTTCTGCTTGATTTTTTTCCCTGGGATTGTGAGAAAGACTCCAGGCAGGGTAATGTTTCTGTTTCAATAAGGAATGTTGTAATATATGACAAGTAAGCTTCCTTTTAATGCTGAGAATTAGGGTTTTACACTTCTTTATATCTCTTCCAGACTCCTGCAAATTTGGCAAGGCAGCTGTCACCTTGAACCCTTATTCCAGACCTCTCGAGATGCCCAAGGGTAGAGACAGAACTCAGTTTTCTCAAAATGTTTCAAGGGAACAATTCTTAGTTCTTTCCCCGATCTTCCGCTCTTTACCTGGATTTTATTCCATACTCATTTCTCCAGTTTGTTGATAAGCAAATAATGGTAATACATTTTAAATATACACTAAATAAACCATATAAAAGCACAAAATAACTCACCTTTATGGCCCAAGCATGAAGGAACAGTGCAGATGAAGGTGATGGAAGGAGACATATGTGAGAAAAGGACATGGGAACTGAATGTGCCTATGTTACCTCAGGAGTTAACCTGCACTGAGTTAAATACCCTTCCTCTTTCTTCACCTTGCTCTCCTTTTCAAAGTATGGTTTAATGTAATGAAACACCTTCTCTTTCTCAAATGACTTTTGGTAAAATGAGTCTTTTGATTTAATAGTGTTGAATAAGAATTGCAAGCCTCAGAGAGAAGAGAAAATGAGGGCTGCTTCACACAGTGGACAACAACCAGTCTTTACTCAGCAAGCATCAACGCTGCCAGTCTCTGTGACTCAGCGACGGAAAGAAAGAGTTCCTGCTTCTCTGAGAGCTCCTAGTCCAATGGTAGGAATGGGCATATTAATACATTATTATAGCAAGTATAAATACCTTTCTACTTCATTTAGGAAGGTGAGCAAGACACCAAAGGAACCAAAAAGGAAAGTGTAACCCATGGAAAAACTGAAGAAGGCTTTTTAGAAGAGGAAGCACTCTTTGACTTGATTTTTACACAACAAATAGTGCAGTTAACCCAGTGGGGTAGAATGCAAAAGAAGCCATTTGGGAGGGCATCATGAGTTTAAATTGGTTGTAGGCTATCCAGACCTTATGTTCAGGATATATAATAGTAGATCTATAATAGAGTATATAGAAATAGATTTGGGCACCTATGATATCTAGTAGTTAGGGCCATGGAAGTAAGTTTTTCCAGGAAGAGTATACACGAAGCTAAAGAATGAGGCCGATGAATGGTGGCAGAAATCTGGCATATGGGATGTCCCCAATAAACACTTGTTGCTTAAGTGAATGAATAAATGAATGAATGAACAAACCTGGGAAGTATGTTGAAAAGGAGTAACCCAAAGATAGCCAGAAAACCAGTAGAGAATGAAATAAAAGACAAATTTCAAGAAGGATAATTGTAAATAGCATTAAAAACTGAAGAGAGACCAAATAAGATGAACATATTGTTCAACTGGACTGAAATGTATGTATTACATTCACCTATCAGAGGACTATTAACAATCTACATTTTATATTATGGAAAACCTTAGGTGCATTTTTAGTCCTATAAAATCCTGGAGATTCTGACTAATGCAATAAGGTAAGAAATCAGAAGCATAAGCATTGGAAAGGCAGAGAAAAATTATATTATTTGCAGATAATTTCAATAGAAACCTAGGAAATCAGCAAAATATTAAAGACTTTAGCAAAGTTCCTGGCAAGATCAACAGTAGCATTTTCTATACCAATTAACAATAACCAACTGAAAATGTAATATAAAATAGATACCAATTAAAATTGAGGAAAATCTATAAAAATACCTAGTAATAAATTATCCACAAAACTCCTGGGAATTTTAAAAATATTATGGTGAAAATGAAGAAGCCTTTTTTGAGGGAATATGGCAAACATTCTAAAGTTTATATGGAGAAATAAAGTCTTTGTATACTAAAGAAATTTTGATAAAGCAAGAAGATCAAGAAGGGTAGACTTAGCCTACCAGATACTAAGAAATATTACAAAATCATAATAACTAAAAGCTACAAATACATAGACCAACAGAACATAGTAGAGGCCAGAAACAGGTACAATTTGTATAAGAATTTGCTATAAGGTAGAGGTGATGTTACAAATCAGTGGAAAAAGGCAATTACAGAAGGGGAAATTAAAATGGCTCCTAAGTATATGAAGAGGTGCTCCATCTAACTGGTAATCAGAAACTGGGTATAGTGGCTTAGATTTATAATCCCAGCACTTTGGGAATCTGAGGCGGGACAATTGCTTGAGCCCAGGAGTTTAAGAGCAGCCTAGGCAGCATAGGGAGACCCTGTCTCTACAAATAAAAATAAAAGTAAATATAGCTAGTAATCAGAGAAATGTAAATTAAAACAACAGTGAGCTAAAAAGAGAAAGTATCACTACAAAAAAAAAATCAATGAACCTCAAAGGAATACAGCAGGAAATGAAGAGAGGAACAAAAGACCTACAAAACAGAGAACACAATGAACAAAATAGGTACAGTAAGTCCTTCCCTATCTATAATTACTTTAAACATAGATGGATGAAACTCCCTAATCCAAAGACAGAGCATAATACCCAAAAAAAAAACAAAACAAGATGCAACTCTTTGCTGTATATAAGAATTCACTTTAAATTTAAGGACAGTCTGAAAGTGAAAGGATGAAAAAAGATATTCTGTGCAAATGATCATCAAAAGAGAGCGAGGGTAGCTATACTTATAGCAGAAAAAATTTAAGTGATTTATAGATTCAATGCTACCCCCATAAAAATCCCAGTGACATTTTTAAATCAAAAACTGTTATAAGAGGTTGAGGATATTATATAATAACAAAAGGATAAATTCATCAGAAAGTAATGTAGTTATATATATATATATATATGCATACACACACAGATATATATATATATACACACACACACACACCTAACATCAAAGAACCTAAAGATACACTGACAAACATCGACAGGGAGAAATGGAAAGTGGCTGGGTGAGGTGGCTCACACCTGTAATCCCAGCACTTGGGGAGGCCTAGGCAGGTGGATGACCTGAGGTCACAAGTATGAGACTAACCTGGCCAACATGGTGAAACCCCATCTCTACTAAAAATATGAAAACTAGCTGGGCATCCTGGCACGTGCCTGTAATCCCAGCTACACAGGAGGCTGAGGCAGGAGAATCACTTGAACCTGGGTGGCAGAGGTTACAGTGAGCTGAGGTCATGCCACTGTACTCCAGCCTGGGTGAAAGAGTGAGACCCCATCTAAAAAAAAAAAAAAAAAAAAAAAGAAAGAAAGAAAGAGAAAAGAAATGGAAAACAATACAATAATAGTAGGATACTTCAGCACTCCTTTCAACAATGAATACATTATCCAGACAGAAAGCCAATAAGGAAACATTAGACTTGTGCTATACTGTAGACCAAAGGGATGTAACAATCATATACAGAACATTCCATCTGACAGTAGCTGAAAACATTCTTCTCAAGTGCACACAGAACAATTTCCAGGATAGATTATATGTTAGGTCACAAATTAAATTTTAACAAACTTAAAAGATTGAAATAATATCAAGTATCTTTTCTGACCACAATGGTATGAAACTTGAAATCAATAGAGGTTGACTATCCCTTATCTGAAATGCTTAGGAGTATAAGTGTTTTGGATTTTGGATTTTTTGGGGTTTTGGAATATTTGCATTATATACTTACTGGTTGAACATCCCAAATCCAAAAATACGAAATCCAAAATTCTACAAAACTGAAAGCCTTTTGAGAATCAACCTGATGCACAAAGAAAATGTTTATTGAATTTTGAAGCATTTTGGATTTCAGATTTTTGAATTTGGGATGCTCACCCTGTAACAGGAAGAAAACTGAAAAATTCACAGATGTATCGAAATTAAACGCGTTTCTGAACAACCAATGGGTCAGAGAAGAAATGAAAAGGGAAATTTAAAAGTATCTGAGATTATATGGTTTGGCTCTGTGTCCCCACCCAAACATCATCTTGAATTGTACTCCCATAATTTCCACATGTTGTGGGAGGGACCCAGTGGGAGATAATTTGAATCATAGGGGCAGTTTCCCCCATACTGTTCTTGTGGTAGTGAATAAGTCTCATCAGATCTGATGGTTTTATCAAGGGTTTCTGCTTTTGCATCTTCCTCATTTTCTCTTGTCACTGCCATGTAAGAAGTGTCTATTACCTCCCGCCATGATTCTGAGGCCTCCTCAGTCATGTAGAACTGTAAGTCCAATTAAACCTCTTTTTCTTCCCAGTCTCAGGTGTGTCTTTATCAGCAGTGTGAAAATGGGCTAATACATGAAATAGACAAAAATGGAAACACAACACCACAGAACTTACAGGATGCAGCAAAAGCAGTTCTAGGAGGTACATTTATAATGACAAATGCCTACATTAAAAAATTAGGTTCTAGATAAACAGTCTAATGTTACACCTTATGAAACTAGAAAAAGAAGAACAAACTAAGCCAAAGTTAGCAGAAGGGAGGACATAACAAAGATCAGAACAGAAATAAATGAAATACAGACAAGAAAATAGAAAATATCAATGAAAGAGCTGATTTTAGAAAAGATAAAAATATTCAAGAAACTTTTAGCTAGACTAAATAAGAAAAAAAGTAGAGAAGAATCTAATAAATAAAATCAGAAATTAAAGAGAAGACATGACGACTGATACCAAAGAAACACACAGGATCACAAGAGACTACTATGAGCAATTATATACCAACAAGCTGTGTAACCTAGAAGAAATGGATGTATTTCTAGACACATACAAAGACTGAATCATGAAGAAATAGAAAATTTGCACACCGTTAATAAGGGGATTGAAGCAGTAATAATAAAAATCTCTCATAAAAGAAAAACTCAGAACAAGATGACTTCATTGCAGAATTCTACCAAACATTTAAAGAAGTAATACCAATCCCTCTCAAGATCTTCCAAAAAATGGAAGAAGAGAGAACACTTCCAAACTTATTTTATGAGGCCAGCATTACCCTGATACCAAAACCACAGAAAGACACTATAAGAAAATTATAGGCCAACACCTCTATGCCTATAGACGCGAAAATACTCAACAAGACACTAGCAAACTGAATTCAACAATACATTAAAAAGATCATGGGTGATGATCAAGTGAGATTTATCCCTGGGAAGCAAGGATAGCTTAACATATGCAAATCAATTAATGTGATATACTACATTAAGAGAATAAGGTATAAAACTCACATGATCATCTCAATAATGGCATAAGAATTTGACAAAATTTAACATCCTTTCATGATAAAAAAAATCTTAATAAGCTAGATACAGAAGAATTTACCTCAATATTATAAGTGCATATAGCAAGCCCACTGCTAATATTCTATTCAACGTGATATTGGAAGTTCTGGCCAGAAGAATTAGGCAAGAAAAAGAAAGTGAAAAGGAGAAGTAAAAGTGAAAAGGAGAAGTAAAACTGAAAAGGAGAGGTAAAACTATCTCTGTTTGCAGATGACATAATCTTATATGTAGAAAACACTTGAGGCTCCACTAGAAAACCTGTTTCTTAATAAACAGGTTTTAAATATACAAATTCAATAAAGCTGCAAGACACGAAATGAACATAAAAAAATCAGTTATGTATTTATACACTAACAACAAACTGTATAAAAAGTAAATTAAAGACAATCCCATTTACAATAACATCAAAGAGAATGAAACACTTAGGAATGAACCTAAACCAGGAGTTGAAAGACTTGTATACCGAAAACTACACACATTGCTGATAAAAAGTCCTAAATAAATAAAAAGGCATATCATGTGTTCATGGATTAGAATACTTAATATTATTGAGATGCCACACTACCCCAAATGATTTACAGATTCACTGCTATCCCCATAGAATCCCAAACACATTTTAAAAATAAAAATAGAAAAAACTATCCTAAAATTCATGTAGTACCACCAGGATCTCAAATAGCCAAAATAATCTCAAGAAAAGGAAAGCTGAAGGCATCACACTTCCCAATCTCACAATATATTTAAAACCTATAGTAATTAAAATAGTATGGTACCAGTGTAAAAACAGACACACAGACCAACTGAACATGATAGAGAGTCCAGAAATAAACCCATCTCAACTGATCTTCAAAAAGTTTGCCAAGAATACACAATGGGGAAAGAAAAGTCTCTTCACCAAATGATGCTGGGAAAACTGGAAATCCACATGCAAAAGAATAAAATTGGACTCATACCATACACCAAAACCAACTCAAAGTTGACTAAAAACTTAAACATAAGACCAGAAGGTATAAAACTCCCAGCAGAAAACGCAGGGAAAAAACTTCTTGAAACTGGTTTTAGCAATAACTTCTTGGATATGACCCCAAAAGCACAGGCAACAAAAGTAAAAATAGAGAAATGGGAATACTTCAAACTAAAAAGCTTCTGCACAGAAAAAAAAATCAACAGAATAAAAAGAAAATCTGCATATGGGAGAAAATGCTTACAAACCGTATCTATAATATCCAAAATACATAAAGAGCTCCTTTAACTCAGTAACAATAAATAAATTAAAAACAACCTGATTCAAAATGGGTAAAGAAACTGAGTAGATATTTCTCTAAAGAAGACATATAAATGGCCAACAGGTATGAAAAACTGCTCAACATCACTAGTTATCAGGAAAAGGCAAATCAAAACCATAATGAGATACAACCTCACACCTGTTAGGACGGCTGCTATCAAAAACACAAAATATAACAAGTGTTGGCCAATGTGTGGATAAATTGGATCTCTTTACACTACTGGAGGAAATGTAAAATGGTAGAGTGACTTTGAAAAACTGTGGAGTTTCATAAAAAAATTAAAAACAGAACTATCATATGACCCAACAATCTCACTTCTGAGTAAATATCCAAAAAATTGAAAACAGGATATGAAAGAGATATCTACACTCTCATGTTCATTGAAGCATTATTCACAATAGTCAAGATATATAAGCAACCTCAATGTCCATTGATGGATGAATAGTCAAAGTGTGGTATGTACATACAATAGATATTATTCAGCCCTTAAAAAAGGAAATTCTGTCATATGTGACAACATGAATTAACCTGGAAAATATTCTACTTAGTGAAATAAGCCAGTCAAAGAAGAACAAATATTGCATGTTTCCACTTGTATCTAAAATAGTCAAACTCATAGAAGCAGAGACTAGAACAGTGGTTGCCATAGGCCAGTGGAAGGGAAATGGGGGAGTTGTTCAGTGGATATAAAGTTCAGCTATGCAAAATGAATACATTCAAGGGATCTGCTGTTAAGCATTCTATTTATAGTTAACAATAGTTTGCACTTAAAAGATTTAAGGGGATAGATCTCATGTTAAGTGCTCTTACACAACACAAAATAACCAACCAACCAGTAAAACACAAAAGGGCACAAGGAATCTTTTGGAAGTGATGGATATGTTTATTACCTTGATTATGGTGATGGTTTCATGGGTGTATGCATGTGTCCAAACTATCAAATTGTATACGTTAAATATGTACAAGTTTTGTATATAAATTATGCCACAATAAATCTGTTTAAAAAATAAAAACAACAGAGAACTCTACAGTGGATCAACTATTAAAATTGAATATGCTTTTAAGTATATGGGCTAAAAATTATCTCCTTGTACTAGTGGAAGGGTAAATCAAGGCAGTCATTTTGTTGAGCACTCAGGTGGTAGTTAGTGTAATCAAATATATGTATACCTTAGAAACCAATATTTTCATTCCTGGGAGTACAAACTGGACCAGTGCTTTTCAAAGTTTACTGCACATGTGAATCACTTGAGGATGCTGTTAAAATGCAAATCCCAATTGAGTAGGTCTGTGGTGTGACCTGAGATTCTGCATTTATAGCAAATTCCAGGTGATGTCTGTACTGCTGGTTGGTGAACAATACTTTGAAGAGCAAGGCCCTAGAATAATTCTCACTGCCATATATATGTTAGAATCACCTGGGACCTTAATAAAAATACTGATGTACAAGTTCCACCACAGAACAACTAAGTTGGGTTTGAGGTGGGGAGGGTGAGGGTGAGGTCTCCAAGCATTTGTATTTAAAAACAAAAGAACTTCCCAGGTGATTCTAATATATAGCCAAGGTTGAGAATCTTTGAAATAAATTTTCTCATAGGAAGCACAATTTTATATATATAAATATATACTCACATCTATATATACACACATCTATATATACATTATACATAGATGTATAGACATATATGTATATATAGATGTGTGTATATATAGATGTGAGTATATAAAATTGTACATATATACATAATATATACATAGATGTATATATAGATGTGTATATATAGATGTCTGTGTGTATATATATAGATGTATATCACAGGGGTATCTTGGCAAATAAAGGTAATCAAAATGTCCATCACTCATGTATGGATAAGTAAATTTGTGGTATGTGTACAGAATAGAATACTATTAAGAAGTCTAGAGAAATAAAACATTTATATATAACAATATAGATATATGTTAAAAACACCTGAAATAAAGAAAGAAAATTAGTTTTTATAGCATGGTAACATTTATGTAAACTATACATATGAAGAATATACTTGCATTTGATAACATATATGTACATAAAAATACCACACAGAAGGTGGGTTGTACCTTAGGCAGATAAGAAGAGTAGAATTAGGATGACCACAAAGAAAGCATGCAACAAAAAATATTTTTAAGAGTATTTTCATAGAATGTCAATCAAAGTTTGCCTTGACTGAAGAGGGTGAAAAACTCAATTCTGTGCATCAGGTTAAAGAAATAGAAATCACCAGCTCTTTTGAATGAACTTTTAAAAAAATAATTTCCTCACGCCTGTAATCCCAGCACTTTGGGAGGCCAAGGCGGGTGGATTATGAGGTCCAAAGATCGAGACCATCCTGGCTAACACGGTGAAACCCTGTCTCCATTAAAAATAGAAAAAACAATGAGCTGGGCATGGTGGCGGGCGCCTGTAGTCCCAGCTACTGGGGAGGCTGAGGCAGGAGAATGGCTTGAACCTGGGAGGCGGAGCTTGCAGTAATCCGAGATGGCGCCACTGCACTCCAGCCTGGGCGACAGAGCGAGACTGCGTCTCAATAATAATAATGATAATTTCCATGGAGTTGTTGGCTTGGAAATCAAAGTGGTTGATGAGAGAATGTGGAGTGAGACTATTTTCCTTCATGGCTAGCATAAGAAAGCTGTAAAAGAAATTAAAGAGGGATAGCAAGAAGAGTCTAGAGGGTATATTTTTATGAGAGATTCTTGAACCCATTGCTTGGTGAAGAAAAGGGAATCTGCAGAGAAGATGAAGTTGAGGCCCCTAAACTGACAGTGACTGGTTCTTGAAGAAGCAGGAAGCTATGGAAATCCAGAATAATGGGTCCTAAATGCTGTTCTACAGATTAGAGATTGCTTAGTTTTATGAGATCACCTAGGATATACACTCAATACATATCTCACATCCCCCTTTTTAAAATGCTTGAAATATTTTACCACCAAGAAAAAGATGTCGAGAGCTTGTGAAACTCTAGATTCCTGACTCGTACACTTGAGAATTCAGATAATTCAGATTCAGCTATTTGGGCGTTGGAAATCCATGTTTTTAACAAGGTTTTCAACTGAGTTTTATGTTTCTTAGATTTGGGAAGCACTTGTTTAGGACATGGGTGAAGAGAAGAGTTTTGAGCAGAAGAAAGTGTGCTACTTCTTTTGGGACAGCTAAAAAGATTTCAGGATGGATGTGGATGCAGGTAAGTTTACTGGTTTAAGCAAGATTAGCTTCTGGACATGTCATCTGATAAGACGAGTGGGGAAAATGTGTGCCTCATCTAGAAATCTGGCTTCAGAGCTTGAAAGAAATTCTTTGAGGGTAATTGTGACTGACATACCTCCAAAAGTGCCCTGGCCTCTTGTCCCAGGAGCAGGGAGTTCTTAAACCAAAAAAATGAGGTGTGTGTAAGTTGGAGACTAAATGACCCATAATGCCATAAATGCTGGATCAGATAGGGTCTATGCAGAGTGGCCAAGTGGAGGCACTCAGGATGAACCAGTGGTCACAGAGCCAGCTATCACTGGAAAGCAGCAAGACCTTTTCTGGAGTTATGGCAAAGAATGGAGACGGACTCAAGACCTCTACTTCTCCACTAGATGGTCTGTGCAAGGAGAACTCTGGGAGTGTGGTAGAGAGAGGTTTGAGTAGTGGGAGACTGATAGGAAACATCCCTACCAGTGATAAACCCACGATTCTGTTGCCCTTTTCTGTGCTATATCTCTACTTGAATCCCATTTTTTTTCCTACACTCTTACCCACATACTCCCATCTACCTAACAAGCTTGAGCTCCTCCTTTAAGTACCATCTCAAGAATCATTTTCAGGAGTCATCTTCTGTGAGAACTTCCCCTGGCTTCTGGAGATTGGTGAGTTTTTCCTTTGTGTGTCCAATGGATCATGTTTATACCTGCCATTGTTGTGTATACCAAATTGCACCACCCCCCCACTAGCTTAGAATGTTAAATTCTCAATAAGTAACCATGAATTAATAAAGTAATAAACTGAGTGATTAGGGGAACCAAATGATTCTGTGACTATCAGCTAAGCCTTTGATTGTCCATACTTAACCAAGGATGGCCTGGAAAAGAAGGGCTATAGAGGTAAGCACAGTAGCTGCATGGATAGTCTAGAGCAGTCTACACCCGTTCACCACCAATGTACCAGGAAGTCAAGGAATATAAAAGTCAACAAATACAGTTCTATCCTAGGCAATTTAAAAGCGATGATTGAAATGTTCCTAAAGCCTAGTGTGATAAGCTTTGCCCTGAGTGAAATAACCAAAGAACACTGAGTTTCAAGTTAATTATGGCTCCTGTTTTCTAGATACCAATAAAACACAAAATCCTGAGTGAGAAAGGGACTTTTTTTAAAGATAGAAAGCAAGAGATGTCTGATTAGCTGAGTATCATCTTTCGATAATCTCCCATTGTATCATCTAGCCCTATTCTGCTTGAGTATTCAGCACATCTATGTATACTTCTGTACAATTATAATTAGCTTACATGTGATATATGTTCATGTCCCATCACTATTATATATTGTATATATGTGTAATCTCCCCAGAGTATCTTGGTCATTGCATTTCACACAACAGATGTGAAATCATAGAATGTTAGGAAGCATATAACCAAAATTCTCATTTTGCCAAAGAGAAAACTGAGCCCTAGGAACGTTATACAAACTTGCCTGTATTACACATTCATTCAAACAATGGAAGAGTCATCAAATTCATTCAACAAATATTTCGGTGACTGTGCAAAAACATAAAAAATGTTGACTATGAAGATGAATACTACACACCCTAATATCAAGACTTTGACAATCTTCTTAGGAACAGACACATAAACAGCAGTACACTGCCAGTGGAGTGTATACTTTGGTTTAAATCTTTGGAGAAGAGTTTGACAATGTATAATTTTTTTTAAATGACCTTGGTTCTTCAAATCCACTCCCAAGAATTAATCCAGTGGAAATAAATGGATTTAAGCAAAGATTTAGCTATAAACTATTCTCCTTTTTTCTTTTTAAAGAAGAATATTGCTTGATTTCAGGATAATTTATGATATGTAAAATCCTTTGTAATCATTAAAATATGCATTGAGGAAGAATATTAACATGAAAAGATGATCATAACAGATTGTTGAAAAAGTAAGAAGGTAGATACCATTTGCAGTTTGTATATCATGAACCCATAAATGAAAAGTATATCTTTATTTATGTCTGCAAAGAAGACTTTCAAAAGTATTAATGGTAGTCATCTCAAAATGGTAAATTACAGATACTGTTCTTTTTTTCCCCTTTTGGCTGTATTTCCTAAATGTTTTACAATGAATTCACATTTGCTTTAAAAGAAAATTCTTTCTTACAAAAATAAACTGTGTCTGGATATCAAAACAGCATTGAGTTCCTGAATATCTGGATCTACCCATGTAGGAGCAGAAGACTAGAAGGGTTGAGTCCATACAGACTGACTCATTCATCAGTGACCCACTGAACATGAGCAGTTCTTATTTTCTACTGAATTGTCCAAATTGAGCAGGATATGTAAATATTTTTTGAAAAATGTTATGGAGGAGAACCTAGAACAAATTTTTTTCTATAAATCTTGGTAAAGAAGAAACTAGAAACAAGTAAACACATCAAAGTCAAAACTGCTTTCAAAAAATGACCCGAGCATGTGAGAGCACAGCCCTGCTCATTCTCTTGTGCCAAAGTTATTGACAATCCTTCTGGTGAGTCCCATGTCCCTGCCAGCCTCTGAGTATCATCACTAAATATCTCATGTTCAGAACAGATTGTATGTTTTGATGGGTTTTATTCTTTGAAAATAGGTAATTTAGGCATACATGCTAAGTCTTTATTAGGCAGAACAGCAAGTTACCCAGAATATCCTATTCTCTAATCATCCAAGTAACCAGGTATTTACTGGTTATTTAGATCCTGCTAATTTCTGTTTTTACCAAAATGCTTTCAGTCTATTAGGAAGGCTTCAGCATGACATAAAAGGATGAACTGAGATAAATTCAATGGGAATGCTGCACCCAAGGTCGGAGTGAAAATAATATTTACCTCACAAAGACCTCCAGGCACTTAGATAGATTAAATTAGAACAGTAATGAGTACATGCTCTTCTCTATTTATTTAGTTGGCAGGAGGTACTTTATTTTATATACATCACATAGCCATCTTTGAAAATGATTCTATTTTTAAAGTGTCACACCCTGTTGGATAGAGGATCTGGCCTCTTAAAGGTCATGGTGTAGTCTAAGGAGGCAGAGAACAAACATTTATTGAACATTTCCTGGGATCTAGTTTAACCCTCCCCCACGAATCCTCATTGATCCCAGTTCTCAAACCTTCCAGGAAGGTATTATGATTTCCATTTTACAGATGAATAAATTGAGATTGTGTTTCAGAGAGTTTAAAAAGTTCGGTACACCCATGGTTGCATAATTGGGAGTGACAGAAACAGATTTCAGACTCAGGTCTGTCAGATTCCAAAGCCTGTGCCTCTTCTAAAGTACTTTTGAAGGTTGGACAGAATGAATGCCATGGTGTCATGTTAAATCAAAAAGGAGGCAGAAAGACCAAGTGACAGGGAATGTAGACTTGCCATTTAGACATTGAGCCCCTTCTATGAAACTGTCACACAATTTCCTACATGAATATCAGCAGAGCATAAGAGATGTAGTCAAGGGAGGTGAATATGATCAGACTCATATGCACATTTACAGGCAGCAAAGTAGCACTGACTGTCAGCAAAGTTAAGGAGCAGCGGGTCATTATCTCTGGGTTGGTGGGCCTGCCACTTTCAGATGAGACAGAGTATGCAGGCTGGTGATGGGAGGCCCATGCCCAGGAGATTTATCCTAGGCCAAACATGCTCCATTCTTTCACTGTGCTGCCTGCCCATTCCTGAACTCCTCCTTGTCTTTGTTCGAGAAGCTTTTGCTTTTGGGTCTCCATGAGTTCTGGCAATAGTAATTTATAATCTGTGATTCCACCATTAGAGATGTTTGATTTGGGGAAAGGATGTTGGTGGGATGAGCTTGTCTTTCACTTTTTTATTTAGAGAATCAAGAGTGAGCTTGTGGTAACTGATTCTTTCCTGACCTCTAACACACAGTACTTTCTCTCATAAGTGGTTCAATTTGATGACCATTTGGGTCTGGCCTGCTACAAGCCTTTTTTCAGGCACCCGGGACCATCCTGGACTCTACAGGACTTTGCAGCAAGAGAACTACAAGGCCACAGCCTTCCAGGCTGGAAGATCTCACCAAAACTTAGCTCTCCAATGTACCATTCCCTTAGGCTCTGCAGGGTCACCGATTACATTTAATGCCATCAAATAATAACTTTGACCTTGGGAGTTAATAGACTTTAATATTGAATCTCTCCCAATTCAACTACATCCTCATTTGACAATAATTGTTTGAAAGTTTGGTCTTATGTTGAGTCAAAATCAGCTTCTTAGCTATTTCCCACTGGTACCAATTATGCCCTCTGGGGTTATGTAGCCTACTGAAAGGTAATGCTAACAATTTTTAAAAGAGTTGATGTCCTTTAATAAGATGGTTAAGAGAGGCTTCTTGTAGGACAAGGTGTCATATGAGAACAAGCTTTAGGCAGGCCTTCCAGAAGTCACCTTTGAATTTCCATTGATCCCGTTTCCTCTGTTAGGCTGTGTTTGGGATTTGTGTTCTTCACTTGAAATAAGCCAGGAGTAGGCAGGCCTGTGGTTCTTAGATGAAAATCCTCTGAGGACATCTTCTGTTGTCAAATATTGAGAGAGAATGGGCTGTGTAAGAAGAAAATGCAGGCTTTTTTGTGGTCCCACTTGACATCTCAAATACAGCCAAAGCCTCATATTGAATAAAAAGGTAGAAATAAAATCATTTGTAAGTTTTTTTTTTTTTTTTTTTTTTTGAGTTGGAGTATTGCTCTCTCTCCCAGGCTGGAGTGTAGTGTGCATGATCTTAGCTCACTGCAACTCCACCTCCTGAGTGCAAGAGATTCTCCTGCCTAAGCCTCCTGAGTAGCTGGGATTATAGACGCCCACCACCAGGCTCGGGTAATTTGTGTATTTTTAGTAGAGTCAGGGTTTTGCCATGTTGACCAAGCTTGTCTCAAACTGCTGGCCTTAGATGATCTGCCCACCAACCTACCTCGGTCTCCCAAAGTGTTGGGATTACAGACGTGAGCCGTGTGCCCAGTCTGTAAGATTTTTTTGACAACTGACTTGCAAATAAATAGATATTAATTATAAAAGACCTGGTAAAGCATCTAGTATATTTTATTGGAATAGAAACTATTAATAGGAATTTTGTGCCTTGCATAAAATTGACTGTAGCTCACTTATTGGGTGCTGAATCACTGAAAACACAGCTGCCGTAACCTTGCAAAGAACAAGTTAATCCTTTGGGTTCTAGTGATTGCACAGGCAGTTCACACCAGCTCTTCCCTTTCTAACCTTTGAGCCTTCTGGCTGTTGGTGCTCAAGTGATCCAGCCACCTGAAGACATAGCCACTGCTTATGCCAGAGGCCTGGTCAATGGAGGCTGTATCCACAAGTTCAATGAACTGTTACTCAATATCTGTCAGAATGGTACCCTGGATTAATGGAAAGAGAAAGCTTTTCAGACAGGCAGACTAAGGTTTGAATCCTGGCTTCATCATGTAGTAGTTGTGTGCCCTTAGATAAATTACTTAATCTTTGATTTTCTTCATCTATGAAATGGAGATAATTTTTGGTCCCACAGGGTGTTACAAGGATTAAGTGGAATCATGTTTGCAAATGCTACATATGATAGTAGTTGCTAGGTGCATATCTGTTCCCTTTCTGTTTTCTACTGATATCTCCCTTGACCTTTATTCTTTCTCTAGTCTGGGGTTTAGGATAAGGACATGTTAGTAAGGGCTTTCAGATATACTTCCACACCCCAGATCTTTGGGGGTGCTGCCTCTGCCTACTGCTCCTGCTTCCTCCTTTGATCACTTTGATCCTCGTCAGCTCTTTCACAGAAAGATGAACCAGAGGGCATAGAAAAAGCAAAACTGAAACCTATCTGCTTAATTCTTTGTATACACAACTTTTGGAAGGGAACTAAAAGCTACTAATGGAATTGGACAGTGTGGGGCTTTTATTTATGATGCAGCTACTCTAGACAGTACAGAGAGGAATCAAACATAATGCCTGCCATCCAGGGCCTTGCTCTGCAAGGAAGGAGTTGTACATGTAGATGAATAATTTCAGGAATGTGATAACTGTTGTAATAGAGGTATGAACAGGTCATTGGGTCATTAGGGTCCACAGACTGCTAATTCTTGTTCTTTATTCTTTCTCTCTGTTTCCTCTATGTCTTCCGTGACTGAAGCTAGAGAGGCCTTCTGGTCCATCACTGTTGAAGTGGAAACTTACTATGGGTCTGGAAAGGACATTAGGCTTCTTAAATTCTCCTTAGGTTTTGCTTCTAATGAATTAATTCTTAGACAGTACTGGAGAACTTAATGGCCCACTTGCTATTGTTGACGAAGAGTGATAGATATGGAGATAATTTTGAACTGTGTTAATGTTATGGGAAACAAATGAACTTCTGTTGACATAATACCTGATTTAGATAATGGATTACAGTGTATTATATTTCAATGCCCTTGCTGGAAAGCTCAAATCTAAGAGCAAGATGTGTTTTTCTGAGATCCAATACCATCATAATCCCAAGAGTTTGCTTTATTCTCCCATTAAAAAAGGAGAAAAGGCAGCTTCTTTGGATTCTCTGATTAAATTCCTAAGAATAAATGTAATGCACTTGAAAGATCTTCATAAATCAGCACCATCGTGCCAAAGTGAATCCTATGACACAAAAATAATATAACTTAGACTATCTGTTAGTTAGGATATCTGTCCTTTTTAATGTTTGGTTTAATTTTGCTGTTAATAATTATCATAAATTTATTTTGACACGAAATATACCTGTGTTTCCAATAAGATAGGTCAACTGGTATTATAATAGAGTCAGACTAACCTGTGTTTCCTTTTCTCATGCAACCAACAGACCTGAATGTGCAGTGGCCTCTCTCTTCTTCCACATGGCATTCCTCTGAACATTCAGCTTTGGAGTCAGGCAATAGCTGATTTTATGTCAATCAGCCCTGATGCTATACTTCCATAAATTGAAATAATCCACAACTACTGTGTAGAAACTCTATGTACTCTAGGTATTCTTCATCACCTACTTCTCCTCTTTATGCTATAAAATCACAAGGAATAGAGGTTTGAAGAAATGAAGAGGGACCAAGATTGGAATTCTACTATACATTGGAGAATTTAAGAATTTCCATTTGCAGAGTGCCTTCTGTATGCTAGAAAATTTCCACGTTTTAAGATCTTCACATTATACTCTAAAGGAGAAATTGGTTATCTCCACATTACAGAGGTAGAAACTGAGGCTGACAGAGATTAATTAAGTGATTCATCTCAAGTTTTCAGAATTAGTAGTGGCTCAGTTAGAGTCCATACCTAAGTTTAACTGGCTTCGAATCCACTACATGGATGTTGGTCTGAATTAGCAAACTAGGAGCTCTTGGGGCCCCATCTCATTCAAGGCTGTGATGTTTTGTTTTGCTTCGTCAGCCCTGAACTATGCTTTCCCCAGTTTTACTCTCTTAAACTTGTTGTATACATCATACAAATGATTTTCTCTTGCTAGTTCCTAGCAGTATTTAGAGTCTGTGGTAGCTGTCCCTGGTATAATGGAATAATCATGAGTTTTTGAGCCAGACAGTAGAACATTTTAGTCTGGACCCAGCCATGAACAGTGTGTACTTTGGGTAAGTCTATGAGCCTATTTCTTCCACACAAATGGGAATAACCAATCTTAGGTCATAGAGTTGTTGTAAAGATTAAAAGGAAATGCGTGAAAGTACTTGATATTCTGTAAATAATGGTGACATCTGTGGTCTCCTCCCCCTCTCATAGTCATCTTTTTTGAAATAACTTTTTTGAGAAACTTCCATATGTTCTTTAAGCTGTAAATCTTTGTCCCTAATGAAGTGTCGATTGAAGCTATAGTATCAATTACTACTATAAAAGGATATTAACTAGAATTCATGCTGCCTTCATTTCCACTGAGGGGTGGAACTGAAAGATGTCAAATACCAGTGAAAATGTGAGAACAATCCTTGTATTTCTGTATGATAATTTATAACAGAAATTTTCAATAAACACCTTCATGATTCTTGGTCTTCCAACCATATCAAAGAGCTAAAAGAAGAGTCACATAGGGAGAGGTGGGGGGAATTGCTGAAAAGATTTCCTAAGAGTGGGCTGTTGCTGCATTAACAGTTTCCATTTTTCTTTTGCCTCATGCCTAATGGGGGCAGATTCTTACATGGTCCTTTGAAGATATGCACATATATAGTTTGTTTGGAAGTTGTATAGAATACTAGTAGGGGAGTGAGAAAGTGATACAGGGAAGAAAAGACAGCCAATAAAAGGTATACTACACTAAGCCAGCTTCCACGAGAGTTTATGTTCACAGGGAAATTTCGAGAAATGGTGCCAAATACCTGGCATCTATATGTGTGTGTGTGTGTGTGTGTGTGTATGTGGTGTGTTGCTGCAGTTGGTGGAGAGGGGTGCTCTGTTTACCTGGGTCTGATTCTCATGCAGAAAACCTAGATGACAAAAGGCAGATAGGTTGCATTGGTGGCAGAACAGGAGAGGTTTGCTGTAATTGCACTGATCTGCATTCTTTGAGCCCATTCAGGGCAAAGGTACATGAATGTTTTCCATAGAGCAAACGTGAGCCACATGGAGGAACTGGTAACAGATGTTGTCAGTGCTTCCCCTATATCTGTTAAACCCTTCTATTTCAGTGTGCTGCTATTGACTTCTAATTACTAGCAACTGTTTCCCAAGGATTTTTTCTGGAACTAGAGGAGGCCACTATACCTGTGGGTAAAGTAGGCCAGATTGTCAGGGAATTAGGTCCTCCTTGGAGCAGTCTTAAAACTAGATGGAAGTGAGGTAAGACTGAAGTGCACTTATACACCGACATGTAACACAGCTCCCTTGTTTCTAATCTGGAATAATCCTAAGGCATGTATTTGGCACTATTTCCAAAAGTGTCCCTGGGAGCATAAACTCTCATGGTAGCTGGCTTAGCAGTATGCCTTTTATTGGTTGTCTTTTCTTCCCTGTATCACTTTCTCACTCCCCTACTGGGATTCTATACAACTTCCAGACAAACTATTTTTATTCAAGTCCCTGTCTCAGGGTCGGATTCTGGGGGAACCCAAACTAAGACAATTGGCACTAGAAAAAGACCAAGGAACAATACCCTGGATTCTAGAACTTGCCAGCCAGATCACAAAAGGGCTCCATTACTGGTGTGGATAAGATAAGTGCTGATAATTCCTGGCATACTGAATATCTCAATTACAAGTGCTCTCATCTGGGTGTATTTCTGTAGTATAGTGGTTATCACACTACTCTCATCTGTACTGAATTACAATAGGATATAGTCTTTTGTAATATTGCTAGCATTTCTTCAGTATGATGGCAATGGTAATTACGAAGACTGTGAAATTGTTTTTGTCATAGTGGTATTGAAGGAAAAATAATGACAGCCTTGATTCAGCTGACATAAAATAAGAGCTCAGTGTGAAACTCAAAAGACAATGCAGCATTTAAAGATAATATATTTCCTATAACTACAGAGCATATCCAGCTGAAAATCAGATCTGGGACCTAAGTGTGTGTGTGAGAGAGAATTGAAGAGACTTAATTCTCAACCTTGAAGGTAAAGATAAGAGACTTTATGCCTTGATAGGAAAGGAGTATGCCTGAGACCTGAGATGGGGATATTTGAGATAGATATGCTTGGGAACCTTGGACTTCCAGATTCTCCCAAACCTCTAGGCATGTGGAAGTCATTCACTCTCCATTGTTATAGGATGTCATATTCTTGTTGCCTAGAAAATATAAATAAGACTCACCTAAGGCAAACACCTCATAAGATGTTATTTGTCTTCTTTAAGGTTTACCTGTATTTCCCCTACAGATTCTAGGACAATAACATTGGCCAAAACTCAGCTTGAACCCCTGGGAAAATACTTTACCTGTTCCAGGAAAATAAAAAGGATTGTTAAAAAACAAACTGTAAGAACTGGCTAATCTTTCCTGGAAGAATCAGAGAGAACATACCTCAAAGTGAACATTTGAGAATGCTAGCCCAGCAGTGAGAAATAAAAGGCTGGAAAGAGAGAATTTGGGAAATGGGGACATTCCCTCATGGCTTCAGCTAAATGTACTAGGAAGGACTTTTGGAATTGATTCTAACATGCTGCTGGGATAGTTCCTCAATACTGAGAAAGTGATGGCCTGCAGTAAATGAGATGGAGTTGGTGCATAAATTCCCAGCTCCTTTTCCTCAGGTAGAAAAGTTATTGGGTAGGTATTGAATGTTCTTTCTCAAAAGTTTTCTCTTAGGATTAAGCAGCAAGGAGCTGAAATAAATTAGAAATTCCTAATAGATGAAGAAATAGTCAGTAGTGACTACTGAGAAAACAGGTGAATGTAAACAGGTCAAGGAAAGAGTTCCTCATCCTATGCCAGTCTAAACATCTCTCAGGCCCCAGGAGTGTAGAGAACCAATCTAAGTAAAATGTTCTTATCCTGTTACCATTTTCCTCTTATTTGCTTTGACTACCGAGATGAAAGAAACTATCTAATAATCTAGGGATGAGCAGAGGAGGAAAAGAAAAAGAAAAACCAGAGAAATAGAGAAGAAGCCAAATACTGCTCCTTTTCATTCTCCAGGCTTTCTGTCTAGAATGACCCCAAGCTTTGAGAAAAGAGAATAAATTTTGAATTTTTATGAGTGTCTTAGACTCAATGCTCTACTGAATTGACATTGTGTTTATGATTTAAAAGGTTGTAGGATTGTCTTTTAACTGAAAGTGATTCAAAAAGTCACTAAACCTGTCAATTTTTTTTAATCTAGCAGCCGAAAAAGAAGTATGTACAGTATCTGAAGGGACAGTGAAACAAAAAAAAAAGTGTCACTTGATTACATCAGATGTGCCTGTTCAACCTGCCAGTAATCCTACTTTATTGTTGCTTTTGTCTTCCTTAGAAACACTCTGGCTTTACTCTGTATGTCCTGTTATGGTAATAAAAAGCATAGTTGATAGCAACATGATGAGCTGGAAGAAATCTAAGCTGTCCTGTGTGTTTCTTCCTAGTCAGTCATATTTTGTGGTTAATGACTCCCAGGTTGTTTTAAAGCCATATTCACATTTCTTCATTTGTTTTCTTGTTCAAGCATAAAGTGATATATAGACAATAAAAAAGACTCTAAGATATAAAAGGTTGAAGCTGGGAGTGGTGGCTCACACCTGTAATCCCAGCACTTTGGGAGGCCAAGGCAGGTGCATCACCTGAGGTCAGGAGTTTGAGACCAGCCTGGCCAACATTGGGAAACACCGTCTCTACTAAAAACACAAAAATTAGCCAGTGTGGTGGTGGGTGCCTGTAATCCCAGCTATGCAGGAGGCTGAGGCAGTAGAATTGCTTGAAGCTTGGAGGCAGAGGTTGCAGTGAGCCAAGATGGTACCACTGCACTTCAGCCTAGGTGACAGAGTGAAACTCTGCCAAAAAAAAAAAAAAGTTTAAAACCATGGGGCCATTTGGTTTTGTCTTTTGGCTCTTAAAATGAATACAGTAATATTTGCTTGATAAGGAAGTGAGAAACGGGAAGAACTGAGATGGCCACCCACAATGTGGAATAAGTCACTATCACTGTGTTCCATCAGAGTCTTCTAGGGCATTGTGTATTGTACACCAGCCTAAAAAATATGTGACTCAAACCAAGTGTTTCTTTCTTGCTGTGGACTTTCGTATCATAGAAAACAAAATTCAAAAAATTATACTCAAATCTAGTAAGATGATTTCCTTTTTCTTTGCATGAAATTTCATTTACCATGGAAAAAAATTGTATTGGCACTATTTGTTCTCCTCCAAACCCTCTTGATTGATCCCTGGACTTAATGCTTTTTGCTTTTGTTGCAGATTGATTTCTTAGAGAATGCCTGATGTTTTCTTTCCACATCAGAGTTTCTCAAACAACTCAGAGAAAATAATCAATTAAATTGTCTTAAGATACAGGTAGGGTTCAAGAAGACACCCGTCTCTTTGAACCATTGTGTTCTAACTGTACAGTGACAAGTTGTATGTTTAGGCCAGTGGTTCTCAACCAGGGATGACTTTGCTATCACCTCACCCTCATGACTCTTGGCAGTATTAGACACATTTTTGGTTCTCACAACTGGGGAGGGGTGCTATTGGCATCTAGTGGGTAGAGGCCAGGAATGGTGCTTAGCACCCAGGTTAGTTTCCTATTGCTGCATAACAAATTACCATGAACTTAGTAGCTTAAAAAGCACACATTTATACCTAATAGTTCTGTAGGTCAGAGGTCTGATGGGTGGAGGAAGTGGTGGGGGCCTGACCAGGTTCTCTGCTTAGAGTCTCACAGGGATGAAATCAAGATGACAGCCAGGCTAGGCCCTTATCTGGATGCTCTGGGGAAGAATCCCTTTGGAAGCTTATTCACGTTTGTTGGCAAAATTTAGTTCCTTGAAGTTGTAGCACTGGAATCCCCATTTCCTTGCTGGCTGTCAGCCAAAGGCTGTTCCCAGCAACTAAAGGACACCCACACTGGTTTGCTTGTGGCCCCTCCATCTTCAACATCCAAAATTGCATGTTGAATCCCCCTAGTGCCTTGAATCTCTGACTTCCTTTTCTTCCACTAGGCAGGGGGAAAAATAACCCTCTTCTTTTGAAGAGCTCACTTGATTGGATCAGACCTATTGGAATAATCTTCATATCTTAAGTTTAGCTATTTGGGACTTTGATTACATCTAAAACATTTTCATCATACCATCCAACCTGGGCAATATAGTGAGACCCCCCCCAGCTCTACCAAAAAATAAAAAAAATAGCCAGATGTTGTGGCACATGCCTGTAGTCCCAGCAATGTGGTGGGGCTGAGGCAGGAGGATTGCTTCAACCTAGGAGGTCAAGGCTGCAGTGAGCTATGATCGGACCACTGCACTCTGGTCTGAATGAAAGAGCAAGACCGGTTCTCAAAAAAAAAAAAAAAAAAAAAAAAAAAAAAAAAGTCACAGAAGTATCTGGGTTAGTTTTGTTGTTAAATAACCATTGGATTTAATGATTTAATCTTGTGGGACCACCTTTGGAATCCTGCTAACCACAACAGCCTACAAGGTACTAGAAAGCCTCCCACAACAAAGAATTATATGGCCCCAAACTCCTGTAGTGGCAAGGTTACGAAACCCTAATCTAGGCATATCTTTTTCTGGATGATGGAAGTATTTTCAGTTTATCTTTCCTATGAAAAGCAGATTCACAGCCTACTGCACTTGAAAGAAGCATATGCCACTCGGTTTCTGACCATGATCCAGGACTCTCATTATCCAGGATCTGTTCGTCACAAAGATCTTATCAAATATTTGACATCTGCTGGTCCGTCTATTTTTACCTATCTGCCTCTTTAACTTCACATCTATCAGTCTACTTAGTTTACATTCTTCTGTTCTTTGACAGGAGTGATAGTTCATTTAAAAACATTAGGAAAAGAGGGAATTGTTAACATTCTCTTTGTTTGGCCAGATAATCAGAATGTGATCACGTGTGTAACTAGAATGTAAGTTCCCAATTGCAGAGACTGTTCCTTGATCCCTGGTGTACCAAGCACTTGATACAATTTGTGGCACACAGTAGGAACACTCTGGGTATTTGTTCAATAAATGAGTTTCCCAGTCTGGCATATTCTATATCCTATGTGTTCTTTAAATATATTTTATCAAAACTTTGGATCAACAGATTTAACTCATTCAATTTGTATAGGATGCCTTTCATACAATCTATCAGGCAAATCCAGTTCTAACTGTCAATCTAAATAGACAAATCAGGCTTACTGTCTCCAAAAACAGTCTGGATCCATTTTTCAATTTAAATAAACCAGAACACTTTCATTCCTCTGACAACCACCTCACTTTGAAACTCTAAGATAAATGGATACATAGTTTGTCCCCCAGATGACAGCTGTCACCTCTCTCAGGAGCGCCACATCCTCAAGGTATTGCTTTTCTTAGTTCTGCAAAGGTTTTCACACCCTGAGTAAATGCATTATAGTAAGATTGAGAACTGGTGAAACATACATTTTTCTTTTGTGAAATAGGACAAATGCAAGGAGAGGTGACAAAAAAATTTTAAACCAGATAGATATATTTTGGGGAGAAGTACATATAGAGGTAGAGGACTTGGAAAATAATTCCCTTAAAACTACACATATATTCCCCTGGAAAATGTCTATTGTATTCTCAGGGATTAACTCCTCCAGTTTGAAGACTGCTGAGGTATATGATAACCAGCTACGTGGTTAGAAAGGTCTTTCCACTACTGAAATAATGAATTGAAAGAGGCTTTCTATCCTACATGTGTTTCACTACATTTCTGTTCTCTCTTGAGTACGTAGGGTAGGATAAATCCATCTTCTGTTGATGATACTCCAAACATTTTAAGAGGCTATGATACATTCCCCACATCTTTCCATCTCTAAGATTAATATTCCCAGCTCCTTGAATTGCTTATTATCTTTCATTATTTTCAGGCCCTTCACCTTTCTAGTCATCTTCCCATAAAGGACACTAATACTTACCAAATGTTTTCTGAATTTTCAAGTCCAAAACAATATAATGCTTCTATTGCCAGGGATAAAACATCAATCTTAGTAATTTTCTTTATAATGCAATGAGCTATTTATAGAATGCTTGCTTTACGCTCAGTGCTTAAAATAGCACTGCAAAAATGATTCTATTATTTTTCCCATTTTGCAGATGAGAAGACTGAACTAGAATAAAACTAGAACAAAGTAAAGAGCTTCACTGTGAGCTTTGTTTATTATTTATTTGCTAGGTGGGGCAGTAGTTGATTTAATAGTAACATGACAACATATAAGCATACTTCTATAGGTATGCAGGGATCCAGATTAGAGGAGATGTAAGATTAGGCAAAATGTCAAAATCAGCTGCACATCATCTGGAAAAGTCCCTGTAAATCTAAGAGGAGCCTGGTATATATCATGCTGCACTGTGTTTTGGAATGACTTGCCTAAGTCAAACTAGACTTTGTTCAGTCCACGGGAATCTGTGGAGATCCTGTAGACTGCTCCTGGTTGGAAGGAAGGACCTGAACAATGGAGATTTCTCTTCTTCCCTCCTGCACTTCAACCAAGCATCTCTGCTTTTCTCTAGCTTTACATAATTACCCCAATCAGAAGTAGACAGAGGTAAAATAAAAATAAAAATAGAAGTGTGTGTGTGAAAGAGAGAAACAGAAAGGGAAAGAGAGAGAAAAGCCATTAGTCATGAAAAGTAGTCATAAAAAGAATACTGATTTTGGAATCAGTTTACCTGTGTTTCAGCCCAATAATATGTGTGGTAATATACTTCTCAGTGGGTTACTTAGACATGGCCTTTAAACACTTTGAGCTTTAGTTTTCTCACCTTTCCTATAGCAGGTACTCACAGATTTTTGTTGAACAAGTGAGTAAATGAATAATTTTGTATTTTGGCAAAAATAACCTTGCAAGGTTGTAGAGAGGATTAATGCTAATATAGGATTTACTATAGCCTGGTACATAGTAGGTGTTTTGCAAATAATAATAGCTATAATTATTATTGATTCAATGCTTCTTAGATTTAGGTACAGGTGCCCATGTGGCACTTTTCTCTAAGTTAGATCGAGATTCTTCATTAAACTTGGAAGCAAATATTAAGTGCTGTTAAATATTTGGAATATGCTTATGTCCAGAGGGGCTTTCCCATTACAATGGAAGATTACAGGAATCTCAGAAGCTTCTTGGTTCTCTACTCTTGGGAGTGTGGCTTGTGAAGTTTGGTGCCAAAAATAGTGGCAACAATGGTGTTGTCTGGGAGAAGCCTTAAGCCAGATGTGCCAAAATCATGTGCCAACTCAGTGGGATCAATTCCTGCAGTCCAAGAGGTGTGCATATTTGCTGTCATTGCTCTTCCTTGAGTTTGAAACACACTACCCAATGACATCCAAATCTATATATTTAGCACATTTGTCCTCTGGGTAAGAACAAATTATGACCCTACTGCCTATTCTTGAAAGAGAAAAGACAAAAAAGGGTCCCGTGCTTTTGACCTGAAAACTAATGTCTTTACCTAAATCATTTCCAATTAAATACCATTTTCTGGTGAATCACATTCATCTGCTGTAGACTGTAAGTTCTCCAGATTAAGACCTTGTCTTTTCATAGGATGTATAAAATAATGCACACAGTTTTAGCACTCCTGGTATAACAGATGGCTATCATTTGTAACAAAAGAATAACATTGAAAGCCTTCTGACATGTCCTAGAAGCTTGGCGTGTAAGAATTCCATTACATACATATTGCGATCCCATTACAACATGTTGTAAAGGTATGTTCCCCATAGGGAAAACCCAATAACTAATTCCTTCAGATCTAGAAAACAGACCATTGAGAGTTAATTCTTTTTTTTTTTTTTTTTTTTTTTTTTTTTTTTTTTTTTTTTTTTGAGATGGAGCTTTGCTCTTTCTGCCCAGGTTGGAGTGTAATGGCACAATCTCGGCTCACTGCAACCTCTGCCTCCCGGATTCAAGCGATTCTCCTGTCTCAGCCTCCCGAGTAGCTGGGATTACAGGCACCTGTCACCATGCCTGGCTAATTCTTTTCTTTGCTTTTTTTTTTTTTTTTTTTTTTTGGTATTTTTAGTAGAGACAGGGTTTCACCATGTTGGCCAGGCTGATCTCCAACTCCTGACCTCAGGTGATCCACCTGCCTCGACCTCCCAAAGTGCTGGGATTACAGGCGTAAGCCACCATGCATGGCCAAGAGTTAATTCTAATTATGTAAAAATTCTTTGCTTTACAAAATAACATTTTTTAAAAAACTTATTTTTTGCTGAAGAGTCTCTTGAAATAGCCAGATCTCTTTTTGGAGAATCTAAATTGGATTTGCTTTACAAAATGTTTATTAGACTCAACTTTTCAGGAGCAAAGCGAGTGTGAAAAAATGGGGCATTGCCTGTCAGGCATCAATGGTAAAATGTCACTTAATCACAGAGTTAAAAAAAAAAAAAAAAAAAAAAAAGGCTCACCATTCTATCCCCTGAGCCCACCAAAGTCAAATTGTCCAAATGTGGCACGTGGCTATTGCAGGCATCTGGTACTCTCATTCCAGGCAGGAAGGTGATGCTACCATTGGGGTGGGGGCGGGGGGCAGACATCAGTGACTATGTGAGCCTAAACAGAGAGTCAGAAGAAGGGACCCCCAGATTACAGACAGCCTTTTCCTCCACATGTCAGACCCTCTTTCTTTACACATACAGCAAATACAAGCAGATAACTGGGCATCAGTCATTTCTGAGGCATAGCATGAAAGAGCAACAACATACACTGCATCATTTAATTTATCAAGTAAGCTACAAGGCACTGTGCCAGACTCAAAGATAGAAAACAAGGAGGAAAGAAGAAAATACACATTTAGTAATACACCTGAGTGCCTTCAAACCATGCAATGTCTTTAGGTACTGTTCCCAGCTAGCTTCTTCAACAGAAAAATGAGCATACTCCATTTCAAAGCTGGATTCTGTAACTAAATGCACTATTCATATTTTTCCAAGCCTCCTAAACCAATAGTTAACTAGTCTCTTCCAAGATTTAGGGAGTCTGTTGAGTTCTTTTCTGGAAGTTCTATCCATTTTGCTAAAAGGTTGTGCTCCAAACACTTTACCAAGAATTAGGGCCAATGAAGGGGTACTTTGTGCAAGCTACAAATACTTGGAATTTTCATAAGGCAGTTCATTTCTGCCTTCCTGTGAATAATTTCATATTTCTTCCTTGTAAGACTATGCTTTGTGTGCTCATGAGTGTCTAGAGTGACAGAATAGAAGGAGTGTTTAATACATCGAGTGAGTCTGGGGCCTAGAGATGAGGATGTGAGGGCTGCAAGAAGGATCATGAATCAGATGGAGTGAAAGATAACTTGGAAACTCCAGGGGAGAAAAATGGTTAATTTCGATTGTTTAATTTGTTCAGGTTTGTGTTTTGGGTTCTGTCACACCTGTGTTGAGAAATGTCCCTGTCATCTAATGCACGCAGTTTATGTTCAGAACCAGGGGCAGCACAGAGAGGAATTGGGGGTGGGGAAATTTTCATCAGCCACCAGGGAGAAAGTCTGATCTGTGCACTGATGGGAAATGGTTATCCAGGGTGTAAAAGTGTGATTCTGGGACCAAAGGGTCAGCTCTAGAACGAAATCAGACAGCTGGAGAACTGAAGATTCAACTCTTCCTAGGCAAGAGAGTGAGAAAGGTGGGTTGCTTGCAGGGTGGGGATGGGGGTTGCTCCTCCTAGTTCCTGGGCTGGAGAAGGGCAGCGAACTGGGAAGTGTCTGTCAGAGGCTCGCTATGCTAGGACAAGGTGCTGGGGTGCTAGGGTGGGTGGGGGCCTGAGGGGTGGCTTGGAGCCCTGGCAGTGGCTGCCTGACGTCACCGGCCTCTCTGGCAATAGGCTGCGAGCTCAGCTCGCTGAAGCGGCGGCGAAGGCGGCGGCAGCGGCAGCAGCAGCGCGGCTCGGTCTCTGGCCCATTCAATCCGCGCCTTCTGCAGCCGCCACTGCAGCCGCGCGGCGGGGGCTCCCTCCTTGCAGCCAGCTGGCGGTCCAGGTAAGAGACAAGGTGTGACTAAAGGCTTCTGATGGCCGGGTGGCCTGACGGCCGGGCGCGAGTGGGGAGGACAGCTCACGCGGCCTGTGCAGCCACCCCGGTCATAGCTTCAGCCCCCGGCCCCGGCCTCTGCCCCTGCCCCGGCTTGCTTGCGCGCTGCCTCGCTGCTCCGCAGTGCAACAGTTTGCAGCTGCCTCTTGGGAACAGCAAGGAGGCTCTCCTGTGCGCTGCGGGTCTACCGGCTCCGGTACGCCGGAAAAGCCTCGGGGCCTTCGGGCTGGGTCTAGGAAGGACTGAAAGAAGGTCTGTTCCCCAAACTTTGCAGGCGGGAACCCTCCTCTTTCCATTCCAGTTCCTCTAGAAAGAATCAGGCTACTGCCAAGTTGGGGGCATAGAGAGATGGGGAGGAGGGGGCCGTTTGTGGGAATGTGTCAGCTGAGAAAGATGCTTCAGCTGCTTTTTTTTGTTTGTTTGGAGAGGGGAGAATGCCAGGGAAGAAGGCTGGAGAAGAGATGGAGCGCGTTCCTGCTCGTCAGCCGCGGTCGCGGACAGAGGCAGAGTGGGATGTGGTTCCAGGGGTATCCCCCTGGGAATGGGACCCAAGGGATCTGATGCCGTCCAGGGAGGGCAAGTCTGGAGGAGGAGGGAAAGGAAGGACTGCGTACCCGGAGCCCCCGCGGTGGCCCGGAGTGGGTGCTGGGAGGGGAGGGATCCAGGCGAAGACATCCACCGAGAGGGCGCAGAAAAGAGGAGAGCCGGAGCTCTGGGAAGTAGGGACTTCAATCCGAAGCGGCTGCTTGTCTGTTGCAATTATAAAGTTGTGAAGGGCGGAAGGGAGGTTGCCTTATCTGCTGAGTAATCTGCACCTCCGCGGTGCCGGCGTAGACCCCATCCTGTCGAGTGGGGTGAGCAGGCTGCTGGTGGCTCTGGTGCACGGCCACGGGTGGGCAGGCTGGGGTCCGCTGACCGAAAATACGGGCAGCGCCCAGCTCAGGCAGCGTGCCGAGAGGGCCGCTTTGCGGTGGTGGTTGATTCTTCCCGACCGCACTCCCCTGGGCAGCGGTCGAGATTCTAACTAAGCTTTGTGTCTTTGCAGCCTGGTGCCTCCGCGAAGGAAAGGTGCGCGTGTGAAGACGCGTTCCAGGTGGGATCGGCGAGGATCTCTCGGGCGCCGCTCACTCCTTGGTCGCCTTGCTTGCCAGCAGTTGCTCCCTTAGTCCTTGGCTTGCTCGCACACCCCCTCCCTCTACAGGGAGCAGTTTTGGGTGGCGTGGGCTCCGTCCTCTTCTTGGCTGGTGGGAACAGTGTGCCCAAGAGGGGAAGCCTAGTGGGCCCGGCCCCTCCCAGCCCCGCGCCAATGAGTGCCAGGGCGCCGAAGGAGCTGAGGCTGGCGTTGCCGCCGTGTCTCCTCAACCGGACCTTTGCTTCCCCCAACGCCAGCGGCAGCGGCAACACGGGTGCCCGCGGCCCAGGCGCAGGTGGCAGCGGCACCTGCATCACGCAGGTGGGACAGCAGCTTTTCCAGTCCTTCTCCTCCACGCTGGTGCTGATTGTCCTGGTTACCCTCATCTTCTGCCTCATCGTGCTGTCCCTCTCCACTTTCCACATCCACAAGCGTAGGATGAAGAAGCGGAAGATGCAGAGGGCTCAGGAGGAATATGAGCGGGATCACTGCAGCGGCAGCCGCGGTGGCGGGGGTCTGCCCCGACCTGGCAGGCAGGCCCCAACCCACACAAAGGAAACCCGGCTGGAGAGGCAGCCCCGGGACTCTCCCTTCTGTGCCCCTTCCAACGCCTCGTCGTCCTCCTCTTCGTCCCCTGGCCTCCCGTGCCAGGGTCCCTGTGCTCCTCCGCCTCCACCGCCAGCCTCCAGTCCCCAAGGAGCACACGCAGCTTCCTCCTGTTTGGACACAGCTGGCGAGGGCCTTTTGCAAACGGTGGTACTGTCCTGATCGTCTAGCCCCTCTCGTTCCCCGTCCTTGTTTCCATCATCTTTGCCATCCTTGCTTTTTTCCTCCTTCCTTCCTTTTCCATTTTCCTCTGGCCCCTCTTTTCCTCTTCCTGGTTTCCTTACCTGCCCTCCCCTTACTCTTGTTTCTCCTCCGCCGAGGCACTGTGCGGTATTTGTAAATATTGGGCGAGGAAAGTCTCGGAAGAAGAAATAACGCTGATAATAATACTTTATTAATATTTATAGTAATTATTATAATACTAATAACACAATCCAAGCGCATGACAAATCACATAATTTCTCATTGTCAATGAAGGATGCATCTTCCCACTCCAATCCGCGCTCCCCTCAATTAGGAGGAGAAACCGCACAAGCTACCAAATATATAAAAGGCATTGATTCCCGAAGCAAAGGGAGGGGAGGGGGCCCGGTAATGTACATAGCTGTCAAGTTAAGGTTTAGTTTCCTTCCTTCCCCTCTGACCCCTAAGCTTTCACTTTTTCTTTAGCTTCCCTCTCCTCCCCATTCCCACCCTCAGCCGGGCTCAGGCAACAGTATATTATAAAGAAAACGTCTACATTAAGCACCAGGACTGCAAGAGGGCATAGAGAATAGTCCCCAGAAAGTGTTTATGACAGGTACCCCTCGCCAGTCAGCCCATTTCTCACCCTTTGTTTAACTATTACCTATTACCTTTTCCAGGACAGAACCTTTAATTTACTTTTTAAAATGACCCTCGCTGGCCGAGCATAAGTACATTAAAATCTTTAAATGAGTTTTTTAAAAAAGCTAACGCTTTCACTCCCTGCCCCGCCCCCACCCATACACCTTTGACCTGTGACATTTTCAGGATTTACAGAGGATCTGGGAGCTGTCCAGCCAGGTCTGGTGCTGAAGTCGCCTCACCGTTCTGATTACTTCCTCTAGTTGTGAAGGCGGAGGAGGGGCTGTTTTGGAAAATGACTATTCTGGCTTTTGGTTGGGTTCTTTCTTCTTTTTCTACAATCGAGTTAGCGTGTACTATTGGTTTTCTTATTATTAAACATTGCATAAGTTACCTTTTTTGTAAAAAAAAAAAAAAAAGTATTAGGTGATGTGCAGTACTGAAAGTGCAGTATCTAACCAACTAGAATGTTTCTGTTTTATTTTTAGAACAAGTGCACCTTTGTTATATATTTATTATATTGGTACCAAATACAGAAAAAAACTATAGTTCTGTACTATGTCCTCCAAACTGTATATTATTGTTCTTAATTTCCAGCTGTTGATATAATGGTTACCACTGGATGAGAAATTCAGTGGTGCAGACCTGGCTTCTGCTGTTTCCAGAAGTGTTCTTTTGTACCTTATTCTGTAGTAGACTGTTATAAAAAGATGACACACATGCTTTATTATTTTTTTTGCAAATAATAGAAAAAAACACAACCACAGAAACAAACAAATAATGGATGTGCAAAAATGCCATCTATTAAAAACATGGTTAATATTTAAACAGTGCCTGTAGTTCTCCCTGCATGCAGTTACCACCTGGAGGCAGTGGTGTTTGTGCTTGCTTGTACTGTATGTGGTTGGGGATGAGACTGGTGGGGATGTTGGGCAATTTGGATGACAGGACATGAGAATTTCAAGAAAAGTTATATCCAGTAATTACTTATAGGATAAAAATGTTTGCAGCTTGTTTGTTTAGTTACAAATCTGTGCCTGCAGCAAAGGAAAGGCTATCTTTCTCAGTCTGTCCTAACTTCACTGAACATACAAAAACACTGAGAAAATAAAATAAATATTTTATTATTTTCTAATGCCAGACAAGGCCATCTATGTTAGAAATGGAATTAGTCTATAGTTATTTACCACTTTGTTTCCTTTGGTTGAATGATAGAAGAAGCCAGAAGCATATTACAATATTAGTTATATGCAGTGGCATCTCTTCTTGGAAATCAAGCCTTTGACAGCTATTCAAATTTTTGGAAAATGTATGAATGAAAATGATCTGCAAAAAGCTCTACCAAAAGAGTCCTTACTATCCTGCAGGGTGTAAGGCAACAGTGCCCCTATGAGCATCCCTCTCCCAAGCAACTAGTTGTTCTAAATTGTCTACTTGGTCCATACATATGTGCTCTTATCCAGAGGAAATATTACCTCTAATATTTTTGGTCATCTATTAAATTGTCCAAGCTCAGTCTGCATCTTTTATAAAAATAATTTAATAAACTTAATTTTAATCACCCATAAGATAATCACCTTTCCTGAAGCACAGAAGATCATCACTGAGGCATGCCATCTTGTAATATTAGGAAGACCAGGTATAATCTTTGGGTACAATATATTAAACAATGAACCAGTTTTTCTCCAGTGCCTTAGTCACTTCCTAGTAATAGGTAAAAGAGTGCATTAACTCCCTCAGGCCACTAGGGAATCCTTTAGTGCATCAGAGTTCTACATTGTACATCAGAATGACTAAGGCACTGCGAAGAAGAAAGTCCGTTAATTTTTATAGCTTACCCTCATCCAGTGGTAGCTCTTTAATACTTTATTACAGAACGACTTTTGGACTTGAAATTTGAATAGAATCAGGGACCCAGAAGGGAGCTTCGTCATTTCCAATGAGCTCCAATAAGTGCATGGATATTACTTTCTTCCCCTTATTTGGTGCACTTTCTACAGTGAATAATTTCCCATTTTATTAAAGCAATAAGATGTTCTGTTGTGAGCAGTGCTGGATAACGACTCCATTTTCTTGGTGCTGAAGCTACGCATATGTTCTTGCCTTATGAATCATAGTATATTCAAGGCATGCAATAATAATCCCCTTCCAAGGAGCAGCCTGTACACTCTGTGGGGTAATTATGAAATTGTCCTACATCATTTTTCCCCAAAGGAATGCAAAGAGCAAGAAAAATAAAAGCAGTATGTATATTGTAAAACAAATGATCTCAATACCTCTCAACATGGGCACACATCTGTAATACACTTTTATTGTGCACCTTTAAATGTGTATGCCTTTCTCCATTAATTGACTGTAGTTTAATATTTTTAATAGTGCTCTGTGTAAAGATGATGCAGTTTGTGAGTCAGATTTCATACTGAGCTTAATATACTCAGAACCTAAGCTTCCAGTGGTATCACTTGTGATTTTTTTATGAGATAGAGAATTACATGAAATTCTAGTAAGCCAGTTCCCACACCAAATTATTTCAATAAGCACACATCCAAGCAATTTATACAGACCTTGTTTAAAGCACTGCTTCTTATAGAGCTCAATTGGCAGTCTCAGGAGTTTGGGATGCTACCAACAGGGCATTGAGGTTTTCATTTTTATGAAAAAAAAGGCAATCTGGAAATAGCTAAATTTGTTTTAAGGATTTTATTCACTGATGTCCCGTCAAACTAATTGCTTCAAACCCCTATAGCTACAGCTTAACTTCTGCACTTGCTATTCAGTATTAATAAGGTGGCATGCTTGATTCTTATTGTTTTTAAAAATGAGAAAATTTGGAGAGAGAATACTATTATGTCAACTGTACAAGACTCTGAATCTTAAAGACGTAGATGGATATAATCTTTAGACTTTATATACATCCATAGATATGTATTTATATATGCATACGTTTTGTATAAATTTACAATTGACTTTTTGTATTCTCTTTTCTGTCATTACAAGAATGAGATGGAAACCAAAATAGTTGTTCCATCCTCTTATCCAAAGAGGATACTGAAAAGTCAGGTATGTGCATGCACTTATTTCTCTGGGGTCAAATCAGAATGACTTTCTCTTTAATAATGAAAGGGGAGAGTCCTGGTTAGCTTGGAAAACTGGTAATTAGATAAGCTTCCTTTCCTAGGTTAGTGACAATGTAGCAATGATGATAAAGTTATGACCCATATCAATGTGGTCTAAATATCTAGATGGAAAGCAAAAATATCCAGAAGAGGTTTAGGGCCATCTAAACCACAAACCTGGAACCTGGATTGTGGTTTGATGTTTTTTATTTTCAACCTATATGTTGTGTAGAGATACAATTTATATCTGCATAGCTAAAGGTAAAGTGAAAATATGACTATTATCTGTTTAGTTTGATAAATCATTTTTGGATAATATGGGTAAAATTAGCTTTAAGAAACTTCTTTGACATCTGACTTTTCCACCATTTCTATCTGCATCAATTGTATTAATTAGATAATGGTTAAATTTTATTTTTTTATCATGTAGACATATGCTTTAATGCTTTTCTGTGGGTGAAAGTTGAACAGTTGCTAGCTGATATTATGTGGAAGTTACAGGTTAAATTAGAACCAGAAATGTTAACATAATCTTATCAGGTTCCTTAGTCCCATTCCCATGTGAATCTGAACTTTGAATTTGAATCTGAAAGGCCTTTGAATTTGGATCTGAAAGGCCTACTTATTTGGGTCATTTTTTATTGGAACTTGTGATTGTGACTCACAGATGTTTCAGTTCATATTAGAATAAATTGCCCAATCTATAAGAGTGTTTAATCATTGGAATGAATGTAAATCTGATTCTGATTTGGTTTGCTATTTATTTGGTAACATTTGAGAAACAGCTAATATGGCTTGACATCAATACTTATTAATGTCACCAACCTAATAATACAATTGGTGCCATGTATGAATGCTTAGCTGACAATAAGAATTTAATTAACTTTATTTGGAGACAATGACTTCTCAAGGAGGTCCTACCCATTTGAGGTAGGGATATTTCCCTTACAGTTGTGATTACAAGGGATTGTTTCTATAGAGAGATTAACAACAACAACAGTAACAATGATGACAACAACAGAAAAACTGACTTTTGAACTTGAGTATATCCAATAGATAGAAGAAAAAAGATTAGAATTCATGGAAAATTTGTTTTGCTTTTCTATCAATAAAAGAGTTTTCTTGTTAATTGGCTTTTTGGACAGTATTTCCTTACCAATTTAATATATAATATACCAGGATAACATAATTACTCTATTATACTCAGATGCTCAAAGAAATTATATTGTTTTCAAAAAATTTTTATAACTTATCTGCTCTTCCTCACAAACCAACTACATCTTAGAAATGGGATGTGTATAAAATTTAGGACAACCCAATAAACAGTCCAGTATAATAAGGTAGCAGCTCCTTTACACAGATGCTCAGGATCTTGAGGTCATATGCTTAAATTCTCAGATTTCCTCTTTCTCTGCCTCCGCTTCTCTAATATAATATAATCAGGTATATCAGGAAGGGATGTGGCTGACATGATTTTGTGCCAATTAAGGGAAAGGTAGCCTCCAACCCGTCTGATGGATCCTAGCTGAACCCTGCTGAAAGGATCTGTTCCCTTGTTTGAAGTGCTATTGTCCTACTGGCTTTTGTGTTGGCATTTACCACAGCAATTTTACACCATGGACGTTTGTCCTCCATTTCAAACACATACATCCTGAGACTGGCCATCTATAGGTCCACCAGTGCTCTCACACAATGTCCCCTTCTTGGAGATTCAGGAAGTTCTGGGTGCCCTGCATGCCATGGACCTATTGGTGAAAAGCCTGGGTATATCTTGGGTTTATTCATCTATCCATCCACCTCCTCCTCCACCTCAATTCTACTAATCTTACTTCATGTTGGATGGTGCCATGAGGGTTTCTTCTGAGGTCTTGAGACCCAAACTAATATATTTAAGGGAAGGGAGTTTACCATTTATCTCCAATCCTTGAGCTTCTCCAAAGCTATTTAGATGTTTTCAAGCCAACACCACTCCTTTGGCTCCTAAATATATGTGAAGAGGAGCATGAAAGCTTTAATGGCCACCTGCTTCACTTTTCTCTTACTTTTCTCAAAATTGCTCCAAACTGCAAGAAGCAAATATTTCCCTTAATGCCTACTTTTCTCTACCCAAGACTCCTCCTCCTATGGTTAGTTTCCTGCTTCTGCAATGGACTTAATCATCTTCTTCCTGATGTCAGCATTATGATTAACTCTTAATGGCAGTTGGACAGGGTGTAAGAGACAAAAAGGTAAGCTTATTAAGAAGGGATCCTAAATCAGGACCTATTTGAAACATTATGCCACACACCATAGTAAATTTCCATATTCCTACAAGGTACATGTACTCATGATTAAGCTCCTGCCCTCCCCTTTTCCATGAAGGTGGGAGCTTGATTATCTTGATTGTATTTTCATATTAACTTCTACTCAGTTCCTCTAAATTGGCTAGAAAATCTGAGTACTAAACCTTATATCACTCTATGTCCCTAAGAAGGCACAAACTCTACCAAATACTGGACTATTATTTCACCCTATCCCTTACCCTTTAGGAGCTGCAGATTGTGTGTAGGAAATACTTCTCTTAAGCTTGGATAAACTTCGAGTGGATCTTGAATACTGGAGTGGAGATGAGTAGCTACTCGATGTAAAGGCAGCAGCAAGTAAAGATTGGTACAACCCTATCCCTAGCCATTGTCCTCTGTATCCCCAGTAGGTATATGTGCTCTAACTTCAGCTGTTTGGCTCAAGAGAGGGATGAGTAGTAACTCAGCTAGCTCTTACAAGACAAGCATGGTTCCATTCCCCAACTCCTTCAATCTCTCTGGGTGGATTAATTTATGAAATATTAGCTGTGCATTCTCTTTCTGATTAGTTGTTGAAATCCAGTCACTCTTTCCAGAATACCATCTCCAGATATGTTCCAGGCTTGAATTGATGCTGATAATATTGGGTTTACCTCTCTCAAAAAGTGGCTCTACCTTTTAAAACTTTACAAAACAAGAAGCTCTTTTGATAACCTTTCTTAACCCCTCTTTTCCAACTTGTGCTGAATATCATCTATCTGTGTTTGCAAATCCTGTCTCTTCTTGGATCATGACCTTAACTCAGGATTTTAAATTTTAGCCTAGAAGTTTGTAGTCACTTTGTGGTACAAAATTTTCAGCACATGGAATCTCAAAAATTTAGGAAAGCCGCTACTAACCTCAATGTATTTAGGTGGCAAAAATGCATTGAGATGACAAAAATACTCACTCTTCACATACAGATGTGCAAAACAAATGTGGCTACTTCATTTTCCTATAATTCATCTTATCTTCCTCACAGGGACCTATTTGCTTGGTAGTTTTCTTAAGAAAGTCACCACATTATCAAATTTTCTCTCTTTCCTGTGCCCCTTTGCAAGGCTGTGTCTGGGTATAATTTATGTTATCTCATGGTGGCAGAGGAAAAAGGCTCCTCAGATCTATGCAGAGTTCAAGGAATCCTTGCTGGTTCAACTGGAGAGTGGCCAGTCTGGTTTGCTTCCCAAACTGGTGGCTGCTATGCTACAGCAAGTCCTATCTTGTACCCCCAGTTGGAGCCCAGGATCCTGGACAATTTTCCAGTCTCAAACTTTGAGTCTACCATGGCTTTTTGTTCCAACTGAAGAATTTTGCCATTTTACTGTATTCTAAGCATCCGCATCCCTGGGCTCCTTTAACTGGGACAAATGGGAATTTCTGGGTTCTATTCAGATGATAGAAAACAAGAAGCCTTCTAGTAGCCTACTGCCATGACCATCACCCCATTGCCACCGCCTTCTTGTTGGAAACAGGAAAGTACAGTAGCTCTCTCTATTAAGGTTTCCCACTAGTAAAGACATGGATACTTGCTAAAGCCCTTACTACCCTCAACGTTCTCTGGCTTCCGGATCCTATCAGAATGCTTATTATTGGATCCCTCTCTATTGCAACTTTTCTCTGAATCAAGGGGCTTGGGGAGCAAGAGTCTTACAATTCATCTTCCTCAGTCATTATTAGACTCCTCTCTCTCCCCTCCCCGAATTACCCAGGACTGGAAAGGATAGACTTTTCTATGTGGTCCCTTAAGGACTTCCTTTAGTACAAAGGTGTAATCAGACAGGAAAGTGTAGATTTGGGGCTTTTTGCTTTCTACACACCACATTCTATACATTGACTGTAGCTTCACGGCTGTCTTAAAATGGAAACTAGAATGTGGAAGAGAGATAAATGAGCCTACATGGGAAGGCATGTCAGAAATATTTTGTTTGTTACACTTGAATATACGTAGGTGATTATTTCAAATTGCATGGTAGGAATTCAATGACGACAGAAATAACACTGTTTCCCCCTTTGCTTGCCAAAGTATGAACCCTTAATTCCGTACGAACTAAGTTAAAAGCTTAGTTCCTGTGATTAATGTATCTTCTGGCAAGCACCCTTGAGAAAGATCATAACTGCCAGCAGTCTTTGCACCTCCATATGGATTGGCCTTTTTTAGGGATCCCCTGATGGAAAGGAGAGGAGGGAGTACAGGTCACTCAGTTCCAAAGGGGAGTAAAGAACAAAGAAAGGGGAGTAAAGAACAAAGAAAGGAGAGGCAGAGAAAGGCTCACTTCTCTACGTTTGCCTTGTGGCAAAAGCTTCCCTGGGGCATCCCTCCCACACCCACCATCACAAGTTTTCCTGGTGGGAGATGCATAAAAGATTGTGCTCTACAAGTGGAAATTGGCCATGCTGTGTGGCAGGATTATTTTCAGGGTCTACCTTGGTTACTTCTGTTCTTAAACTTTTAGGTAGTTTCATTTCTTTGTCCCAGGGAAACTGTCCTATTACTGACCGTTGTCAATCAGCCTGCAGTCCTTGCTGTTATGACCACATTCTGATAACAAATTAGCTAATCCTTGCTTGACCACTGACTAGGTGTCATTGACTGATACATGTACCCAGTTGAAGAGACAATCCCTTTGAACCCTTCAGCTCTAATATTGAGAGTTTATCCAGTCAACAGATATTTATTGTAAGCCAAATATATGGCAGACATCATTTTGTCCCAGAAATGCAGCCGTAAACAATGTAAGCAAATGTCCTGCCCTCACGGGGGTTTCTTCTAGTGGAGAGAGATAATAAACAAAACACCTAAGTAAGTTCTGGAGTACATTACAGAGAGGAAAGTACTATGAAGACAAAGAGGGGAAGGGTGGGGCGGGGTGAGGGTGTGGTTTTTAAAGAGGGTGGTTAGAGACAGCCTCTGATATTTGAGCAAAGACTTGAAGAAGCCATGCAGATGTAAGGTTTAATTGAATAAAAATTGTTTGTATAGAAGAATTTTTGAAAACTAATTTCACCCAGCCTCCTAATTTTATAAATGAGCAAATTGGATTTTGGTAAGAAGAAGGCAAAAAAACTTACGCTTACAGAACATTGTGTCAGGTACTGACACTCCCAAACTAGAGAGGAGTGATGAAATCTGCTGGTACTTTGAGTAGTTTGTAGTCTAATTAACCAATAAATTTAAATTTGATTCAAGTGTGGTAATAAATGTGTGAAAAAGTACTTCAAAGCACAAAGAAGTAACAACTAAGTCTATCTGGGAAGGTTAGGAAAAGGTTTCCCATATTTTAGTTGGGTTTTGAGGCATAAGCAGCAATTCACCAAAATAAGAAAAAGCTTTTGAGGCAGGAGCAAAAGCACATACAGAAACACAGAGATAAGAGTATTCTATATATTTACACAAGCGTTATGCTGTTCATACTGGGATTGTCAAAAGAGAAATCTGAAAAGTAAAAGCAAGCCAGATCATTAAGGGCTCTGCAAGGGCAGCTTTTAAAGATATGCCTTTTCTGTTGTTGGTGGGGAATTAGTGAGAAATTTTGAATATAGAGCTGAGTTATAGATTTGGGTTTATTATAGATTAGGAGGATCACTGTATGGAGCAGATATAATGGTGATTAAGACATGATATGAAGCAGCTGCAATAATCCTGTGACACAGGATGAGAGTTTGAACCAATGGAGATGGGGATGAAAAATAAGGGCATATTCAAGTGCATGTTAGGTTATGGAACTGGTGGGGTTGGTGATTCATAGATGCATGGTGTGAGGGAAAAGAGCAAAAAGGGGAGGAAAGGGCAGAGAATAGATTTATGCTTTCTATTTTGTGGCTCAAAGCAACCCCAGTTGGGTGCTGTTTATCTGTCATGACTTGGTGATAAAGTTAATAAAAGGGAGTTCAAAGGAAGGTTCTGGGCTTTGCTGGCACAGCCTTTGATGAGTTTGTCCCCAGACCACGTTCAGAATGTGGTGAAGCATAGCTCTACGGAGCAGTCTGCAATTTGCTGTGTGAGCTTCACTAAGTAGCATTGTCACCATCTTGTAGTTACTGATAACTGCTACTCATAGTCTGTCATGTTGAAGGAGGGCTCCATATGTCTGGAAGTGTGTGTTCTGACATTAGCTGCTAGGCCATTTTTTTGCAATTCTGAGGCATGCCTGCATAGAATCATGACATTACACAGGATCTACTATAAACCTCACTTTACTCTCTTGGAATACAGTGATCAGATAGGACCCCATTGACAGGAATAAGAATCAATATACTGCTGAGAAGGAACCCATGGTGTTGGTGAAGATGTTGAAAAGCCAACACAGCCAGTAATGTGGAGAAATGGCCTGGGTTCAAATCTTGGCTCTGACACTTGGTAGGTATGAGACCTTGGAGAAGTTTCTGAACTTCTCCATGCTTTAGTTTTATGAAGGTTTATTGTGTGGATTAAATTAGAAAACATATGCAAATATCTAACAATAGTGGGCAATGAGTGTATGGTAGTCCCTGTTCTGGCTTCTTTTATGAGGATTGGTTGGGGCAGGGAAGGAGTAATTTTCTGGTAGATGATTAATAGCAAACTCTTGTTCTTTGTGCTCTAATGTCACATTCCAATCTCTAGCAAAGTGCCTGGCACATAGCAGTTGTTTAGTAAAGATACTGATAAACAAGTGAATAAGTGAATTGCAATCCTATGGACATATCCCTGATAAAGTACTCTGGTACTGCTGTAAAAGGAGTCTTACCAGAATCACACCAGCAAAAAAAAAAAAAAAAAAAAAAAAAAAAAAAAAGGCAAAAAGCAACAGTATATTTGCAAGTCATCAGTTTCACTTGACTTCTAGATGGCAATAAGAGTGGCATCATTGGAATCTTTGGCATTGTTCAATAATCTGTATCTTCAAGGAAATGTTTGGCAGATACAGCATTTCTCCCCTAGCCTGCTCCTCTACACTCTGCTTGCCTGAATAGCCCAACAAAGCTTGCTTTTGGGACCCAAGCCCTCATACTTCTCATGGCTGGTACAGGAGCAGTGAGTCAGCCATAGGAACTGAAGCCAAATGGACATGTGTTGAAGGAAAAGGATCAGGTAATCAGTCAGTCACCTGGCATTTGCTCAAGTCTTCTGCACTAAGGGAGATGCTAAAGAAAGCAGGGTTCCTTCTCTCAAAGAGTTTATGACTCAGGGAGAAAAGACTTTCAGAATGAAATAATACAAGGAAACCAAGGTAAAATGGCAATTAGAAATAAAAATAAGCCCACGTTGAGTGAACACAAACTGATCTTTGATGATGCAATCTTCTTTTAGTCTCATGTCTAGAATGGGAGCTGTAAGATTCTGCTTACTTGTAGATAGAGAAATCTGCATCTGAGAGCAGGATTTGAAGTTGAGGCAAGGAAAGGCCCACGTTCTGTTCCTTCTGACTAGAAAGCATGGCACTGTCTCTCAGTGGTAATGAAAACAACACGTTTCTGGTAGAATTGACACAATGCATCATTCCTCTTTTTTAAACCTTCCACCTACCCCAGGGCACTCATATACTCTCCAAAGTGCTCAGTGTACTGCTCTGTGACCCACTCCCACTTGAAGGGCTGCCCTCTTATATTTAGATTCATTTTATCTCTCTGAACATTTAAAATGAAAGTGTGCCCCTGTCATAATAGCACCTGTGACCTACTCCTTATCTTCTCAGGACCATACTCTTTGCAACACTGAGCATGTGTATTTGGTATTAATCTGCAATAGTGACTCAATGATTTAAGATAACATTTTCATTTTCACAGAAACCTCTAACATCTTAGGCAGGAGGAAATATTTTGGGGCACAGCTTTGGGTGCAGGAGGGTTGATGTGAGTACCCTTCCAAGTCAATCAAGGGAGTAGTCACCTGCTTAACTCTGCCTTTAGCAGCCAAGACCCAGGACATTTAAGACCTACAGAGTGCTCAAGTCCTGAAAAACATGTAACTCCCCAATCTATCCCTGCCATGTGATTTAATATAAAAACAACATAATACAGAACAGTGAGGAGGTACATGACTAATAATGTTTTAATTTTAACCATGGCAATTATTTTAATGCCTTGTTGAAATAACAGTTTTTTTTTTTTTTAATGCTCAGTCTGCCTTATGGAAAACCTAGCTAGCATCAAACTGAACTTATGGAGTGACTTGGCAGCCTAGTGTTGCCTTTAGAAGAGCTAATGGCTCATATTATGACTGACGGACTGGGTGTGGAAAGTTTGTCCACCAACCCTCTGAATCTGCTGAGCTCAGCCCAAAGGAAGAGATATTGCTGGCTTCACATTAACGTGGTCCCTACCATGAAGAAAGGAATGCTGGGACCACAGCGTCTTTGTAGGCCTGTTTGACACTGATTTCAACACTTTCATTCGGGTTTGAGGGCCACCTTGGCCATGTGGGCCATGACAACAAGCTCATTCCCACAGCCTCTAATCAGTAGGCTTTTTGCATCTTTGGAGGCCAGAGCTTCTCAGGAGCTATTCCAAAGCAATCAGGCATCACTGAATTAGACTGCCTCTGGGTCACACCACCTGTGGGCCTTCAGTGGAATCTGCTCAGCCTTCATTATTTTTCCAGGAAGCCATCTGCACAAGGTTTTTTAAAAAAGTTAGGGGCACCAGGAAGGCCCCATTTCAACACAGCAGAAAATGACTGATATTTGTTCTTTATTAAAAAAGAAAAGCATCAGCATTATTTTTAAAAAGGGACACTTCAGTACATATTATGAACTCTCTTATCCAGACACAAGGCAGGTGTCCTTGTTTACACCTTTTCTGTATCCAGCTAAAACGTCTCACTTAACATTCAGAGTAAACTTTCAGGGTTTATTATTCCCATTTTATAGATAAAGCACTGACGCTCATGGAGATTAAGTAATTTCCCAGGTCATCCATCTAATAAGTGACTGAGTGTGGACTGAATTATAGTTTGCCTAACTCTAAAGCCTCTGCTCTTTTTTCTCCTTGCTACCAGACAAAAACACCATTCCTGTGACTTTTTCTTATCAATTTCAAATACATTATTTCTATGAGACTGTCTAAGCACCCCTTAAAACTCACCTTTAAAACAAACAAACAAAAAATAGTATGACAATAATGTATGTAGCTGTCAAGAAAACTTCTTGAAATGTAGTACATGGACCCATTCATATGAGAATCTGAGGGGACAATAGAAAAGGGAAGGAAGATTGTCAAACCTTCTAAATCCATAGGTTACTTGGGCTTGATCCAATACTTAGTGGATCTGAATCTCTGGAGGCAGGTCTCAGGAATTCTTTATCAAATTCCCCAAGTGATGCCAATGCAAACTAAAATCACTGTCCCAGAGGGATGCCTGATGAGGAAGAATGAGGATCTTGGGGAAAATCTAATTTCTATACATTTTTTCAAGATTTGAATTTGAAACAGCTTTTTTTTTTTTTTTTTTTTTCAGGATTCTATGGAGTGCCATCCAGTGCAATGCTCTTTAACTGTTTGTTTGTTATTGTGGAAGAGATATGTTGTTTCTCTGTGCACTTACATGTAGCAATGGAATGACCTGGCTTTTTCAGGTCTGTTCCTTTTTGTTGGTATGAAGGAAACAACAACTAAAAATCTCATGTCCCTCAAATCTTCCTGAAAGAGTCAATAGATCTGGCAAGATCTCTCCTTCTAAAGACAAGTAAATGGAATTATGCAGATTGGATTGGCAAAGTAATGGCTCCTGAAACAAACCCAAAATCCATAGCCACCCGCCAAATTGCATAAAAATGGAGCTGTGACCCAGAGACAATACATTGCAGTCCCAAATGCAATTAAATAACATGCTGCCAATACAGCTGTTGGTATATCACTGTAGCTTGTAAAATAATCAGTTACTTTTTCAGGACTAAAGGTTATGTGATTTATCAGAATACTGTCAATATTATTCTTTTTAAAGAAACCAAGTATAATGGAAAGGGGAAAAAATCAAATAAGGCCCAACAAGGTAGGGCCATAGCTATCATGTGTTTGAATCAGAGGTTTGAACTTTATTATTTAAAAAATGATGTAAATCAGATGATTGGAGACGTTTCACTATCATTGAATAACATAAGCGTCCAAAATGATGCCAGGAACATCACATTTATTATTTTTTCACTCTTCACAAAACTCTGTGGAGTGGGGATTGTCGTCACCCATGTTTTGCTGATGAGGAAACCAGGTGAAGTGAAGGTATACTACTCATCTGTGGCCATATGGGAAGGGCTCTGGCCCTGGAGCCCAGTACTGAGCTGTCACTTCTTGTATCCCTATTTTGGGAGATACATTCTATTCTTGCATTATGTCTGCTCTTCCCTTGTTTCTTTGCTAACACCAGAGCTATGCCTACTCCAAAATGCTATATTTTTCTCTGTGGTTGGCTGCCTTTGTGAATGCTGACTCTAACCTCTCTTACCACCATTGAAAGTGGCCTATAGCAAGGAGTTCAAAATCCTTCCTAGTTCAATTACCCTACTTGTCCTTACTTTCTGATGGAGAATGAGCTCACCAGGTGCAGATGACCCGTTGTTGAACTGCAATAGAATATGATTAAGAGCATTAGGTCTCGAGTTAGACTACCTGAGTTTGAACCGCCACTTCCATGACTTACTAGCTCTGTGAAAGTGATTTGGGGCAAGTTACTTAGCCTCTCTATTCCTCAATCTCCTAATCTGTAAAATAGAGAGAAGAGTAAAAGGGTAATGAATAAATATATGCTTAGAACTGTGATTAGCACAAAGTAAATGCTCAATATGTTGTAGTTGTGTTTTTTTGTTGTTAAATATTAGTAATTAGAAACTTTGAGCCCAGCTATGTGTTCATGTGTAACAATACCCAAACAATTCACACCAAAAGAAACGTTCAGTGACAAAACAAGAAGAAATTCAGTGGCTAAGAGTGTGGACTCCAAAGCCAGACCACCTGTCTTCAAATCTTAGCTTGTCACTCCCTAGCTGTGTGACTTTGGGTGACTTCATAACTTTTCTGTGCCTCAATTTTCCGATTTGAAAATACTGAAATAGGAATGTTATGAGGACTGAAAACAGTTTAACATTTCCAAATGCTGATAAAATGCCTGTTACATAGTAAGAACTGCCTAGGTGTTTATTGATAACAAATTTAAACAATACTGATAAAGCTCTTTCTTGAAATGGTGGAGTTTCTAACCACCTCTTCTATGTATATGCCCTCTATAGCTTTGCCAGGTGTTAAAGCCCAAATTGCTGGCAAATTCTGGTAATGTGTTAACCTCAGTTTACACACACCAATTTTTAGCAACCCTTAAGTTAAAGGCCTCAGTGGCTCAGTCATTTATAAAACTCACATCATAAAAATTGATGTATCATAAGAACTGAAAAAAGGACTCGCATTTTTGGATCAGTTTTCTGACCATCAAGAAAATTCTTTAGCCCACTGTAAGCCACAGATGATGTGTTGAGAAATTTGGGTCTGTATAAACTTCCCCTGACAGTGTGAAAATTTCCCTCCCCACACCCCATCCCGGGAAACATGCAAGAAGGGCAGCAGCATACACAAGCACTCACTGATGGACGCTTGGCACTGCTGTGGCAACTCCAACAAGAACATCCTTCAACAATGTTTCATGCCAGTTAAATGCCCAGTGGAGCTGAGCATATGTGTGAGCACCTCTCCAGGACACAGAAGGAAGCATTTGCAGTGCCAAGTGCTTAGACTTTGGAGTCAGTCAAGCCTGTATTAATTCCTGCTCCATCCCTCACCAGCCATGGGACTTGGAGCAATTCACTCAGATCCTCTGACTTCCTCAAGCTTAAAATAGGGATAATAATACCTACTTACAAAATAGCTTAGTTTTGATACAATTATTTTTGTTAAAAAATGTATGCAGTGCATCTAATACAGCAACGGAAATACAGATTGTGTTTCTCCCCAGCAACAACGATAGCTACCACTTATTGTGTACTTGCTAAGCACCCAGGCACTGTGTTAGGCACTTAGGATGCGTTATTTTCTTTTCTTTCCATGAAGTCCTATGAGACGGTTCTACTAGTTCCTTTTCCTATAGATGGGGAAACTTATGTTAGACAAGGGTAAAAATCTTACCTAAAGTCACAAGGCTAGAGGCGTGGTTTGCTATGGGTTTGTCTGATTCTAAACTCATGCACTTTCTCATCCCTTTTAGGCTACCTTCCCCCTCTTCCCCTCTATTTTGTTAATTCCTTTAACCCTTCAAAGGCAACCACAGGACATCAGAGATGACCTACTCTTAAAGTAACTATATAAACTACAATATTAGTTATCCAAAAACATAGCCCAGGTTACTTGTTCATCCTCAGGACATTAATAAGGTTCAAGGCAGCTGGGCATAAACAGATCAAAGCCAGGCAGCAAACCTGATTAACCCTGTTAGATGCAGTTTATCTTCCAAAGGATAATACATTTGGGGACTTGACCTTCAGCTCTCCTTATCTTGTAGTTTTGAAATAACTTGTTTCAGAAACGGTAGGCTGAGCTTTACTATCCACAACTGGTTTGGAGGAATGCCGTTGGCTTAGTCTGAGATTTCTCATTAAAGTTCTAGCACAAGATCAACAGTATATTTTCATTCATTTTCTCCCAGAATGAGGTCCCCAAACACCCTCCAATATCTCACTAGGCATCTTAGCACTTCCTTGATTTCTAATTGCTTCTTTTTCTATTAGTAAATCCATGGAAGGCTAGTGGGCCTCCATCCTATTATACCTGGCTATTCAGTGAAGCATTGCTTTTATAGTTTTACAAGAGTGGCTCATTCAAGCAGGGAATCTTCTTAGGTAATGGATTTCACCTATCCTAGCTTAGCAGTGATACGCAAATAGCAGCAATTCTAACCCCAATAGTATGGGCAATGTTCCCTAATGGGCTTCAGGATGCAAGCCATTTTTCTTGCACTTGAAACCAGGATTAAATTGGCATGCACAGAACACACACTGGTACATGTCTGATTCTGTGAGACTTTCTGTATTTCTGGTTAAGAATACCTTAACCAGAAATGCAGAAATGAGAATCCTTTTTTCTAAACCATCTGAGGATATTTAGCCTCCCACTCTGGAGGTAAGTAAATATTATTGCCATTTTACAGAGATGGTCTTAGGAATGGTAGATATGCTACCAAGTAGGGATCATCACTTGATATCCTAATAGTCTACCACTTCTACCCCCATTAAATGGGTCCAATACACCCATGCAAACTGGGTGCATATGTCTCAGCAGCAATGTTCTTCAAATTGCTTCAGGCCAACTTCCACTGACCTGTTCTGCTCTTTCTCACTTTGCCCTTCCTTCTGTTCACAACACACTCCATGTTGGCCACACACTATGGCTCCTACTTGCCCTTCTAACCTTTGAATACATGACCCTCAAGTTCTAGTTTTGTTACCTATGGTCAATGTTGTCACAGTTCCTTTCCACATCCTCTTGGCATTTGTATTCCTTTACTTGGGGATGACTCTTACTGAAAGCACCACAATGCTGCCTGAGCAAGTTCTTAGACTGCAGGAGTGTGCCGAGCTTCCTCCCATAGTAGGCAGAATCCCAGGGAGTTAACATCCCCACAAGGAAACCATCACCAATGACAGATTGGTAGATAAAATCTCCAGCTTCTTTGCTCCTAGAATAAACCATTTCTGAGTTGTGTTTTATACAGTCTCCCCGAGACTCTCCTTGACTCAGTTTTCCCCTCCCCTACTGGTACTTCCTGGAATTTCCTTCTAGATAAATTTTACTTAAGTCCTTATCTCAGAGCCTGCTTCTTGGGGTACTCAATCTACAATACCATCCCAGTTTTATTTATTTTTTATTTTTTTGAGACAAAGTCTTGCTCTGTTGCCCAGGCTGGAGTGCACTGGCACAATCTCGGCTGACTGCAACTTTTGCCTCCCAGGTTCAAGTGATTCCCCTGCCTCAGCCTCCAAGTAGCTGGGATTACAGGCACCCACCACTGTACCCAGCTAATTTTATTATTATTATTATTATTTTCAGCAGAGATAGGGTTTCATCATGTTGGCCAGTCTGGTCTCAAACTCCTGACCTCAGGTGATCCACCCGCCTTGGCCTCCCAAAGTTCTGGGATTACAGATGTGAGCCACTATGCCTGGCCCAATCCCAGTTTTAGATATGAGCCTCCTCCAATGCATGACTTTATATCTGCATCCTGAGACCCAGGGTAAGAGATACCCAGCCCTCAAGTCCTGCCACGGTCCTGTGAGAAATGCCCCAGTCAGACCTCATCTTCACCCAGGATCCTCTAGGCAGGAGGATCTTGAGATGTTACAATTAACTAAATTGATGTGGAATTTCATTAATTATGCAAGTGAATATGTTAAATAGGCAGTTTGTGAGGAACTTTCCCAAATTACCTGGTCATTTCAGCAATCATTTTGCAAAAAACTGACTTGGTATGGAGAGACAATACAATATCATGGTTAAGAGCTTGGGCTCTGTAGTCACATAGAACTGGGTTCAAATTTTGTTTCTGACTCTTGCCACCTATGTGATCTTGGGACAGAGTAATTAACCTTTCTGGGTCACAGTTTCTTATAAAATGGGAATGATAATAATAGAACCTATTTCAGAGAATTGTTATAAAACTTAAATGCTATAATACTAAAGCCCTTATTATAGAGCCTAGCAAATTATACATATTCAATACATATCAGCAATCATCATTATTCCCTAAGGTATAATATGCCGTAACATGCCCAAAGGCATAACATAGGTCATTACCATGCCCTACTTTTAAAAAGAGAAATGTCTTTCAGCATAAACACACAAAATAAAAGATTTCCTGCTACCTAGTAAATGAATCTTGGGTCGGGGGAGCAAAATAGAATCCCTTTGGATTAATGCACCACTCCTTATTTTAGGTTTGGTTCCCTGCAAGTAGAGCCTGACATGGCATTGTTATGCAAGTGATTTATTGCAGGAGAGTGCTCAGGTGAAACCTCAGAGAAAGAAGCTAAGCAAAGATGTCCATTCAGCTGTGCCTAGAACAAACCTAATCACTAATCCCAAGGAGCTCTGGAGAATGAATAGCTTTACAGAGTTATTCCACCTTGAGATAAAGGGCAGCCCCTTTGTATCTCATATTAAGCCATCTCTGTGTGTGCCACACATCCATGGGGAAGGCACAGACTCCCAGATATTTCCAAGGTAGGTGGCTTTCATTTGCTGAGGAAAAGTATGAGCAGAAGGGTCCAGCTGTGACCTCTTAGCAGCTAACACTCCCTGTAGCTGAGGGAAGGACACCTTGCTTGGTAAAGAGAATCTAAGTGGGACTTCCATAGCACTCCTCTATTTCCATAAGATGTATAGCATATTGTTAATAGCAAAATTCTACAGTCATTTCTGCTTTGATAATTAGAACAAAACTCTACCGATGTTTATTTTGCTTCTTGATCAATTGGTAACATCAAGTATACCAGTAGGCTGTTTCTACCCTCACCAGATCCCAAAAGTGTGACTTCTTGTTGGACATAGTGGTTGTAGGCTATTATCCAGGCATATTTGTATAGATATCTCTTCCTTTGGTATCTCCTGTAACTTCCTACTAATTTTGAGGAATCTGAACTTGCTCTCAGATCTCATTTGGTCAACATTTCTGCATTAAGAAAAGTCTTAGGGTGGGAAGGCAATTCCACTGTCTGGCGAGTTTATGTGAAACCCACCAGCCTGTTTTTAGACAGACTGTCTATACTGCACAACAACATATTTTGGGTTCAGGAACTAAAATCTTGCTTGAACCCATCTCATTCTCTTTCTAAAAAGCCATTTTCTAGCAATTCCCTTTATACCTGTGGCTACACTCTGTTTACTTATGGCTAACAGAGTTGGTGAGCAAAATGGCATAGTTGGAGAATACTGGATATCGAATTAGGAGACTTTAGTTGAGTTCTGGTTCATCTTAGCAGCTGTGTGAGCCTGAGTGACTCATTTTTCTATTGGCTCTTAGTTATCTTGCTTTTGGACATGGAATCTCGCTCTGTCACCCAGGCTGGAGTGCAGTGGTGTGATCTCAGCTCACTGCAACCTCCGCCCCCCAGGTTCATGCCATTCTCCTGCCTCAGCCTCCCGAGTAGCTGAAACTACAGGCACCCGCCAAGTACAGCCAGCTAATTTTTTGTATTTTTAGTAGAGATGGGGTTTCACTGTGTTAGCCAGGATGGTCTTGATCTCCTGACCTCGTGATCCACCTGCCTCGGCCTCCCAAAGTGCTGGGATTACAGGCATGATCAGTTATCTTTTTTTATAAAATTGATTCATACTACCTGCTGTGGGCCCCCTCACAGGGTCTTGGTATGATCAAGTGAGAAAATATACTAAATGGCCTTCTAAAACCTTGTCCCATGGTAAATTATTAACATTATTGTTCTTGTAGTTGTTAGTATATATACCTTTGACTGTCTCTAGTCTTATGATTTTGGTTGATGTGTGGTATAGCCCAAAATCATTACCTAGAAGAATACCTGTGAAAGCCAGAGCAGTGAGCAGTGGCTCTACCTTTGCCCAAGCGTCTGTTCTTAGCTGTACAGTGGCCCATTTTCCTCTACCTCTGACATCCCAATAATTCCTCTGGGGTTACAGAGGCAGATATTTTCTCAGGCTCTACAATAGACTCACTAAAGAAAGACCAATGGAGAGATTCAACAAGATGACTGTCTGAGGTCCCGTTACCTAAAGTCTTTTTTCCCTGAAGAAACTATCATCAGAGTGAACAGGCAACCTATAGAATGGGAGAAAATTTTTGTAATCTACCCATCTGACAAAGGGCTAATATCCAGAATCTACAAAGAATGTAAACAAATTTACAAGAAAAAAATAAAACGACCCCGTCAAAAAGTGGGCAAAGGATATGAACAGACAGTTCTCAAAAGACGACATTTATGCAGCCAACAGACACATGAAAAAATGCTCATCATCACTGGCCATCAGAGAAATGCAAATCAAAACCACAATGAGATACCATCTTACACCAGTTAGAATGGCGATCATTAAAAAGTCAGGAAACAGCAGGTGCTGGAGAGGATGTGGAGAAATAGGAACACTTTCACACTGTTGGTGGGACTGTAAACTAGTTCAACCATTGTGGAAGATAGTGTGGTGATTCCTCAAGAATATAGAACTAGAAATACCATTTGACCCGGTGATCCCATTACTGGGTATATAACCAAAGGATTATAAATCATGCCACTATGAAGACACATGCACACATATGTTTATTGTGGCACTATTCACAATAGCAAAGACTTGGAACCAACCCAAATGTCCATCAATGATAGACTGGGTTAAGAAAATGTGGCACATATATACCATGGAATACTATGCAGCCATAAAAAAGGATGAGTTCGTCTCCTTTGTAGGGACATGGATGAAGCTGGAAATTATCATTCTGAGCAAACTATCACAAGGACAGAAAACCAAACACCGCATGCTCTCACTCATAGGTGGGAGCTAAACAATGAGAACATTTGGACACAGTGTGGGGAACATCACACACCAGGGCCTGTTGTGGGGTAGGGGCTGGGGGAGGGATAGCATTATGAGAAATGCCTAATGTAAATGATGAGTTGATGGGTGCAGCACACCAACATGGCACATGTAGACGTATGTAACAAACCTGCATGTTGTGCACATGTACCCTAGAACTTAAAGTATTAAAAAAAAAATAGGGAAAAGATTGTGGAAAAAAAAAAGCCATCCAACTTTATCCAAGACTAGCTTTCCAGAGAAACAGCATTATTCTCCTACACCAGTGAAGATGATTTCAAAATTCATTAAAATCAGTAAGTTAACTTCAAAAATACTTACATAGTTTATTGCTTTTAATGCAAAGGTTAGCTATTTCTTTCAGAGCTTTTCTAGAATCCTCCAGTACCATCATATCTGAAATATACACAGGACACTGCACTCACTGGTAGAAGCTATGGGCATTGGCTTATTGAAGGTACCAAAATGTATTGAAGGTACTGAAATGTACCATGTGTGTGGGAGTATAGGGGATCAGCTGCCCAAAGTTCTTGGCTCACCTTTGTTTGGATATAGATTATTGAACCTATTGTATTTATCGATAGCTCAAACATTTATTGGCCACATTGGGTATATAAAGGGCCTTGACCTAGGTGAAAGGATATAATCCCTATACTGAAAGAATTACACTCTAGGAAATAGGCCTAGAAAGAGAAAGCATAGGAGGAGAACACAAGGATGGTGAGCAGGGAGGAAGACTGTGCTGAATGGGGGCTGGATATCGTTAGTTAGGACATACCAGATCATTAGGCTGCTGGTCTGTTACACAGGGCTCTTTGGGAGTCTTAGAAGGGTGGCATGTTAGAACATGGAGGATATTATCTGGTTTTGAAGGCAAATGGATAGATCAAATAAAGGGGTTTATTTCTGTTACTGAGGTTATATAAAACCTTGCCACTCAGAGTGTGGGCCACAGCAGCATTGGTATCACCTGGGAGGCTAAATAGACATGCAGGATTTTAGGCCCCACTCCAGAGGCACTGACTCTCATTTTAAAAAATATGGCAAGTGACTGCACATCCTGCTTGATAAACACTGCTATGAAGAATACAAAAAGCATAAAACAGGAGTATCTTCCTTAAGGAGACGAGGCAATGGAGCTATTGGAAACTTAATATTTCTGTGAACCAGTTTTATAACAATGAAAGGAACCAGTCTCCACCTCTAGCCTCTATGCTTCTAAAACCGAGGTTATTTGATGCCTTTTGGAAGACTTTCCTTTACCCAGGGCTCTTGGTTCCAACCCTTACTGAAGATAGGAGCTCTCATCAATGTACTGCGACTCAGCAACAATGCCCACCTGCCTTTATCTACATATGCACATGTGCAATCTGTATCCAGACCTCTTTTGGGGTCTGGCTGGGCTTCTACCTTGTTTCCTTGCATCTCAATCTTAGTCATAATAAATGGGCCCTCTCTTGTCAGTCTTACCATTGCCAATTGCTCCACTAAAGACTGAAGTTTGTGATGATTCTAGTATTAAGTCTTTCCTGTTGAGAGATCTCCCAGATACTTCCTAGATTTCAAAGGATCACCTAGTTAGAGATTCCTCATTGCAATATTTTCTGATCCCCTTAATACCTTTCTTAGACACCCAATACCAACATCTTGCACTTAGTTATTTATTATTTATTTATTGATTTAAGATGGAGTCTCCCTCTGTCACCCAGGCTGGACCGTGCAGTGGCACGATCTTGGCTCACTGCAACCTCCACCTCATAGGTTCAAATGATTCTCCTGCCTCAGCCTTCTGAGTAGCTGGGACTAAAGGTGAACATCACCACCATGCTCAGCTAATTATTTTGTGTTTTTCAGTAGAGACAGGGTTTCACCATGTTGTCCAGGCTGGTCTTGAACTCCCAACCTCAAGTAATCTACCTGTCTGTGCCTCCCAAAGTGCTGGAATTACAGCAATAGTCACCACACCCGGCCCCACCTTGCTTTTATTATGACGTATTGTTCTCTTACTCTTCATTATTATGTCTTACTCTCAGTACTTAATATAATTTTACTTTAAAGAAATGATGGAAGAAGAGTTTGTTTCCAGCATGGCTTAGTAAGCCCTTACCAGACTGAACTTTAGTTTACAGCTATACACTCTGGACAAAAGACAAAAGCGGCTACCCTGAAGGCTCAGGATACTGAACAAAAGCAGGCAAATTTTGGGGTAAAGACAAAAAAAAGGCTGTAATAGGGAAGTTTTCTGTTTTGACAGTTTTTAGCATGAGGGAAGACTGTAGCCAGCAGTGCTTGAGCACCAAAACTCTGATAGAAAGCCCACAAATTTTCTGGCATGAAGAACCAGACAACAGAGTTCAGAGGACTCACGGTTGCTGAAAAAGTGAGAGAAGAGGTCAGCCATGATGGCTAATGCCTGTAATCCCAACACTTTGGGAGGCCAAAGCAGGAGGATCACTTAAGTCTAGGAGTTTGAGACCAGCCTGGGCAATATAATGAGACCTCATCTTTACAAACAATTTAAGAAAATTAGCCAAGCGTGGTGGTGCATGCCTGTAGTTCCAGCTACTCGGGAGGCTGAGGTGGCAGGATTGCTTGAGTCAGGGAGGTTGAGGTGGCAGTGAGCTGTGATTAAGCCACTGCACTCCAGCCTGGGTGACAGAGCAAGACTCTGTCTCAAAAAAAGAAAATAAAAAGTGAAAAAGAGTCCTGGAAAGGAGAATATGAGAGAGGTGAAGCTTTTGATTCTTTGTGCAAACTCTTTTCAAATCACAGACTGACCCCAGAACCACTCATGCACAGAGCAGACCCAAACCACCCTACTAAGGATAAAGAGACTTAGCTGAGATTTGAACTGCCACCCTGAGACAGAGTTTTCTATTTGAGTCCAACCAATTTAATTGCATTCCAAAACAAAAAGTAGCAACACTTTTGAGAGAAACATAATAGAATCCATGGTCTTCACAGCATAGCAGTCACAATGGCCAAGATATAATCCAAAATTACTTGACATTTGAAGGACTAGAAAAGTTGATTCATTCCCCAAAGAAAACACAATAAGCAGAGGACATACTCAAGGTGGCTTAGATGTTGACAATAGCAGATAGAGACTTTAAAGAAGCTGTTATAGCTATGCTCAGTGAGGGAAAGAAAAACATGCTCAAAAGTATGTAGAAACTTATAAAGTATGGAAGAGGGCAAAATAGAAAATCTCGAACTAAGATGAGAAATATATAAAATTTTAAAATTACTAGATAGGCTTAACATCTGAACAAAAGTGATAGGTGAAAGAGGCAGTGAATTTGAAAATAGATCAATACAAATGATCCAATATGAAAAACAGAGGGAAGAAATATTATAAAAGCAAAACAAAACAGAACAGAACAACAACAAAAAGCACTTAACAAAGCCAAGGGCCCCATGGAATAATATAGAGAAAGCAAACATACATGTAATTAGAGCCTCAGAAGAAGAGGGAAGAGATAATGGGGAAGAAACGTGTTTTAAATAATAAGAGCTGAAAATAACTTGTTTGGTGAATCACAAATTTACAGATACAAGAAGCTCAGTTAACTCTAAGGAAGAACCATAAGAAATTAATGCAAAGTCAAATTTCTGAAAACTGAAGATAAAGAGAAAATAATTGCTTATTTCTGTCTTAGATTTACCTTTTGCTTCTTGCATTTTAAAGGCCTTTCATTTGGTACATAGACATTTATTATTGTTTTATGTGCCTTTTCAAATTATAAAACGTGTCTCTTTATCTCTAGTAACACTTTCTCAAAATCTATTTTGTCTAATGTTAACCTAGCTATGCCAGTCGTTTTATGCTTATGGTTTGCATTACACATGTTTTTCTATCCTCTTATTTTCAACCTATACTTTAATGTTCAAAGTGCATATGCTGTAGACAGTACATAGTTGAATCTTGCTTATTTTAATCTCATCTAGCACGCTCCTCCCTTTAGTTACAGCTCTTACTCCATTAACGGTTGATGTAATTATTGGTATAACTGGGGCTGAAAAGAGGATATAGCTGTCTAATTTCTCCTGGAGATTTCCAACCCTTAAAAAAATTATTATTATTATTATTTTTGCCCAATTCTGCATCTCTATCATGTGAAGAACCCATGTGTTAATTTTCTGTTTTTCTGGGGTCCTTCAGTAGGAATTGACTTACATTTTGTCAAAATCTTTCTGCAGGTTTAGGTTTTAGTTTCTTCATTCTGGTAAATTAGCTTTTATTATAATATCTGCTTTCCTTCTTCCAAATAAATGTTAACACTTTGTTCAACAAATAATTATTACATGCCTCCTCTACATCAGGCATTGTGTTAGATGTTTAAATCCAGCAGAAATAAAGTTCCTGAACACCTGAAGCTTAAATTAAAATGAGGGAGACAGAAAACGAAGCCATAAAAATATGATATGGTTTACGGCATGTTAAGTAGGATAGAAATAAGCAGGGTAATCAAGGTAGGGAGTGGAGATTTGGGCTGCTGCTTTCTACCGGGTAGACAGGCAGGTCTCTGATAAGGTGTCCTTTCTCATCTGCCATTTTTTCCTGTTTGCTGTAACATTTGGAATTTTTAGTTTTTGAAAAATTCTTCATAGTAATTTTAATGAGATTCGGGGAGAAGAACAAAGGTAAATACGTATGTTTAATCCACTAAGATTAACGGAAATGTTAACTGCACTTTCTAGCACAGTTGTTCATCTCCTTGTTCTTCTGCAGGTCTGTTCAGCTAAATAGACAAAAAATTTAGATATTTCTAACCAGACTGAGTTTCAAGCCAGATCCCACCGTTTAGAGTTTCTCTAATCCCCTGAGTTCTTTGCCACAGGCAACCAAATTCAATTGCCAGATATTACTCTAAAAGCACACAATACATTTTTCAAATATAATTTAACATTTTGAAATCAGTGTTCCTATAATACTATCAAGCTCTTCATATTTTCTTAATCTTGCAAATAATTCTACATGGAACGCTGGTATACAGTCTGCCCAGCATTGTTATCTAACCTATCTAAATGCAAGATTCTATTGTGGAGTTTAAGGGTTTTTTTTTTTCCTTCCAAGTATTTAGCATTTAAATTTCTGGGATGAATGGCTTACTCCTATTGCTTTCTCATTATAGGTCTCCTATGGAAAATGAATTCTGTTATATGTTCAGCAAACACTCATTATTTTTAGCTCTTTCCTAAGGGACAGTAAGTTACCATGAAGAGGGCACATTAAGATGATGTATAAATCAATGGCATCGTTATAAATAGGACAGTAATGAGATGTCAGGCTTTAATAGCCTGAAGACCACGTAATACGAAAGTTAACAGCAGGAGAGCAATGAAATCTTATATCTGCTTCTTATTCTGAAGAAAAATAAAAAATTACATGTTAAAGCTGCAGCTTCGAAGAATTCAAATAGCATTTCTCTTTGTGTTAAAACATATCTTTTTGGAAATTATCTTTAAAGTAACAGGACACTACACCATAGGCTTTGGTTATTGATGGTGAAATATGTGCATTTTACTGCAGTGAGTTCCAGGCTTAATGCCAGCTGATAATTTGCTCATTTTCTTAAAAAATATTTATTCCATGCCTCCTTTCACTGGTCCCTGTTGGAGCAATGGGAAAAAAATAAAAATATTTTTTCCTCTCCTTTTTTTTTTTTTTTTTTTTTTTTTTTAGCTTATACTAAAACGGAAGAGAAATGAATTGATCATTACAAGACTCTGTGGTAGATGGTACAAGTAAAGATACTCAGTCCCAGGAGAGCCTAACCTTTTCTTTAGAAGTCAGGCAAAGCATTGTTGAGTTTCCAGAGAAGTAAGGGCATAATGCATTGATTGAAGGCATTCTAGAAGCACTAAAGTTCCACAATGGCAGAGACTGAGTCTGTTCATCCTTCATCGCTCCATGCTCATCACCTAGCACAGCACCTATTACTGTGGACCATTAACAAATTTTTGCAGAAGGAAGAACGAACATAGGACAAAATAGGTTTTTAATACACTGTCAAATTTTGTGTGTGTGTGTGTGTGTGTGTGTGTGTGTAACATCCTCAAAGTTATGGTAGAATAATATGTGTAAATTATTCTACCATAATTTACATAGATCCTGTGGGATCTATATTTTATTCTTTTTTATATACTCATACCTGCTATAGTAAATGAAGCATAATAGGTAACAAACAAATATGCTTCCTTTCTTGCAACTCGGCATGGAGTCAGTATCTCATGTGGATCCAGTGTGTGAGTAAGTGTATTTAAGACTCCATGAATGATTGCAATAGCCATTAAGATTAGCTACAGACAGAGCTTTTCTTGAGGCACAATTGTATGCAAGTACCAGAATAAAGGAAATGCCCTTTTGTGTTCTGTTGCTTTTCTACTTTACAGAACTTTGGAGAAAGGATAAATAGGGAGAAGTCTTCTTTGTTGATTTGCAGCTGATCTTGAGAAACTCAGGAATGTGTATGGGATTAATGATAAAAATTTTCTCTATGGGATATGTGTATTATGTTTCCAGCACTTTCTAGCATGTCTGGAGGGCAGAATATCCTCTGCTGGGATGGAAATACCACAGACTTACTCATGTGTATGGAAATAATTATTTAGGAAGTTAAATTTAAAGGACTCCTGATAGCATTTTTGATCTTCTAGAACCACTAACAAAAAGGTAGAGCTACAACTTAAAGCTTTTCATAGGATTCAATTCAACTAAAGAAAATGTGCATATATACTGAGCACTCACTATGTGCAGGGCACTGCACTCAATACTACTGTCCTTTTGAGAATTTTTTTTTAAAAAGTCACCACCTCCAGAAGGATAAATTATGAGATAAGTCATTTGGCAGAATAGTAAAAACTCATACCTTTATTCAAGCTCTGGACCAAGGCACAAATCTTGCCTAGTAGGGCGAGCAGTCACTTTCAACCCTGACTTACCATTTTCATCAGATACCTTTGTGTGCTGTACAAAGTGTATAAGCTTTGTGTAGCAGCTCTGACTGTTTTGGGAACACAGAATGCAAAAACGGAAGGAGACCAGTCCCTGACATCCAAGTACTCACATCCTAGTAGGGAGCAACATACACAGCCCAACATCCAAGTGACTCTAACATAAGGCACAGAACAATAGTGTTCTAATGAGGCCCCCACACAGTTCTATAGATATCCCTAAAACAATAGGAAATCAAACAAACATTTATTCTCAAAGCAGCATGATACTTTGAGGAGGCTGTCACAGGATTTATACAGCCCAGCAACAAATATAGACATCTGGCAATGGAGTGGAACCATATGTGAAAATATGAGCAGCCTCATGACATGCAAATACTTAGATAATATTTTAATTAGAGTTTCATGGCTTTAGAAGTACAGAGCTAAAAATATATTCCATGGGGAGAGTATGAAGACATTATTTTTTTTTTTTTTTTTTTTTTTTTTTTTTTTTTTTTTTTTTTGAGGCGGAGTCTCGCTCTGTCGCCCAGGCTGGAGTGCAGTGGCGCGATCTCGGCTCACTGCAAGCTCCGCCTCCCGGGTTCCCGCCATTCTCCTGCCTCAGCCTCCCGAGTAGCTGGGACTACAGGCGCCGCCACCACGCCCGGCTAATTTTTTTGTATTTTTAGTGGAGACGGGGTTTCATTGTGTTAGCCAGGATGGTCTCGATCTCCTGACCTCGTGATCCGCCCGTCTCGGCCTCCCAAAGTGCTGGGATTACAGGCTTGAGCCACCGCGCCCGGCCATGAAGACATTATTACATGCTGTAGTAAGTGTTGGCTGAGATTGTGAACAAAGAACTACAGAAAGATTAAAACTAGTTACAGGGATTACAAATTATTTTCCAAAAAATAATGCTTCATATATTGCATAGCAAGCATACAATATATACTGGCCCCCAGAGATAGTACAGGTCCTTCAATAAAGTTTTGTTATAATGTCAATGAGAAAAAAATGATTTTTTTAATGGAGTTTTCACATTTTCCACATGTCTGTGTAGGTTTTCTCTGGGTACTCTTGTTTCTTCCCATATCTCAAAAATGTGTACGTTAGGTTAATTGGCATCTCTAAATTGTCACAGCCAGAGTGAGTGTGGGTGTATGTGTGTAAATGCATCCTGTGGTAGAATGATGTCCTGTCCATGGTTGGTTCCCCACTTGTACCCTGAGCTGCCAGGATAGGCTCTAGCCACCTGCAACCCTGAACTGGAATAACGGGGTAAATAATTATCTCATTTGTTTTTATTAATGTGTCTTAAATGTATGCATAGCTCTTTTTTATTTCAGTGTTTAATATTAGAAGTGTTTTGATGCTTACTTAGAAATTTGATGATGGTTTTGTAACCAGAAATATACGTTAGAAATTAACTCTTGTTTATAGCAATTAGCCTACGATAAAAATTGATTTTGTTGATTTTGTTCTACATTATTTCACTTCAAGTTGGAGTTTCTAAGAAGCTATCGATGATGTTGTAAGGACTTATTGTAAAGTTTACATACAAATATGTCAAGAAAAAAGATCTGTAAATAAATATCTAAAATAGACATTTTCAAGGAAATGAGAATTTCATAGCATTTGTAGTTAATGTCAAAGGTAACCCTCATTACCTCCTATGATATGATACCTGATGTTTAAATTTGAGATAGAATACTGAGATGGATGGTTATAGATCTCTCCTGGAAGGCATATCTTTGGTTCTAAGATTGATTTTATTGGTAGAAAATACCACAAGCCATCATTCTCATTCTAACAACTAAAACAATTTTGATAAGCTAAAAAATAAGTTTTTCTTTTTAATTCATCAAAGAGATACAGATATGATATAAAACAAAACCTAAATTAACTAGCTTCTAGAACATGACAGTCTTTCATAAAACAGAAGATCCATGGCTAGTCTCATCCCAGATAGACTAGTATGAGGAGGAATCTGCCATTGATTTTTTTTTTTAATGAGAAACTAGCTGAAACTTCAAGAAACTCAAAAACATGTAGACAGGCATGAAAGGTTATAATTCTAAGGAGCCCCAGGCACTGAGTGAACTTGCACCCACCCTCCAATTCTCTGTCAGGGATTCACATAGGTCTCAAGGATAGCATACTACAGGCTGGAAATGGAACAGTAGAACTGAAAGAGACACCCTCTGAAGCACATGGGGATTTACTTCAAATGCAAGTTATCCACTGTTTATAAGAGGGAAAGGGCATACAATGTAAGAGGAATCCATCTGAGGCCCTTGAGGAATTTAGATACTAAAGGCCTGGGGAAAGGGCAAAGAGAGCTGAGAGAACTGCCTTTGAGTGGGTGGCTGTGTTCTAAAGACTGGGTGCAGACCAGTAGGGAAGAGGGAGATTCACAAGGTACAGAAAGTTACCTGTCACAAGGCACCAGAAAGCAATTAGAATTCTCTAGTTACTTAATAACCTGACAGTGAGATATAATGCAGAAAAGGTGATCTCCGATGGTTAACGTAGCTGGTGACTCAACTGTAAATCATAATGAGAACTTCAGAAAGTCATCAGTCTCATATCAATAAATGACCCATGGAAAAGAAAGAAAACAATGAATAAAAGCAGAACCAGAGCTGGTATAGTAGTTGCATTATCCAACAGAACATAAAATAACTATGATTGTTTTTACTCCTTAATCTGATAAGCAACTTCAGCAAAGTGTCAGGATAAAAAAACAATGTGCAAAAATCACAAGCATTCCTATACACCAATAATAGACAAACAGAGAGCCAAATCATGAGTTAACTCCCTTTCACAATTGCTACAAAGAGAATAAAATACCTAGGAATACAACTTACAAGGGATGTGAAGGACCTCTTCAAGGAGAACTATAAACCACTGCTCAAGGAAATAAGAGAGGACACAAACAAATGGAAAAACATTCCATGCTGATGGATAGGAAGAATCAATATCATGAAAATGGCCATACTGCCTAAAGTAATTTAGAGAGTCAATGCTATCCCCATCAAGCTACCACTGACTTTCTTCACAGAATTAGGAAAAACTACTTTAAATTTCACAGGGAACCAAAAAAAAGCCGATATAGCCAAGACAGTCCAAAGCAAAAAGAACAAAACTGGAAGCATCATGCTATCTGACTTCAAACTGTACTACAAGGCCACAGTAACCAAAACAGCATGGTACCGGTATCAAAACAGATATATAGACCAATGTAATAGAACAGAGGCCTCAGAAATTACATTACACATCTACACCCATCTGATTTTTGACAAACCTGATGAAAACAAGCAATAGGGAAAAGATTTCCTATTTAATAAATGGTGTTGGGAAAACCGGCTAGCCACATGCAGAAAACTGAAACTGGACCCCTTCCTTACACCTTATACAAAAATTAACTCAAGATGGATTAAAGACTTAAAAGTAAAACCCAAAACCATGAAAACCCTAGAAGAAAGTCTAGGCAATACCCTTCAAAACATAGGCATTGGCAAAGACTTAATGACTAAAACACCAAAAGCAATGGCAATAAAAGCCAAAATTGACAAGTGGGATCTAATCAAACTAAAGAGCTTCTGCACAGCAAAAGAAACTATCATCAGAGTGAACAGGCAACCTACAGAATAGGGGAAAGTTTTTGCAATCTATCCATATGACAAAGGGCTAATATCCATAATCTACAAGGAACTTAAACAAATTTACAAGAAAAAAACAAACAATACCATCAAAAACTGGGTGGAGGATATGAACAGACACTTTCCAAAAGAAGACATTTATGTGGCCAAAAAACATGAAAAAAGTTCATCATCACTGGTCATTAGAGAAATGCAAATGAGATACCATCTCACACCAGTTAGAATGGCGGTCTTTAAAAAGTAAGGAAACAACAGATGCTGGAGAGGATGTGGAAAAATAGGAACACTTTTACACTGTTGATGGGAGTGTAAATTAGTCTGACCATTGTGGAAGACAATGTGGTGATTCCTCAAGGATCTAGAACCAGAAATACCATCTGACCCAGCAACCACATTACTGGGTATATACCCAAAGGATTATAAATCATTCTACTTTAAAGACACATGCACATGTATGTCTATTGTGGCACTATTCACAATAGCAAGGACTTGGAACCAATCCAAATGCCTTTCAATGACAGACTGGATAAAGAAAATGTGGCACATATACACCATGGAATACTATACAGCCATAAAAAATGATGAGTTCATGTCCTTTGCAGGGACGTGGATGAAACTGGAAACCATCATTTTTAGCAAACACAGGAACAGAAAACCAAATGCCACATGTTCTCACTCATAAGTGGGAGTTGAACAATGAGAACACATGGAAACAGGGAGGAGAACATCACATACTGGGGCCTGTCGAGGGGTGGGGGGCAAGGGGAGGAATAGTATTAGGAGAAATACCTAATGTATATGTCAGGTTGATGGGTGCAGAAAACCACCATGGCACACATACCTATGTAACAAACTTACACATTCTGCACATATATCCCAGAACTTAAAGTATAACAATAATTTAAAAAAAGAATCTAGAAGGCAACAACAGCAAATCGTCATTTCCACCCTATCCATTAAGAAAACAAATACAAATTTTAAAAATAAAAAAATTAAAGACATCAGACAGCTGTGGACGAAAATACTATAAAGAAACTAAATGTGGGTATAGGAAAAGCCCTTTCTCGGTAACAGAGATTGGTGGCTTCTTTCATCATCTGGGCCATGTGCTGAATCTGAGCATAGGGGAATGGATCATGGGTCTGAATTGGGTAGGCAGAGGAAGAAGTCTATAGTATGTTAATGCTTACAGATCTACTGGAACACCCAGAGGGTAGGTCTTACCTTAAGATCATTTGCAGTCAGGTGAATGAAAACTAAGTTAAGCTGCCACTCATTTCTGACCGAGTTCCATTCTTTATTAGATCAAAAAGATTAGCCTTTCACTCTAGCTGCCTTCCAAGGAAAGGGCAATGCTCTCTCAGAAGAAAAACTACCAACTTCAGTATCTATGATTTTTTTATACACGATGTTTGCCATGCAATCAAAAAATTATGAAGCATACAAGAAAGCAGGAAAACATGATACATAATCAAGCATAAAAACAACTGTCAATAGGTGCAGACACAAGAAAAGCATACTAGAATTACAGATAATTTAAAAATTATTATAATATATGTTAAATAAAATAAAGGAAAACAAGGACAAAATAGATACATTATTAGTAAGTTTATTGGAGAAATTGGTTCTCTGAGAAGAATATAATAAATATTTTGGAACTGAAAAGTGCTATATCTGAAGTTAAGAATGTGTTGGATATAGTGAATAGTACAATAGATACATAAGAAGAAAGGTTCATTGCATAATGTATAATAGACATTATACAAACTGAAGCACAAATAGCTAAAAGCATGTCTAAAACCAACAAAGGAATACCGTGTAACTCTGTCAATAGTCTGACAAATGTGTAACTAGAATCCCTGAAGACAGGAACAATGGAGTAAAGCAATATTTTACCTCAGATGGGAGGACAGAGATTCAGAAACAAGTAATAAAAACTTACAATGATAAATATGTCAGAACATATAAAAGACTATTTTATTTAATTATACCAATATTGACTGTTTAAAATAACTACATTCATGTGTTTTAGGGTTTATATAGACAAAAGTAATATATATGACAACTATAGTACATAAAGTGGAGAAGGATACTGTTTTGTACTTTGTTGTAAGGTTTTTATATTGTTTATAAAATGGTAAAACACTAAAAAATATCAGAGTTTAGTCCTCAAAATGAAATTATATAAAATGTTCAAACAAAACTGGAAAAGGCAGAAAAAGAGGGGACAAAAGATAAATACAACAGAAAACATTTACAAAAATGGTAGATAATAATACAACTATATTAATAATCGCTTTTAATGTAAATGATTTAAATAGAGAAATGAAAAGACAGATTGACGAAATGGATAAAATATGACAAAACTGTGTTTTGTCTACAAGAAACCCAGTTTAATTATAGAGACGGGCTAAAACTAAAAGGATGGGGAAAGATGAACTAACAGTCTGACACTATCAAAAGAAAGCTAGAGTGGCCCTAATTTAGACAAAGCAGAATTCAGAACAAGGAAAATTATCACAAATAAGAGATTACATAATGATAAAAGGCAAATTCTCCAAGAAGAAATAATCTTAAACACATACGTACCCAACAGCATTGTGTCTAAGTGCATGAGGCAAAAATTGATAGAACTGAAAAGAGAAAAAGACAAATCCGCTGTCATAGTTGGAACTATCAAAAACCCTCTTTCTGTAATTGATAGATCATGTTGATTAAAAAAATAAAAATACAGTTGATCTGATCAGTGCTATTAATCAACTTGATCTAATTGATATTTATAGAATACTCTTCCCCCAGAGGAATATTCTTTTACCTCCAGCGATTTCATAGATCATTAAACAAGACAGACCACATTCTCTGCTATAAAACACAACTTAAATTTAAAAGAATAGAAATTATACAAAGTATTTTCTCAGATCACAATGGACTTGAACTAGAAATCAACAATGGAAAAATAGCTGGACAATCTCAAAATATAGGAAAGTTAAATAATACACTTCCAAATAACAAGTGAATCAGATAGGAAGTCTCAAGGGAAGTTAAAACAACACTTTGAATAAAGTGAAAATACTACATAACACAACATACCAAAACTTACGGAATATATATAAAAGCAATGCTAAGATGGAAATGTATAGTTATCAACATATTAGAAAGGAAGAAAGATCTCAAATCAACAACTTAACTTTACAGCTTGAGGGACGAAAAAAAGAAGAACAAAGCAAACCCAAGACTAGCAGAAAGGAGGAAATAATAAAGATTAGAGCAGAGAATGAAAAATAGTAGAGACAATTCAGTAAAAGCAAAAAGATCAACAAAACTGACAAACTATTAGCTGGACTGTCAAATTAAAGAGAGAGAAGACCCAAATAACTAAAATCAGAAATGAAAGTAGGGACCTAAGAAATAAAGAGGGTTAAAAGAGAATACTATGAGCAATTATACACCAATAAATTAGATAACCTGGATGAAATAAATTCCCAAAAATACACAAACTACCTAAACAGATTAAAAAAGCAAAGGAAAATCTCAGTAGATCTATAACAAATAAAGAAATAAAATTGGTCATCAAAAACCTCCTAACAGAGTCGGGAACCAGATGATTTCATTGATGAATTACTATCAAACACTTAAAAAAATTAACACAAGTCTTTCTTAAGCTCTTCTAACAAACTGAAGAGGCAGGAACACTTTCTAACTAATTTATGAGGCCCACATTACTCTAACATCAAAATCAGATAAAGACATCACAAGAAAATAAAATTATAGATGAGTAACACTTGTGAGTATAAATGTAAAAGTTCTTAACAAAATATTACCAAACTGAACTCAATAGTATATTAAAGGGATTGTACACTGTGGCCAAATGGGATTTATCTCAGGAATTCAAGGATCATCCAATGTATGAAAATCAATCAATGTATCACATGACATTAATAGTAGAAAGAGTGGGGGGAAAGCACATGATAATCTTAATCGATACAAAAAAAGATATATGACAATATCCAATGCTCTTCTATCATTAAAAAATACTCTCAGGAAACTAGGAATATAAGTAAACTTTCTGAACACAATAAAGGGAATTTATTAAAAAAAAATTCTCAGCTAACATTAAACTCAATCGTTAAAGACTAAAAGCTTTGCCCCTAATTAGAAACATAACAAGGATACCCACATTGACTAATGCTGTTCAACGTTGTACTGGAAGTTCTAGCCAGAGCAATTAGACAAAGAAAAGAAATAAAAGCCATTTAAGTTGAAAAGAAGGAAGTAAAACTATCTCTGTTTACACATAACATGGTCCTATATGTAAGAAATCCCAAATAATCCACAATAAAGCTACTAAAGCTAATAAATTAATTCAACAAAGTTGTAGGGTACAAGATCATTACACAAACATTAGTTGTGTTGCTGTACATCTGCAATAAAGAACCCAAAAAAGAAAATGAAGAAAACAATTCCATTGAAATAGTATGTGAAAAAATTAAATAGCTAGGAATAAATTTGACAAAGGAGATATACACTGAAAACTACAAAATATTGCTCAAATAACCTGAAGGAGCCCTGAATAAATACAAAGACATCCTGTATTCATGAGTAGGAAGACTTATTAAGATGTCAATACTTCCTAAAGCTATCTACAGATTCAATGCAATTTCTACACGAAAATTCCAACAGTCTTATTACAGAAATGGAAAAGTCAAATTCAAATTTATATAGAGTTGAAATGGACCCCAGTGGTTATTTGGAGCCCATTTCAACTTCATACAAATCTTGAAACAATCTTGAGACATAAGAACAAAGTTTTACATTATATATGCTTTTGTCACCACAATACAAAATTTCAACTTTTTTTGGAGCAAAAATCTCAAACATTTAACCAAAGAAAACAAAAGAATGGCCACTAAGCACATGAAAAGATGTTCAACATCATGTATCTTCAGATAAATGCAACACAAAGCTATAATGTGAAATCATTCCACAACCACTTGAAGACTAAAATCAAAGTCTGACAACACCAAATGCTGACGAGGATGCACAGCTATTAAAACTTCCGAACATTATTGGTGGGAATGTGGAAAGGTACAACCACTTTGATGAACTATTTTCCAGATTCTTATAACATTAAACATACATCTATCCCATCACTTAGCAATTCCACTCCTATAAACATACCAGAGAGAGGCAGGCATGTCTTCAGAATATGACTTTTACAACAATGTCATTTCACTGACCTGATGTCCTTTGATGAAAAAAGTTAATTTTGATAATGTCCAATTTATCTACATTTCTTCTTTTGTTGCTCATGTTTTGGTGTCATATCTTAGAATGTATTGCCAAATTCAAGGTCATGAAGGTTGATGGATAAAATAATAAAGGTCATGAAGCTTGATGGTAAAAATAGATAAATTTGGCCTTGCAAATTTGTACATACACTTTAATAACAAAGAATGTGACTTTAAATTTTTTGAAGATGCACAGGAACATGGCTTGAACTATTCAGACTTTGTAGTTGCCTTTGAAAATCTATTGGCTAGTATTCCATGGTGTATATGTGCCACATTTTCTTAATCCAGTCTATCACTGATGGACATTTGGGCTGATTCCAAGCAGCCATAAAAAAGGATGAGTTCGTGTCCTTTGTAGGGACATGGATGCAGCTGGAAACCATCATTCTCAACAAACTATCGCAAGAACAGAAAACCAAACACCACATGTTCTCACTCATAGGTGGGAATTGAACAATGAGATCACCTGGACACGGAAAGGGGAACATCACACACTGGGGCCTACTGGGGGGAGTGGGGAGCGGGGAAGGATGGCATTGGGAGTTATACCTGATGTAAATGACGAATTGATGGGTGCAGCACACCAACATGGCACATGTATACATATGTAACAAACCTGCACATTGTGCACATGTACCCTAGAAGTGTAATTAAAAAAATAAAAGAAAGAAAATCTATTGGAACCATAGATAATTGTTTCAAATGGACTATATGTACATTTTATTTTTACTATCAAGCTTATCATATTGAGTTTAAATTTTAAAAATTAATGCAAAGGACCACCAGAAAGCCTTTCCTTTTATAGAACACTGCTTCTCATTCACATCTTCCAATGAAGTGCTGATTATTGTTTTGAATTCTTCTTGATATTAGATTATTTAGGAAAGATGATGGTGAAAAGGGGAAAGGTGAAGAAAATACTCATTTGGCTTTCTTGAAAATCTGTGTCAGGTCATTGCCTCTACGATGATGTGGTTTAGTTACCACATAAAAAAGGACCTGGAGCTGGGGCCATTATATTCTGCTATACTGCTAACTTGTTGGTTAATGAAGCAAATAAGATAATCTCTTATCCAAACTTATTACCTCCAGCTATGAATAAATCCAGTTTCTTTGGGAATGAGGCTGGATAATCTCTGAGTCCATACTCTAACCTGTGAAACCTAAGTATTTATTTAGGAAAATTTTTATTTCTATCCCAGGATTAGGGAATCAAACTTCTTCAGATAATTATTAATGCCTATATGTCTCAACTTTGGCTAGACATTTTAAACTGGTGAAAAAAATCCATGAAAATTATATTAAGATCCCAACCCTCATTAGTTAACAATCTAGCTTAGGCTAGACATGTAATATGAAGTGGTGAGGAGGATAAACAAGTGGTAAAACAAGATACGCAAATATTAAACAGTTAACAGTGTATAAGTAGACATAATTAAATGAAAAAATACAGCATCCAGACAATAAAGCGCTATAGGAAGTGAGGAAGAGAAGAGATCACTGGGAGTTACAAATACATTTTCTCCCTTAATGAAAGCAGTGTTTTGGTGAGTGTGTGTGTGGGTGGAGATGGGGTAAGAGGACACTGCAGTGCTCTTTTTTCTTATTGATTACTTACAATAGCCAATAGTATCATTCTCATTTAGTAAGTGAGGAAACTCACTCAGGTTAAATGACTTACCTAGGAGCACAAAACTTGTAAGAGTAAAATAAGGATTTTAACATAGGTCTTCTTGATTGCAAAATGTTAACCCTTATATATGGTCCTTTGAATTCTCCCAATCCAGATATCTGGGGCCTGTGGTATTTTGCACTCTGAGTGATAATTCAGAAATAGTGTCAAGAACACCCAAGGCACATGTAACTATCAGGAGTTATTCAAGGATACAAGGCCAATACATTACTCTATTTGCAGAAAACCTGGTGGTTGTATTGGTTTTTGGATAACTAATGAGAAAAACTACTTCTTTTTTTCTCTCTGTAATCTCCCAGGCAGTTAATGACATGAGCACCTGCCCCACTCCTCAGGTCACAGGGTCTCAGGTAAATTCAGACTTTGTAGTTGCCTTTGAAAATGTTCTCTTTAGGCACGGACTAAAGAGGATGAACTCTGGTATGTGCCAAATCATCAAACTATTTAAATCAGTGAAAATTTATCAGGCATCTACTCTATATTCCCTCTACATCCCCTTGGTACCTTGTACAGTGTCTGAAACAACAATAATTCATTGGTATGTTGAAGCTAACTTAATCTCATGAGTCAATTGCTAAATTTTCAAGTTTTGTGAGCTGGTTAAACACAATCACTGTAAAAAATTAAATTATTTAAACTTATAAATAAGTTATATTTTAAAAAGTTTAAAAATCATTTCCTAATCATTTTCCTAGATTTTACTATTATCTGTGTTCTTGAGGTTATTTATAACTATTGAATCTCTATAGTGAAAATAGAATTGTGCTACTATGCATCTCTTCCCAACGTTGTATTGAGTGACATTATTTCAGTAGTTTAAAATCAGCCAGGGTGGGAGTGTTTACACCATGGAAATAGGCAAACACAACAAATATTCATTTTTGACTGTCCAGATTTAAGAAAGTAATGAAGAAAATGTTATGATGCAGATTAACCTTGAAAGTATGTCATGTCTGTAACTGATACATTGTAAATAGCACAAAAGATTGAGAAAATATTATTCTAAACTATTACCCAAATCAGCAAAGAAGTCATTCATATCATTGAAAAATAAGTTCTCACATACATCTACCTTGTTTCACGTTTATTTTGCTTACTAACACAAAATAGCAAATTTGGTCTGATCTAGCAATCCCACTTCTGGAAATAAACCCAAAGGAAATGAAATTAGTTTGTCAAAGAGATATGTGCACTCCCACATTCCTTGCAGCATTATTCACAATAGCCAAGATACAGAATCAACGTGTGTACATCATCGAATAAATGGATGAATAAAATGTGGTATACATACACAGTGGAACACTATTCAGCCTTAAGAAAAAAGGAAATCTGGTTATTTGTGACAACATGGATGCATCTGAAGGACATTAAGTTAAGTGAAATAAGTCAAGCACAGAAACACAGATACCATATGATTGTACTTACATGTAGAATTTTAAAAAGTTGAACTCATAAAAGTAGAGAGTAGAATAGTGGTCACCAAGGTTTGAGGATAGGAGGTGGAGATTCTAGAGATGTTGGTCAAAGGATACAAAATTCAAGTAAAATAGGCAGAATAAGTTTATGAAATCTATTGTACAACATGGTAACTATAGTTAATAGTAATGTGTTGTATTCTTGCAAATTGCTAAGAAACTAAACTTTGAGTGTTCTCACAAAAAGCAAAAAGAAAAAATAGAAATAACACTTGTTTTTCAATTGCAAGTGTAGTTTGGTTATGGATACAAGAGTTTGGCAAAAATCAAAGTACTTTTGACAATAGGCGATATGAAATTCGTAATAAAGTTATATATTTTATTGTTTGTAGATTATTTGTCATATACTCTATACATCAGTAAAATTTATAATAAACTTATATGTATATACACAAGTGTGTATATATAAGCACATATCTCTCTATATATCTGTATCTATTTATAGATATATAGCTATTTTTTATATGTATAGATAGACATACATTTTTTTCCTCCAGAGAGACAGTTGTTCATTACTTATTAGCACACTATTAGGTAAAACCCAATCTTAACCCTCAAAACAGATATAAGGTAAGGGCATAAAACTATATGTCATATTAAAGAAACCAATGTTTTGAGGTTCCAATGAGAGAGAGAGAAAGAGAGGAGACAGAGAGAGAGAGAAACGTCCAATTGAAAGAATCAAGACCAATATAAATACATGAAGATAATGGCCTTTTGGATTGATTTTTTAAGGACAGGCCAGAATTTATAGGCAGAGTCCAAACACAGAGGACTTGAGCAAAGCTGCCAGGGCAGGAAGTAGTAGGATTTCTGTATCAGTAAGGGTTCTTTTGTTGCAAGAACAGAAACTGATTTTGCAGAATTTAAGTGTAAAGAAATGGATCAGGCAGAGAATCTCTGGGAAGGCTGAAGGGCCAAGCTAAGAGGCAATGCCAAATAATACTACAAACAGCCTCAGCACATTTGGCATGGCAAAATATATATGGCTGCAGCAGGCACAATTGCCACTGCTATCCTCAAAACCAGATCTTGTATATAACACATGGCTCTCAGAGAAAGTTTTTTCCAACTCTTTCTCCTTTTGAAGTCCAGAGTGAGTCTCAGATTAGTGGAATCTGAGTCATAGGCCATACTGTGATATCAGTGTGAACTGGGAAATAAAGTCAATTTCAACTTCAATAAATAAAAATAGATTCTATTTCCCATACAGATTCTTAGGGTGGGAAGTTCACCCAGCATAGGAAATATTTTCAGATACAGCAAATTAATTGAGTAAACATTTATTAAATACATATTATTTGCTAGGCAATGTGCTACATACTGGTGATTCCAATGAATGAGGCAGCTTGTGAATTCAAGGTGCTCACTTTTAGAAGCAGAGATAGACATATGTATAAATAACTAGAATGCAATATGGTCAGCTTCACAGTAGGAGAGATAAGCTAGGCTGGACTTTGGAATCTTTCAAGGAAAGAAATAGACAAAGAAATCATGTGAAATGAGTCTGGAAGGGTGAGTAGGGTATTTTTTGATTTGCAAAAGAGAAAAGGAAGTTTCAGGCACATTCAAGCTGTAAGTAATCCAATTTGGGGAGAACACAGGATAGTGAGAGATTATACTAGAATGTGAAGATATCGCATGAAAGAATAAAAAGAGTCATCAGGAAATCATGGAAAGTTTTTGGGGACAGATATAGAGTGATCAGAATGTGGAGCATGAACTTTAATAAGATAATACAGCAGTTGTGTGGAGGGAAGTTTAGAATCAAGAAAAGAGGCAGCAATGTCAGGAACATGGCCGTATCTCATATTCCAAACCAATAATTCAAAGAAAAGGTAATGAAGGCCTAATCTAGGATGATGGCAGAAAAATGAAGAAAAAAGTAAGGATGTAAGAAGCACTGTGAGGGATGGAGCAAGACTGTGTAATAGAAGCTTATGCTGTTTGTCCCCTTCACCCCCTGTGCCCCCACTGGAACACTGAGTTTTAACAACTACCTGCACACAAAAAGGCACACAAGAACCAAAAACCAGATACCAGCTGAGCCACAGTGGGATAGAGCAACAAGCAGGCTCTTAGGGTCAGCCAGTCTGTCTCTAGGCTCTCAAATGGCATTTCTAGATCTCCCTGGGACAGAGGGGAGCTCACTCTCCTGAAGAATGAGTCCCAGGCCTGGCAGCAATCACCATAAGCTGACAGAAAAGCCCTTGGGCTTTTAGTGAACATCGGTGTGACCTGGCAGAATCCTCCATGGACCGGTAGTGGTGGTAGCCACAGGGAGAGACTGCTGTGCCTGTAGTAAGGGAAGAGAAGAGCAGGAAGGACTTCATATTGTGGTCTGAGCACCAGCTTAGCCACAGCAGAATACAACATCAGGTGAATTGCTAAGTTTTTAAAAATCTAATCTCTGGCTCCCAGACAGCACCTCTGGAATGCCTAGGACCTGGGTGAACTTGCCACCCTGCAAGAAAGGGCCTTGAACAGGTCCCAGTGCTATGCTGGCTTAAGATCTGACCCCGCACAGTTCCAGTGGTGGTGGCCATAGGGGTGCTTGCATTACCACACCCCCAGTTCTAGGTGGGGCACAGAGAGAGAGATTTTATATATTTGAGAGTAAGTAAGGGAAAAGAACAAGAGTCTCTGCCTGGTAATCCAGAAAATTCTTCCAGATCTTACCCAAGACCATATGTTGGATAAGATCCTGGATAAGATCTTGGATCTTATCCTCTATGGTATGGCACCTCTATGAGTCTGCAAAAATCACAGTGTTATTGGGCTTGGGACTCAAGTCCCTTTGAATGTCTGGAAAGCTGTCTCAAGGACAGGCACAAATAAACCCAGACTGTAAAAGCTACAATAAATACTTAACTCTCCAATTGCCAGACAGTGAAGAACATCTACAAGCATCAACACCATGCAGGAAAACATGACCTTACCAATTAGACTAAATAAGGCACCAGAGACCAATCCTGAAGAAAGAAAGATATATGACCTTTCAGAGAGAGAATTCAAAATAGGTGTTTTTGAAGAAACTCAAAGAAATTCAAGATAGGAATTTAAAGATACTCCATGGCAATGGAAATTAAAAAAGAACAAGAGTAGCTATACTGTCAGACAAAATACATTTCAAGACAAAAACAATAAGGAGAGACAAAGGAGGTCACTATATAATAAAGGGGTCAACTCAGCAAGAGGATATCATGATTTTAAATATTTATATTCACCTAACACTGGAGCACTCAGATATATATGGCATATATTAGAACTAAAGAGAATACTCCAATACAGTAATAGCTGGAGACTTCAACACTCACTTTCAGCATTGAACAAATCTGTCAGACAAAAAAAATCAAAAATGAAACATTGGACTTAATCTAAAGGGAAAATGGACCTAATAGATATTTACAGAACTACAGAACATTACATCCAATGGTTGTAGATACACATTCTTTTCCTCAGCACATAAATCTTTCTCAAGGGTAGACCATATGTTAGGTAACAAAATAAGTCTTAAAACATTCACAGGTTGGGTGCGGTGGCTCACGCCTGTAATTCCAGCACTTTGGGAGGCTGAGGTGGGCGTATCATGAGGTCAGGAGATAGAGACCATCTTGGCCAACATGGTGAAACCCTGTCTCTACTGAAATACAAAAAATTAGCTGGGCATGCCTGTAATCCCAGCTACTTGGGAGGCTGAGGCAGGGGAAGCACTTGAACTATTCGGGAGATGGAGGTTGCAGTGAGCTGGTTTGTGCCACTGTACTCCATCCTGGTGACCACAATGGAATAAAACTAGAAATCAAGAACAAGAATAATTTTGGAAACTATGCAAACACTTGGAAATTAAACAATATGCTCCTGAATAATAAGTGGGTCAATGAAGAAATTAAGAAAGAACTTGATGTATTTCCTGAAGCAAATAATAATGGCAACACAACATACCAAAACCTAAGGGATATAGCAAAAACAGCACAAAGAAGAAAATTCATAGCTATAACTGGCTACACAAAAAAGAAGAAAAAATTCAAATAACCTAATGATATATGTTAAAGAACTAGAAAAGCAAGAGCAAACGAAACCCAAAATTAGTAGAAGAAATAAGATCAGAGCATAAATAAATAAATTTGAAATAAAAAAGACAAAAGATCAATGAAAGGAAAAGGTGGTTTTTTAAAAAGATAAACAAAATTGACAAACATTTAGCAAGACTAATTAAGCAAAAAAGAGAGAAGACCCAAATAAATAAAATCGGAAATGAAAAAGGAGACATTACAACTGATACCACAGAAATTCAGAGGATTATTAGTGCAAGCAACTATATGCCAACAAACTGGAAAATCTGGAAGAAATGGATAAACACATACACACACATAGAATCAGCAAGACTGAACCATAAAGAAAACATGAACAGAAAAATAACAAGTAATGAAATCAAAGCCATACTAAAAAGTCTCCCAGTAAAGAAAGGCCTGGGATCTAATGGCTTCACTGCTAAATTCTACCACATATTTTAAAAAGAACTAATGCCAATCTTACTCTAACTGTCCATGAAAATAGAGGAAAGGCAAATACTTTGAAACTCATTCTATAAGGCTAATATTACCCCGCTACCAAAACCAGAAAAAGACACATCAAAAAAAGAAAACTACAGACCATTATCTCTGATAAACATTGACACAAAAATCCTCAACAGAATACTAGCAGATTGAATTCAACAAAATGTTTACAAAACCATTCATCATGAGCAAATGGGATTTATCCCAGGGATACAAGTATGACTCAACATAAACAAATTAATCAATGTGATACATCATATCAAGGTAATGAGGGAGAAAAACCATATGATCATTTCAGTTAATGTTGAAAAAGCATTTGATGAAGTTCAACATCCTTTCATAATTAAAAATTCTCAAAAAAACTGAGTATAAAAGGAAAATATCTCAACATAATAAAAGCCATATATGACAGACCTATAGCTAGTATCATAATGAATGGGATAAAACTGAAAGCCTTCCCTCTTACATCTGGAACACAAGAAGACTGCCTACTCTCACTGCTGTTATTCAAAATAATACTGGAAGTCTTAGCTAAGCAATCAGACAACATAAAAATAATAAAGGGCATCCAAATTGGAAATGAAAAAGTCAAATTAGCCCCTTCACAGATATGATCTTATATTTGGGAAAGCCTAGATTCCACCAAAAAACTATTAGAACTGATAAACATTCAATAAAATTGCAGGATACAAAATCAACATACAAAAATCAGTAGCATTTCTATATACCAATAGTGAACAATCTGAAAAAGAAATTAAAAAGTAATCCCATTTTTCATAGCCACAAATAAAATTAAATACCTGAGAATTAACCAAAGAATTGAAAAATCTCTACAATAAAAACTATAAAACACTGATGAAAGAAATTGAAGAGGACACAAAAAAGGGAAAGATATTTTATGTTCAGGCATTGGATGAATGAATATTGTTAAAATAGCTATACTACCCAAAGTAATCTGCAGATTCAATGCAATTCCTATCAAAATACCAATGATATTCTTCACAGAAAGAAAAACAACAATTCTAAAATTTATACAGAATCACAAAAGGCCCAGAATAGCCAAAGCTATCCTGAGCAAAAAGAACAAAACTGCAAAATTGCATTACCTGACTTTATACTACAGATATAGTAACCCAAATAACACGGCACTGTCATAGAAACATACACATAGACCAATGGAACAGAATAGAGAACCCAGAAACAAATCCACACACCTACAGTGAACTCATTTTTGACAAAAGTGCCAAGAACATACATTGAGGAAAACACAATCTCTTCAATAAATGGTGCGAGGAAAACTGGATATCCATATGCAGAAGAATGAAACTTGAGCCCTATCTCTATCCTTATACAAAAATCAAATAAAAATGGATTAAAGTCTTAAATACAATATCGCAAACTATGAAAGCTCTATAAGGAAACATTGGGGGAAACTCTCCAGGACATTGGTCTGGGCAAAAATTTGAGTAACACTCCACAAGCACAGGCAACCAAAGCAAAAATGGACAAATGAGATTACATCAGTTTAGAAAGCTTCTATACAGCAAATAAAACAATCAACAAAGTGAAAATATAATCGACAGAATGGGGTAAAATATTTGCAGACTACCCATCTGACAAGGGATTAATAACCAGAATATATAAGGAGCTCAGGAAAAAAAATCTAATAATCTGATCAAAAAATGGGCCAAATGCTTGTATAGACATTTCTCAAAAGAAAACATACAAATGGTAGGCAGGGATATGAAAAGGTGTTTAACATCACTGATCATCAGAGATATGCAAATCCACACTACAATGAGATATCATCTCACCCCAGTTAAAATGGCTTTTATCCGAAAATCAGGCAATAACAAATACTGGCAAAGATGTGGAGAAAGGGAACTCTCATACACTCTTGGTGAGAATGTAAGTTAGTATAACCACTATGGTCAAAAAACTGAAAGTAGGGCTACCATATGATCCAGCAATCCCACTGTTGGATATATGCCCAAAAGAAAGGAAATTAGAATATTGAAGAGATATCTGTACTCCCCTGTTTGTTCCAGAACTTTTTACAATAGTCAAGATTTGGAAGCAACCTAAGTGTCTATCAACAGATAAATGGATAAAGAAAACCTGGTACTTATACACAATAGAGTATTATGCAGCCATAAAAAGAAGAATGAGGTTTTGTCATTTGAAACAACATAGATGGAACTAGAGGTCATTATGTTAAGTGAAATAAGCCAGACACAGAGAGACAAACTTTATATGTTCTCACTTGTTTGTGGGAGTTAAAAATAAAAAGTTTGTCAGCTTTATCTAAGATTACATAGTTGTAGGTTTGTGGTCTTATTCCCAGGTTCTCTGTTCTGTTCCATTGGTCTATGTGTCTCTTTTTCTACCAGTACCACGCTGTTTTGCTTACTATAACCCTGTGAAATAATCTGTACAACAAATGTCCATGACACAAGTTTACCTGTGTAACAAACCTGCAGTTGTACTCCTAACTGAAAATAAAAGTTAAATAAATTAAAATAATTGAACATGTTGGGATAGAGTAGAAGGATGGTTACCAGAGGTTGGGAAGGGTAGGGTAGTGGTGGAGTGTAGGAATTGTTAATAGGTAAAAAACAAGTAGTTAGAAATAATGAATAAGATCTAGTGTTTGATAGCACAATGGGGTGACTATAGTCAATAATAATGGTACATTTAATATTTTATTTTATTGTTGCTGTCTTGAGACAGTCTCTGTCACCCAGCCTGGAGTAGAGTGGCACAATCTCGGCTCACTACAACCTCCCAGGTTCAAGTGATTCTCCTGCCTCAGCCTGCAAGTAGCTGGGACTACAGGTGTGTTCCACCACACCCAGCTAATTTTTTTTTATTTTTAGTAGAGATGGGATTTCACTATGTTGTCCAGGCTGGTCTTTAATTCCAGACCTCAAGTCATCTGCCTGCCTCAGTCTCCCAATATGCTGGGATTAAAGGTGTGAGCCACCACGTTCAGGCCTTTAACTGTACATTTTAAACAATTAACAGAGTATAATTGGATAGTTTGTAACACAAAGGACAAATGCTTGAGGGGAGCCATACCCCATTTTACATGATGTGATTATTACACATTGCATGCCTGTATCAAAATATCACACATACCCCATAAATATATCCACATGCTATGTACCCACAAACATTAAAAAGAAAAAGATTAAAAAATAATAATAAAAGCACTGCAAACTTGAAAGGATTTAGAAATTTATTGGCCCATTGGTTGAGACAAATGAATTTAGCTCTGCTGTTTTTGTTCTAGGAAGGGAAGAGCCTACTGTAATTCCTAAATTTGCATGCCTGTGTCTCGCTATTTGCTTTTGGGTTCTCCAGAGCCCAGTAGATGTTTCATTTGTAACAGAGCTCAGATGATTGCCCTTATGCAAACACATTGGCTCCATAAACTTCAGGGTAGTTGTGATCAATTATGTCACATCCCTTTTATGAAGTAGAATGATTGTTTGCTTAGCTGCCAGGCTCACAAAGAGCAGTTCCTCTGTGTTTTCTGCAAGGTTGCACCGATCAGGATCTAGCCTTACCTGATGTGTATACACAAGCATATCCTATGAAGCTCTGCATTAGTTCTTCTATCCAACAGGAACTAGCAAAGACCATCAGGATTTTGTGATGAACTTCTGTAATATTGTACTTGATATTGGCTCATCATGTAACTAGGTTACATGAACTGAAATATAACCTAATTTAATTAAAATTCAATGGGCAATAACTGAGAGGCAGTTCTAGGGTTTTAAACTGTTTGCAAGCAACACATAATAATTATTTAAACAGCTAAGTTACAATTGTTTCAAACAAAAATTTAACACAATAATGGAAGACTTGACTTTTTTCTCCCATAGATGAAAGCAAGTTAATTTTCTTGTTTTCTTCTCTACAGGTAGTGAGGCCATGGAGTTTAAACACAAATATAATCTTGTCTTGTCTCACTAGTCTTCAATCAGAATATATCTTTTCTTCAACTATTAATTACTTACCATTTCTTTTTCTTATTTAAATGTATTGAAGGGTGTAGGCTGCTTATAAAATTTATATTAGTCTTTACTGTAAGTCACAAATTTTACCAGTCCAAGTAACTCTATCAGAGCTAAGATACCATAACCTGTGGTCACAAGAGGGCTGTGTCACAAAGAAGATAAACAAGAAACTGCAGAATGATTATGATAATCGGAAAGCTATCTTAAACACACAGAACTACAGGTACAATATGCTGGGAGGAATTACAATTAAACCAATTGCAGAAGTATTCTTTATTAAATATTTACCTGAGATGAAAAGAATGGTTGAACAATGACAACTACAGTGAGTCCAGAAATAATTCAATAATAAAAATAATGGTTTTCTCCCCCTAACTATTGGATTTATAGTGAAGTAGCACAAATTTGTCTTTAATACTTAAGAACAGCCAATATTGGGAAAATAACAATGAGGTTACTTACATTTGGAGAAAACCATGAAACAACATTGTGTTTTAGTTCTGAGATTGGTTTGCCTTTTCTGCTGAACTTTGTTACTTCATAAATTCGACTCCCAATTGTCACAGTATATAGTCCATTTATTTCCTGTACTGTTTTCTACTGTTTCCAATGTCATATATCCTTTCGATTTATGTGTACAATGTCCCCCTTTATTTTTTATGGAAGATTTATATTGTATTCTCTGTTTCTTAAGACAGATGTAACATATTATAAAGCTGTCTAGGCTTGGTGCTTGCTTTGTTGGCAGATTAAAAACTACACATTCAGTATCTATAATAGTTATCAGGTTTTCACATCAATTTGATACATTTTCTTTGCCTTTTAACACTCATGTTTCTATCTCTTTGTCTCTGGTGTTGCATGCTGTCTAATTTTTTATTCACATATTTCTTCCAGTTCTTTACTTCTCTTTCAATTGTATTTCTTCTTTAAGACAATCCACTGTGCCTTGTAATTTTAGCAAATTAAATATTTTTATACACATGCAGAAAAGGGCACAATTCATAAGCATACAACTCCATTAATTTTAAAAGCATGAACACACCAAATGTAGCCAAAACCCACACCAACCACAACAAGAAATAAAACATTTACAGACTCTTAAGAAGCTTTCCTTCATGCCTCTTTTCAGTCACTATCACAATCATTCAGAAAGGCAATCTTTAGCCTTACTTCTATAACTGTGGACAGTTTTATCTATTTTTAAACTTTATATAAATGAAATCTTTTAGCTTAACTTCTTCACTGCTAACAAAAATGTTGCATGAATTTTATTGGTCTTTTCAAAGAACCAACTTTTGATTGCTTTGATTTCCTTTTACACCCCTCTCCTATTTCATTGATTTTCAGTTTTGATATTTATATTTTTATTCTTCTTTTTGATTTGGGTTTGATTTGCTTTTCTTTTTCCGAAGATGGATGCTTATTAATTTTAGTTCTTTCATCCTAATATAACCATTTAATATTTTACATTTCTGTCACATTCTCTTTCTCGTCACTTCTTCTTTTGGGATTTCCATTACATTGTCTTATAGGTCTCTAAAGCTCTTCATTTTCCTCCGGTATTTTTCTTGCTAGTCTTTATGGTGGATAACTCCTGTTTATCTTCCTTCCTGCACAATAATTTTTTCTTTGCCATCTGAATTTTTTAACCTATCTAGTGAATTTTAATTTCAGTTATTGTACTTATCAACTTTAGAATTTATATTTTATATAGTCTCTATTTCTCTGTTGAGGTTCTCTGATGAGTCATTGTCATTATATTTTCCTTTAATTCTTTGAGCACAGTTTACTTTAATACTTTGGGTATATTTATAATAGTATTTCTAAATTCTTTGTCTACCAAAAAGCCAATATCTCAGCCCACTTAACATCAATTTCTAATTGTTTTCTCCCACCTTTTGAGTTGGGTTATACTTTCTAGTTTCTTTGCATGTCTTTTTTTTTTTTTTTTTTTTTGGCCGAAGATGAGACCTTTTAGATAATAAAGTGTATTGACTCTGAATTCTGATTTGTTTTCCTAAGACTTTTTAAAAAATAAATTTCATGTTTTAGAGCCTTAATTTTACAGCAAAATTGAGCATAAAGTACAGACATTTTCCATATGCCCCCTGTTCCCACACATGCATAGATTCCCACATCATGAATATACCCTATCATAGTGGTACAGTACAAATGTTCCAACTGATGAACCTAAATTGACACATTATCATCATCCAGAGTTGATAATTTATATTAGAGTTTACACTTGGTGTTATATGGTCTATGAGTTTGGACAAATGTACAGTGTAATGTATACTGTCATGTTTCCAACATTATATCATACAGAGTAGTTTCACTACTCTAAAGTGCTCTGTACAGATATATATTTTTAAGTGACTGGCCTAGACTTAAACTTCAAAATCTATCTTCACTGTAGTGTGTGGCTGTTGATGTTTCTGCTCAACAATTTAGGCAGAGATTGTGCCCAATCACCCCAAGCCCACAAGGCTTCTACCCTCTGCTTGTTGAATTTTGTGTAGATTTGGGAGTACATTCAAATTCAGCCTGTTTTTAAGTCCCCCATGACTTCTTCTGTCTTACAGGCTCTCTCAATTTTTGCACATACATGCAGTTTCTTAGTCAGTGAGGGATATTAAATACTTGTCCAGGCTTTCTGTGGCTCTTTTATTTCCAGAGTCTCCCTGTTAAATAATTACTGGTTGGTATGCCACTTTCCCCAACCAGAACTACAAACTTAGGAGAGTAAAGATGAAGATTTTCCTATGTGTTTCTATCCAATTCACCACTTTGAGCTGATAAATCTGTCACTCACCTATCCTATTCTACTCCTCAGATCAAGTATGCTCACTTTCTCAGCAAACATTCTTGGTTTCCCAAGCATTCACACACTACTAAAACTATTGTGCTAGAGAGTAGGCATGGAAGTGATAGAAATGGCACAGCCAAGAAGACCACAAACAGTCGCTCTTCAAATAGTTACAGTTTCTCAACTTGTTGTCTACCTTTTATTTCCTGAGCCCTAAATTTATTGTTTTAAACAATTTTACACAGTGTTATTCTGCTTATTTTTTGGAGAGGGTTTATCTGGTCAATTTACAAGTTCCTCTATTTCATAATTCTTGAAAATCTCTCATATCATAGTTTTATGGAATTGTTTCTTTTTTAGATTAATTGCAGATCTTTTCTATCTTTATTTGTTCCTTAAATGTTGAGATTTTCTATGGGTCTATTTGCAACATTCTTCTCATAAAACTCAAACTCTCTGTTTGTGGAAAGGAAGGATGGAGTAGTTTCAAACCAGAACAGGCTGTAAGAGGTGCAGAACATATAGAATAGGACAGAATGGCTGGATCAGAGAGAATGTAGTATCTTAGATGTGCTGGCATGGAAGAAGACTCAGGCTGATATGGTACCTGGTGCTTGAAAGTTAAGCATCAGTGGTGCTATAAAGTATAGAACAGAAGAGTGCTGCTCAGGACTGATAGGTCCTAGCTATGACCTTAATTGACTCCAAGGTGTCGTACTTTCGGTTCCTGCAGGAGACCCTGAACCAAGAATTTGAGTGCAAGTTTATCTAGAACTATCCCAAGAGGTGGGAGTGGAGCAGTAAAAGAGGGAAGAGAATGAAGCCAATCCTGGTACGTTAGTGAGCAAGTTAACACTATGTGCAACTGGGGCTCAAATCCTGCTGGAAATCTCTGGGAGACTGTACAAAAAGCACTTCATAGGGACCTGGAAAATTAAAGAAGCTTGTGGGTTTGTCATTCAACGCTTACTTTTCATTGGCTGAGTTCTCCTCTGGGAATCAACATACTACTAGTCTGGCCTGCCTCACATGGACTAATAATATAAAAAAAAAATCTTTAAGCACAGCAATGCAGGGGCTTGTGGTAGAAAGCTATTAGCATCCTTAATGCCGAGACAATATGAGTAGGGCACTTCAACAACCTCCAAATCTTAGTGGCTTAAAAACAACAGCAACAACAAAAGGAAAAAAAGGTTTTTCTCACTAACACTACAAGTACATCACAAGCTGGCAAGATAGTTTGTTCAGTGACATCCTTACTCTAGGACTCAGCTGATTGGAAATGGACAATCCTTGTGCAGAAGGAAAGAGCTCTGAAGGATAGAACACAAGTAATTAAATTCTCCTGTCTAAAGGCAACACACACCATTTCTGACAACTCGTTGTCTGGAAACAATCACATGACTCCTCTCAAAACCAAGAGAGCCAGGAAATTCAGTTCTGCATGTATATGGTTAAAGAAAGGAGAGGATAACTTGATATTAATGAGCAGCAGTTTACCTCAGTTTCCCTTCTGGTCACCAAATATTTGGTTAAGCTTCCTCACATGCAAAATATACTCACCCTCTCCTTAAAGAAGCCACCCAAAGCTTCCCTCAGGTGACAGATTCAGATTATCCATCCCCTGTCCTGTGAACCCAGTAAACAATGGCAGAACAGGAATAGGATAATTGTAATAAACAATTTCATTTGGAAATGGGAACAATGAGAGATACAAAATATACCAATCTATGACAGTTCACCTGTCCTACTTGTCAGATACATTGAGGGCCACCTATGGGGGAAAGATATATTCCTTGACTGGGCTCCAATCCTGCTTGAAAGAAGAGCTCCCTTGTTTGTTTTTTGCATGGACCAGGGCTTTATATTATGGAATATCATTCATTTTCCATCACTGTTTTGGTCAGATCTAAACGGAGTGTTGAGGTATTTCCTCCCTAGGGACTGAATACGCATCTTAATCTGCTTCTTACCTGTAGAAGGGTGAGGGCCCACAGGTTATTTTATGTTTTGAGCAAGCACAGTTCCCTTTAGTCTAAAAAAATGATTCATTTGTCAAATGACTGTCTTAAACATGTAGAAAGTTACTCATACATATTTGATTCTATCCTGTTCCATTTGTCAATCGTCACACTCAAAATTCTTTTCAAGACTCATCCTCATGTATGATACATTTTTTCCCAGCTTACTCCATGCCTTTGCCTCTCCATTTGTTTGGCTTTGATGGGGGAGTCACACTGTTAGTCTTTTTTCCCCTTTGATGCATTTTATCTAACTGAAAGGACTTGCTGGGTGCTACTTTAATTCATTCAGAGGTTTTTAAATAGTCAGCGGAGTAGCCACACCCTTGATTTGACTCTTGCTGCAAATCTGTTTTAAATTTTTGTCATTCAAAGCCTTTCTCAATTTTCTTTTTTCTTTTTTTTTTTTTTCTTTTGAGACCAAGTCTTTCTCTGTCACCAGGCTGGAGTGCAGTGGCATGATCTTGGCTCACTGCAACCCCCACCTCCTGGGTTCAAGTGATTCTCCTGCCTCAGTCAGCCTCCTGAGTAACTGGGACTGCTGGTGCACACCACCACACCCAGCTAATTTTTGTATTTTTAGTAGAGGCGAGGTTTCAATATGTTGGTCAGGATGGTCTCCATCTCTTGACTTTGTGATCCACCCGCCTCAGCCCCCCAAGCCTTTCTCAGTTTTATTTGTCATTATTTGAGGCTGAGAAGTAATTGTTTCCAAGATACTTAGAAGTTTCTAAAATTGCCAGCCCTCCTTATTCTATTTTGTTCCTTCTTGAAACCTGGCCAGTTTATTTCTCTGCTCTCCTCTTTTTTTCTGATACCTTGCTGAACACGGATACTAGCAAGCAATACATACTAATGACATTCTGTTTTTCTACCTCTTTCCTGTTGCTAAAATTTCATTAAGTACATGATTGGACTTCCAAGTTATTACAGACATCAGTTCTACCAAATGTTTTGCCAGCATACATATGGCAACTATTCTAACTCCTTAAAATAGTTTCCTTCCCACCCACCACCTGACCCCTAAGCTAATGGCACTTATTTTAGGCTTTTTTTGCGTGTTGTCACCTCACTTCTAGGCATACACTTTTGTGTCAGTCAAGATATAATAAATTATGCTATGATAAGGAACAGCCTCAAAAATCTTAGTGGCTTAAAATAACAAAGATTTATATGTAAATCATGCTGGGAGCTTTTCTTGGTGTCATCTTGCTCTAATAATGTGCTAATTGAGAAGGCATTATCTTAAAATTTGCTATCACAGAGTGAAAATATATTCTGGAAAGTTTCACATAAGTAATTAAATACTCCAATTCCGAATGGACACATCACTTTTGTTCACAACTCATTGGCCAGATATAATAATATGGTGCCACCCAGTCACAAAAGGGTCATGGAATTCAGACTCCCCAGTACTATAAGGAGAAAACGACTGGATACTTATTAAGCATAGCAATGAATACCAAAGCCAATCACTAGGGGTAGAGCCTGAGTAGAAGAGACTCACACAGTGCCCTCTCCCACTTCCAGGGACCTCAGATATGAAAGCAATGATTCTCACCATCTGTGTACGCTCAGCAGGCTTTACCCACTCATGCAGCCATATGTGCCTGGTTCCAATCTTTTGCCACCTCCTAACTACTTGGAAATGTAGGATTTAGAGACCATTAAAATTGCAGAGACGCAAAATGTTAGTCGTTGAGAAAACTTTTGATATCATATACTCCAACTCTTATTTTTTAGAGATAAGAACACTATTTATTAATGTTGACCTCTAACAATTTATACCACTAATAATGACCAGTTACTGAACATTTGTTATGTTCCAGGAATGTTGCTAAACAATCAACATGTTTTCTCATGTAATTCTCCAAGCAAATCAATGAGAGGTATTACTATTTTTAGGTTCGCTTTCTATATTAAAAAACTGAGATTGGAGGAGGTCCAAGGGCTTACCTATGGTAGCACAGACAACAAATGCTAGGGTTTGGAATAAAATGCAAATCTGCCTGGGTCCAACATGCTTGTTGTCAAACATTGCATCATCCCGCCTCCTATGTCTGGTAATTCATTTATCATTATTAGATTCTCATTTTCAGCACCTTATATTGTCAAGTCCATTTTTCCTCTTGATATCAAAATGCAATGTTTCTGAGTTATGGCATAAGCACACAGAAATACCTTTGCTGCATTGATGCCAATAAAAACTGAATCCCCAGATCCCAAGATGTTTAATTATTGTGTCCAGATGCTGGGATGACAAGTTTTATTTACACATCCCTCATTTGTTTCCATGCTTGGTCTGGTTCCTCTTTGCTCTGCAACTGTCCTTGGGGGCATTTCTGCTTAATGAAACAGCGAGATCAATAAGCGGGACTGTTTTATTAGCCTCAACAAATGGCAGAATAACTGTCCTGATGGCCACATTTTGGTAGATCTGTTATCAGGGCTTTGGTGCTCTGCATTTTAAAATAGGCTTCTGTCAGAGAAAGCAGATTGAAAGATGAAGAGAATCCCAATGAAATTACGAAAACCCCTAGATCTAGCCATGGTTGAAGTCAGGTAACTTCCATATTCTTCCTGATAAAATCTTTTTTTTTGTTCTCTTAAGGCAGTTTGGGTATATGTGCATTTAGTTAAAAAATTGTATCATTGATTTAATTTGTGTTGAAGTCCATTAGTTATACTTTCCAGTCTTCATTTAATTTCATTTGAATAAATAGCTTCTTCTACCCCAAATCTATATGAAGAAGAGGTACTTTAAAGGACACAAATTAATTCCCATTTCTAAGTTACAAAGCCTATGTTTGCATTTCTTTTGTAATTTGGCAATATCACTCAACCTTCTGCAAAATAATATTCACTTCAAAATTACTTATGCACATTTTTGTACTTTGATGTCAGCTTTCATTATAGGTCATTAAAATAAAGAGCCTATGTTAGTTTCATATGGCTGCTGTAACAAATTACTACAGACAGTGGTTTAAAACCACATAATTTATTCTTTTAAGGTTCTGGAGGCCAGAAGTTAGACATCAGCGTCACTGAGCTAAAGTCAAGGTTTCGGCAGGCTGTGCCTCCTTAGATGGTTCTAGGGGAGAAAACTTTTCCTTCCCTTTTCCAGCTTTTAGTGCTACAGTCCTCACATTACTGGGTTTATGGACTCTACCTCTATTTTCAAAACCAGAAGCACAGAATCTTCAAGGTCTCTCTTCTGTCACATCGCCTTTTCCTCTGCAGCACTATCTTCCTTGGCCTCTCTCTAATAAGGATGCATGTGAGAACATTGAGGGCCCATCTGAATAATACAGGCTAATCTCCCCATCTCAAAATCTGTAATTTAATTATATCTGTTGGTATATAAGGCAATATTTACCTATCTTTTTTCCATATAAGGCACTAACAAAGTTTCCAGGGATTAGAAAGTAGATATCCTTGGGGGCCATTGTTCAACACAGAGCCTTACAGAAACTGCTTCTGCATATGTTAAAAACCCTAATTCGAGGGTAGTGTTTCCTCAGATATTTTCCTATATATTAATAACACAATTTTGAAGTTCATATTGGAAAAATTTTATCTTAAATATAAGATAAAATTTTGTGGTTTTATACATTTTACATAATTTTTAAGGTTTCATTTTTTTCTCATCCTGAATTCCAGGAAGCTCATTGTCTAATTTGCTGCGCAACAAAGAAAGTATACTAATCTTACGGGCAATATATCTACCTCTTCTTCCTTTGTGGTTTTGACTTTTAAAATATTCTGTTAACCATAGGTTACATATATGTGTGTAGTATTTTGTGTGTGTGCATGTCTGTGTGAATTACTGTAAATCATTTCAGTCTTTTAAAAATGTATTACCAGGGCACCAGGCAATGTGCTAGAAATATCAGTTTCATGTAGGCCAGAAGAGAAGGTGTATGTGTAAACAGGATAAAATAAAACATGCATTGAACAATGATATAAGTAATGTTTTCTAGGGTGAAGTAAGGATTCCTAGGAGAGGTGGTGGTACTAGAACTGGGTTTTTCAGGTAAAAAAAAATTCTGAATAGAATAGATGAAGGGAAAGCAGAGACATGAGCCATTTATGCCTAGTATTCCATTATTGGAACATTAAGCATGTTGGAGTTATTTATATTCTATAGCTCAAGGTCATCAGCAAGGTCTGATTGCAAAAACTCAATAAATTGCAACCTCAGGCATAAATGGGTTAACAAATTCCACATTGAGGGGAGCATTCTTTTTATTATTTCATATGATTATTTTTGGGACTTTAACATAAGACAGGCATAGTTCTAGGCACTTGGGATACCAGAATCAACAAGAGAGATAAAACCCTAGTCTCATGGTATTTGTATTCAGGAAAGAAGTGATAGACAATAAACATAAACAAATAAATGTGTAGTCCAGTTAAAATAGTAAAAGGAGATTGTTACTTTCCAGGAACATAGAGATGGGCTATACAGCTGGAAAACACCCAGAGAACACCCAGCTGTTCTCAAGCAGGGGTGAGGTTCTCACCCAAGGGACACTTAGCAATGCATGGAGACATTCTTAATATTCACATCCGGGGAGATGCTACTGGCATCTAGTTGGTGGAGGTCTGAGAGGGTGCCAAACATCCTACAATGCACTGGACAGACTCACAGGTCAAATAATTATCTAACCCCATTTATCAGTAATATGGAAGTTGAGAAACTCTGGGCTAGCTCTTAGAGGAAGAGAATGAAACTGGTAAAAGTTAAAGTCACCGAGGTTGGCAGTTGCCAGCATGTAAGAGCTTGTTGGCATTAGTAGCCATTTTAATTTCATTCTAGGTTTGAAGGGAAGCTACCGGAAAGCATCAATCAGGGATGCTAAATGATCTAATTTACATTTTGAATAATTATTTCAGCTGTTGGGTGTAGAATGAACTATAGTTGATTCCACAAGAATCAGAAAGAACAATAAGAAAGCTATTAAAATAATTCATGTGAACTAATCATGAAGACCACAATGCTTTTAAAATATGTCCTCAAATTCTTTGATACTTGATATGTTTTGGCTGTGTCCCCACCCAAATCTCATCTTGAATTGTAGTCTTATACTCCCATGTCGTGGGAGGGACTAGGTGGAGATTATCATGGGGGTTGTTTTCCCCATCCTGTTCTCACCAGATCTGATGGTTTTATAAGGCGCTTCCCCCTTCGTTGGGCTCTCATTCTTCTCCTTCCTGCCATCATGTGAAGAAGGATGTGTTTGCTTCCCCTTCCACCATGACTGTAAGTTTCCTGAGGCTTCCCCAGCCCTTGAGTCAATTAAACCTCTTTCCTTTATAAATTACCCAGTCTCAATATGTCTTTATTAGCAGCGTGAGAACGGACTACTACAATACTCCTCCCTCCAAGAGGTAGAATTTAATTCCCCTTCCCTTGAGTGTAGGCAGATTCAGTAACTTGGGTCTAATGAATAGAATATAATGGAAGTGACAGTGGGACTTCTGAGATTAACTTGTACAAGGGTTGTGTCTTACCCTTTGGTCAATTTCTGGGAAAGGACAGATGATAATGTTGGAAGAAACTCAGGCCTTATAGGAAATTCCATGTGGTGAGAAACAAAGGCCTCTGTCCTACATCATGCAAGAGACTGAAGCTTGTATTAAAAAGCATGTAAATAAGTCATCTTGGAATCAAGTGCTCAGCTGCAGTTAAATCTTCACATTACTACAACAACCCTGGCTAATGCCTCAGGAGACTCTGAGGCCAAATCACCCAGCTAGGTTACTCCTGGATTTCTGACTCACAAAAACTGTGAGGTAATAAATGTTTATTGGGGTTTAGGGATATTTTGTAATACTGCAATAGATACCCAACACAGGGAAGCAACTGAGCCAGCTTAGGGGCTTGCTGAAGACAAAGGGAATATAGGATGTGTAATAGAGAAAGATAGCAATAAATTCTAGATATAGTCATATAAACAGTAATAATTAAAAGAAATTCTTCCATTGTTTGATAAGTTTATATATATAAAACAAGTGTCTTGTTTTCTTCCTCTCTCACATTTTGCTCCCATCTAATACAAGACATGTTAATAATTTACTTTGTACTCAAGATTTAAGTTTCAGGAGTGTGAATAGCTAAAAGAATTAACATTACTCAAAGACTAAAAGAGGATTTTGCATTTTGGGGATCAAAAGGGTAAGCATGTTTTCAACAGTAAGTGGGATAGCTGTCTTGTGTTAAGTGGAAGCATAATTTTGTTATAATCTTTATTTGGAAATTAGTATAGCTATGTTTCCAAGAGGTGTGTAGGGCTGCCAAATTGGCAAGCTGCGTGCTGTGGTGACTTTGTAATGAGTCAAGTTGCCTAGGTTGAACTAAGTTTCTCAGAATTATCCTTTCCATATGTTTCTTGTTAGGGTGAGCCACAAGAGACATTTTGTAAGTGTGAGATTTAGAAGTGACATCATAGCCATTTTGTCTTTTATACTCAATAGCTCAAGGCAGATGATTTTGCAGCTCACATGCAAGGCTTACCTGCTGGATTACCTGCTTGGCATGGGGCAGTAATTAAGTCTGCCACTGTTAGAACTTCCCGTGTATTTTCCTTCAACTTCTCTGACCCATGGGCCAGGAGTGTTGTCAGCTGTGTGATAAAGGGCACCAGCTTCTCCCTCAGGACACCTGAGCCACAGGAGACAGTAAAGACAGACACGGATTTGGTTCATCCTGCGGGTTTCCCCAGGCCCCACACTTCACATTTATGTTCGTGTTCTGCCAATTGGCTGTGTTGTAGACTTTAAGCTTCTGCAGCAGACACATGGACAATAGCTTTAGAGAAACTGTTTAACCCACTTCCTCAATCAAGTAAAGTCAAACCTCTGCAACAGAGAACACGCACACGCACATACACATACCCTCTTCTCTATTTCTCTCACTTTCTAGTGGGTCATCTTTAAATGAATCCTGACTAATGGTATTAGAGGAGAGATGTTGAGAGGTGGTTGGATTTGCAACATAGTTTGAAGGTAGAATCAATCATACTTCCCGGAGGTTTTGATATGGGGATTGAAAGAAAGAGAAGAATAAAGCAGGACATTTTGGGTTCATGATCTAAACCACTAGGTGAAAATAGGAAGAACAGGGGCAGGGAAGTGAGGGTGAATAAAAAGCTTTGCTTTGGACACTCTGTATTTGATATGTGTCAACGTCCAAGTGAAGGTCTCAAGCAAGTACGTAGATACACAAATGTAGCTCAGAAAATAAATCCAAGTGGGAGATAAAGAATTAGGAATCAGGCCGGATGTGGTGGCTTATGCCTGTATTTCCAGCACTTTGGGAGGCCAAGGAAGGAAGATCACTTTGTCTCAGGAGTTCAAGACCAGCCTAGGCAACAAAGCAAGACCTTGTATCTACAAAAAATATAAAAGTTAACTGGGCATGGTGGTGCACACCTGTGGTGCCAGTTACTTGGGAGGCTGAAGTGAGAGAATTGCTTGAGTCTGGGAGATCAAGGCTGCAGTGAGCAGTGAGCACTTCTCCCTGGGTGACAGAGTGAAATCCTGTCTCAAATAATAATAATAATAATAATAATAATAATAATAATAATAATAATTAGACATCTTAAGCCTGTACATGATATTTAAAACAATAGAACAGGATTTCTCTGGGGAGACAGTGTAGAAGGAGAATACAAGACAGATAGAGAAAAAACCCTACAACATTTAGAGATAAATAAAAAGTGGAACCAACAAGGGAGACTAGAAGGGAGCAGTTAGGAAGGTAGAAGTGGAATGAAGTGAATGTGTTTGAAAAGCCAAGAGCAAAGTATATCTGAACAAGGAGCCAAAACATGCCCCAGAGCTGCTGATGTTCCTGGGCCCAAGGGGAGTCCCTAAACTCTAGGCATTCTACATAAGATCCACTCCTTCATCTCCATACTTTAATTGGCTGGAGTTGAGAGTAGATCTAGAAGCCTGCATACTCTTCACCTTCCCTGTCTTCCAACAACATTCAAGATTGCCACTGCTCATCTCACCAAGCTACTTACCCTTTTGACCAACTTAAACACTAACCTCTGGAAGCCCAGACTCCCCAGGTCATTTTTCCCCTATCCCCTGAAATCACCTTTCCTATGATTTGTTACCTCCTGTCTTGCCCCTCAACCTCAAACATCAATTCTTTTCTCACAGAAACTCCTGAAACATTCCCACCCCTAGAGCATGCTAGTCAGTCTCCAGGAAAAGTCCTTATTTTTTCAACATCCTCTCTAAGTACAACTGAAGCTTGGCTGACTCCTGAAGTTTCAGCCTGCCATGTAGCCCTCTCAAGTGGTAGCATTTTACCTCTCACATTCTACACACCATAGGGTGTGTGGATTGAATGCCCTCTTGTCTCTCACTTCCAAACTGGAATTGTTACCTGTGAATGACATGTAATCAGACTATTCTACCCTGTGGTCACTTAACTTACAACTCCCCCTGGAGGACCCCCCCACCCCACACCACTACACTCACTCATTAAGTTTTAGTTCCTCAATTATCGACTCACTCCAATACTACTCCTAACATAGTTCATGGAGACATCAATTTCCACGAAAACAATCTTCCCAACTTCCTGGAATGTTAGTTAATGGCTCATTTCACTTCCAATAATCCCCCGTATTTCAGTTATCCACTCCCATGCTTATAAATCCTATTTCATCATTACCAACAAGTTCAACTTCATTAACTCAATTTCAAATGCCTTCTTGTTTCAGTTTACCCACTAAAGTTCCCTACATTCTACTATCTTTTAATTTCCAGACCCTGCAGCTGACTGATTTTACAACTGTTTCACTGTCTCCAACCCTGTCATGACCTCACTATCCCCTTTATCCTGTTTAAATTCCAAGGTTCATGATTATACACTGTCTCTTGCATACATTTTCAAGTTCTCAAGCTTCTGAAACTTCTCTGTATTTGTCATACTTGTCTAGCAAAATTTCAGCCTTGGTTAAATCCAATATTTCATCTACTTTGTATCTGTATCCTAACAACTGAACATAGTTGGAGAAACTCCCAAACATTATAATTTAATTCATAACTATTGGCCTCAAAGAAGCCCCTCCTGTGGTTCTGCAATGAAAACGAAAAATCATTTTCCTAGTTTTTTTCATGCACCTGGTCTCCAGATGACAATACAAAAAAATTTAGGTTCAATGGTACAAGTTTGTAATATCTGTAAATTGTTCATCATGGGGGTTTAGTTTACAGATTATTTCATCACCCAAGTGATAAGCATAGTATCTGATAGTTTTTCAACCCTCACTCTCCTGCCTCCCTCCACCCTCAAGTAGATCCCTTGTTGTTCCCTTCTTTATGTCTAGACGTACTCAATGTGTAAGCTTCCACTTATGAGTGAGAATATGTGGTATTCGGTTTTCTGTTCCTGTGTTAGTTTGCTTAGGACGGTGGCCTCCAGCTATATCCATGTTTCTGCAAAGGACATGATCTCATGCTTTTGTATGGCTGAATAGTAGTCCTTGGTGTATATGTACCACATTTTCTTTGTCTAGCCTACTGTTGTTGGGCATTTAGGTTGATTCCTTGTCTTTGCTATTGTGAACAGTGCTGTGATGAACATATATGTGCCTGTGTCTTTATGGTAAAGTAACTTATATTCCTTTGGGTATGTATTCAAAAATGGAATTACAGGATTGAATGGTAATTCTGCCTTCAGTTCTTTGAGAAATCATCAAACTGCTTCCTACAGTGGCTGAACTAATTTACATTCCCACCAGCAGTGTATAAGTGTCTCCTTTTCTCCACCACCTTGCCAGAATCTGTTATTTTTTTGACTTTTTAGTCATAGCCACTCTGGTGTGAGATGGTATCTCATTGTGGTTTTGATTTTTCATTTCTCAAATGATCTATAATATTGAATTTATTTTCATATGATTTTTGGCCACATATATGTCTGTTTTTTTTTTTTTTGAAAAAATGTCTGCTCACATCCTTCACCTACTTTTTGGTGTTCATTTTTGGCTTGTTGATGTGTTTCTTACAGATTCTGGATATTAGGCCTTTGTTGGAAGCTTAGTTCGCAAATATTTTCTCCATTCTGTAAGGTTGTCTGTTTACTCTGTAGATAGTTTCTTTTGCTGTGCAAAAGCTCTTTCGTTTGAGTGGGTCTCATTTGCCAATTTTTGTTTTGGTGTCTTCAACATGAAATCTTTGTCAGGTCTTATGACCAGAATGGTATTAAACCACAAGGGTACATAAACCAGAACAGCATGGTACTGGTACAAAAAACAGACACATAGGCCAATGAAACAGAATAGAGACCTCAGAAATAATGCTACACATCTATGACCTTCTGATTTTCAACAAAGTCAACAAAAACAATGGGGAAAGGACTCTCTATTCAATACGTGGTGCTAGGATAACTGGTTAGCCATATGCAGAACATTGAAACTGAACTCCTTCCTTACACCAGATACAAAAATCAACTCAAGATGGACTAAAGACTTACATGTAAAATCCAAAACTATGAAAGCCCTGGAAGATAACCTACATGACAATTTTATGCCATGTCCTTAAGCCTCTAACGTCTTTACTCTCCTAAATCTCAGCTGATGGCTTTGCCTCCTATTTCACTGAGAAAGTATAAGCAAAAAGAAAAAAAAAATTAAGGTCCTTGCCTCCACAAGTAACCATATACTTGCATTTGTGCCCACTTATTATGTCTTCCTGCCTGACCCTTCTACTCAAGATTAGCCCTTCCACTTGTACACTAGGTCTCAGTTCCTCTCACTTACGCCAGGGCATATTTATGGTAACTCCCTCTTCTCTCATGCATCATCAGTCTCCCTTTATCAGCTCCCACTCTCTATTTTATCATAGTCTTAGTTTAAGAACAGGCTATTATTTCTCCTATCTTAAATAAAGCCTTTTTGACCCTAGTCTCTCTTCCAGCTACTACTCACAATTTCTTTACCTCCCAATATTTATATATAGCAAACATTTCCAAATATTTACCTATATTTGCTATTGCTAATTCCTTTTCTCCCATTCTCTCTTGAACTCATTCCATGTAGGCTTTCACCTCTCACTTATGCATTGAAGCTACTCTTGTCAAAGTTACAATTGCCCTTCTTGATGTTGTGTCCAATGGTTAATTTGTAGTGCGCATCTTACTGGAACTTTCAGCTGCCTTTAACATAGTCTTTTTCTTGAATACTGTTCTTTCTCGGCCTCCTGAATTTCACACTATTTTGGGCCTCACGGGCTACTCCTTCTTAGCATTTTTGTCTGTTTTTTTGCTGCTTCTTTCTCATCATATTGACTTCTGAATTTTGGAATCAGATAGGTTTTTCTGTTTGTTTCTTGAACCTGAATACAGAGTATCATGAGAATTCCAACAGTGTTTGGTTTCCATGAATGAACCTTGAGGATGAATATTTTCCAAATAGCTCTGGAAGTGCCTTATGTCAAAATGTGTACTTGATTACCTGCCCATCTCAAAGTATCCAATATACTGAGATTTCTTTTTCCTTCTCCTATCTGCCTCAGCAGTATTTTAAATTGCTTATTAGAGCAGTTATGTATTCAGAATATTAATGAGGACTAGCACCTCATCTATTAAATTACAATGGCATGTTAAAATTCAGAAATTCTGTGTCATCTTTATTTTGGAGCTTGGGCCACTAATAAAGAAAACACAGTGTCAAGGTGATTTTCAGATCATTTTAACAGACTAACTAATGTAAAAGGATAAGAATTTCTATCCTGGATTGCTTTCCATTTCAAAGTTGATGACAACACTGTTCAGCTGGCAATAAAGATAGAAAATTTATAAGGGTATGCAAGGTAGATTATGGTGCAACCTAGCTGTTGAATTTTTCATCTGTATCATAAACAAAGAAGGATAAGAAACATTTACTCTGCATTTCAAAGAACTACACATGAAAATAGACTGTGGAGTGGAAAACCAGCACAATTAATTTCCAGTCTTTAAAATGTCACTGCATCTTAGACACTTCTGTGTATGCTTTCTTGCTCTTTTTTACTTTTTATTAAACTTTATAAAACTCCTATCTCATTTAGAGAACAAGTCACTGAAGAGCAGCAACGAAGGTATTATAGATCCTAATTACATTATAGATTCTGAGCTAAATGTCATCCTAGTATTTCAGTGTAGCAGTGATTAACCTGAGGAGATTTTCTTATCTTTATAACCTGCTTATGCTACAATACAAAGCCTGATAACAATTCCTAAGCCTAGGTAAGATGAATTATCATCATGGATGTTGGCAGAAAGTTAAAATTGGAAATGCAAAATAAATTGCTTGAAATTTTAGAGATTATGTATTATTACTATAAAGGATGTTTCCAGAGATTTGGGCACATACTCAGAAGATGGACGGGAAGATTAAACCAAATATCTCTAACAGAAACATCAAGGGACCTTTAGAGGATAGAATGTTTACCTCCTCTGATGTCAAAGTCTCTGACATCAACTTGATTCAACAGCGTCCTTGTCTTATCATCAGGTCAATAGTTATTAATTTCATCTGATTCAGGTAAAATTTATGATAATATTTCACTTTTTGCCTTCCCTTACTGCTAATATAAGGGACATCCCATTTTCTAAGTATCGTTTTTTATTTATTTGTCTGTGTGTATATATACACACACATATAATTACAGTAAATTTTATCTCTGTCAAATGCTTTACAATGTGTGCTATTGTTTAAGAAAGAGAAATGTCATTAATATTCATGAATCACCTTGATTTAACAGATGGAAGATTCTTTTTAAATTCATCCTTAAAGTTGACTTTTTCACATCTACTATAACTTCTTCACACACAATAAATGTTTACGCACATTCAAGAAGGTTATAAAAACCACCTGTGATAAATGTTAATTATTAGCAAACTAACAAATATACTCAGACTCCTGCAAGACTCTGCTGCTCAATTATTATAGATGTAAATTAGAGACCTGAAGCCATAAACAAGGATGTAATGCACTGGCATGAGGGAGAGCTGTGAGCAGCTGGTCACAGTGATGTTTTGTTTTGCCAGCACAGTATTATAACATTGATTTGCCAACATTTAAACATTTTGTGTTCACAAAGACATCTGAATATCTGCTTCTTCTGAAATATTGGGGGATCTGGAAATACTTGGCCTATATTCAATGGTATGTATGCTGGTAGATGTTTACCATCCAGACTTCAAGAAAAGTCTCGATTTGTATCATTTGCCTATTTCTATGGTGTAAATACTATGCTATGGCTGATTTCTAGCTACCAATGTGATCTTCTTTACTGGCGTTGGGAAGTGGTACACAGTCCACTCTCACAAACTTGTATAGTTCCAGCACACCACTGTCTGTATTATTCCTCAACAAAATTGGCTGAAGTTACCAGTTGCCCCTTTTAGACAAGGTGCAATCTCTGATTCGTGTTCTGCATCTCATCTGTGTCACTTATTCACATGACATACTAATTTGCATAGGAGTTTTGTTTGTGCTTGTGACCTCTGTCGTAAGAAATAATTATGTTGAGGCTCAAGGTCTAGAACTTTAGAATTCTAAATAAGCTCAATGTTATTTTAAGTAGGCACTGTGTAGTTAAAGGCCTTAGGTTGAAAAGAGCTGACCCAATCAGAGGAACGGGATAAACTGGGGATAGAAAGAGCATACAGATGCATTGGGCCAATATCCATGCCTCTGTAGGATGTAGCCCCAGTTCTTCCTGGAGAATTTGACCTTTGCAATGATTAGTAGACAAAGATTGGGGTAGAAATGGTGTCAATGCTAGGATTCCAGTGCTAGATCATAAGAAAACTGCTGGTTTGGGAGGCAGCCAACTGGACTGTGTAGAGATGACATCTTAGTCTGGGCAGCTATAAAAAATTACCACAGACCAGGTGGCTTAACAAAACACATATCTCTGACAGTTCTGAAGGCGGGGAATTCCAAGATCAAGGCGCCAGTAGATCTTGTGTGAGATGAGGACCCACTTCCTGATTTGCAGCTGGTCATCTTCTTGCTGTGTTTTCATATGGAGGGGAACAGAGAGATAGAAAGCAACTCTTCTCATGTCTTTTTATAAGGGCACTAATCCCATTAAAGAGAACTTCACCCTCATGACCCAGTCACCTCCCAAAGGCCCAGCCTTCTACTAGCATAATACTAGGGATTAGGATTTTAACATATTAATTTTGTGGGGACACAAACATTCAGTCTGTTGCAGCTGATAACCTGAGTAAGCACCTAGTGATTTCAATTGGCCTCATTCCTCCCCAGGCACCTCTGGGGAGGTGTGGCTGGGTAGCTGCCTGGTCTATAAGAGGGCTGACTTTCCATACCCACCCTAGCCCTTTGCATACGCCACTGCACTGCTTTCATGAACCAAGGCTAAGCCTGCGCAGAATTACCATATATGAGTATGAGGACTATACTCTGCACAACTTTAGGGGGGACCTTTTCCATGTAGACTATAATCTAGATGGTTTTTCTTTAGCCATTTAGTGCATAGCCTGTGCAACATACCTGCGTAGAAATAAATTAAGACCAAACATATGAGGACACGCAAAGGGTATTTATTCAGAGATTGCTACAGCAGGGAAGTCAGCCACTGTCACCTGCATTTATAGAGACTCTAAGGCAGGCAGAGGAGTGAGACAGCTTTATAATGGAACAAAAGGAAGGCCTCAGTACACCATGATTGGAGGTTGTTAGCACAGGGAAGCTGTAGGCAGACTAACTAGAAGCAGGGTATCCTATGGGATTGGTTCTAGATGCATTATTTGGCTTTCTGTGGTTGGTTTTAAGTTGGAAGCAGGAACAAGAATTAGAAAAGCTGCCAGTTATTAATCAAACTCTGGACATTTGGAGTTGATTGTTATAGTGGTTATTATTTAGCTTCCTGGAATGTTACTAGAGATAGCAGTCCTGACTTCCTAAAAGTCTGGCTTATAGAAGACTGGGCAGATTGCTGCAGGCTGTGGATCAGAGTTCTATTTTAATATATGGTCTGGCCATTGTCCTTTGTATATTCAATCTCTCACCTGGTAGTCTACCTGCCTTTCTGATTGTCTACCTTTTCTCTGTTATACATTTTTATTTTCGAGGCTGTTTGCAAATTGAGCCTTGTCAATAGCAGGTCCTCTAACAGTCAAAATAACTTTTTTATAATGGCGTGTTTTAGGCAATGATGGGATATTGGTGGAGATGGGGTAGAATAGTCTATGTCTCATAGCTGCAAAAGAGCAGTAGGAATAAATAGAAGAGAAGGGTCAGCCCCACTCAGCAAATCACGTTTGAAGGCCAGTACTTCTTCAGCATTGGCTCATCATATTTTGGGATTGTCCAGATTTTAACTTATGCCTTCATTGGATGAGTTTTTATCTAAATTGATAATTGACTTTAGCTACCCATTCTGAGATACTAAAATCAATGAAGGGGTTAAATATATCTTAATGAACTTAACTTCTAAGGGTGAAAAGTAAAATCTAAAAAAACTATTGTAAAATAAAAAATAATTAAGTGATATGAAAGTAAATGGAATACAACAAAGGTCTTGCTAGTTATTCTTCCCTGCAAATGACATGGCCTTATACATACATTTCTCTCTATTTTTGGACTTATCTCTGGAGTAGGAGCAGGGACTGTACTTTTTTGAATTACCCACAGAACAGGTTGGGTACCTTCAACATGTTGCTGGCCAGTCAGCTAAGCTGTGCAGTTTTTCAAAGGGAAGAAGTTGTACAAGATAAGGCCCAAGCAACAAGTTGTATCACACACATAACCACTGATGGTAGCTTTATAGAGAATGCTGTTGACCTCTGATCAGGCCCGGGTCAGAGTCTAACCTCTGTGTCCTCTGGTCAATAGATTCAGCCCCTGTTCTCATCCAGAGTGGCACACACAGTAACATCATTCCATTCCATTTCCTGGCAAACTTGACAAATGGTGTGCAGCGAATTTAGCTTCCAAATGTATTTGGTTTCATGTTAAAGATACGTATAAAATATATTCTTGAAACTTGGGATTTTCTGAATTCTGATTTTCATTCTATTTCCATATTGCTGCTCTCTATCCCTTCAATATTCTACTTTTCCAACCCTTAGACATTGAAGCTTACTATGGTTTCCCCTTTCTTTCTCTAAAATTTCAACTTTTAAAGATAGTTCCTTTGCAACGAAGTAATTTCTGTCTAGCTTTGCTTTGTCTTAACATGCACTATGAAGACCTTGGAATCCTTGCCTCAGGCTCTGGTTTCTAGGGAGATTTACTATAACAGTGCCTTTATGCAGTATATACACTATTCAACTATACAAGCAGGTTGTGGATGGGCCTCCCTTGTTTTCTTTTGTACAGCCTTCCGCCTCTTTTCCCTCAACTTATTTTTCTAGAAATACTTCATTAGATTTAGTCTATAATGTAATACTTTGGAGCTTGTAAAATTGTAGACTGAACATGTGGTTATAGTTCCACTGGCCTTAGGACAGGCCATGGGCTGATGGTACTGGATATAGTTTGTAATATTTTTTTGCTCCCAACTTTATTTTATTTAATATTAGTGTTCTCCCTCTTTTTTTCTATCTCTGCTCTATTCCTTTTTTCTTTTCTCTCATTCTCTTCCCTGTTCCTGTTTTAATGCCTTGGGCCTGCTAGTGGCAGCCTGTGGGCATTGCTCAGCCCAGCCAGGAGCCTACGTGGGTAAGAGGGCTGCTAAATTTTCTTCTACTTTGTAATATGATATTAACTGGCTGCACAGCTTGTCATCAAGGAAAGAACAGAAATCTGGATTCCTCTATGGTATTTGGCTTTTGATTTCTGCTGATTTTAGGTCATCTGTTCTAAACTTTCCCCTAGTCTACCCTGCCATTGATGTACTGCTGTCTACTTCTCTGCATGACATAAATCCATTGCCAGTGGTGGCTACACTTTATTCTCCCCAAATCCCTCTTCTTGGCTATGGCTTCTGAAGACTTCAGAAGGCCGTTCTTACCACTTGGTCCCATTAGGGGCCAGGAGAGGAAGTACTGGATTCTCCCCAGATTCCAGAAAGAAAATTCTTAGGGATAAGCCCTGACCTTATTGAGATCTTCAAGGGTCTCAGGCCGCTTAGGCTCAAAAGCCTTTGAACACTAAAATGAGTTAGTGCTGTTCATATCCTATATGTTCCTGTTCTTGTTGGGCCATTCCAAATGGAATCCCCCAAGTCATCCATTATCTAGTGTTCTCAACCAGCTCAGCAATTCTTGGTTCACATTCCCTGTTCTGGGCATCCCTTTCTAGTATGCTTTGTTTTTAGAGACAGGATCTCACTATGTTGCCCAGGCTGGACTTGGATCCTTCTGCTTCAGCCTCCTGAGTAGCTGCCCAGCTTTTAGTATGCTCTCTAAAACTCTCTCATTTGATCAATCTTTTGGCCTTTTCTACCTTCCTATACTGCCTCTCCAAGGATACCATTTGCCTAATGGCCTTCTAAAATGAAGGACTTTTGTCATCAACTATATCCCTTATCTTGCAATTAGAAGTAGTTAGAGGTTAAGAATTTTATGAGTTTCCTATAAGCTACTTTGAGACTTTTGTTCTTCTTTTCCTGAGACAAACAAATGTTTATATTTATTGCTAACATTCCACTACAATGGCTCCCACTTGGGCCTTACCACCTTGAGTGTTCCTCCTTTCAGATACCAAACTCTGTTTTCTTATTTTCTAAACAGAACTCTCTGTTCTTTCATCTTGCAGACTCAGTATAGCTGGTGTTTTGTTTTGATTTGTTTGTTTTCCCTTTACTTCAATGCCCACAATACCTTGATTTAGTTTTCTCCTTGTCCACTAGGGAGAATTTATATGCACCTACTCACTCTTTCCCCACCTCTGCCCACAGCCCTTAGCCAACCACTCCAGTTACTCTCCAGCTGGCACTCTCGAAACACCTCTCCTTTTCCATCTGTTGCATAAAGATGGAAAAGCCCACATAAAAGTGGACATTGATGCCATATGCATTTTTTTATTGATGCCCTCAATGTCTTCAACAATCAATTTTATGTATCCTTGGACAAACACATCTTACCTATTTCAACAACAGCTCTTTCAAAACCATAGGCACTTGCAGTTGTTAAAATAAGTTATGATTCTAAGTGAAACATTCTATGAAATTATGATGGATATTTTCTGGGTAGCCAGGAAGAAAACAGAAGCTATAAGAAATAACATATGAAACATATTGTATATACCAGAAAATATAATGCATTGAATAATATAAGAAGCAGCAAAGAAACAATCAACAGCATAAAGAGACAACCTGTTGATTGGAGAAAACATTTGCAAATTACTCATCCAACAGTGAACTAATATCCAGAATATACAAGGAACTCAAACAACTCAACAGTATAAAAACAAACACTCCCATGGAGAAATAGGAACGCTTTTACAGTTTGTGGGAGTGTAAATTAGTTCAACCATTGTGGAAGACAGTGTGGCGATTCCTCAAGGATCTAGAACTAGAATTACCATTTGACCCAGCAATCCCATTACTGGGTATATACCCAAAGGATTATAAATCGTGCTACTATGAAGACTCATGCACGCATATGTTTATTGCGGCACTATTCACAATAGCAAAGACTTGGAACCAACCCAAATGTCCATCAATGATAAACTGAGTTAAGAAAATGTGGCACATATACACCATGGAATACTATGCAGCCATAAAAAAGGATGAGTTCATGTCCTTTGCAGGGACATCGATGAAGCTGGAAACCATCATTCTCAGCAAACTATCACAAGGACAGAAAACCAAACACCACATGTTCTCACTCATAGGTGGGAAATGAACAATGAAATCACTTGGACACAGGGCAGGGAACATCACACACTGGGGCCTGTCAGAGAGTGGGGGGCTGGGGGAAGGATAGGATTAGGAGAAATAGCTAATGTAAATGAGTTGATGAGTGCAGCAAACCAACATGGCACATGTATACCTATTTATCAAACCTGCACGTTGTGCATGTGTACCCTAGAAGAAAAAAAAAAAGAAAAGAAAATAAAATTCAGTTTAATCCTTTCAAAAACATAAAGTAAAATTTGTGGAGCAAGCATTAAAAACAACAACAACAGAAAACAAATAATCTCGCTAAAAATTGGGCAAAGGACCTGAAGAGACATTTCTGAAAAGAAGATATACAAATGACCAACAGGTATAGGAAAAAATGCTCAGCATCACTAATCATCAGGGAAATGCACATCAAAACCACAATAAGGGCCGGGCAGGGTGGCTCACGCCTGTAATCCTAATACTTTGGGAGGCCAAGGCAGGCAGACCACCTGAGGTCAGAGCTCAAGACCAACCTGGACAGCATGGTGAAACCCCGTCTCTACTAAAGACACAAAAATTAGCCGGGCTTGATAGCAGGTGCCTGTAATCCCGGCTACTTGGGAGGCTGAAGGAGGAGAATCGCTTGAATACAGGAGGCGAAAGTTGTAGTGAGCCAAGACTGCATCACTGCACTCCAGCCTGGGCGACAGAGCGAGACTCCATCTCAAAAAACAAAAACAAAAACAACAACAACAAAAGATATCATTTCATCCCAGTTACAATGGCTATAATTAAATAGACAAAAAATAACAGATGTGGGCAAGGATGTGAAGAAAAGCTAACTCTTACACATAGTTGGTAAGAATGTGAAATAATACAACCAGTATGGAAAACGATGACATGGTTTGGGCCTGTGTACTCGCCCAAATGTCATGTCAAATTGGAATCCCCAGTGTTGGAGGTGAGGCCTGGTGGGAGGTGATTTCCCACTTGTGCTGCTCTCATGATAGTGAGTGCTCATGAGATTTAGTAGTTTAAAAATATGTGGCACCTCCCTACTTTCTCGTCCTCCTGTTCTGTGAAGATGTGCCCCCTTCCCCTTTGCCTTCTGCCATCATGAGCCATGCTTCCTTTTCAGGCTGTGGAACCATGAGCCAATTAAACCTCTTATTTATTAATTATCCAGTCTCAGGTATTCCTTTATGGCAGTGTGAGAATGGACTAATACAAATGGTATGGTAATTTCTCAAAAAACTAAAAATAGAACTACTATGCAATCCAGAAATTCTACTACTGCATATCTATCCAAAGGAAAACAAATAAATATATCAAAGGGATACCTACATTCACATGTTTAACGCAGCACTATTCACAACAGCAAAGATATGGAATCAATGGATAAAGAAAATGTGGCATAGATAAACCATGGAAAACTATTCAGCTATAAAAAAGAATAAAACCCTGTTATTTTCACCAGTGTGGATGGAACTGGAGGTTATTATGTTAAAGGAAATAAGCAAGGTACAAAAAGACAAATACTGTATGTTCTCACTTATAGGAGGGAGCTAAAAAACTTGATCTCATGACACAGAGAACAGAGCAATAGATACCAGAGACTGGGAAGGTTGGGGGCAGAGCGGGGAATTAAGAGAGGTTGGTTATGAATGCAAGCATACAGTTAGAAGAAATAAATTCTAATGTTTGATATCAGACTAAAGTGACTATATTTAGCAACAATGTCATGTATATTTCAAAGTACCTGCAAGAAAGGACTTGAAATGATATTAATACCAGCACATAAAAATGATAAACACTTAAGGTGATGGATACCCCCAAATATCCTGACTTTATCATTACACATACTATGCGTGTAACAAACATTCACATGTACTCCATAAACATGTAAAATAGATCAATAAAAGAGGAAAAAAAGACAAACTCTCTCAACTTCCCTTTGCTCCCATTCATTTATATATTAATTTATATTTTTATTATATATTACATATACTACAAACAATATATGTAATATTCCTATATCATTATATTAACATGTGTATATATATAATATATAAATACCAGTGTATGTATATATTACATATAATATATAAATGTATATATTAGATATAAAATTTATAAATTTATGTACATCCTAAATGTAATTGCCTTGTGTGCCAGAAATCATGCTTTATGGTCACCAAATTCCTTTTCATTTTCTACCTCCTGGTATTTCTAGGAGCCAATAGAAAAACTTCCCTTTTACCCTCTGAAGTTTTGCTGAAAAATCAAGTCACACAAAAAGTAACAAATTTAATCTAAGAAAAGGCATACAAATATATTAACCCATATGCGGGAAGAATCAGAGTGGTTACTCAACTCCTCAGTGGGATTCAGAAGGTTATATTCAATTCTGAGGTTACAGAAAGAGTGGAGGCTTAGGGCATGGCCCAAAACAGGTATGGTGGTAAATCAGGTTATAGTGGCAGGACAGTGGGAGACACAGAAGAGGAGACTTGGCTAGCAAAGGTGGTCTGGTTGCGTAAATGAAACCTCACAGGTGGCAGTCATCTGAGAAATAGATGGTAAATGTTTCTTTCACATCTGTAAAGGTACCAGACTCTCAGTTAATCTGTCCTAGATCCAGACAATGGAAGGCCTGGTTGCATCAATGCAGATTTTCTACAGGTGCAAATCTTACCCACAAAAGAGCTTGTCAGGGTTACTTCTGTTGGCTGGCTCTCTAGGCAGCCACCTCAAAATATGTCAAATAAATGTATTTTGGAGTAAAATATTCAAATTCCTTCATGGGGCATATAGAAAGACAGCACTATTTTAGGGTGGCCCCTGTTACTACACCTGACCAGGGGCCTAAAAGCAGATGTGATGTGTGTCACTCAAGGTACACAGCACAGAAGATCAAGTAAAGTGAGTTCCTTGTGTCCTCTCCTTCTATGGCTGCCTCTGTTTTAAATGTTATAGATGCTGAAGATAATGTAGCTGTAAGATGCTAACAGCTATACAAATCCCCATGCCCTTGCTTAGCAGGGGACTTCCCTAGAGAACCACTGGACCTGCAGTGGATCTTCATGAACAAGAATTAAACTTTTATGCACATACATAAAATGCCCCTGAGATTTGGGTCTTTTTGTGTTTGTAGTTGTTTCTAGCTTGAAATACATACATTCTTTCTTCCTTTCTTAGGGTAAGAGATGCTGTAGCTACCAAAATTTTTTTAAGACATAATTTTCTGACCATCTACTATATGTCAGACACTGTAAGCAATTTTCTGAACCCAGCATACATTTTTGAACTTCTCTGCTCATTCTTGTGTTGTTCTTAGTCTAGAAATTTCAAGGCAGACTTATGTTACTGAACCATATTGAGGTCTCCTTGCCCTGCGCAGTAAAAGCCAAGCATCCGCACAGAGCTTTTCCAGAGGGAAAAAGGACGATGTTTATTTGCAGGGCACTGAACAAGGAAAATCAGGCAGCTCCCACTTGAGGTTCGGCCTTCTTGATGGCTTACAATCAAGAGTTTTTAAAGGCAGAGGTAAATTGCAGGAAAGCAGAAGTTACAGGCAAAATTGTAAATCAATATATGGAGGTCATACGTGGGTTTGGTCTAAAAGGTGGTATGTCTTGAAGTGGGCAGGAGAGGGGGGGCGGTGTTACAGTCATAGGTGGATTCAAAGATTCCATGATTTGCAACTGGTTAAAAAAGCAAAGATTTGTCCAAATACTTGGGGTCACCAGAAAGGCAAGTTAAGGTCTGATCTGTGAGCGTGACTTCTCCCAGGCCTCTCAGGGAGAAATTTAGAACCAAGAACAGAACAGCAGAGTTCAGTCCTTAGCTCCCCTTATCTGAGGTCTACCTGCTAGCCAATCCATTTGGTGGGGGTATGTGTTTCTGAAAAACAAGTCGGAGACATATGTTAAAATATCGTCTTTGCTTCCTATACGGAACCAAAAATCTTGTGCCTCTAACTTTCTTGGCTGTCATTAACTTCTAGCTTATCAGATTGCTCACTTACTTCTCAAATAGCTAGGTGCCTGAAATTTTCCGGGAAGCAACTCAAGATTTTCCTTTATTTCCATGCTTGTGGTGGGTAGGAGGGGCAACAGGCCCCTAACAGGGGCCCTTGTTTTGTTTCACTTACAATCGGCCTTAGGCCAAGTGTCAGTTCAATTATTTATAGGCATAACCTTAACTAGATTACTAGGATTTCTCATCAATGAAAAAGTGATAATAATACCTAGTCAAAGTGTGTTTTTTTTTCTTTTGGATTAAATACAGTAATGTACACAGATGCCTTTAGTGCAATCCCCGATTCAGAAGTTAAAATGCCTCCCGGGAACTCAGTAATGGTTTTGTTGCCTTTTTCTTTCACTTTTCCATATTAAAATCCTAGACTTTCTTCAAGGCTTAGCTCTAATATGACCTCTTTTGGTTAAACATTTTTCTTTATTCCTTTGCAGCCGCTCAGTACAATGTACGTTCCTTTGTTTAGCCCTATTTTATTCTGCCTTGCATTAGAGTTATTTGTTCCTATGTCTTACTGCTTTCTAGTAGATTTTAAATTCTTCAAGGGCAGAGAGACCTGTCTCATTTATCTTTGCATTTTTCCTTCCTCCTCACATTACCCAGTGAGTGCCTGGCAAGTAGGAGGCACTCAACAATGTTTATTAAAATAGAATGAAATAAAACCTAACAGGTTTTACAAATTAAATGTACTTATCTGTTCCCACACCCTCAAGAAATTTTTAGAAAAGGGAAAAAATGACATGGGCAGAATGCACCTAGTGTATGTTCTCTAAATCATTAGCAAGTTTAAAACCACAGATTCGTGTCATCTTGAAGCTTTGACAAAGAATATTTGCGGTTAAGCAAGTGTTATAAGGAAGTCACTCCACATGGGTTTTGCACGGCTCTGTTAATAACAAAGACATACCACCGAGATATTTGACATTTTTCTTTACAGAGCTCATTTCACACATGGATCCGGACTCAGAGCTTAACTTAGCTTGCATAATGCCTGTCAGAGGACAGAAAAAGGCTATAACCTCAAAGTCTGAGAAGGCAGTGAAGGAGAGAATGAAACATACAAGGGTATTTTTTTGATGTTCATTGTCTCTTCAGTTTTGACCACAATGCTTAAAAATAATTGCAATGACAAAGATTTCAACTTTTAGGGAAAAATAGAAGCAATGCTTTTTAATTGCTTGCTGTTCTTTTCAAAAAAATCATAACTCAAGATACTATTTAAGTAATTGATATAGATTGTGGGATTATGGTTAGGATAACTTTCAAAATTAGGTTGTAAAATCATCAAGAACAAAACAAACAATCCCATCAAAAAGTGGGCTAAGGACATGAAAAGACGATTCTCAAAAGAATATATACAAATGGCCAACAAATGTATGAAAAAATGCTTAACATTACAAATGATCAGGGAAATGCAAATCAAAACCACAATGCAATACCACCTTACTCCTGCAAGAATGGCCATAATCAAAAAATTAAAAAATAGATGTTGCTGTGGATGTGGTGAAAAGGGACTACTTTACATTGCTGGTGGTGATGTAAACTAGTACAACCACTATGGAAAACAGTGTGGAGGTTCCTTAAAAAACTAAAACTAGGTCTACCATTTGATCCAGCAATCCTACTTCTGGGTATCTACCCAGAGGAAAAGAAGTCATCATTCAAAAAAGATACTTGTACACACAAGTATCTTTTGTGGTTTGCTGCACCTATCAACCCATAATCTAGGTTTTAAGCCCCACGTGCATTAGGTTTGTGTCCTAATGCTCTCCCTCCCCTTGCCCCCCACCCTCGGACAGGCCCTAGTATGTGTTGTTATTCCCTTCCCTGTGTCTACGTGTTCTCATTGTTCAACTCCCACTTATGAGTGAGAACATGCAGTGTTTGGTTTTCTGTTCCTGTGTTAGTTTGCTGAGAATGATGGTTTCCAGCTTCATCCATGTCTCTGCAAAGGACATTATCTCATTCTTTTTTATGACTCAATAGTATTTCATAGTATATATGTGCCACATTTTCTTTATCCAGTCTATCACTGATGGACATTTGGGTTGGCTCCAAGTCTTTGCTATTGTGAACAGTGCCACAATAAGCATACATGTGCATGTGTCTTTATAGTAGAATGATTTACAATCCTTTGGGTATATACCCAGTAATGGGATTGCTGGGTCAAATGGTATTTCTGGTTCTAGATCCTTGAATTGCCACACTGTCTTCCACAATGGTTAAACTAATTTACACTCCCACTAACAGTGTAAAAGTGTTCCTATTTCTTCACAGCCTTGCCAGCATCTATTGTTTCCTGACTTTTTAATAATCACCATTCTGACTGATGTGAGATATCTTACTGTGGTTCTGATTTGTATTTCTCTAATGACCAGCGATGAGCTTCTTTTCATGTTTCTTGGCTGCATAAATGTCTCCTTTTGAGAAGTGTCTGTTTATATCCTTTGCCCACTTTTTGATGTTTTTTTTCCTGTACATTTGTTTAAGTTCCTTGTAGATTCTGGATAATTTTGATTTTGTATATGTACTTTTGTGTGTCTCGCTTTAAATTCCCATAGGATTTCCTCTTAACTTTTCCCTTATTTCTGCTATAACAGAAGTCAGAAACAAAAGGTATCTTAATCTGACTTAATGTAATAGCTAACATTTAGGTTCTCACTATCAGATACACTTCTAAGTATTTTTCATAAATGATCTCTATTACAAATAATAGAAGAATAACAATCCTTCTATTATTTATAGTCATTTACCAGATTTGGCAATCAAGGTATGGAAAAGTTAAGACAACTGTTTATGGCAGCCCATGCAGTAAGGAGCAGAACTTGGATTTAACATCAGCTGACTTGCCTCAGAGCTTGAGCTCATAACATTAAATTCTTGGCACATCCTAAGATACAGGGAAGGGAGGTCTACAGTGACATGTGCTTGTATTGTTTTGGGAAAACAATATCTCCAGGCCAAGCCTGTTGAGACCAGTGAGGGAGATTAGGGGTTGATGTTAGAATGAAGGAAAGAGGATCTCTGACCTAAGTGGGGAGTAGTGTTCCTGGAAAGACAAGCCCAAACTTCAACCTCTAGCTTCATCTAGAACAAGCTCCCAATGCTTAAGGCTGAATGATGGTTACGGAATTGGAAGGTCTTTGAGGGTTATTGACAGGACAGTGGCAGGCATCTGTTTTATTTAACAGACATTAATTGAGAACATATCATGAGACAAGGCTCAATTCCCATGATTTTGAAGGCTGGATTGGAGTGATGAGAGGTGAGAGGCTGTTGTGACAAATTGAGCTAAGGTCCTGGAGCTTAGGGGAGAGCTCAGATCAGCTTAGCATACAAATTAGAACGATAACTGGCATCTGTATGCAGCTTCCCTATTTGCCAAACTGGTTTCTTAAACTGCTTAATTTTTTACTATTTTAACCACCTAAGAACCTTATAAAATAGAAACAAACAGCATTTACTAAGGGACCACTATATTCTAGGATCTATGGTAGAACTTTTGCCCACACTGGCTCTTCTAACCACTTTAAAAGCTCCTTTCAGGAGGTCTTCATTACATGTTAGGCAACTGAAGCTTAGAAGACTGAATTAATTTCTACATGGTCATATGTGAGCAGTATAGACTCCAGCCCTGACTCCATATGCAGAGATCTAACCATCGCACCATGCAGCATGGGGTCTGATTTACCCAAAGCTGAAGACGTTGGGATAGATGCATTTCTATAAGAGACATGTTCTTAACTAACTTGGTGCCTCCAGTGGTTCTTTTTACACCTAGAAAAGGAGTTCCAGCCCTAGCCACCTGACAGACTCTCAGAAAATTTCTCCAATTCTAGCCATTATTCTCTATCTGGGTCAGAATCCACTCAATACACTTGTGGCCCCTGATTGTAGGTGTTATGTGTTGGATTTAATTTTTCCTCCTTATTCAGCCTTCATTTATTCAGGGATCAGCAGAGTTCAGTGCATGGGGTGCTGCTTGTTTTTATAAGTAAAATTTTATTAGAATACAACCATGTTCATCTGTTTACATAGATCTATGGGTGCTTTCTTTTACACTATAATGGCACTATATTAGTTGCAACAGAGACTAGTCTCTGCAAGGCCTAAAGTACTTATTCTGTTACCCTTAACAAAATAAAGCTAATTGTTAGATGCTTTGTCATATTGTCCACCTGGGCCTCATGTTGCTGTTCCTCTTGAGTGCTGTTAAGCCAGCTCTGTTCAATCTCTGTCCCTACTTCATACTTTGTCTTAGAGGCAAATTTGAAAAGGCAGAAGGTAAACCCTGGCCTTGGAGAATATCCACAATTACAAGAAAAGAGAGAAAACAGAACTGTCACAAAACAGGGTATCATAGCCTAATAGAAACCACTGGACAGATTTCAAAAAAGACTGGCATTTAATGGTATCTAGAGTAGCAAAAAACTTGAGAAAATGAGAAAAGTTTACTGAATTTGACCATTAGTCAGTCATTGGTGACCTCTGGATCTGTAGTATTAGTTGAGTGACAAGGGTGGAAACCAAATTTCAGGCAGTGAAGAAGATAATGACTTGGGTTTCCAGAATGGACTCAGCATTGCTGGCTAAGGAGGTTAGCACTTCCTGCCTGACTAATTTCTCATGGGCAATTTTGTGATTCTGTTTCCATATTTAACCTCTCTACACATTAAGAAGAGCTAGTTACACTCGTGATTTGTAATCAAGCAGCTGTTGCATCTGGAGGATCTCTTGACAGTCACAATCCTACACACTTACACAGTATCTCTAATTGAGTGTTTGGTTTCTCTTAATTTTTCTTTTCCTTTTTTAGGCTATATATACATATATTTTTTCCCCAGTCTGTGCTGTTTAAATCTCTGATAGTGGAAGCCATGAAATGTTAATGAGGCCACATCTTTTATGGTGGACAGAGAGATCAATAGCTTTCAGGTATTAATGAGATGTCCTCAAAATTTATGTCCATTGTTAGAGAGCTGATGGCTCCCTGCTGGACTGTCAGACCTTGCTTAAATGGACAACCAAAGGCATTTTCCAGCCCTGCATAAATTTGAATCTTCAGGCTTGAATATTCAGTAAATGTAGTAAAAATCCAAGCCATCTCAGTCATGAACTTCTCCCCCACCTTCAAACTTTCATGTCTCTAACCTCAAAGAGAATTTTTCCTCTTCCTTCCCAAGGTTAACTTCTCCAACTGTGCTTTTGATCCTAATTCCCATCACTTCCTCAGGCATTCATTCATCATTTATTTTTCTGATATTTTTAACTTCTCTTTCACAACTTCCTCTCTTCAATTTACAAATACATTTAAGCCTCTCTCCTCCTAAGAAAACTTTCTTTCTTGACCCTACTTTTCTCTCAAGTCATTCCCCTTTATTGTTGCGTTCACACTCCCGTCCCATTTTACTGTAAAACTTTTTGAAAGAGAATGCTACACTGGATTTATTTCCTCACCATTTTTCTCTCCTTTATAAAAGTTTGGCTCAAGTCCCACCTTGCTGTTGCAAATATTCTGCAAGATCTCCCACTACCAAATTCTCTGACCTCTTCTTAGTCCTCTCTTACTTGACCTCTCAAGCCTTCTGGTCCCTTTCCTGACACTCTTTTGTGACCTAGGAATCAAAAGATTCTTCTTTTCCTCTCTGATCACTTGCTTCTGACTCATCTTTTATGGATTCCTGTTTCTGTTTTCCTCAAAGCTGGAGTATCTCAGATTTTTGTTCTAGGGTTTTTTTGGTGACAAATTATTCCTAGGACCCTTCATCCTTATTAATAAATTCACCTACCTTCCAAACACTCAGTTAACTCCCAAATCTATATGTGTAGATTTGTCTGATTTCCTGAGCTCTAGACCAGTAGGACTTTCTGGTTCAAACAGAAATTTCTACAATAATGGAAGGCTTTTTTTTGTTTGTTTGTGTGGTTTTTTTTGTACTGTGCAATACAGTAGCCACTAGCCACCCATAGCTACTGAGTACTTGAAATGTGGCTTGTATGTTGAACTAAATTTTTAGTTGTATTTGTTTAAATTTAAATTTAAATAGTTCTCTGTGGCTAGTGACTACTGAAGGAAGCAACAAAGCCTGAGACCCTCTGATTTAAATCCCCTATTAGAGATCTCTATATTCTCATTTCATTAAATAGCATCACCATCTAAATATTTATTTTAATGACTAACCTCAGTCATATTGGACATTTTTATTTTGTATAAATGAGTATGCTTGGAATTTGCTATATTAATAACATGATACGCTGTATTAGTCCATTTTCACACTGCTATAAAGATACTACCTGAGACTGGGTAATTTATAAAGGAAAGAGGTTTAATTGACTCACAGTTTTGCATGGCTGGGGAGGCCTCAGAAAACTTTCAATCATGGCAGAAGGTGAAGGGGAAACAAGGCACATCTTACACGGTGGCAGGAGAGAGAGAAGAGTGAAGCAAGAACTGCCAAACACTTTTAAAACCATCAGCTCTCATGAGAACTCACTCACTATCATGGGAACAGCATGGGGAAACCATCCCCATGATCCAGTCACCTCCCACCAGGTCCCTCCCTGGACACCTGGGGATTACAATTCAAAATGGGGTTTGGGTAGAGACACAGAGCCAAACCATATCATACCCCACCGTTGTTATAAGGAATTCTCTACATCCAGGGAGATAACCTTGGTTCTGAATTTGAAAAGAATAGGATATTAAAACAAACCATTAAGAAATGTTGAGTTCCTCAGACTTTTCTGTTCTCTGGGCAAAGTCTATAATCTCAACTTTCTGCTATTTCATATACCATTGGTGACACCCACTGGTGTTGCAATGGCAGCTGCTAACCCTTCACTTCTTCTGCTCCCTGAGGACTAACAAATAGCTTATTTCTCCTCTTTCTCCAGAGATATGAGGAGAAACTGTATCATATAGTTAGGCTAACTAATGAAAAGGTATCCAGAAGCTGTCTTGAGGGGCTGTCTTCCAGTTCTACAGAAACTATAAAATGACCTAAGAAAAAATCCTCTTAGAGTTGCCAGAGTCAGAACCAAGAGCTTGTTGTGTCACTAACTAGCAGAACACTAGCCTCTGCTGTTCTTCCCAATTCTGATGTCCATCGGAGATTCAGAATCTTCATGCAGCATAGAAAGAAACAGGACTGTTCAGAGAAACCTTGGGAATCCATTAAGCTGATGCTCGTATCTTACCTATAGCCCACATTGGTGTTTTAATGGCTTGTCCTTTGAGTTAAAAGTCATAAATATTCAGTCATTTAAGTGATAGGGTTTGGGATTGTTACTTTCACTTTCAGTACACTCATGAAGAGAAAGTCAAACCTCAAGATGTGGAGAAAAAAAGGCCTGTGTGTAGCTTGCTGTCATCTGTGCAGGAGGTGAAAGAAGAAGGTGTCCTCTTAAATTAATTGTCTCTCCATCGGCCACAGAATGATACTCTTTCTTGCTTGCCTGAATGATTTCAATAATCTAATTAGCCTTACCTCTAGCTTTTTCTTCTACAATCCATCCACTGCCTTAGGTCAATCTACAATCTTTTTTCTAGTTTTCATCTCTTAAAAGATAAAGTCCTAATGTTTCAAATAGTATGTGAGATCCTTTGTAATCTGATTCTCACCTAAATGACAGCCCTTATACATAACTTCTCTCTCACATGCAACGTGATGAACTTTCAGGCATTTGCCAAAAATCAAGGTTAACTCCTCTCTCTGAACCAGAATTAATAAGCAGTGAAGAGATATCAGGAGGCCTGAGGCACTTAGAGATCAATCCAAATGTTTTATTCCTTTAGTTGCTTGCTGCTATCTAAAATATTTTGTAATAAATATTCAGATAAAGCAACGTTTCAGCTCTTTGTGGTTGAGAATTATTTTTCTTTTTAATTTTTCAAATGCCTGAGCCTACTGGACCCTACCTCCACACACTAGAAGTTTTGTCCCAAACCAGATGTGTGTTTCAGCCAGGTCAAGTGTAGTGACCCTTTATTTAGCACCTCCTTGGAAATACATGATTGACTGCGATGATATCCAATCATAACTTGATTGTATTATAGGAAGTATTTTTGTGGGTAATTACCTCGACTCTGTCATAGCAACAGAAAGCAATAAGCTGGGACAACCTTTGCACAGAGAGAAACTATCATAGGAAGAATGCAACAGGCATCCGTTTGTTAGAGTACATATGATTTTTTGTTTTTTGTTTTTGTTTTTTGGAAACGAACATACATATCTTGGTTAAATACACTTACTAGTAACAGGTTGCAAGTTTTATTCTTTTTACAGGAGAAGAGAACAATTATTAAAATGTGATGAGTTTTGCGGGATCAGTCTTTTTAGGAAAATCTGACCAAAGGTCTCCTATCATGTCTGAACACATCAAATTATTCATTATCTAATAAATATGGTGCTATGTGCCTTACACTTGTTCTTCCCCTGTCTTAATGGTCTCCTCTCCCCTCCCCTCTTAGCAAATACCTTCCATCATCCATGATGCTATTGACACATCTTTTCACAAATCATCATATTGGCCTCTATGAGTACATTCATTTGCTCCAGTTATGTTCTATATTTTTGGTCCCTGTTACCTCCTAATACTGAAATCAAACAAAGATAGTTCTAAAGAGAGAGAGAGAGAAAGAAAAAGAAAATTCCAGACCAATAACCCTCATGAATACATATGTGAAAATCCTCAGCAAATACTAACAAATAGAGTTTAGCCATATAAAAAAAATTATACACAGTAACAGGTGGGATTTATTTCAGAAATTTGAGATTGGCTTAATATTTAAACAATCAGTCAACATAATCACCACTTTAAGAGGCTAAAAAGAAAATTCATGTGATCTTATCAATTCATACAGGAAAAGTATTTGATGCAATTACACACCCATTTATGATAAATAAATGCATAGAGAGAAATTTCTTTAATAACATTTGCCAAAAGCCTGTATCTAACATTATATTTAACTGTGAAAGACTGAATCCTTCCTCCATAAGATTAGGAACAAGACAAAGATCTTGTTCTCACCACTTTTGTTCAACATAATGAAGTTCTAGTGAGTGAAATAGGAAAGAAAAGGAAATAAAAGGCATAAAAATCAGGGGAAAAAGCTGCCCCTGTTCACAGTTTTTATTTTTTAATTTTGGTGGGTATATAGTAGGAATATATATTTATGGGGTACATGAGATATTTTGATACAGTCATATAATGCATAATAATAACATCAAAGTAACTGGAGTATTAATCACCTCAAGCGTGTATCCTTTCTTTGTGTTACAAACAATTCAATTATACTCTTTTACTTATTTTTAAATGTACAATAAATTGTTGTTGACTATAGTCACCCTGTTGTGTTATCAGATATTCATAGTAGATCTTACTCATTCTACCTAACTTGATTTTGTACCCATTAATCATCCCCTTTATCCCCAAGCCCCCCTCCCTGCACCATTACCCTTCACAGCTTCTGGTAACCATCCTTCTACTCTCCATCTCCATGAGTTCTACTTTTTAAATTTTTAGCTCCCACAAATGAAACATATGATATTTGCTTTTCTGTGCCTGGTTTATTTCACTTAACATAATGACTTCCAGTTCCATCTATGTCATTGCAAATGTCAGAATCTCATTCTTTTTTATGGCTGAATAGTACTCCATTGTGTCTATGTACCACATTTTTTTTTTTACATTCCTAATTTACATTCCTAAAAATAGTGTACAAGGGTTCCCTTTTCTCCACACTCTCGCCAGCATTTGTTATTGCCTGTCTTTTGAATAAAAGCCAGTTTAACTGTGGTGAGATGATATCTCATTGTAGTTTTGATTTGTATTTCTCTGATGATCAACGATGTTGAGTACCTTTTCATATTTTTTTTGCCATTTGTGTGTCTTCTTTGGAAAAATATTCAAATCTTTTGTGCATTTTTTTAATCAAATAATTAAATTTTTTCCTATAGAGTTGTTTGAGCTTCTTATATATTCTGGTTATTAATCCCTGGTCAGTGGTGTAGTTTGCAAATATTTTCTCCCATTCTGTGCGTTATTTACTTTGTCGAGTTTTTGAAGTGTTTAAACTTGATGTGATCCTATTTGTCCATTTTTGCTTTGGTTGCTTGTACTTGTGGGGTGTTACTCAAAAAATCTTTGCCCCCTCCAGTGTCCTGGAGAGTTTCCCCAATGCTTTATTTGGTCATTTCATAGTTTGAGATCTTAGATTTCAGTCTTGAATCTATTTTCATTTTATTTTTTTATATGGTAATAGATAGGAGTCTAGTTTCATTCTTCTGCATATGAATTTTCAGTTTTCCCAGAACCATTTATTGAAGAGACTGTTCTTTCCTCATTGTAGGTTTTTGACACTTTTGTCAAAAATGTGTTCACTGTAGGTGTATGGATTCATTTCTGGGTTATTTATTGTATTCCATTGGTCTATATGTCTGTTTTTATGCCAGTGCTATTCTGTTTTGGTTACCATAACTCTGTTGTATAATCCAAAGTCAGGTAATTCCTCATTCTTTTTGCTCAGGATAGCTTTGGCTGTTCTGAGTTTTTTGCGATTTTATATAAATTTTAGAAATATTTTTCCTATTTCTGTGAAAAATGTTATTGATATTTTGATAGGGATTGTATTGAATCTGTAGACTGCTTTGGGTAGTATGCACACTCTAACAGTATTGATTCTTTCAGTCTATGAACATGAAATATCTTTCCCTTTTTTCTGCCCTCTTCAATTTCTTTCGTCAATGTTTCATAGTTTTCGTTATATAGAGATCTCTCACTTCTATGGTTAAGTTTATTCATGGATATTTTATTTTATTTGTAGCTATTAGAAATGTAATTACTTTCTTGATTTCTTTTTCAGATTATTCACTGTTGGCATATGGAAATGCTACAGATTTTTGTATGTTGGTTTTGTATCTTATAGTTTTACTGAATTTGTTTATTAGTTCTAAAAGTTTTTTGGTGGAGTCTTTAGGTTTTTCCAAATCTAAGATCATATCATCTGCAGACAAGGCTAATTTAACTTCTTCCATTCCAGTTTGGGTACCATTTTTTTTTCTCTTGTCTGATTGCTGTAGATAGGACTTCCAGTACCGTGTTGAATAATAGTGGTGAAAGTGGACATACATCCTTGTCTTGTTCCAGATCTTAGAGGAAAGGCTTTTCATTTTTCCCCATTCAATATGATACTAGCTATGTATCTGTCACATATGACTTTTGCTGTAGGGCAGGTCTGGTGTTGATGAAATCCCTCAGCTTTTGTTTTTCTGGAAAAGTATTTCACCTTCACGTTTGAAGGATATTTTTGCTGGATATACTATTCCAGGGTAAAAGTTTTTTTCCTTCAGCACTTTTTGTTTTGTTTTTTTCCGAGATGGAGTCTTGCTCTGTCGCCCAGAATGGAGTGCAGTGATATGAACTCGGCTCACTGCAACCTCCACCTGCCGGGTTCAAGCAATCCTCCTGCCTCAGCCTCCTGAGTAGCTGGAATTACAGGTGTGCACCACCATGCCCAGCTAGTTTTTGTATTTTTTGGTGGAGATGGGGTTTCACCATGTTGCCCAGGCCTGTCTTGAACTCCTGACCTCATGATCCACCCACCACAGCCTCCCAAAGTGCTGGATTACAGACATGAGCTACCACACCCAGCCCCTTCAGCATTGTTTAATATGTAATGCCATTCTCTCCTGATCTGTAAAGGTTTCCACTGAAAAGTGTGGTGCCAGACCTATTGGAGCTCCTTTTGATGTTTTAGGCTCGTTTCTTTATCCTTGACCTTTGGGAGTTTGAGTATTAAATGTCTTGAGGTAGTCTTATTTTGGTTAAATCTGCTTGGTGTTCTTTCTGTACTGATTATATCTTTCTCTAGGTTTGGGAAGTTCTATGTTTTTACCCTTTTGAATAAACTTTACCACAACTTTTCTTTCTAGCTCCCTTTTAGGGCCAATAACTCTTATTATTGCCCTTTTGAGGCTATTTTCTAGACTTTGTAGGCATGCCTCATTCTTCTTATTTTTTTTCTTTTGTCTCCTCTGACTGTGTATTTTCAGATACCCTATCTTCAAACTTGCTAGTTTTTTTTTCTGCTTGATCAGTTGTGCTCATGAGAGACTCTGATGCATTCTTTAATACATCCATTGAATTTCTCAGCTCCAGAATTTCTTCTTGATTCTTTTTAATTATTTTAATTTGTTAAATTTATCTGACAGGATTCTGAATTCTTCCTCTGTGTTATCTTGAATTTTGTTGGACTTTCTCAAAAGAACTATTTTGAATTCTCTATCTGAAAGGTCACAAATCTCTGTCACTCTATTAGTCATTGGTGTCTTAGGTTGTTTGATAAGGCCATATTTTCCTGGATGTTCTTGATGTTTGTGGATGTTATTTGATGTCTTGGCATTGAATCCTTAGGTATTTATTGTAGTTTTCACAGTCTGGGCTTGTTTCTACCCATCCTTCTTGGGTAGGATTTCCAAGTACTCAAAGGGAATTGAGTGTTGTGATTTAAATCTTTGGTCACTGAAGCCATATGTGCAGTAGGCGACACCCACACCCAGCAGCACTGTGACTCTTGAAGGCTTGTAGAGGTACCACCTTGATGATCTTGGTTGAGATCTGGGAGAATTTCCTGTATTATCCAAAAGAGTATTCTTGTTCTCTTTCCTAACTTTCTCCCAAACAAATGGAGTATCTCTGTGCTGAACTGCCTGGAACAGCAGAAGAGGTGACACAAGCACCTCTGTAGCCCCCACAACTGGGACTGTGCTCAGTCAGACCTGAAGTACATCACTGGGTTGTATCCAAGGCCTGCAGTGAGCACTGTCTGATTACCACTGATATTTACTGAAGGACCAAGGGATTTTCAGTCAGCAGGTCATGAATCTAGCCAGGCTTGTGTCCTTCCCTTCAGGGTGACAAGCTCCTCCTTGGTCCAGGGCAGGTCCAGAAATGCTGCATGGGAGCCAGGGCCTGGAGCTGGGAATCTTAGGAATCTACTTGGTGTGCTCTATTCTACTGAGACTGAGCTGGCACCCAAGCCATAAAACAAAGTCCTTTCTACTCTTCCCTCTCCTTTCCTCACACAGAAGAAGTCTCTTCCCACAGCCACCACCGCTTCAGGCCCACAGAAAGTACTACTTGGCTACTCAAGGCCCAACGGCTCTTCTTGTGGTGAATGCTGCCAGGCCTGTATCTCTCCCTTCATGGCAGTGGGTTCCCCTCTCACCCAGATTGGGTCCAGAAGTGCCATCCAGAAGAAAAGGCCTAGAACTGGGGACGCCAGAGGCCCACCTTGTGCTCTAACTCACTGCTGCCGAGTTGGTGTCCACACTATAAGACAAAGTCCCCTTTATTCTTTCCTCTCTTTTCCTCAAGCAGGAGTCTCTCCCCATGGCCACTAAAGCTGGGAATGTGTGGGTCACACCTGAAGCCAGCATGGCCCTGTGTCTCCCCTAAGGCCCACAGTGAGTACTGCCTGGGTACTGCCGATGTTTATTCAAGGCCCAAGTGCTCTTTACTCAGTAGGTGATAAATCCTGTCAGGATTGAATCCTTCCCCTTAAGTCAGTGGGTTCTCTTCTGGCCCAGGGTGTGTCTAGAAATGTCATCCAGGAACTAGGCCCTGGAATCGGGGCCTCAGAACTCTTCCTGGTGCCCTATTCTATGAATGAGCTGGTATTCAAATTGCAAGACAAAGTTCTCTTCATTCTCCCCTCTTTTCTCCTCAGAGGGAAGGAATGTCTCCCAGAGCCACCAGCTGTGCTGCCTAGGGTTAGGGGAGGGGTGATGCAAGCACTCCCTCGGCTGCCCCAATCTGGATCTCACTTGGTCATGTGAACCCCAAGTCCACTGATTCTGAGCCCAGTAGAGCACCAGGACTTGCCCAGGAATTGCAGTTCTTGTGGCCTAGACTGGTCCCCTTTATTCTTTCCTCTCTTTTCCTCTAGCAGGAGTTTCTCCCCATGGCCACTAAAGCTGGGAATGTGCTGGGTCACACCTGAAGCCAGAGAGGCCCTGTGTCTCCCCGAAGACCCACAGTGTGAGTACTGCCTCAGTACTGCTGATGCTCATTCAAGGCCCAAGGGCTCTTTAGTGAGTAGGTAATAGATCCTGCCAAGACTGGGTCCCTCCCTTCAAGGCAGTGGGTTTGTTTAGGACCCCGGGGCACTTTATCTCATGGTGGCTGAGAACTGGGCCTAAATGCTCTAGCTAGGGCTGGCCTAAATGCGCCCACCATGTGTACCACATGAGTTCTGCCCTGCGTTTCTTTCTGCTATGACAGGGCAGCGCTGACTTCCAGTGCAAGTCCCACAGTCACTGCACTCTCCCTCCCCTAAGCACACAGATTATGCCTCCATGCCATGTGGCTACTGCCAGGGCATGGCGGGCCGTGGTGATGTCAGCAATTAAAGACTGTCTTTTCCACTCTCTTCAGTGCCTCTTTTCTTAATATGATGTTAAACCAGATAATGTGATCGCTCATCTGCTTTTTGTTTCTTATGAAGATTTTTGTGTGTAAGTGGATAGCTGTCCAATTTGGTGTTCCTGTCCAATTTGCTCCAATCACTGCAGGCTTCTATTCAGGCTTCTATTCAGCCATCTTGCTCCTTTGTTTTTTTTTTTTTTTTTTCCTGGTCACAGTTGTTTTGTATTTGTCTGTGTAGAAAGTCCCAAATAATCTACAAAACGATTCCTAGAACCACAAATAAGTTCGGCAAGGTGAAACTACCTCTGGAAAAATTATGACAGTGAGAAAAATCTGACATAGGAAAATTATGACCATGAAAGAAATCTGACTTAACTGACTCCATCTTGCCTTTAACCTCTAAGCTTCCCTTGTTCATTCCTGGGCACAGACTGAACTAACTTTAGGAATAATTCAATTTATGCTTTAACTTTGAAACAAAGATAATAGTAGCCCCTCCACAGACAAATCCCCTCCTTCCTTAGGGACCAGACTTCCTTGGTGAAACTAACAAAGTAACCATAAGATTAGAACTGATGGCTCAGGAGTCATGCAACTAGAGGCCAAAAGATTCCTAACCTCTCTAATTGCTCCTATGAATAACATTACAATTGTAAAACCCAAGATTGGTGTTTGAGGTATCTTTCAGACCCTGCTTTCTGATGGATAAGCTGGTGCCACACAGACCAGTAAACTGGCTCATCTGATCCTGTGATCCCCACCCAAGAACTGACTCTGGGCAAGAAGACAAGTTCAACTTTCTATGATTTCATCCCTGATCCAACCAGTCAGCATTCCCTGGCCCCACGCCCACCAAACTATCTTTAAAATACTCTAGCCTCCGAACTTTCAGGGAAGATGATTTAAGTAATAATAAAACTCGGCAGAGTGTGGTGGTTCATGCCTGTAATCCCAGCACTTTGGGAGGCCAAGGTGGGCAGATCATGAAGTCAGGAGTTCAAGACCAGCCTGGTCAACGTAGTGAAACCCCATCTCTACTAAAAATACAAAAAATTAGCCAGGCATGGTGGTAGTGCCTGTAATCCCAGCTACTCAGGAGGCTGAAGCAGGGGAATCCCTTGAACCCAGGAGGCAGAGGTTGCAGTGAGCCGAGATTGTGCCATTGTACTCCAGACCGGACAACAGTGCCAGACTCTGTCTCAAAAAAAAGAAAAAACCTCCAGCCTCCCATTTAGTCAGCTCTGTGTGTATTAAACCCTTTCTCTATGGAAATTTCCTTGTCTTGATAAATAGGCTCTATCTGGGTAGTGGGTAAGATGAGCCTGTTGGTCAGTTACAAAGGTCAGAAAATGCAGATAAATACACAAAAATTAATTGCACTTCTATGTAGTAGCAATGAACACATGGACAACAAAATTAAAAATACAACCCCACTTACAATCAACAAATAAAGACATAAATACTTAGGTATAAAACTAATACAATATGTATAGAATTTGTTTGTTGAAGAAAACAAAACACTAATGAAAGAAATTAAATAAAATATAAGGAAATGGAAAGACATACTGTGCTCATGGATTTAAAGGCTCACAATAGTATAAATATGTCAATTCTTCCCAAAGTGATTTATAGATTTGATAGATATCCTACCAAAATCCTAGCAAGGAGTTTTTGTAAATATAGAAAATGTTATTTTAAAATTTACATGGAGAGGCAAAGCAAATATAATAAAACAATTTTGGAAAAGAAGAATAAAATGGGAGGAATCACTGTATCCTATCTCAAAACTTGCTCTGTCTACATTAATCAAGACTGTGTAGTATTAGCAGAATAGACATGTGGATCAATGGAGCAGAAGAAATAATCTAGAAATGGAAGAACCCAGACGTAGACCCATATAAGTATGCCCAACTGATTTTTGACAAAGGCACAATAGTACTCTAATGGAGGAAAAATAACCTTTTCAGGAAATGGTGCTGAAGCAATTGAACATCCATAGGCAAAAAATAATAACAATAATAATAAATAAATAATAGAAAAAAATTGAACTCTCACATTTTATATAAAAATTTACTCAAAGTGAATCATGAACTTAAATTTAAAATATAAAACTATACAACAAAAAAAAAATGACTTACAGGGAAAGGAGAAGGGATCAAACAAGGGTCTTGGGATTAAGGCCTGCTCAAGTTTAGAAAAGAGTTCCTTAAAAAGTTAGTCATAGAGTCACCATATAGCATAGCAATTCTACTCCAAAATATCTACACAAAAGAAACAAAGCATATGTTCACACAAAAACTTGTACATGAATGTTCATAACAGCATCATTCATTATCACCAAAAGGTATACCAACAACCAAAATGTCTATTAAATGATAAATGGATAAACGAACTGTGGCATATCCGCTAAATAGGATATTATTCAACTATATAAAGTACAGATTCATCCTACAACATGGATAAAGTTTGAAAACATTATGTTAATTAAAAAAACAGACACAAGGGTCACATATTGTATGATTACATTTATATAAAATACCCAGAATATGCAAATTCACAGAAGCAAAAAGTAGATTAGTGACTATATGAGGGTAGGAGGAAGAAAAGATGGAGAGTGACTGCCGACAGTTATGACATTCTTTTAGAGAAATGAAAATGTTCTAGAATTTAGTAGTAAATTCTATAGTGATGATGGCTGTAAAAAATCATAGGAATACACTGAAAAAAAAACCGAACTGTACACTTTAAAGGGATAAATTTTGTGCTATGTAAATTATATCTAAATAAAAAAACCCACATATGAAACTACTATATGACACAGAAATTACACTTATGAGCATTTATTCTAGAGAAATGAAACCTATATTCACACAAAAACCTGTATGCGAATGTTCATAACAGCTTTATTCCAATATCCCAAACTGGAAACAACTTGGTATCCTCCAATACGTGAATGGTTAATCCACTCACTGTGGTACATCCCTACTATGGAACACTACTGGCAATAAAATAGAAGGAACTATTGATATGTGCAACCACATGGATGAAACTCCAGAGAATTTTGCCTAGTAAAGAAAGCCAATATTCAAAACTTATATATCCATAATTCCATTTCTATAACACTAGTACAATGACAAAATTGTAGAAATGGTGAATAGATTCGTGATTGGTAGAGGTTCAGAATGAGGAAGGGAGGTGTAGGACAGAAGTGGATATGACCATAAAAGAAAAACATGTAGGATTCTTGTGGTGATAGAAATATTTTCTATATTGACTGTATCAATGTCAATATCCTGATTGTAATATTATGCTATAGTTTTGCAATATTTTACCATTTGGAGAAACTAGTTAAAGTATACATGAGATATGTCTATTATTTTTTACAATTGCATGCAAACTTATAATTATCCCCAAATTAAAAAGTTTAATTTTAAAAAACAAAAAAGAAATCTCTGAAGTCAGTCTCTGGAGGTATTTGCCAAGTAAACTTGGTGCAAGAATGATAACATTCTAAAATATAACCATGACCTGCTATCTCTCTCTCTCCCCCTTCCCACTTGTCTCCCTCTCTTTCTCTCGCTTTCTTTCTTGTGTTCATCATACTTCCGCTAGAACTGGGCTAAGTGTCTGGCTAGGTCCTAGACACTAAGGTTACAAAAACAAATGAGCTGAGTCCTGTCTCCTTTAAGGAGCTGCTCATAATCTCTCTTGAAAAAAACAATTAGTTTGGGCCTGGCGACTCATGCCTGTAATCCCACCACTTTGGGAGGCCAAGGTGGGCAGACCACTTGAGGCCAGGAGCTCAAAACCAGCCTGGCTAACATGGTGAAATCCCTTCTCCACCAAAAAAAAAAAAAAAAAAAAAAAAAAAAAAAAAAAAAAGAAACAATTGACAGGTCTCCAATTCTGGGGCAGGGAGGGGCATCCATGATATATCATCACTTGTCCTTGATTTTAAGGAATCTTTGAACTATTTAAACTGCATTCCCAACAGTTCATTTGATGCCAAAGAGCAAACTGTGGCAAATTCTTTTGAGTGGTTAACATTCTTTACTTATGAACTCTACATTCCTTGCTGACATTAGGAAATTTCTTTTACTAAAGTAACTTTCTGAAAAGATTCCCCATTAACACGTTATCTGTCATTTTTGTTTTTATCATCTGTCATTTTTTAATCCACAGGTAGAATATAAAAATCTGATTATAGTTTCTCTCATAAATTACTGCTAAGTTCATATTTTAGATGGCAAAGCAGTGGATTTCATGACATGAAACCTCTGTTTGGGTTTTTATTTTGCCTCTATTTGAGGCTGCAAAAGCTCCATCTGTTTAATAATACTTTTGCATTTTTGTTTGTATTTTTCTTGTCTGATTTTAAACCAATCCAGAAGAGTTTTGGGTTTTGTTTTCTTTTGGTTTGGTTTGTCAGATTTACTGATTTCAAACTAAAAGCAGTTTATATTTTATTAGGATTCATGACTTGATTTGTTTTAGGTCTTTTCAAAGCAGTTAACCATTGTAGATAAGTGGATAACTTTGGGACCAATATGCCAGGCTTATGTAATTTGAACCTCAGTTTTCTAATCTGTGAAAGTGGAATAATAGTAAGTCTATAAGAATTCATTTTAACTCAAAGTTGATTGAAAATTTAAATATAAGACCTCAAACTATAAAAATCAAGAAGAAAACCTAGGAAATGCCCTTCTCAACACTGGCCTTGGCAAAGACTTCATGATGAAGACTTGGCAAAGACTTCATGATGAAGACTTCAAATGCAATTTCAAGAAAAACAAAAATCGGCAAGTGGACCTAATTTAACTAAAGAGCTTCTGCACAGCAAAATAAACTATCAACAGAGTAAACAGACAACCTACAGAATGGGAGAAAATATTCAACTATGTATCTGACAAAGGTCTAATATCCAGAATCTATAAGCAATCTAAACAAATCGATGAGCAAAAAACAAATAATCCCTTTAAAAAATGGGTAAAGAACGTAAACAGACATTTACCAAAAGAAGATCTATGACTGGCCAACAAATATTTTAAAATGCTCATAATCACCAATCAGAGAAATGCAAATCACACCAGTCAGAATGGCGATTGTTAAAAAGTAAAACACACACATACACACACAAAGAAAAAAACAGATATTGGCAAGACTATGGAAAAAAGGGAATGCTTATACACTGTTGGTGGTAATGTAAATTAGTTCAGCCACTGTGGAAAGCAGTTTGGAAATTTCTCAAAGAACTTAAAACAGAGCTACTATTTGATCCAGTGATCCTATTACTAGGTATATATCCACAAGAAAATAAATCTTTCTGCCAAAAAGACACATGCACTTGTATATTCACTGCAGCATTATTCACAATAGAAAAGACATGGAATCAACCTTGGTGCCCATCAATGGTGGATGAGATAAGAAAATGTGGCACATGTATACCATTGGAATACTACCATAGCTGTAAAAAGAATGAAATCATGTCCCTTACATTAACACGGATGCAGCTGGAGGCCATAATCTTAAACTAACACGGGAACAGAAAACCAAATACCACATGTTCTCACTTGTAAGTGGGAGCTAAACGTTGAGTACACATAGACATAAAGATGGGAATAGACACTGATGACTACTAGAGGGAAGAAGGGAAGGAAGAGTGAGTTGAAAAACTACCTGTTGGGTATGATAGTCACTACCTGGGTGATAGAATCAATTGTACCCCAAACCTCAGGATCACATAGTATACTCATGTAACAAACCTGCACATACACTCCCGTAACTAAAGAAAAAGTTAAAATTACTTTTAAAAATAAAAAAAGATTCATGTAAAGTGTGTAGAAATATACCTAGCATTAAACTGTACTCTGTAAATCTTAGCACTGGATATATTATCCCAGCTGCATTGCAGACATACCCATCTGGGTTATATCATTTTAGTCATGTAACACTTAAGTAGAGGCAAGGAAGGCATCTTTTTAGGAAGGAAAGCAGCTTGTCATTGCTCACAAATATCTTGACTGTGTAATTTTATCTAATCTTCAAAAGAATCCTCTACAGGTAAATTGCACTTAAAATTTGTAAAGCATTCACATCCACATAATCTGCTTTAGTTTCACCCACTTAAATGGTCTCAGAAGTCATGTCTAGTTCTCCATTTCACAGACATCAATGCTATACTCAAAACAATGAAGAAGGCCAGGCACGGTGGCTCACGCCTGCAATCCCAGCACTTTAGGAGGCTGAGGAGCGTGGATCACGAGGTCAGGAGATCGAGACCATCCTGGGTAATATGGTGAAACCCCATCTCTACTAAATATACAAAAACTAAATTAGCCAGGCATGGTAGTACCAGCTACTCAGGAGGCTGAGGCGAGAGAATGGCGTGAATCTGGGAGGTGGAGCTTGCAGTGAGCCGAGATCACACCATTGCACTCCAGCCTGGGTGACGGAGGTGGAGATGGAGGAGGAGGAGGAGGAGGAGGAGGAGGAGGAGGAGGAGGAGGAGGAGGAGAAAGAAGAAGAAGAAGAAATGTTGTCAAGATCAGAGCCTCAAACATGAAAGAGCTTGAACTGGAACTCTGGCACTACACCCTTCCATTGCATCTTATTTATTTTGTCTAAATGAAGAATTCATGTTTTGTTTTTTCAAAAATGAGGAATCGGAGTCTAACAAAATTATCCTCCTTTTTTAGTGACTTTATTTCTTATGCTCCTCATCAAAGAGTGGAAGTATATGGTCTGTCTTTCAGAATTTTCTCTGGTCAAACCTGCTTGAGTTGTTCTGCCTCCTTTGTAGAAGTAGCTTGGTTATTTTGTCTTTTAAGACACAACTAAATGTCTACATCTTCCATAAAGGCCTCCTTAATCATCCTAGTCTGAACTTGTACTATCCTTTTGTCTATTCAACTAGCTGGGCACTTACCCTATGCTTCTTTTCACTGGGCATTTATTCTGTGCTTCCCATTATGTAGATTGTTATACATCTTTTTGTGGTCATGCCTGTCCCTTCAGTTTGACTATTAATGTCCTTATGCACAAGGATCTTTGCCTAGCATAGTACTTGGTTCAAACAGGTGCATAGTTCTTTGATGCTGCTGCTGCTGCTGCTGATGATGATGATGATAGTGATAATGGTGACAATAATGGTATTATCTACCATAACCTCCCCATTGGTATTCTTACCATGGCTGTGATCCTGGAAAGCAATACTTAATCAGTTAGTCACTGATCATTTATATATTCACCCGTGTTCATTAATTTGATCAATATTTTCTGAGACTACACTATTTGTCAGTCCCTATCTACACACCAGTGTTAGGAAGGCAAAGAAGCCCTAAATTCAGGGACTTACATCCTAATGGAAAAGACAGACTTGAAAAATAAGCATAATAATATATTTCAGGTGAAAAATAGAAATATTATTTAGATGGCAAAAATGAGGGAAAAAGTTCTGAGTTATTTACGGAGAGAGAGGTGAGTTCAAGAAAATCTTCAGAGAGGAGGTAGAATTTGAGCCAAGTCTTTAAAGATGACTAAGTGGAACAAACTTACTAATGTCTGCTTTTATTCTGCTGCTGGAAGCAAATATGCCCCAAGCAAATATGCTGAAAAGACCACTCATTTAAAGTGGCCTGAAGCTAAAACAGAACTGGAGATTTTTGACATTCAACTATTGGAGTAGGAGGTAATGGGATGATCTACTTTAAAGAAACAAATTATCTGTTATTTGGAGAAGTTACTATGAAATGACTTGGAATTGCATGGAGATCATTGTGGCCTGCTTTTTTAGAAGAGGGGTTTCATCTATGCCACTGTGTGGGATTCTAAAGAATTCATAAAGAAAAATAGATTTGCTTTGCATTTGAGACTTTCAGATACATAGTGTATAGATTTATTTCATTGTACACTAGTAAGCAAAATCTCCATATAATTAATACTTTGGCTGAGCAGAGTGGCTCTTATCTATAATCCCAACACTTTCAGAGGTTGAGTAGGGAGGATCATTTGAGGCCAGGAATTCAAGACCAGCCTGGGTATCATAGTAAGACCACATCTCTAGAAAAAAATTAAAAAATTATCTAGGCTTGGTGGCTCAGGCCTGTGGTCCCAGCTACTTAGGAGGCTGAGTTGGAAGGATTCCTAGAGCCCAGGAGTTTGAGGCTGCAGCGAGCTATGATTGCAGCACTGTGCTGCAGCCTGGGTGACAGAGAAAGACTCTGTTAAAAAAAAAAAAAAAAAAAAGATATTTTATTCAACATATATTTGTTGAGCACCTATTCTGTGCCAGGTACTATTACAGCAGCTAACGCTCTAGCAATGAACAAAACAGATAAAAATAATTGCCCTCCTAAAGTTTATGTTCCAGTAGGAATAAATTGACAGTAAGCAAATAGATAATTTATAGTACATTAGAAAGTGAAGTACTACAGAGAAAAGTAAAAAGCAGGGAAAGTAGGTAAGGAGTATCAGGTAGGAAGCATTCTGCAAGTTGCATTTTTAAATAGGTTGATTAGGAAAGGTTCCACTCAGAAGGGAGAAATCAACCCAAAATTTGAAAGGGATGAGAGTTCAAGCAATGTAAATATCTGGGAGAAAACTCCAGACTGAGTAAACAGCATGTACAAATGTCTGGATGTGGGAATATGCTTGGCGCAGTTCAGAAAAAAAAAGGAGGCCAATGTGGAATGTAGATGAGGGGAAAATATGAGGTTATCAAGGTAACCAGGGGACAGATTTTACGTTGTTGTAGGTATGCTGGATTTCACTCTGAGTAAGACGGGGAACTTTAAAGCATGTTCTGTCTTATGTCTCAATGTGATGACTCAGGCTGCTTTTATTGAGTGATGCAGAGCAAGGGTAGAATCAGAGAGAACAGTTAGGAGATGTTTTTCAATAATTCAGTTGAGAAATGGTGTGGCTGGGTCCAGAATGGTAGCAATGGTAGGCAGTAAAGAGAAGAGGCCAGAATATGAATATAGTTTGAAAAGAAAGTCAATAGGATTTGTTAATGGAGGAGATATATGGTAGCAGAAAAAGGAAAAAACTAAAGAATTGACTCCAAGGTTTTGACCTGATTTACTGCTTGCTATTATCAAAGTGGGGAAGACTATGGAAGAAGCAACTTCTGAGATAAGAGGAGGTTTTGGACCTGTTTTATTTGTGATATATTTATTGGACATTAAAGTAGAAATGTTGAGTAGCAATTGGATTTATTAGACTAGAAGTTAGGGGAGAAATCTAAGACATATTTCTTTTTCTTTTTAGAGACCGGATCTCTCTCTATTGTCCATGATGGAGTGTAGTGGCACAATCATGGCTCACTGCAATCTCAAACTCTTGGCCTCAAGCAATACTCCCACCTCAGCCTCCCGAATAGCTGGAACCACAGGCATGTGCTATTACATCAGACTACTTTTATTTTTAATTTTATAGAGATGGGGTTTTGCTATGCTATCCAGGCTCAGCCATACATTTTTGAGTCATTGACATGGAGATGGTATCTAAAGTCATGAGCCTGGAAGAGATCACTGATGAAAAAGTTTAAGTAGAGAAGAGAGTCCTGGGGTGTCTCATCAGTTTGAGGTTGTGAATATGATAAGGAACCAGCAAGGGAGTCTGAAAAAGAGTATCCAGTGAGGTAGGAGGAAAAGCAGAAATGCGCAATGTTCTGGAAGCCAAGCAAAAGGAAGTTACAGAGGGAGCAATCAGCTACATGAGTTACGAATCTTTGCGCTTAACAAAATGATAATCATTAGTAACCTGACAGGAAGAGTGTTCAGTATGGAGTTGTATTAGTCCCTTCTCACACTGCTATAAAAAACTACCCGAGACTGGGTCATTTATGAAGAAAAGAGGATTAACTGACTCACAGTTTCACAGGTTGTATAGGAAACATGGCTGGGAGGCTTCAGGAAACTTAAAGATGGCGAAAGGGCAAAGGGGAAGCAAGCACCCTCATCACCTGGCAGCAGGAGAGAGAGGAAGTGAAGGGGAAATCTCTACACACTCTATCACAAGAACAGCAAGGGCTAAGTCTGCCCCCATGATTCAATCACCTCCCACTAGGTCCCTCCTTCAAAACATGGGGATTACAATTCAACATGAGATTTGGATGGGAACACAGAGTCAAACAATTTCAGGAGTAAAGGGGAAGAAAACCTGAATAGATAGGGTTTAAGAGAGAATGAGAGCAGAGAAATTGGAGACAGTGAGTATACACAACTCTTTTAACCAGTTTTCTTTAAAGAAATCAGATAAATGGAATTAGAAAGCATAGTATTGGTTGTTTATTATGTTTATTTTTAAGACAATCTTAACTTGAATATTATATTTTTTATAACATAAAAATATATCCCCAAAATCTGTAAGTTCATTTTCTGTATTGAAAGAGTAAAAACTATATGCAGAGTAGAGACAGATAAAAATACGGGTACCTACGTATCACTGGGTTCATCTGTAAGAAATTTAACATTGTAAGAGATCGAATTCCTTTGGAAGAATTTTGTTCTTAATTTAACTAAGGTAACAATTAGAATATCTTGGCTTGAAATTGACCAAACTGTAGCCTGCGAATTGACAATCAAAGTAGAGACTCGGCAGTGATTAGCCAGGTTGATTTTACTCTTAGCAAACATTGTCAGCTTAGGGATAATGCTGTAATAATCTGGTGGCCAACCTATAAAATCTTGATCACTTAAGACTTCACATTTAAGAATTATGCTTGGAAGAATCACAAAATAGAGAGCTAAAATTAACTTTAAAGAGGATTTAATTTAATGTACACATTTTACTAACTGGTAAGTTGTACCCTGAAAATTAAAATGACATGCCTGAAGTCACAAAGCCAGCCAAGACTAGAACTCAGAACTCAGTTCTTATGATACCCCAAAAGGGCCCATTCTAGTATCTCAGGCTCATTCCAATCTGGGATGATACCCTATTGATGCCTAAGAGAAGCTACACATGTATCAGTATACATGGCAATTTTTCATAAGAAATATTATATGAAAACAGCTGCTGATAATTTAGCTGGTAAATACTGAAGTCAACATCTTCTATTGTTTCCCCCTTCAATCTGCAGCTGAAATAAGGAATTAATGGCCAGGGGCTCTCAGTTTCATTCAGTATGTACGTATAGATCTTCTGTATGCCAAGAGGCATCTAAGAGGAATATGATGAATTTTGTGCTTTCTTGGGGCTTATGTAACCTGTGGACAGGAGAAGGAAGAAGGGGACTGGAAATTATGGGTCCAGATTGCACCTTCATGTGCAGAGGATTCCCTCTCTATCTTTTGGAATAGCGTCAATAGGATTGGTACCAGTTCTTCTCTAAATGTTTGGTAGAATTCTGCTGTGAATCCATCTAATCCTGACCTTTTCTTGTTGGCAATTTTTAAAAAAATTACTGATTCAATGTCATTGCTTGTTGTTTGTTTATGATTTCTATTTGTTCCAGATTTCAATCTAGGAGTGTTGTATGTTTCCAGGAATTTATCCATTTCCTCTAGATTTTCTAGTTTGTGCATATAAAGCTGTTCACAATAGCCTTGAAAAATCTTTTGTATTTCTGTAGTATCAGTTGTAATATCTCCAGTTTCATTTCTATTTGAGCTTATTTGGATATTCTCTCTTTTCTTGGTTGATCCTGCTAGTGGTCTTATTTTGTTTATCTTATCAAAGAACCAACATTTTGTTTTATTTATTTTTTGTGTTTTGTTTTTGTTTCAATTTCATTAAGTTATGCTCTGATCTTTGTTATTTTCTGCTGGCTTTGGGTTTTACTTGTTCTTGTCTCTCTAGTTCCTTGAGGTGGGACATTAGGTTGTCAATTTGTGCTCTTTCAGACTTTTTGATGTAGGCATTTAATACTGTGAACTTTAGGACTCTCAGCACTGCTTTTGCTATATCCCAGGGGTTTTGAAAATTTCTGTCACTATTATCACTCATTTCAAATAATTTTTAAATTTCCCTTTTAATTTCATTGTTAACCCCAAAGTCATTCAATAGCAGATTTAATTTCCATGTATTTGTATAGTTTTGAGGGTTCCTTTAGAGTTGATTTCCAGCTTTATTCTAATGTATTCTGAGAAGATACTTGATATGATTTAAATTTTCTTAAATTTATTGGGACATGTTTTGTGGCCTATCATAAGGTCTATTTTGGAGAATGTTCCATATGCTGATGAGAAGAATGTATATTGTACAGTTGTTGGGAAGAATGTTCTGTAAATATCTGTGATGTCCATTTGTTCTAGGGTACAGTTTAAGTCCATTGTTTCTTGTTGATTTTCATTCTTGATGATCTGTCTAGTGCTGTCAGTGGAGTATTGAAGTCTACCACTATTACTGTGTTGCTGTCTATCTCAGGTCTACTAGTAATTATTATATAAATCTGGAAACTCCAGTGTTAGGTGCATATAAATTTAGGATTGTAATATCTTCTTGTTGGATTGATTCTTTTAGCATTAAATAATGGCCTTGTCTTTTTTTACTGTTGTTGCTTCAAAGTCAGTTTCGGTTAAAATAAGAATAGCTATTCCTTCTCACTTTTGGTTTCTATTTGCATGAGATATCTTTTTCCATCCCTTTACCTTGAGTTTATATGAACCCTTATGTGTTAGGTGAATTTCTTGAAGACAGCGGATATTTGGTTGGTGGATTTGTAAAATCCATTCTGCCATTCTATATATTTTAAGTGGATCATTTAAGCCATTTACAGACAATGTTAATTTTGAGATATGAGGTAGTGTTTCTATTCATCATATTAGTTTTTATCTACTTTGATTTTTCATTGTGTTACTATCTTACAGGCCCTGTGAATTACATGCTTTCAAGAGGTTCTATTTTGGTAAATACCAAGCTTTTGTTTCAAGATGAGATCACTTGGACATAGGAAGGAGAACATCACACACCGGGTCCTATTGTGTGTGTGTCGGGGGGAGGGATAGCATTAGGAGATATACCTAATGTAAATGACGGGTTGATGGGTGCAGCACACCAACATGGCACGTGTATACATATGTAACTAACCTGCACGTTGTGCACATGTACCCTAGAACTTAAAGTATAATAATAATAATAATAATAATAATAAAAGATTTAGAACTCCCTTTAGCAATTCTCATAGTGCTGGTTTGATAGTGGCAAATTCCCTCAGCATTTGTTTATCTGAGAAATAATTTATCTCCCTTTAATTTATGAAACTTAGTTTTACTGGATACCAAATTTTTGACTGACAATTATCCTGTTTAAGGAAGCTAAAGATAGGACACCAATTCCTTTAGCTTGTAAGGTTTCTGCTGAGAGGTTTGCTGTTAGTCTGATGGGTTTTTCTTATAGGTTACCTGACGGTTTTGTCTCACAGCTCCTAGAATTCTTTCCTTCCTATTGACTTTAGATAGCCTAATGACTTTGTGCCTTGGTGATGATCTTTTTGCAATGAATTTCCCAGGAGTTCTTCGAGCCTCTTGTATTTGGATATCTATATCTGTAGCAAGGCCAGAGAAGTTTTCCTCAATGACAGTCTCAAATAAGTTTTAGCCTTCTCTTCTCCCCCAGGAACACCAATTATTCTTAGGTTTGGTTGTTTTACATAATCCCACATTTCCTGGAAACTTTGTTCATTTCTTTGATTCTTTCTTATCTTTGATTGTGTGAATCTGAAAGCATTTTTCAAGCTCTGAAATTATGTCTTGTACTTGTTATAGTCTGTTGTTGAAACTCTTTTTAAATTTATTTTTTTTCATACTTTTCATTATCATTATCATTTTAATAGGTTTTTTAGGGACAGATGGTATTTGATTACATAAGTTGTTTAGTGGTGATTTCTGAGATTTCAGTGCACCCATCACCCAAACAGTGTACACTGTATCCACCGTGTAGTCTTTTATCTCTTACCCCTTTCCCACCCTTCCCTCCAAGTCCCCAAAGTCCATTGTATCACTCTTATGCTTTTGCATCCTCACAGCTTAGCTTCCACTAACAAGTGAGAATACATGATGTTTGGTTTTCCATTCCTGACTTACTTTACCTAGAATAATGGTCTCCAATTTCATCAAGGTTTTTGCCACAAATGCCATTATTTTGTTTCTTTTTATGGCTGAGTAGTACTCCATGGTGTATGTGTGTGTGTGTGTGTGTGTGTGTGTGTGTGTGTGTGTGTACACACTATGTATATACACATATATGTACATACATATACATATATATACATATATATCACATTTTCTTTACTCACTGATTGATAGGCATTTGGGCTGGTTCCATATTTTTGCAATTGCAAATTGTGCTGCTATAAACATGCATGAGCATGTGTCTTTTTTATATAATGACTTCTTTTTCTCTGGGTAGATGCCCAGTAGTGGGATTGCTGGATCAAATGGTAGGTCTACTTTTAGTTCTTTAAGGAATCTCCGTACTGTTTTCAATATCGTTTGTACTAATTTACATTCACACCAGCAGTGTAAAATTGTTCTCTTTTCATAGCATCCATGCCAACATTTATTATTTTTTGATTATGGCCATTCTTGCAGGAATAAGGTGGTATCGCATTGTAGTTTTGATTTGCATTTCCCTGATAATTAGTGATGTTGAGCATTTTTTCATACGTTTGTTGGCTATTTGTATATCTTCTATTGAGAATTGTATATTCATGTCATTAGCCCACTTTTTGATGGGATTGTTTCCTTCTTGCTGATTTATTTGAGTTCCTTGTAGATTCTGGATATTAGTCACAGATTCAGCTGTGAATCTGCCTGGTCCTGGACTTTTTTGTTGGCAATTTTTAAAATTACCATTTAACAATGCTTGTTATCAGTCTGTTCATAGATTCTGTATCTTCCTGGTTTAATCTAGGGGGGTTGTCTATTTCAAGAATTTATCCTTCTCCTCTAGGTTTTCTAGTTTATGTGTGTAAAGGTGTTCATAGTAGCCTTGAATAATCTTTTGTATTTCTGTGGCATTAGTTGTAATATCCCCTGTTTCATATCTAACTGAGCTTATTTGGGTCTTCTCTCTTCTTGGTTAATCTCATTAATTGTCTATCAATTTTATTTACCTTTTCAAAGAACCAGCTTTTTATTTCACTTATCTTTTGTGGGTTTTGTTTCAATTTCGTTTAGTTCTGCTCTGATCTTGGTTATTTCTTTTCTTCTGCTGGGTTTGGGTTTGGATTGTTCTTGTGTCTCCAGTTTCGTGAGGTGTGACCTTAGATTGTCTATTTATGTTCTTTTGAACTTTTTGATGTAGGCTTTTAATGCTGGGAAGTTTCCTCTTAGCACCATATTTGCTGTATCCTAGAGGTTTTGATAGGTTATGTCATTATGAATTTTTAAATTTCCATCTTGATGTCATTATTGACCCAGCAATCATTTAGCAGCAGATTATTTCATTTCCATGTATTTGTATAGTTTTGAGGGCTTCTTTTAGAGTTGATTTCCAGTTTTATTCCACTGTGGTCTGAGAGAGTACTTGATATAATTTTAATTTTCTTAAATTTATTGAGAGTTGTTTTGTGGCGTGTTGCATGGCCTGTCTTGGAGAATGTTCCATGTGCTGATGAATAGAAAGTATATTCTGCAGTTGTTGGGTAGAATGTTCTGTAAATATTTATTAAGTCCACTTGCTCTAGGGTACAGTTTAAGTCTATTGTTTCTTTGTTGACTTTCTGTCTTGATGACCTGTCTAGTGCTGTCAGTGGAGTATTGATGTCCCCACTATTATTGCGTTGCCATCTGTCTCATTTCTTAGGTTTAGCAGTGATTGTTTTATACATTTGGGAGCTTCAGTGTTAGGTGCATATATTTAGGATTGTGATATTTTCCTGTTGGACTAGACCTTTTATCATTATACAATGTCCTTCTTTGTCTTTTTTTAACTGTTGTTGCTTTAAAGTTTGTTTTGTCTGATACAAGAATAGCTATTCCTGCTCACTTTTGGTGTCCATTTGTGTGGAATATCTTTTCCCACCATTTTACCTTAAGTTTATGTGAGTCCTTACGTGTTAGGTAAGTCTCTTGAAGACAGCAGATACTTGCTTAGTGAATTCTTATCCATTCTACCATTCTTTATCTTTTAAGTGGAGCATTCAGACCATTTACATTCAGCATTAGTATTGAGATATGAAGCACTATTCTATTCATCATGCTAGTTGCTGTCTGAATAATTTGTGCTTTTTCATTATTTTATTTTTTATAGGTTCTGTAAGATTTATGCTCTAAGGAGATTCTATGTTAGTGTATTTTGAGATTTTTTTTTTTTTCAGGATTTAGGACTCCTCTTAGCAGTTCTTGTAGTGCTGTATTGGTAGTGGTGAATTCCTTTAGCATTTGTTTGTCTGGAAAAGACTACCTTTCCTTCATTTATGAAGCTTAGTTTTGTTGGATATAAAATTCTTGGCTAATAATTGTTTTGTTTAAAGATAGGACCCCAATCCCTTCTAGCTTGTAGGACTTCCGCTGAGAAGTCTGCTGTGAATTTGATAGGTTTTCCTTTATAGATTACCTGATACTTTTGCCTCACAGCTCTTAAGATTCTTTCATTTCTCTTGACTTTAGACAACCTGATGACCATGTGCCTAGCACATGGTCTGTGATAAATTTCCTGTGTGTTCTTTTAGCTTCTTGTATTTGGATGTCTATATCTCTAGCAAGACTGGGGAAGTTATCCTCAATTATTTCTTCAAATGTTTTCCAAAATTTTAGATTTCTATTCTTCCTTGGGTACATCAATTATTCTTAGGTTTGGTTGCAACAATCCCAAACTTCTTGGAGGCTTAGTTCATCTTTTAAAATCTTTATTCTTTGTCAGGTTGGGTTAATTTGAAAGCCTTGTCTTTGAATTCTGAAGTTGTTTCTTCTACTTGTTCAATTCTATTGTCGAAACTTTCCAGTGTGTTTCGCATTTCTCTAAGTATGTCCATCATCTCCAGAACTTGTGATTATTATTTATTTATGCTATCTATTTCTCTGGTGATTTTTCTATCCATACCCTATAACATTTTTAAAATTTATTTAAATTCGTATTCACCTTTCTCTGGTGCCTCCTTGATTAGCTTAATAATTGATCTTCTGAATTGTTTTTCTTGCAATTCAGACATTTCTTCTTGATTTGGATCTATTGCTGGTGAGCTAGTGTGATATTTTAGAGGCATTAAAGAACTTTGTTTTGTTGTATTATCACAATTGTTTTCCTGGTTTCTCATTAGGATAGACTGTCAGAGAAGCTATCTGGGGCTCAAAGGCTGCTAAGATTCTTTTGGCCCATAAGGTGCTCTCTTGATGTGGTGCTCTCCCCTTTCTGCTAGACACGGGACCTTCTGAGAACCAAACTTCAGTGACTGTTTTTTTTCCCTGGGTCTAGCACACCAGTGGAAGCACTGGGCTCCAGGTTGGTACCGGGGAGTGTCTGCTAAGAGTTCTGTGATGTGATCCATCTTAAGGTCTCTCAGCTGTGGATACCAGCACCTGCTCTGGTCAAGGTAGCAGGGGGAGTAAAGTGGAACCTGTGAGGGTCCTTGGTTGTAGTTTTGTTTAGTGTGCTGGTTTTCTGGAATGCTGGTTGTGCTGGCAGTAAAGTTGTCATGTGGAAAGACTCAGGACCTCTGGGTAGCCAGGATGTTACAGGCAGTGGAGTTAGCTGTCGTTTTCTCTTTTTTGGGGGGCAGGTTTGTTCTTTTATGAGTTGCTATAATGGTTTGTGTTGGTTGGCCTCCAGCCAGGAGGTGGGCGTTCAAGAGCGCATCAGCTGCAGTAGTGTATGGAGGATACAGGCTTGCCCTAGGGTCGCCTGGATAAGTATTCAGGGTTCTCAAGTGATGGGCAGGGCCACAGAGCTCCCAAGAGATTATGTCTTTTTGTTTGTTTGTTTTTGAGACAGAGTCATACTCTGTTGCCCAGGCTGGAGTGCAGTGGTGCAATCTTGGCTCAAGGCAACCTCTGCCTCTCAGGTTCAAGCAGTTCTTGTGCCTCAGCCTGAGTAGATGGGATTACAGGTGTGTGCCACCACTCCCGGGTAATTTTTGTGTTTTTAGTAGAGATGGAGTTTCACCATGTTGGCCAGGCTGGTCTCCAGTTCCTGGCCTCAAGCGATCCACCTGCTTCAACCTCCCAAAGTGCTGGGATTATAAGCATGAGCCACCATGGCAGGCCTGCTACCAGGTTAAGTAGAGAAACATCATCAGGTGGAGGCAGGGTTAGGTGTGGCTGAGCGCAGACTCTCCTTGGGTGGGGCTTCCTGTGGCTGATGTGGGGTATAGGAGTGTGGTTCTTAGGCTAATAGAGTTATGTTCCCAGGAAGATTATGGCTACCTCTGCTGTATCGTATAGGTTTCCAGGGACGTTGGGGGAAAAGCCGGCAGTGACAGGCATCACCCCACTCCCCCGCAGCCAGCAAGGCTAGTCCTACTCCCACTGTGCTCCCCAACAGCACCGAGTTTATATTGAGGCAGCTGGTGAGCGGGGCTGGGAACTTGCCCCAGATTACAAGCTTCCCTGCAGAGAAAGCAAGAGGGCTTTCAGGTCCTGTTCCTCCCAGGCACGGCTTCTGTGGTTCTTTGCGCCCCACCCCCGGATACTGACCTGGAAAATTCACACTCAGTCGAAATCACTACAAAGTTCAGCTGGAAGTTTCCTTCTCCCTGTGGTCTATTTCCAATTCAGCTGGCAGCCCACCCCAAAGGCCCCTGTGAAATAAAGTCAAATGGGTTCCTTGGGCTTCCCTGGGGGCCAGGAGTGCCTTCAGGCCTCTTCAGTCTTCTTCTTCTTTTCTATTTGCTTGGCTGTCTACATTCACCTCAGCTCTAGGCAAGGTTAAAACCTTCCCTGGTGATCTGGATTTTCAGTCTTTCTGGTGAGGATATGTGTTTGGAGGCAGACTTTCCCTCTCACACTTTGGGTACTCAGTTTTTTGGCTGTCTCTCAGAGTTTGCAGTAGCAAGTCACTGCTTTCAAAGGGTCTGTGAAGTCTTTCAGTTTTCCTGGTATGTTCCTGCAGTAATTCTTGGAACAAAAGTTCACAATGTGAGTCTTCACACACTGTTCTGTCTGTCTAAGGACTGCAAGTCAGTCCTTCAACCCATCCACCATCTTCTTGTCGAAACTTAGTTCCTTAAGTATGTCTTTCATTTCCAGAAGTTCTGTTTGAGTTTTCTTTATGATATCTCTCTAGAAAATTTTTCATTCATATCCTGAAGTGTCCTTTTAATTTCTCTGTATTGGTTTTCACCTTTCTCTGGTATCTCCTTCAGTAGCTTAGTAATCAACTTTCTGAATTCTTTATCTGGTATTTCCAAAATTTCATCTTGTTTTAGAATAACTACTAGGGAGCTCGTGTGATCTTTTGTGGGTGTTACAGAAAACTGTTTTGTCATGTTATCAGAATTAGTTTTCTGGTTTCTTCTCATTTGGGTCAACTATTTCTTCAGTTAGTTCTTCAATTAATTTTGATTTGACTGTCTTTTTTAAATTTTGTTTTTTCCCTCCTAAGGATGCGACTTTAATGTTTATAGTTTATTATAACCCAATTTGATCCTTGGTGCTTTTAGGGATTAAGACTATATGAGTTCCTTTGTAATAGAGTGTCTTTGTGTGCTGGCTTTCTCAGATTCTGGTTGTAGTAGTTATGTACTCAATGTGTGGGCAAGTTTGCTGTCTCCTATGGGGTTGGAATGGCAAGGATCTCTTGAATCTTACTCATTCCTCCATGGTGTGCACTTTATTTAATTTTTCCCCAGTATTTAATTTACTGAGTTGATGGTTTAGGCTTCAGATAAGTAGCGGAGGTATCCCTGTGTAGGAACTGGTTGTAGCTAAAGCAGGTGGGTAAATGCAATAATACCCAATGGTGGGCAGAGGTCCCAGCCCTGATGAAGGTGACTGGGGGAGCTCTCAATTAGATGCACTGAGGTTTTATCAGGGTAAAGGGTTGGGGTTACCTCAGCTGCCTTGCCAGGCCAGCAGGAAAGCTGTCTACATCACAGCCTCACTCCAGTTCCAGTATCCCAGCTCTTCAGACCAGATAGGCACCTCTTTCTGTCTGTAGGAATTTTACGTTCCGAGTAGAGAGGAACTGTGAATCTGCCTCTTGTGCAAGCCTGAACTTGGGGAGTGCTCCTCCTGTGAGAATGCAATCATCCTGAATTGTTTCAGGAAGGCTGTTTATAGGTGCATCCATGCTGAGTTCCCATGGGAGAGGCCCCAGCTGTATCTGCAGTGGTGGACAAGGGGGAAACAGGGGTCTATTCTCTAGTACCTTTCATGAGCACTAAGGCTGCTTGCCTATTGGAGTAGAGGTACAGACTTTCCCTGATGCAGCCAGCACTGCAATTGTGTCTCTGATGTAAGAAAATTCCCACAAGCGAAGAGATCTGGGACTCAGGGTTTGCCATCCAGATTCTTTTGTCCCATGGGTTATTCCTTTGATGTGGTACTCTTCCTCTTGCTCCTGAGAGTCAGACTACAGTGAATACTATTGCTCTTCTGGGTCTAGCCAACCAGTGGGGCTGCCACACTCAAACCTGTTGCTGCAGAAGTTCCTAAGAGCCAGACTAGTGATTATTACTGTTCTTCTGGGTGTAGCCAACCAGTGGGGCGGCCACACTCAAGGCTGGTGCTGGGGAATGTCTGCAAGGGATCTGGTGATGTGACTCGTCTTCAAGTCTCCCAGCAGTGGGTACCAGCCAATGTATTTTTAATTTTCTGAATGCAAAATAAGGTAGTTTGAACATACCAGGATTATCCAGGAGTTTTTAGTTACTTGCCTTGGTTTTGAGAGTCTAGATTTGGTTTTGAGTAATATAGAATTATAAAGTCTGTTTGTAGCTTTTGTTGCTGCCACTTGAAAGAATTCCTAATTCTCAGGAGTTCTAGAACCCTTAAAGTGTGAATCGTGGGGTGCTTCAGACCAAAAATGAGTTCCCAGATACTGCCTAATGCCAAACTTAACAAAGAGTATTAGACTATGTAGGCTTTTGAAAATGTGATAGTATTTTTCAAGTGTTGTGCATTGGTCATGAAGACCGCACTGAAAATGAAGAATGTGGGCTACTCTTGAAAGCATTCCCTTTGAGAACAGGAAAAAGACAAGGATGCCCACTATCACCATTCCTCTTCAGCATAGTACTGGAAGTCCTAGTCAAAGCAATCAGAAAAGAGAAGAAATAAAGAGCATCCAAATCGGTAAAAAGGAAGTCAAACTGTCCTTGTTTGCTGATATGATCATTTACCTTGAAAACCCCAAGTATTCCTCCAGAAAGCTCCTAAAACTGATAAAAGAATTCAGCAAAGTTTCTGGATATAAGATTAATGTACACAAATCAGTAGCTCTTCTATACACCAACAGCGACCAAGCAAAGAATCAAATCAAGAACTCAACCCCTTTTACAATAGCTGCGAAAAAAATAAATAAATAAATAAATAAATAAATAAATAAATAAAAGTAAAATACTTAGGAATATACCTAACAAAGGAGTTGAAAGACCTCTACAAGGAAAACTACAAAACACTGCTAAAATAAATCATAGATGACAGTCAAATGGAAACACAGCCCATGCTCATGGGTGAGTTGAATCAATACTGTGAAAATGACCATACTGCCAAAAGTAATCTACAAATTCATTGCAATCCCCATCAAAATACCACCATTATTCTTCGCAGAGTTAGAAGAAGGGGATCATCACACACCGGGTCCTATTGTGTGTGTATCGGGGGAGGGATAGCATTAGGAGATATATCTAATGTAAATGACGAGTTAATGGGTGCAGCACACCAACATGGCACATGTATACATATGTAAAAAACCTGCACATTGTGCACATGTACCCTAGAACTTAAAGTACAATAAAAAGAAAAAAAAAGAAAAAGAAAAAACAATTCTAAAATCCGTATGGAACCAAAAAAAAAAAAAAAAAAGGGGGGCCTGCATAGCCAAAGAAAGACTAAGCAAAAAGAATAAATCTGGAGGCATCACACTCCCTGATTTCAAACTATAAGGCCATAGTCTCCAAAACAGCATGGTACTAGCATAAAAACAGGCACACAGACCAATGGAACAGAATAGAGAACCCAGAAATAAAACCAATTACTTATAGCCAGCTGATCTTTGACAAAGCAAACAAAAAAAAAAAAAAGGAAGGAAAGTACACCCTTTTCAACAAATGGTGCTGGGATAATTGGCTAGCCACATGTAGGAGAATGAACTTGGATCCTCATCTCTCACTTTATAGAAAAATCAGCTCAAGGTGGATTAAGGACTTAAACCTAAGACCTGAAACTATAAAAATTCTAGAAGATGACATTGGAAAAATCCTTCTAGACATTGGCTTAGGCAAGAATTTTATGACCAAAAACCCAAAAGCAAATGCAATAAAAACAAAGATAAATAGCTGGGACCTAGTTAAACTAAAGAGCTTCCACACAGCAAAAGGAACAGTCAGCAGAGTAAACAGACAACACACAGAGTGGGGGGAAAACCTTCACAATCTATACATCTGACAAAGGACTAATATCCAGAATCTACAAGAAACTCAAACAAATCATTAAGAAAAAAAAACCCATTGAAAACTGGGCTAAGGACATTAATAAACAATTCTCAAAAGAAGATTTATAAATGGCCAACAAACACATGAAAAAATGGTCAACATCACTAATGATCAGGGATATGCAAATCAAAACCACAACGCGATACCACCTTATTTGGCCAAAATCAAAAAAATCAAAAAACAGTAGGGTTGGCATGGATGCAGCAATCAGAACACTTCCACACTGCTGGTAGGAATGTAAACTAGTACAGCAGCTATGGAAAACAGTGTGGAGATTCCACAAAGAACTAAAAGTAGAACTATCATTTGACCCAGCAATCCCACTACTGGGTATCTATCTATCCAAAGGAAAAGAAGTCATTATGCACAAAAGATACTTGCACATGCATGTTTATAGCAGCACAATAGCAAAATCGTGGAACCAACACAAATGCCCATCAAGCAATGACTGGATAAAGAAACTGTGGTGTATGTATACAATGGAATACTACTCAGCCATGAAAGGAATGAATTAACAGCATTTGCAATGACCTGGATGAGACCGTAGACTATTATTATAAGTGAAGTAACTCAGGAATGGAAAACCAAACATCGTATGTTCTCACTGATATGTGGGAGCTAAGCTATGAAGATGCAAAGGCATAAGAACGATACAGTGGACTTTGGGGACTTGGGGAGAAGGGTGGAAGGGAGGCAAGGGACAAAAGACAACATATATGGTGCAGTATATACTGCTTGCGTAATGGGTGCACCAGGATCTCACAAATCACCACTAAAGTACTCATGTAACCAAATACCACCTGTACACCCAATAACTTATGGAAAAATGAAATAAAATGAAAAAAAAATGGTCACAAAAAATGTGGGCTATTCTTTATGAAAATATGCATATGCATACCATCAGTGTGTTGAATCTGGAACACAGGGTTGCTGTTCTTGGTTATATACTGCTGGCTCCTTAAAAACAAACTTTCCAGTATGTCAGCTAAGCAACAGATGTTCGTTGGAACTAATATGAAGGAAGTGATCATTATAAATGTCCTTAACATATTGAGATCTTGCATGGAGTTCTAAGTCTTTGCTTTTTTTTTTTTTTTTTAAACACAGAGTTTCACTCCTGTTGCCCAGGCTGGAGTGCAATGATGTGATCTTGGCTCGCCGAAACCTCCACCTCCTGGATTCAAGCAATTCTCCTGCCTCAGCCTCCTGAGTAGCTGGGATTACAGGCATGTGCCACCATGCCCAGCTAATTTTGTATTTTTAGTAGAGACAGGGTTTTTCCATTCTGGTCAGGCTGGTCTCGAACTCCTGACCTCAGGTGATCTGCCAGCCTCAGCCTCCCAAAGTGCTGGGATTACAGGTGTGAGCCACCACGCCCAGCCAACATTTGCTTATTTTGCACAAAAATTTTATTTAAAATGTACACTACTGAAAGTCAAAAACTATTATACTAGGGATGTGAGAAGATTTAATTAAAATTCTGGCTCACTTTTTCTTCATTAAATTATTAGTTGCCTCTATTGTTTTCTTAGTATTGCCTCCATGATTGCAACAGATAAAAGATAAATTGTTCTACTTTAATGGGTTGAAGTTACTGCAGAAGGATCTGATAGTGTTTTCCTTCGCTTTTGTAATTGAAATAGATTTGCAGTAAATATACACTGTTAACAATTTGAATAAAATGTCTTTCATTATCTGAGAGCAATTTTCATGGAACAGAGTTAGGCCTGCACCTTTCTGATTTTGTGGGCAAAGTATTTGATTAAAGCTGACTAGCTTAGCCTGACTACCCTTTAGAATAATGAAATAGTCTATGAAAAAACCATTTACTTAAGACTACTGGTGAGCTAATTGGAGTCTATTGTATGGTTTTTTGACTGAGGAGATGCCTCTGTCTGTGTGAAAAGCAAAACAGGGAAGCAAAAATAAACTTCATAAGCTAAAATTTGGCCAGATGAGACTGAGGTTACCTTGGTCAGAAACTGGGTGGTCACAAGTAAGAGAAACCACTTAACGTTACTTAAATATAAATGAGATACTAATGGCTAATAAACAAGATCCCTTTCAAAACAGGGACTATAACCATCCTCACCTGAGGCTGGAACAAGACCTGTAAAGAATATGGGAATAAGGCAGCCTATTTGCTTGTCAGCTTGTCTCCACATTGATCCTTGGGTTTACATGGTCTCTTATTTTTCTTTTCTTATATTCATTTTTATCTCTCCAAAGGCCAGCTTACTCTGACCACCTCCACATGGACCCAATACAGCCACCTGACAAGAAGTAATGGAGCCAGCTCCTGGAACCCTTTGTGCTGTGGCTCCAGATTTCTAGGAACTGGAAGTCTACTAAATTCTCTTTGGACCTGATGGCATAGTTCTGGCCTTCAGGATCCCTAGAATTCTGAGTGAGTCCCAGAACTACAGGGAGCAGAGTAGCTCTGAGGGCTGGGTCCCAAGGAATTGGCATGGTTTGGTTAGAAAAAAATCTTGGGAAAATTGGGAGGTCAGCAGGTGTTCTCAGTTTCTCCCTTTGTCTCCATTTGGAGACCATTTTCTCATTTGGGAGCATCTGCTGATTCAGGCTGCCCAGAGCTTCCTCCTCTGATCCCCACCTTCTCTCTTTGTCAGTAGTGGAACTTTCTCCAGACTTATGTCAACTATATGCATTGTTATTTGCATCTTCCTAGCCTCTTATTTATTCAGCTATGTTCTAAATGACATGATCTTGCAAACATGGAGCCCTTCGCAGTAAACAAAGAGTACCTGTTTTCAAAAGTCCTTTAAATAGTGACTCAGGTAATGAGAATGCAAGACACAAGCAGGAGGCATTTGTGAAAAGGTTCTTTCTGAGATAGCCAGGTATAATATAAAGGACAAATGAGATTTGGATTTAAAGCCCAGTTCCACTACTTTTAGTTTTGAGAACTTAAAAGACCTGCTTGGCACCTCTGCTCCTGCATTTCCAATTGTCTCTCAGCTCTACTTACTCCATAGAGTTGTTGTGTGGAATAAACGAGGTAAGCACATAAATATGCAAAATGGTCAAAGATGGTAGGATCTCAATAAATAATAATCCCTCAATCCACCCTCCTCCCATGCCCTGCACTCAGCTCTCTTTACAAGGACAGTCACCTTAGAGTAAGACCCACACAATGGGGACGTCTTTAAAAAATACTACTGGCTCCTCTCTCCAGGGCAAATATTTCTCCTTTATGCACAGATTGGAGTATTAGAGACAGGATGTCACACTCTTCCAATAAAAGGTATAGCTGGTTAAAATTTCCTAGACAACAAATTCCAAGACAAAGAGGCACTTTGGATCTAAAAGGTATCTGCTGGCATTAGAAACAAGGAAAAATTGAAGAATCATGTCCAATGGCATTATCTTTTAACCCTGGAAGACTTTTTATTCTTTCTAGCTATATTAACTTACATTAGTTATGCCCCCAAACATGACCATAAGCATAATGATAACGATCATAAAAACTGCTACAATTTCACCATTAGTTCTGTATTTACAATGTCAAGTATTTCACATGTCTCACTCAAAAACTCTTGGAATCATGATTGCATTTTACAGATAAGGAAGCTAAGACTCAGAGCTGTCCAGTAAACACCTAGGCTACAAAATTGTATTAAAAGATACAGAGATTTATTCTCAGCCCTTTTTCATACTGCTATAAAGAACAGCCCAAGACTGGGTCATTTATAAAGGAAAGCGGTTTAATTGACTCACATTTCAGCATGGCTGGGGAGGCCTCAGGAAACTCACGTCGGAAGGCAAAGAGGAAGCAAGGCACCTTCTTCTCAAGGTGGCAAGAAGGAGAAGCGCTGAGCAAACTGGGAAGAGCCCTTTATTAAAACGATCAGATCTCATGAGAACTCAGTCACCATCACGAGACAGCAGAAAACTGCTTCAATGATTCAATTACCTTCACCTGCTCTCTCCCTTGACGTGGGGATTATGGAGATTACGGGATTACAATTCAAGATGAGATTTGGGTGGGGACACAAAGCCTAAGCATATCAGATTCCAACTCCAAAAATGATGTTTTTAACCACCGGCAATATGTCATTCTATGCTATACTACTTCCTATGCTGCTTTCATTGTCCCTGTTTCCTATCAAATTCTCACATAGCTACCTGCAATGTCTAACTTCTCATAAACCCTATCCATCAGAGGTTCTAAGCAAAATCTTCATACCCACAGATAAGATCCAAGCCTCATCCACCTCCCAGGTCTAGCACCTTGCTATTCAAAGTGTGATGCTTGAACCAGCAGCATCACCTGAGAGTTTGTTAGAAATGCAGAATCTCACCCCAGGCCTCCTGAATAAGAACAGACATTTTAAAAAGTCTTCCAGGTGGTTTCTAAGCATATTAAAGTTTGACAAACACTAATCTGGTTTATGAACCACACTGGATACAGATTATCTTAATTGCTTGGGTATTTTTCAGTGTATTAATCTCCTTTCTGCATTAGCCATAATACTTGATCCCTGTGAGCAATCTCCACTTTGGAGCTTTTCACATTCCTTTCCTTTCCTCACTTCAGTCAATAGCAGATTAATCTCTCTTAGAGAATTTGGTAGTCAGGAACTAATTAGATTTTGGGGGAGTCCCTTGCCTCACCCTAAATAGAAGTTACTGTTCAGGTCTTCACTTTAGAAGTCAGTCTCTCTGACTGGCAAAGCCCTTGTCACTCAAAGCATAAGGGCGGGTTTTCTTCATTTGCTGAAGATGTCAGCTGCTCTGCACTTTCTCTGAAAGAAGCCCCTTGCAACTTATTGCTAAAAGTGTTTTTTAGTTTTGTTTTGTTTTTGTTTTTTAGAGCAAAGAAAGTCACAGCAGGGGAACTCATTTAAAGAAAGAAGGTAGTAACCAAGATGCACGAGGCCTTTAACTTTGGCAAAATAGGGATTTCAAGTAATTCTTTACTATGATGCTTTTAAGTTGATTAAGGTTGGTACAAATAGAAGGTCAAGCAGTCCATGGAGCTGGTCAATTATAATAGATTACACTTGCGTCTTTAAAAAAATTTCTATGATTTAAAGATGTTGCCAATGGTGAGCAGAACAGGGGAGCTTCCCAGAACCCACTCCATCTCTCTTCCTTTCATCGCAGCCCTGATTAGACGGCCCCAGAAAGGATGTTGTGCTAGGATTGCTAGCCCGTGATGGCCTGGGAGAATAAAGGAGGGCTGCTGAGAATAATGCTTACTGAGAAGGCTAGAAATGTGCAGAGGGGAATTCTGCACGATCCAACTATTGCCTTTCAGTATTTCACAGGGCCCTGGACTGCTGAAAGAATGGTTCTTTGGAAAGGGATATCCTCTGGGAAAGATAAAAAATAATATAGGGTTGCAAGAGGATGTTCTGATTATATGTGGTAAGAATCTTGATTACAAAACTAATACATCCTCATTATAGAGAATTGAGAAATACAAAAAAGGTCCATAGAGGGAAATAAAAATTACCCATAATCCCACTAGCCAGAATAATTATTTTATATTTGATTATATTTTCCTTCAGATATACACATTTTTAAAATTCATGATAATTAGTAAATACTGTTAAAGGCAGATGTTAATGACTGCACCATATAAATGTAACAAATGTTGCTTATGTGAGATTATTAGGCTGATCATTTGGCTATTTCTAATTTCTAGCTATTAAAAGTAATTCTGTTATGAATATTCTTTAACATAAGTCTTTGACTATCTATGATTATCTCCTTAGGATAGACTCCTAGAAGTGAGATTACAGTGAGAGGTGTGATTATTTTTAATGTTTCTAATTTTATACATGTATATGTATATGTAGTATATATGTGTGTGTGTGTCTGTGTGTGTGTGTATGTATAGCTAATTGCTCTTTGGAAAGATTACTTCCAACTTGTGTCTCCAACAGTTGAGTTTGTTATTACCCATTGCAGCCCTATTAAATAGTATTTTTTCAGTTATAAATAATGATGATCATGATGATTAAAACAAACAAACAAACAAAAACCGAGTCAACCTGCCTTAAACGGAGAGGGGACTTACTGGTTCATGTAACTGGAGGGTTACAGCTTCACTGGTATCCTCCTTAGATTAGTTTCAACCTCAGTCTCATTTCTCTGTGGTTATCAGATGGCTGCTAGTGGTGAACTTATTTTAGATCTAGAGGAGAAAAGATTCATTCCAAAAGCACTGATAAAAGGTATTCAAATTGGCCAGGTTAAGTTAGGATAGAACATTGGAATTGAGAAGATCCTGTTACTTTGATGGGAATTAGCACTCAGGGAGCATTCTAGGGGCAGAGTGAGGGCCAAACCTACCCTGGCCATACTGTTACTCACAACAGCAAAGGTATATGATTGAAGTTCACAAGACAACTACTATGTCCTTTACATCCTATTAAATATTGTTAGCTTTAAAACTTTACCAACATGATAGGCAGAAATGCTATTCTACTGTGGTTTCATTTTGTATTTCATTGGTTACTACTGAGGTTTAATATCTTTTTAAAATATGTATTGGTCATTTGCATATAGTCCTCAGCAAACTGATTCTTCAGGCCCTTTCCCCAATGAAATTCATTCTCTTACAGGTTGCAAGTTATATTTAGGGGCTTAAACATGTAGAAAAGAGATTTGCAGCCTGGATGAACATTAAACCAATTTAGGGAGTTTCAAAAACATCACATCATGGCCTCACCTCCAAAGATTTTCATTTAATGCATCCAGAGTATGTTTCAAAATCTCCCTGGAGATTTGAGGAATGTTAGCTTTTTGAAACACACTTCCTCAAACTTACTTATATCTCTTTCACATTGCACCTAAACTTTGCTTCTTTTACAAATCACTCTGGAATCCTACAAGATATCATAAATAGCTCTAGTAAATGAGGCACTTATTCAAATCCTAGATAAAACAGAATGAGATGAATATTCATGACCATTTAGTATGAACTAAGTCAAGCAATCAGCAGCTTCTCTGGCAGGGTCAATGTGGCAGTGCTTAAATTCACCAGAATTGTCATTGGCCCTTTCGTTTCTGATTAAAGGGAAAAAGCGAAGATGTCCCTAAGAAACCCAATCCAGGGAAAGTATATTTGTAAACAGGGAGCTTAACAGGAACATGTTCTTGTTGAGAAACAGAAAAATATTTACTTCTACTTTGGTTGTTTATGGCATTGTAGCTGTGCTACAGAAACAAATGGTGTTATGCTTGGTTTATTCCCACTCCTAAAGAGCCCAAGGAAATGTAAGCAGACATTTCTTTTAACAAATGACAGTGCTTCTATTAAGCAGCTATTCTGCATGCATCTGCCTTCTCCATGTTTGGGGACTAACAGAGTACTTGTTATTCCCAGAATGTGTTAAGTCAATGAAATCAAATAAGAAACTTCGTTCCCTCCAACATTGCACTGACAAATTGGTTGGATTTTTCTTTTTAAATCAGAAACACCTCACTGCTTTGAATCATCAATCAGGAGAAATTACTTCATAAATGCTTATTTTCTTGGCCATAACTAAGATGTGCTTCCTCTTTTAGTGTTCAGTAGGGCTACTAAGGGCTTCCTTTGACGACTAAGAGGAAAGGTAGCATTCCAACTCAGCAGTTTCTGCCATCACCTCTAAGTGTTTTATTTGATGACTTACCATGTATATTTGGAATCTTGCTTTATACATATATCATTAATTGATCATCTTTGATTATATCCCTCAGTCTTCTTGTTGATACATGCATAACCTGTTTGATAATATTTATTTATCAAATAATTAAAATATTTAGCATTTTAAACAAACACATAAGCACCATCTGGCCAAATAATTGCAACTATTACTAGACAGAACCGGCGCCAAGGGATGGTTTGGTACCTTCAGGAAAAATGATAAGGCAAGCATATTTTAGAGCCAGATGAGATAAGTACAGGGCATTAGGAAAGCTCTCCCCTAAAAGACAGAACCTTGTGCTTTAAATATTTTAACTTATACTTTTATTCTTCCTTGTCCAAAAGGTATAATGGAAATGTCTAGAGGACTTCATTATTCTAGAAGCCTAATTTGACCTACCAAGTCTATAGAAAATGGAATCAGTTAGAGAAAGGAAATATATTTTTTGTCTCTTTGAGTGTTAATAATACAAAAATGCAGATTTTTAAAAAATATAGTCAGTCCCCAAGGAGATTGAGCCTATCTTCACAATTTGGAAATCCAGCATAGTGCAGCAAGCTGTGCAGTTTAGCTATGAAGGAACAATCCCAACCCTCAAAGAGGCAGCGTAGTTTATTACTGTCTGAAAATTTAAATGTCAAACCACTGAGAAAGATGTGGTTGAGATTTTTCTTCTCTGGCAGACAAGAAGAAAAAGTAGGCAGTAGCTCTGGTGATAGTCAACACAGTTTTTTTTCTTCTTGAAGTAGGAGGCAAAAAATAAACAACTTTCTAGAGCAGGCTACTACAACTATGACCCAAAAGACAAAAGGTGGCCCCTCAAGCTATTAATGGAGTCCCTTCTGGTTCCTGCCATGTCTTCCTAGGGAGATGCCTCCCCCTTTGCCTGTATGCCCCATCCTCTTTTAGGTAGAGGAGTACCACTGAAAGAGCAAGGTCTCATGAACCAAAGTAAACTTTATACAAATCTCCATCACATGTATAAAATGAGGATCATAGCTAATAGCATTGTGTGGTATCTGAGAAATACAATACAAGAAAACTCTTGCCACAAAAAAAGGTAGGGGGTAACTATGTGAGATGATAAATATGTTAATTTGCTTGACCATAGTAACCATTTCACCATATATATATTTTAAAACATTATGTTGCACACCTTATAGATAATAAAACTCCATCACAAACATATTATATGAACTTGAGCTAGTTATCGATATTTTAAAACTTGGTTTTCTCAATAGCAAAATGGGCATAAATAAACGTAGGGGCTCAAAGAATATAAAAAGAAGAAAAGAGGAAAGTGAAGCAGAGAGAGAAAGAGTGAGGGGCAAGGAGAGAGGAGAAAGAGACAATAAGGTAGGGAGAAAGGAAAAGAGGAAGGGAGGATGGGCAGAAGGGAGGCAGATGGATGTTATCTTTAGGATCAAATGAAATCGTTTCTAAACCAACCTTAGTTCCCCATCTGTTCCCTTTTCCTTTGCTTCTCCCAGCCCCTCTTCCTGTATCCTCTCCTCAGGGAATTGACAACACCCAGTCATAGCGCTCCACACAGGAAGGCCCTGCCAGCTCCAGGACTGCCAATGGGTGTGGCCAACGAGCCCATTCAAAGCACAGCATGAAGATAGCAGATGGCACTGGTCTGCTTGAATCAGGTTAACTTTGCCTGGGCTGTTTTCATTGTAAGGAAGATAGAACATGATAACATTGTTGGGGGAGCCTGAAAGTAATTAATTTATCTGCTATTAGACTTATTTAGTCACTCTCTCTCAACTATTTGTTTTGTTTTGTTTCTTCTGGAAAGGAGGGGTGGCAGGGAAAATGAGAATAAAGGGTAATAATGTGTAGCGCTTATTGAGCACTTACTAGGTGCTGTTAGTTAAGTGATGTATATACTTTATTTCACTTTGTCATCATGACTTTATAAGGTCGGTATGATTATAGATCATCTTTGTAGAGAGAAAATGCTGACACAGAGATTTAAAAATGTCCCCAGTTAGACCTTAGCTAGAAAAGTGGAGCTGGAATTGAAACCCAGACACTCTGATTCCATAATTGTTGAACTTAATCTTTACGCTGAGAATGGGCATAGGCTTAGAGTTGGACAAATCTGGGTTCAAGCATTAGCCCTGCCAACTAAGGGCTGAGTAACCTTGCGAATGCTACTTCAACTTTGTGAGTATTCATTTCTTCATGTATGAAATGAGATAATGTATGCAAAAACCTTTAGCATGGGGCTTGGCTTAGAGTAACATTTCAAAAAATGTTAGCTAAGAATAGTTTCATTTCACAATGGAACTTTCAGAAATGGCAACATTACTTTGCTTTAATTTGCTAATTGCTAATTTTTGTACATTCATCACAACACAGGCACAGTGGCCACTGGGGCAACTGTTATATTTATTTTGAAGCATTCTTCCTTTGGAAAAAAAGTAAATTATATTCTGAAAACCTCATGCATTTGGATGAAATGGTTTCTGCTGTCATGATAAACTCCTGAATAGGACTGAAAAATCATCCTGGAAAGAAGTAGATTGTGTACAATAATAAATTGCTACCCTATTATTCTGCCTTCTTAATACTATCTAATCCTTGTTGTTTTGTCTAGATCATTAAGAAACTGTATTTGAAGGGCTCAAAGGAAAGCAATATTGTGGAAAAAATTAGAGTTCAAAACTCAGATGCTAAAATTATTTTTGCTCACAGACTTGAGGCACATAAAGGCTTTGGTTTTTGTGTTGAATATACCTGAATATATACAGGCAACCTTTGCATTTTCTTTGAAAAGGGATATGTTACAAAATAATAGCTCCATGAGGAAGCAATCTTAGACTGGTACGAACCCTACCAAATTTAGTTTCATAAGTGTATACCGTTTATTGACTTTGAGCTAGTAGGTTGAGTAAAATGAGAGAAACAATTTAAGTACTTTCTCTTCCTATTAACATGTTGAAAAGCAGTCCCAATTTTCCTAACTACCCACTGTTATTATGCCTGAATAGTATTGCAACTCTGCAATTTAAACTATTTCCTAAGATGTTTTTGATCAATGTATATTGTCTTTATACAAACTAATTCTAAAGAACATTAGTAATTTTCATCTTTTTCAAAAAACTCTGTAGGTGGGAATAACTGGACTTCCAGCAGTGAAGTACAGGTAAAGAGAGCAGAGCAGTGAAAAGGGAACAGAAAGCCAGGCTGAGAGGCTTTGGAAACAGAGGCTCGGGAAGGGGATCTGGAGGAAGAACAACAGGGTGGCTTCTCTAATTGTTAGCTCCATCTCAGCCTTTTTAAAAGACCCATGACCCCAAGGAAGAAAGCAAATGGCCTCTTTTCTCCCAAACCATGTGGAAACTAAAGAGATTCTCTTTCTTTGAAACGATTACCATGGTTTTGAGCATGCTCTGTTTCATTTTATAGTATTTAAAAACAAAAAAAGAAGAAGAGAGGGGAGGAGGACAAGTGATAGAGGGAGAGAAAGGGCAGGCACAGAGAAAAGGAGATGGGGAGGAGAAGGGATGGGATTGGGAGGGAGGGGAAGTAAAGGGGATGGGGAGGTACAGATGCTGCAGGATCTCTTTCCCATTTGCTGACAAAGTAAACACTTCCTAACTTGTTGTTAGGTACTCATCAAAAATAGAAGGCAGTGATAGAAGTGGGCGAGAGTGCAAATGAGAAAAAGAGGGTGAGAGTAAAGGAGAGCGGAGGCAGCAGGGGAAATACAGGAGTGGCAGAGATATGGAGAGACAGAAAGGAAGAGACAGGCCAACAGGATAATCACCATTGAAATCCCTTTCTATCTTGCCTGTTGAATGTTTTTAGTGGCTGTCTTATCCCACACATTGTAATAAGCCTCCAAAGGCTACCCCATGGTGGTAGCAGTCAAGATACCATTCTGGGCCAGTCCAGGAACTAGCCCCATGCCTTTAGTGCATTACCTAGAAATCAGACACACAAGTGACACACTCTATGTGTGTCATTTCTGGATTAGAAACGTGTTTTTAAAAGCTAATTTAAGAGCCAACAATCATTTTCCACTTGCAAACCAGGCGTATGGCTTATACACATGTCTTCAGAAGCAGAATTGGTGGCACAGATAGGAAAGTCGTTTCTTGTATTTATCAGAGCACATTCCTGACAGCCAGACACAGTCATGGGCAAAGACATTTGGATCCTGAGGTGAAATGGAGAGAGAGAAACAGACCGAGAATAGATGACTGTCCACTGGCTCTTCCATCATCACCCCAGAATGATACAAATCACTTCTGTTCAAATTTCATTAGCCAGAAAGATTTACATAACTATACCTAACCTAAGGGGGCAAGGAAACACAACCCTACTGGGCCTTGATGGAGAAAGGGTCAGAATATTGATAAATAACCCTGGTAGCTGCTAAGAGGGAAATGGCCTTTAGAGAAGTGTTCTGGGGAAGAGATTAGCATGTGCAAAGTCCCAGAGACAAGAGAAGGCAAAGAGTGTTCTAGGCTCTACTAGAAGTTCAGAATATTGAAAGTATGGGTTTCAAAGGAAGAACTTGTGAACCATAAAGCTTGAGTTAAACCATGAGAAGATCACTTAGAGTCTTGTAAGCTGTATTAAATAACTTGGATTTGTTTTTGTCTTAAAACAACAAAGGTTTATTCTCCTGCTTCTTATGCACTGAGAGTTTTTGGAGGGCTCTGATCTCACAAAATCCTTAGACAGGAACCCAGAACGACAGAATGTCCAGAATCTGGATTTTTTTCATGTTTATTGTATTTTTTAAATGTTTTTACTTTTTACAAAACATTTATTTCTTAAACAAACAAACCAGGATACTTGTGCAGAATGTGTAGGTTTATTACATAGGTATACTTGTGCCGTGGTGGTTTGCTGCACCTATTGACCTGTCCTCTAAGTTCCCTCCCTTCATCCCCTCACCCCTCAACAGGCCCTGGTGTGTGTTGTTCCCTTCTCTGTGTCCATGTATTCTCAATGTTCAACTCCCACTTATGAGTGAGAACATGCAGTGATAACTTGGAATTTTACCCTAGACGCAATGGGAAACCTTTGAAAGATTTAAAGGTTTGTAGCAATGCAATTAGACCAGTATTTGAGAAGATACCTCCTTGGTGAATAGCCTGGAAGGAAACAAGAATAAATTCATTCATTCATTTATCAAATACAGTAGTGTATATCAAGAATCAGATCCCCAACTTAGGGGCTTGAAATACAGTGGATTCAGGGAAAGCGGTGAGGAAGCTATTGATGACTCATATCCAGGCAAGCAATGTGAGTGCTCTGGACTAAGATATTAAGCTACTGGAGATAGGGATAGAGATAAGTGGGCATATTGGAGAAAAACTTATTGGGTGTGGATGGTGAAGAAGGGGGAGAATTCCATAAAAATATTCTTCTTGTGATTTGGTCTGCAGGGTGAATGGTGATGTCATTTGCTGAGATGGGGAGCACTGTTAATGAATAGGTGTGGGCAGGCAGGAAGTTGGATGAGTTCCATTTTGGTGCAGTATTTGAGCTTGTAACAGTTCTTGTTTTCTATTTGTTTTTGTCAGTTGGATTTGATAGTGATTTTATTTAGTTATTTGAAACATTACTTTTTGGCTAACCTCTTGGATTTGGTGACAGGGCATTTAAAATTTTCTCTGGGTTGGACCCAGGGACTCTTCAGACTCAGTCTTTGGAGCCCCATCCTCCCCTCCTCTTCTTAGCTCCTGACTCTCAAGGGGAAAGATGGAGAAATTTGTAAGGCACTGGTATCACCGCACTCAGGGGTGGGAAGAAGCTCATTTAGATAACTTCATCTAGTGTTCATTTAGTTCAAAGGCCTTTATACTATCTCTGTTCTTCACAGGTATTTATATTCAATTGCATAGTATTAAAAAGCAAAAACCACATCAAAATTTTAATGGCTGTGAACATCCAAGTAATGAGGAGGGTGTGGAGCAAACTTTTCTTCAGTGCTCTCAGGAGTTTAAATCACATACAGACCCTTTGATGTGGTTAATCCAATGGTTGGTATGTACCTTAGAGAAACTCATGCACATGTGTCCCAGGACCCATGAGCAGGAGTATATATTGAAGAACTGTCATATCTAAAATTGAACAAATACCTAGATAACCAGAAAGAATAGATTGTATAACTGTTGTCTATTTGTAAAACAGTATATCTACAGTAATGATCATGACCAAATCATAGCTATGATTAACATTATAGATGATTCTCACATGTAATGATGTAATGATGAATGAAATAAGGTTCAAAATAGGCAAAGCTGCTACATTATTTAGGAATGTATTTGTGGGTAACAAACCACATAGAAAATTAAAATCTGATTATCAAAAAATTCAGGGTAGTCATTACCTCTGGAAGAAAGGTTTGAGTTGGGACAAGGGAGAGGCACCCCAGGACCTGGAGCTCTTGGGGAGCTATCAGTGCTCTGTTTCTTATGAATGGAATTGACTGTTATACTTTCCAGGCAAAGAATTAACCTAAATTTTGTTTTTGAACGTTGATTCTAAACTCAAAGGTTAAATATTGCTTTAATGTGTGTCCTCAATACTAATTTTAAAAAAAGAGGTTTGTAGTGATAGATTTAGATGTAGAAAGGGAGACAAAGAAATGGACTGGTGTTGGGTCGCAGCAATTGGTGAGAAGACATTAACGCAAGAGGACTGTTTGACTAGCCTTATTCTGGGGACTAACACCTCCTGCCCCTGAATCTGAGGGTTACATCTTTTTTTCGCATTCTGCCTAGATGGGGCAGCCTATTATTTCATTCTTTTAACTTGGTTCTCAGTCACAGTGGCTTTTAGGGGGGTTCTTCCTTTCATCAGGGAGTGGAACATGCCTCAGAGTCACCTTCTGCACTATGTTTATGTAGAGGGATGGCCTCCTAAAGGTCTTTGTGTGGATTATGATGGCATACATTTCTTCTTTGTAAGTTTTTATTACATTTTTGTTTTCTGATGAGTGTAATACATGAAATCTACATGCATTAACTTACAAAGGCCATAAAGACATCACATTGAGTGCAATAAAAGCAAGTTGTAGATATGTACAAAATATCTTTATTTTTGGCAATGTATTTTTATGTGAGTGTACGTGCATGCCAAAGCAGAGAAAACAGTCCTGGGAAGTTAGACACCAGGGGTTTTCAACTGGTGGTGATTTTGCCCCCCACAGGACATTTAGCAATGTCTGGGGACATTTTCAGTTGTCACAACTAACAGATGGGTGCTACTGGCATCTAGCGGATAGAGACCAGAGATAAAACATCCTACAGTGTACAGAATAGCAATCCCCATCCACTCCCCCCTAAAAAGCGTTATCCTGCTTAACATATCTATAGAGCCACTGTTGAGAAACTCAGCTACCCACCAAATTAGTAACCATGTTAGTCTCTGTGGAGGGGACTGAAATTATAAGATATTTAGGAAGTATTTCAGCCATATCTGTAGTATTTGAGTTTCAAATATGACAATTTTCTTATAATCTATAAAATATTAATAAACATAATAAAGTATAAAAACGATCTGTATCTATTACAAAACAATGGTCAATACAGAAAAAAATGAAAATTAATTCTAAAATCCAATATCCAGAGATATCTGGTAATTTAAAAATCATTTTTTCCTATATGTATATCTGTGCACATGTAGAATTATATTTCTAAAATGGTGTTAACACTCTGCATTAACATTTTTTCACTCATGACCATTTCCCCATGTCCCATGTTTATGTCAACAAATATTTCTCAAATACAAAATTTTGAGTGACTATGAAGCATTCAATCTACATGGATGTATCAGAGCTATATTTCTAAAATAAATTCAGAAATATTTCTAGTAAGGCAATGTCTATATGTTTAGAATATATTCAAGTGAAGACAAATTTCTGTAGCAAAGAGGTTTATGAGGAGAATAAGGCATATCACAAAATACCAGCTTCAGATTTTAGTCCTATAATGACCTCTTTCCATTTGCAATACTGAATAAAATTAACAGAAATTAATGGATAGCATACACGTTTGAAAATAGAAATTTGAGAGCTGACTGCCAACTTTGAAAAGATATTACTTAATAATGCTGCTACAACAAGAAGCCTCCTAAAATACAAGTAATTGCCACTTGTGGTTTAATTATTCCATTTTCTCAAGAACATAGTTTGGAGCTCAAGTATGCATATTGGGTAGCGATTAACCTTCAGTAGTAACATAGAGGACATCGAATAGCTTGTTTAAGCATCTCTCTTCTTGAAATGCCACTAAAATGAATTAAATTCCAATTTCTATTCACGGACTAGAGCAAATTGCTCATTATGGTCAGGCAAATGGAGACCTTTTGACAAGTGGGAGGACGTGGAGTCAGAAATGACTGCCAGTAAGAAGGTTTGTGACAGTGAAAAGATAGGAAGGTGAAAGAGCAAAAGCGCTTAGCAAGGGCGGGCTCCCCGCCTTCCCAGAGCTCAGCTTTCCTACACTTTGGCCACTGGCTCATTTAGCTCTGGGTGGTTTGAAAATGCTTCGAGGTCACCACCAGATTATCTTCCACTCCATGCACTTGACTTTACATGTCTTCAGAATAATGAGAGGATTTAGTGGAACAGTTGGAATTTGTTTTCTAAAGTGCCGTTTATTCAGAAAACAAAGTGATGAGATGATTCTGTTGAGGTAAGGCAAAATTCTGGACAACTAAGTTCCTCTGTGGTTAAAGGTGGGGACTCTGGAATCCCAATCTCCTCAGACTAGCTGGGTAACTTCAGAAAAGTCACCTAACCTCTCTGTGCCTCAGATTCCTTTATCTGCCCAATGGCTAATTTCCATGTCTTGTGATTTCTTGAGGATGAACGAGGCTGTCTTAGTCTGTTTGTGTTTCTATAACAGAATATCACAAACTGGGTAATTTGTAAAGAACAGAATTTTATTTCCTCTCATTTCTGGACACTGGGAAGTCCAAGATTAAGACACTGCAGGTTCAGGTGTCTGGTGAGAACCTGGTCTCTGCTTCCAAGATGGCACTTTGAAAACTGCATCCTCCAGATGTGAGGAACCGCTGTGTCCTCACATGACAGAAGGCAGAAGGGTAAGAAAGGGCAAACTCTCTCCCTCAAACCTGTTTGAAATGGCATGAATCCATTCAGGAGCAGGGATACTTCACAGCCTAATCCCTCTTAAAGGCCCGCCTCTTAATACTATCACACTGGCAACACCTGAATGTTGGAGAGGCGCACTCAAAATGTAGCAGAGGAATATACAGAAAGCAGTGCCTTGGCCACAGTGCATGCTCAGCCTTACAAAGTGTTACAGTTTTCTGTTTTTACTCCCCTTCTCCAACAGTCTGAAACATCCAATTCTCCAAATGAGAAAGGGCTGTAATAAGCTCAGAAGAGTGTTCTGGGATCACGTAAAGAGAAGATCAAGGGCATTTGGGAAGGTTTCATGGAGAACACTCTTCTCCCATGGCCTGTTAGCGTCTCTCTGCTCTGACCCATGTGTCTCTTGGTGGACTTGTTTTCAAGTGGCTTTTGCTCTCAGCATGGGTGCGATAAATAAATCTAGGCTGGCTTGTCCTTTCCTTCTGATTTAGGAAGGGGACAAACGGCTTTCTAACTTAGTGCTTTTAGGGAAATTGCCATTTACACACTGATTTGTTTATTCAATTGTTCAATAGAAAGCATGTCTGCTCTCTGTGGCAAACACAATATCAGTAGGTGAGTAAAACGAGACTCTATTCTGGGAAAGCTGGTAGTTTGTGGAAAGAGGGAGATATTTCAACAGATCTCAATAGAACAATGAAGACTATTAACAAGCAAAACAACAATTAAAAACAAAATCACTGACCCCTTTCTCTATATTGCCTTTCCCTGCTTCCCTTAAAGAAAAAAAACAAAAACAAAAACAAGAAAAACTGCCTCTTCTCATAGCTGCTGGTAAAGAAACAGAACAACAACATTTCATATTTAAAAAGTTGTGGCTTACATTCATATTGGGGAACATCTAGCAGAAAGTCTTTCTGGAATGTTTAATCAACTAACTACTACCCCAGTCTCTTAGAATGCAACTAGTATTCACTATTGTTGAGTCCTCTTCCCCTTTTTTGTGTTGAAAAAAATTTATGTCAACATTAAGGAAAAAATTGAGCAGTTTGACTTCGATACAATCCCAGGACTTAAATCCAATGCTAGAAAATATTGATTTCTGGATAAAATTCTCTATAAGTTTTTCATGTTTTCTAATTCTATTAGAGTTTTGACTATCTTTTTGGTTGTCTGACCTATTTGACTTAAGGCTGAGAGCTTTTCTAGTTGGTCTATTTGGGTTAAAATGATTCTCTTCTGGCTTATTCTGGGAGTTCTGTCATGGAGACTGTGACTTGAAGTCTCGCCAGAATGATAGACACTGGAATGGTACCTCGTCAAGTATTGTGAACAAGCTCTACTCTGCTAAGATTCTCAGGCCATGGAGTGCCTCTCCTAACAGTGTGAGACTCAGACTGAACCAGACATGGAAAATACCTTAAAGAATGTTATTTATTAGGCAAGAGCACCAATATACAAGCTTAAGGACAAGTCCTTTCCAAATAACTTTGTCCTAGGGTAAGTAATCTTCTGAGGGAACAATAAATACATGCACACTTCAGACTTGGGAATCTGTTCCTGACTTGCCTCCCCAGCTTCCATGTATATTTCTCACGTGAATGATCCACGCACATTAACCTCTAGATACAGGCTAGTCAGATCCGTTTGTCCTTCTTAATAACTGAATTGTCTGAGAGGGGTAATGACTTCTGTAGTCCTTGTCCTCAAATCCCTCAAATTACTATAAATGGAGCCCTTTAGCATCCATCTGTGGGTCCAGCTTTGCTGTAGGCTCTAAAAGTATTTTTTTTCCTGAATTTTGGGGGAATCCAAGGATTCTCAGGTTCTATATCATCTACTTTGCTCCGGCACTACTCTAATCTTGTGCTACAGATAGAATGGCTGGGTTCTCATCTTGTTCTTGATTTCAAGACACTTGCAATACACATAGTTTCAGAAATTGGTTTGATTAGTATTTTGATCCAAACAGGTTTTTAGAGACTAGACTTCTCCCTTGCATTGCACAATCTTCCCAAGGACAAGAATCTCTTTTTTCTTCCTTTGGAGACAGTCTTGCTCTGTCACCCAGGGTGGAGTGCAATGGCATGATCTCAGCTCACTGCAACCTCCGCTTCCTGTGTTTAAGCAATTCTCATGCCTCAGCCTCCTGAGTAGCTGGGTTTATAGGCACCCACTGCCATGCCTGGCTAACTTTTTTAAAAATTTCAGTAGAGATGGGGTTTCTCCATGTTGCCCAGGGTGGTCTCAAACTCCTGAGCTCAGAAAATCCACCCACCTCGGCCCACCAAAGTGCTAGGATTACAGGTGTGAGCCCCCACAAGCCCGGCCAAGAATCTGATTTCTGAATGCTAATCCCATACTAGGTAGTTGATATCCAAAATCAATTCCTGACTTCATGCTTCATTTATCTGAGGGCCACCTACTGGTGGCCCATAGCTGTCCCTACTAGTGTATCCACCTAATATATACTACCTATTGGACCAGACCCCTCTACCCAGTCTTCTTTCACATTCTACCTGTCCATTTTTTTTTCTAATTCCTTGATATTGGTATCACCTCACATAATCCTAAGTTTATTCATTCCAAAGTATTCACGTGAGTACCTGTGGTAAGCACTTTTGGCACAAAGCTGTACAAGACAGAGGATAATATGTTTACAGGGCTTATCATCTAGTGGAGGATACAGACAATGAAATGAGCAATTACAGCAGTGAGGAAATTAGCCAGGGGGAAGTTGTCGGGTGCCATGGAAGCATTCATGGGAAAACTAACATGTCCTTTGAGTATCAGATGAGACATCCTGGAGGAAGTGGTATTTAAACTGGCACCCAAAGGTTAAACCAGACAATGGGAAAGAAGTGTGAGAAACGGTAAGGAGAGATTACTTCAGGCAGGAAATCTAGCACAGTTGAATACCAGGGAGTGAGACAGTGCATGGCATATTGAGACATTGAAGAAATGCTTGAGAAGCTGAGTGCTGATAGAAGCAGCAGCTTGAGGCCCAGGTCATACAGATAAGAAGTTTGGTCTCTATACTAACAGCACTGGGAAAGCTTTGAAGCATTTTTAGACAGAAAAATGGCATGCCTTATGGCTGTGTAGCATCCTAGTCCTGGCCCCCTGATCTAATAGGTACATCTTACTCACAATCGAAATCAGGATTCCAATGGCTAGTTATACCAATTTACCATTAGAGGTTTTGTCAAGATGGACCAGAAAAGCTTTAGTCATGCCATGTAGATATATTCTCATCTTGATAGCTAATCCTGGTGATTCCACTAAAAATCTCTCTCCATTTGATGATGACAGACAACTTTTGGTGCCGATAACTTCACTATTCTTTATGATGGTTGTAAGGTGTATTTTGAGGTATCAGTCCACAAAAGGCATCTTATTGTGGGAAATGCAGCCAGATTGTTCTCCAGATGTCGTCGTCAGAAAGAAAACACTGAAGTCTAATTAAAATGCAGCATAGGTTGTATCACTTAGGCTTTATAATAACTATTTCCAATAACTAGAGAAAAAAAGACTTACTGATAATCTATCTCCACACCCTCTAGACAGCCTTATGTTTATTTTTAAATGTTGAAAGGCAGAGCAAGTGAACATGCAAGAACCCAGTCATATCTCCTTTAAATGCACAGTATCCACTAATTAATTCATAATAAATATTTCAGAAAACCTGTTAACTCCTAGGTAGCTTATGAAGATGAAAGAATTTTTTCTCCTTCTGGAGAAAAAGTGACCAAAATATTAGAACCAACTCCTAGTAAGAAAGAGTCAATATAATGTGTCAGTAAGATGCTATAGTTTGCAGTATGATAACTATAATCTTCCTTTATCTTTCTATTCCTAATTTGGAGCTACAATAGATGGGTGAATTGGGTATATGGGTGAGACATAAGCTGTTACTTTCTGCTCTAACGATGATAAATGTGTTCTCTAGTCTGGCCTTTGCACTATCTTCTTCCCATTACACACACACACGCATGTGCAAAAAATCAGATGCCACATAGATGGTCACTCCAATTCCTTGGGGTTTTTTAAATTATAAAGACATTTAAATAATTTCACTAAATAGGCCGGGCGTGGTGGCTCAAGCCTGTAATCCCAGCACTTTGGGAGGCCGAGACGGGTGGATCACGAGGTCAGGAGATCGAGACCATCCTGGCTAACACGGTGAAACCCTGTCTCTACTAAAAAATACAAAAAACTAGCCGGGCGAGGTGGCGGGCGCCTGTAGTCCCAGCTACTCCGGAGGCTGAGGCAGGAGAATGGCGTAAACCCGGGAGGCGGAGCTTGCAGTGAGCTGAGATCCCGCCACTGCACTCCAGCCTGGGCGACAGAGCGAGACTCCGTCTCAAAAAAAAAAAAAAAGAAAAGAAAATAATTCAAGAAAGACAAAATATATTATATTCAAGAAACCATACTAATTAAGAAATGCAAAACATACTTTTGAATTCTATATTACACAAAATTAAACAGAGGAAAAAATGAAAGTACATGCATATGTACATACAGAATATGTATATATGTATGCATGCCCATATGTGTATATATAACAGAGATGGATAGATACTGAGGGAAAGAGAAAACGAGGCAGAGGGTCACAGAAGAAAACCCACAGAAGTACAAAAAAAGAAGTAGAAATCCAGAAACCTACAGAGACGGGCAAAAGCGTGGAGGCCTTTGACCTTCCTATTCACCTGGCCTGAGAACATCAGAGCAGGTGAGCGGCTCCTATAACCACCCTTCAGTACTCCTATGACCGCTGCATCATTTGGAAATCATCCTTTCTCCAAGACAAAAATAATTGTTCTCCTTTTATCTACAAATTTAAAATGGGGAATTTTGAAAGACTTGTTCTACTCAGGAATTAAAATTCACTAAAGGCTGAGATCAACTCCCGAGGCCCTAGGCTCCCCAGACCTATTGTCTGGGCCTCTTGCATATGCAGTGTTTCCCCTCCGCTGTTTGTTGTTGTTGCCTTGTTATTGCTCTAATGGCCACTGCCTACATATCTGGGTAAAATCATTCTCTCGAGATCTGCATGTGAGAACTACATGTATAATTTGGCCCCTTTATGCTTGTGTTTCTTCAGAATCCTGCATATTGCAATCCCCTCTCTAGCTGCAGATGAACATAACAGACCTAGACAGGATAGGGTATCCCCAGTACTTATTAAAGTACCTTGTCTGTGGTAGGTGCCAAAACAATATTTTAGGAATATTAAACAAATTAGGAGCTGTACTTTTCTCCTTTTGAGATGGAGTCTCACTCTATCACCCGGGCTGGAGTGCAGTAGCCGGATCTCAGCTCAATGCAACTTCCGCCTCCCGGGTATAAGCCATTCTCATGCCTCAGCCTCCTAAGTAGCTGGGACTACAGGCATACACCACCACTCCTGCCTAATTTTTGTTTTTTGTTTTTGTTTTTGTTTTTTGAGACGCAGTCTCGCTCTGTCCCCCAGGCTGGAGTGCGGTGGCGCGATCTCGGCTCACTGCAAGCTCCGCCTCCCGGGTTCACGCCATTCTCCTGCCTCAGCCTCCTGAGTAGTTAGGACTCAGCCGCCACGAAGCCCGGCTAATTTTTTGTATTTTTAGTGGCGATGGGGTTTCACCGGGGTCTCGATCTCCTGACCTTGTGATCCGCCCACCTCGGCCTCCCAAAGTGCTGGGATTACAGGCGTGAGCCACCGCGCCCGGCCTAATTTTTGTATTTTTAGTAGAGATGGGGTTTCACCATATTGGCCAGGCTAGTCTTGAACTCCTGACCTCAAGCAATCCTCCTGCCTCAGCCTCCCAAAGTGCTGGGATTATAGGCATGAGCCTCCGCTCCCAGCTGTACTTTTCATTCCCACTAAAATACAAACCATGCAACACACAACAATTTCTGGTATTTATATTCCAGATCCTATTAATTTATGATGTTCTCAATCAAAGCTGCCTACATTATATTATGTTGATTAGTTCTTGAGATAAGCTTGGATTTGAGAGCGTTTGAGAGTCTCAAATATTTTTAAAGCACTGATTTGATTATTTAGGAATGTAATTGTACTTTGTTCTGCAAATATTTTGAACTTATTCTCAGTTAAAACTAGAATGCTTGGGCTGGGCGCAGTGGCTCACGACTGTAATCCCAGCACTTTGGGAGGCCGAGGCGGGTGGGTTGCCTGAGGTCAGGAGTTCGAGACCAGCCTGGCCAATATGGTGAAACCCCATCTCTACTAAAAGTACAAAAAATTAGCGGGGTGCGGTGGTGCATGCCTGTAATCCCAGCTACTGGGGAGGCTGAGGCAGGAGAATCGCTGGAACCCAGGAGGTAGAGGTTGCAGTGAGCCAAAATAGCATCACTGTACTCCAGCCTGGGCATCAGAGCCAGACTCCGTCTCAAAACAAAAACAAACAAACAAAAACTAGAATGCTTGAACATCCTATCTTGGGGGCAAAAAAAGGTAAACTGATAACCTGAATGTAACATGTGTTTCACAGGAATTTGTAAATACATGTCCTAAGTCATTGATGTGAATGTAGATACTGGAAGATAAAATGAACACATTTGTATCTCAGAACTCCTGCTATAACCCAAAATGTATTATTAGCAATCAGTTCCATTTTCAAGCTTCAACGCAACTTTTCTTGGCAAAAGATTTTATTTAAGTGCTTTTTTTTTACCCTCTCTGAAAGCTGTTCTAATATAAGATTTAAGATTGAGGTGTAGTAATGGCTTTCACTGCTTTTTTTTTTTTCCTGCCAACCATGAGTATCCACATGGGAGATTAAGGAATGAACTGGAAAGGAGCCAGAATATGACTTTTCCATTCTTCCCGCCCCCCTCATCTTTCTCTATATTTCTCTCACCTCTATTCAGCTTTCAAGGTGAAATGAGGATGTGAGAAGGGCAGACGGATGGTGCCTGGATAGCAGTGAGACAAATAACAGTGGAACTCTGAAGACAATGATCTTTCATTCACTGTTTCTACAGTTAAATTGCTTTTTTTTTTTTTTTTTTTTTGAGACGGAGTCTTGCTCTGTAACCCGGGCTGGAGTGCAGTGGCCGGATCTCAGCTCACTGCAAGCTCCGCCTCCCGGGTTTAGGCCATTCTCCTGCCTCAGCCTCCGGAGTAGCTGGGACCACAGGCGCCCGCCACCTCGCCCGGCTAGTTTTTTGTATTTTTAGTAGAGACGGGGTTTCACGGTGTTAGCCAGGATGGTCTCGATCTCCTGACCTCGTGATCCGCCCGTCTCGGCCTCCCAAAGTGCTGGGATTACAGGCTTGAGCCACCTCGCCCAGCCAAATTGCTTTTTTAGGATTCTGTGTTTCCTATAATACCTGGAATTTTAAAACACATGTTTAACTGGCTTCATATATGAGAAAGTTCAAAATGTTAATGGCTTTACATTAAAAAGTGTATCTCACTAAAAATAATAACAATAGAAAAGCATGAAGGTAGACAGTCTAGGGCAGGTCTGGTCACTCCATTCCATGATCTTCAGAACTAAAGTCTTTCTATCCATCATCTCTGCCATCTTCACATGTCTCTTAGTCACCCAGATTAGCTGATGAAGCTCCAGACATCATATCTGTGTTCCAGGAAGCAGGAAAGAAGAAAGGAAAGAAGGCTTTTCAGATGCTCCACTAACAAATTAGTTGGTTTCTTATTGACACCAAGCCACCAGGAAAATGTAAGTTTTTACCTGGGCACACTATAATCTGAAATATAATTAAAGTTTTATTAGTAGGAAGAAGGGAGAATGAATATTATATAGGCAATTTTAAGTCTCTACCACATTTCTAAACTCCACTCCCAACACACTTAAGGCTGCTATGTTGCACAATTCTAGTTGCTATCCACATTATAGTCTATGAGCACAGAAGTAGAAATATTAGATGCATTCACCTAGTACAGATACCTTTCCCAAAGGAATGTATTTATATATATATTCAACATCAGAAATAATTGATAATAACTGGTCTCATGCAATGGAATACTTTCTGAAATGGTGAAGTTTTAATATATACATATTGAACAAGCATAAATAGCCATCAGATATGACTTTGGCATGATTCTGAAGATATCTGCCATTCTTCTATCACTAGCCAGTTGGTGAAACAGAATTTTGTGTCTCATTATAATATTTCTCATCCTCTCACTTGCAGTAGATGAGACTAAAGTCTTTCCTCTTGGTGCCTTGATAATTTTTGTCATTTAATTATTTATATGTATCTCATTACATATTTATCACTTACCTGTGTGACATTTGGACTGGAAAGCTCCTGAGGAAAATAGAATAAATCTTAAAGTCACAGTTCTCTGAAGACCCACAGATGCAGCCCCAAAAAAGAATTATTCCTTCAGAGGGGCAAGAACTGTTTTCTCTGGTTTAGAGGTTTTAAAAATAAAAGTCTAGTGATGTTTGTTGCCATGGATCTGGCTTGTGGGGCAGCCAGCCTGAGAGATGTAGGAGAGAAAGAATGTCCCAATGGTGTACAAGCTCCTGGAGTTCCTGTCATCTCCTGCCCTTCCTTCAGTGAGCTCATAGTTTTTTTTAAGCTAATATGAGTTCGTTTTCTTTGTTGTTGTTGTTGTTGTTACTTGGAACTAGAGACGTGAATAATATAGCATGGATAATCATGTTGTAACACTATGACATCATATTCTTATATTTCTGGGTGAAAATGTTCTCTAAAGGTCACTAGCCAGATTTGGACCAAAACTATCCAGATTGGTACTGTCCCAAACTCCCCAAATTTCTAGGGATTTGAGGCTACCTTGAGATATACCTCATGCTCCATGGTCTCCAGGAGGAATTATCATAGATAATGGACATTTTCCGTTTTTAGCTTGAGATTGGAAATGTCAGTCTACCGTCAGAGATACAAAATTGAGTCAGATATGGAGAAGAGCTTTCTGTGATGGGAGAGGAGTTACAAGACTCAGACTGAGCTTATAAGATGTAGGTGTAATATATAAAGAGCACTCACACGCTTTGGAAGAGTTTTTACTCTTCTGTGAGACTTTTTCAATCCAAAGCACAGTAACGAGAAGCATAACCAAATTTGAAAATGTAGGCCCCATTCTGAAAGTTAACGAGTTTATTCAGGCTTAAGCAACAATACCACATCTCTGATTGTATAGAAAGGGCACAAATTCATTGCCCAGGTACTCAATCAAAGAAGTCACAGGTTATCTAAAGTACGGTAAAATCCAGCATCTTCTCTCACTGGTGACACTTTCACTAAGAGGTTACATTATTTCAGGGTTTGTGTTTCATCCCCCTTCCTATTTTCCTCCTCACCTCACAGTCAGTGGCTAATAAATAATAAAATGAGCAAAGCCAGATAGCAAGAAAGAGAAGCAGAGAAGCAAATGGCATGAATAACCCCAAACAACACGGACTTACCCTGAGTAATCAAGAGCTGCTGATTTGCAAAATTATAGTGCATCCTAGAGAGCCTCTTGCTTTCCAAAGGCTGCAAACTCTACAGTAATTACCTATTCAATAAGCACAATCCCCTTGCATTGAACAGATTTGCAAGTTTCAGGCAGAGAAATGAGAAATAGAGTCAGTGAGGGAATTGCTTTATTAAGAAATCCTTCCATGTGTACAGGGTTTTATAGCTCACGGTGAACTTCACATTCATTATCTTGTTGTATTAGCCAGCAAACCCTGTAAGATAGTTAGAAAAGATGTAAGTTATTCACACCCAGTGGAAGAGCAAACTCAAACTCACAGATGTTCTCTAGGTAGCGCTAATTCATACATCTGGGAAGTCTTAGAGATGAGACTTTAAACAAGGACCTATATTCCTAGTTCAGGAGCCTTTCTTATTAAATCGTCTGGCCTGAGGATCAGGAGCTTTTGGCCCTTAGGATCACTCCATTTTTTTTTGGTAAGGTATTTCCTCTGATGATTTAATTAACATATGACATTTACAGAAAATTTGTAACACAAAGCAGATACAACTCACTCAAAACTAGAAATTGAATGCTAAAATAGTTTAGCATGAATTTTTCTGATTTTTGTTGTACAACCAAGAATAATAATTGTGGACATAATAAATATGCTAGACACTGATCCAAGTACTTTATACATGTTACCTTAATTAATCCTTACAGTAACCTTTTGAAGGAGGTGCCATTATCTTCATTTTATGAATGAAGAAACTGAGGCACAGCAGGGTTAAGAAACTTGCCCAACATCACATAGCTACTGTGTGTGATTTAAGCTGATATAAGTTTATTTTTTTGTTACTTGGAACTAGAGACCTGAATAATATAGCATGGATAATCATCATGTTATAATACTATGACATCATATTCTTAATTTCAATCATGCTCTTAATTTCAATGATAAGCAAACCTCTCACTACAAACACACATGCACACACACACATATAAAAATACACAAATTTGGGACCATGCTCTTCATTTCTTTGGAAAGTTCTTTTTTTTGCTTATATATATATGTCTTGCATATTTTTACATTATTCATCTGCAGCCAAAAAGTTAATATATTCCTTGGCTTCAACTCTCAGTGGCTCCATTACCAATAGGTCATCATACAAGTTCTTCTGCAGGGCACATGAGGCCTTGAGTAATCCAGCTCATTTACACTTGGAAATCTGCCAGTTACACTAAGGAAAAATGTAAGATCCCTCACCCATGCTGTTTTCTACACCCTGGATTTTGCTAGTTCTTTTCTCTGGAATGCTTTCTCATTTCTCTTCCTCAGTTTAACCTCTGTTAATTTTTAAAGACTCTGCTTGGGAGCCATTTCCTCCAGAAAGAATTTCTTCTGCAACTCCACCACACTGTGAACTGAAATAGGTAAGCATGATCTGGGCTGTCCCATGGTCCCCTTAGGACGAAGCAGCAGCTTAGGCATTCCTCAAGTGTTTGAAATAAATCCTTTCAAGGAAAAAGCCTGTCTAGACACTGCATTTGAAGTATGCCCAAGGCTCCCATTATGGAATCTAATTCTACTCTTGAGTGACCTTGTGAAGTCTTAAAGGAATCTTGAATCAGAATTTCCTTGGATTAGAAGAGATTCCTGGAAGTGGGCAGCTGGTGACAGTCCCTTTTTGCTCATCTCCCCTCATCAGCCTGCCAAGTTTCCTGGTACAGAGCCAGTCTATGATTTAGAAGACTTTTCAAAGAGGTTTACTTCCCCTACAGCTGTGACTGCCAATAATTCTCTTTAGCTTCTTGCTTAGATTAGTGAGAATGCAAATTCCCTTTGTGGTAATACTGCCTTTATGAGTTTCTATATCTTAGTATGAAAGAACAGTCTAGAAGAAGGTTCAGAAAAGGAACGGGAAAATAACAGGACATTCTGAATTCTGCTGAAGGCTGACCCTCATTAGATACCACCCTTAGAGTTGCAGCCACCAGTCCTAGGGAAGTGACCCTGGGTTACCAGGGCCTGGAAACCCACCAGGATTTCCACAACATGAGGGTAATCCCTACGCCTTTGCCTACATGGACAGTCAGAGCAGCTAGACAGTACCCAGAGGATCATGTCTTGGCTGTCTAATGGGACCTCCTCACAGGGTGACATTGCCTCCTCCTTCAGAACTCACATAGGGATTTCCCCTGCATCCCACACTGAGACCTGAATACTTCCAAGTGCAGTTTTAACAATCCATTATTGTCTGGAGGATTTGTTGGTTGTGAAGGATGCAGTGGCTAAGATGATAAGGAATATGTCTTTCTCTCTTATGACTCCTTTGTAGGTAATGGAACGTTACTTATTTAAATAGTATATCCATCTTTATGAAGGGAATAGAGTATATTACTATTTTTTTACCTTAACATCCTGCCCACAATCACAGTAGCCTTGTTACAGAAATTATTTATTTCTCTTATGCAGATCTTTGTTTCAAGATGCATCACTGAAGCAGCTTACAGAAACTAGCATCCAAAATAACCTACTTCTCAAATCTAATATCATTTCATTAATAGAAGGACCTTGGACCAGACAGAGGCTAGGGTTCGAATTAAGGTGTCTGGGGTGATATTCAGTTTTCCTATAAAGGCTGTAATGATCAAAATCAAATCACTTCACTGCTGAGTTTCTATTTCCTCCTTAGAAAAACAGAATCTCCCTCCTATATCCAAGTGCTGATGGACAGCAGTTGACAAACACCCCCAAGGTGTTGAAATTATATGGTTGCCTTTTCTAGCAGCAACTTTCTTAGTAAAAGGTTCTTAGGGGCTCAGTGTGGCTAAGGTAAAATTGCCTTTCATCTATTTCTTCCTTGCTTTCCAGATAATCCATGGCTAAAATTAGTAATGCTTAGTTCAGTAAAAAATACTGTTACAGCAGGGAGCCATGGAAACGGTGTTGGAGCCACTTCCCCTTCAGGGAGCTGCCTTTTGCAGGATATGACTTATTGCTGATCAAATGAAACAACTCACTGCATTTGAAGCTGGGGTTTGAAATTAGTTAAAAGCACAGGCAAATCTTTCAAAAGCACCATCCTTCCCGTTTACTTTTTCTTCTTTCATTCCATCCAGGAAAGAAAAATATATCTCAAATTAAGTGCCGAATTTTGCTTTTGAATACAGTATGAGAAGATTAATCTACTGAACCACCATCCTGCATTTGAGGTGTCTTTTTGGTAGTTCTAGGGGACAATGATGTTAAAGTTAATTAATGCCTTCCCCCATACATTATTTTATAGTTTATAAAAATAGCTTCCCTGTGCACTGCCACTGAAGTCTTAGGATAACATCTCAGAGGTGGAGAACATGACGAGAAAACTTCCAATCAGATGAGGAAACAGGCTCAGCCAGGCTTGTTGACTCAGCTTGTGACAGGAGGAAATAAGAGGAAAGTTTACATCTATCACCTGTGATTCCATCTTCTGATCTCCTTGTGACTGGGGTACCAAACTGATGTGACTGAGGGTGGGAAAGCTTCAGATAAGTAGAACTGACTCTCCATGGTCAGAATTTTAACTGCTTAAGTCTATGTTTGGGAAACATTCAGCTTTGCTGTGGTCAACCTCCCTGAATCTACCAGGGTCTCCCCTACCCTAGAATGCAGAGCCCTCCTGATGCCCTCTGTGAAGAAGCCAATATTGGAATGCTACATTCTGATCTGTTTGTCCTTTGTCCAAAGGACTCTTCCTCTGAATCTTTATTTTCATCCAATTTCCACCACCCCTGTTTATCTGCATTCACCCCTTTCCTCCTGGTCTCTGCTCCTCTGAGAAAGGTATTTAAGAAGTTAATTCATGTAAATATGTTCACAAAGCCTAATGAATTAATGGATCTCAGGACGGAGACTTTTGCATTGTAACAGAGACCCTAATTGCTTTGGCTTGACTTTAGGGGTCCTTAATGCAAGTTTGGTCAACTTCACCAAGGTCAGATGTGTCAAAAATAAAATGAAATCAAGATAGAAAAATGTTTGAAGTTTAGCATGCATACAAAAGAATAGTTCTGGAATTAGGATACCTCAAGCCAAAGTGATATGAGGCCCCACTGACAGCAGTTGCAGTCCAGTTTAAAAAGGGTGAAGGAAGAAGTATTTTGATCTTTTTCTTGATTGGCTGTTATGTATTAACAGGTTTTTAAAGGCAAGCAGAGCTGTTTAAGCTGATTCATCTGTAGAAGATTGGTTTAATTTCATTGAATGATGCTAACAATGATAAAAAGTTTATGTTTTGCATTTTATTTCTAATTAGAGCTAGCATTTTGGAGAGATCAGGACAGTTTAAGATTTGGCTATGTGACTATGGGCAGTTGGTTTGGGGATATATCTAAACTGTGGCTTCCATTTTTATTTTCCTTTAACAGGAGTCAGACCCCAATGTCCTCAAGTAGGGCCACAATGGTGCTTGAAGGGTGATAATTTTAGGGAAAATGGGCATTTAATAAACAATTCTTGTTGAAAATGTTTCTCTTTTGCGGTTCGTTCAGTAGTGCATCCTCAGGAAACTGCAGCTTATATTAGTCGAAGGATTTCATATTATTTTAATCCTTATGATCATTGGAATTTATCATGCAGGTTTCCTGCCCTCTCACCACTTTACTCCCCACCCCCATCCTAAATGCTGCTGTAGCTTCCCTGGAACCTCTGGGGCCAGAGTGGGAATTCTGACTGCTGCAGCCACTGCAGTCATACTGTATTAGTCCATTTTCACGCTGCTGATAAAGACATATAAGAGACTGGGAAGAAAAAGAGGTTTAATTAGACTCACAGTTCCACATGGCTGGGGAGTCCTCAGAATCATGGCAGGAGTTGAAAGGCACTTCTTACATGGTGGCAGCAAGAGAAAATGAGGAAGATGCAAAAGTGGAAACCCCTGATAAAACCATCAGACCTCAGGAGACTTATTCACCGCTACAAGTACAGTGTCGGGGAAACCGCCCCCATGATTCAAATTATTTCCCACCGGGTTCCTCCCACAACACGTGGGAATTATGGGAGTACAATTCAAGATGAGATTTGCGTGGGGACGCAGAGCCAAACCATATCACACACCATGTGTGTGAAGAAAGCCAGGGGCCTTTCTTCTTGCCCCCGATGCCTGCCCACAGAGGTCCTTCATTGAATCCATGAGCTATGCAGTGCTTCATGAGGTTGAGAAGGAAAAGTACTCACACAGTGTGGTTTTCTTGTCCCAGGGTGTATCCGATATTGTCACATTGGGTTTTGTTTCCATTCAATATATGAGATAGATTTTTCAAAATGATTTTGATGAGCTTTCAAAATTTTTGTCATTATCACATGCTCATGTGGCTATTCTCCACCTTCTGTTCTCAAAGCAGGAGGACAACTAGTATCACGAAAGGCTCTTCTCAGATGAAGTCATTCATAATAAGCTGCAAGAGAAGGTGGTCAGGCAGCATAGCCCTCAATGGCAAATTCACTGTGTACAACAGGGTAGAGAAGACAACCACACACATGACTTACATTTCTCTGCCAGAAATGGCTTATTCTGACTATATGACCTTAATGGCTTCTTATTTTGTGAAATCTTCCTTGTGTCTCTCCCACCCTCCATTCTGCTGTCTGGGCTCCGATAGTATCCTATACTCACCTCTAAGGTCTTACCAACTGTCTTATATTTATCCTTTTTCTTAGCTTCTTCCTGAGAGGAATAAGTGTTTGTTTATTATCTTTATAATCCCAATTTCTACTATGATAGCTATTGAATGAGTTTAGACTAAAGGCTTGCATGAAAATATGGATGATGAATACATCTCATCTCATATGTTAATTCTCATCAGCTAAAAGTGGCTGCCTAGTAATAGTGCAGCAGTTGATTACTAATGCCTGGCATGGGTAGGGTCTGGGGTCCTGGTGGCTCTAGTCTAGGGGTAGATGCATACCATCTCTAAATTAAAGAATGCATGGCACATTATGAACTCTGGCATGCCATGACTTTTTCATATCTGGCCCCATCTTAAAAGGACTATATTTAAAAGTCTGGATGGGTGTAGATTCAGAAGGCTACTCTGCTTACATTTTCATCTTTTTTCCTCTATTCCTAATACAGAGGTTCTTAGGTGTCTAGAAACAGAGTAATCTTGGATAAATTCTTTAGAAAAAAGTGCAGCCCTGCAATACACTTTTTGAAAATTCTTGCCTCTTCAGTTGAAGTATTATGAAATAGGACAAAATATGAATAAAACATTGTGAAATGTTTCACATTTTAGATATGTTGAATTCCATATCCCAAGAAAAAAAATTACAAAGTTTTGAGGGTTTTATTTCTAAGAATCTGATATCCAATTTCTACATCTGAAAATATATTAGGTTCCTCTATTACCTCATATTTGCTATCATAATAAAATAATTAAATATTAACATATTAATATACATAGATAGTAATATATAATTGTATAACACATGTATATTGTTTTAAATGTGTATAAACACATATATATTGCTTTTTATTAAATAAATGATTAGATACCTGTATTTGATTACGTGTTATGTTTCTGGTAGACATCTGGCAAAAGTGGTATCTTATGAACATTTACATTTCTTTCAACTGAAATGCATACATAATTAGCTTATATATCTAACACAGAAAAGTGACTGTTTTTCTCATTTAAGGAAATAAATCATTACTGATGACTATTAACAATGAAAATCCAATAATAGCATTTATGAAATATAAAATTGCTGTTAAATAAGGTAATATAGAAGAATGATGTTCTGTGGTAAAATGGCCTGGTTCTAAAGTCTTAATCAGTGTGAGGAAATGAATAAAGTTACTATGCTTGATGTATGAATGCTCACCCCCTTTTGAGGCTCCAAGAAACATCCATGCTGGATCAAACTCGATATTCATTAATTTTTTTGGCTATGGCAGAGACAGCTAGTGATCTCCCAATAACTATTCCCACCTTCTTTTAGCAGTAGAGCTCTCAAGTTGCAGCTGGTCATATGCATTTTCCAGTTTCCATTTCAGCTAGACGTGATCATGTGACTAACTTCTGACTAATGGATTAGGAAGAGAAGTGATGTTTACAGTTGGCAGTTGTGTCTTCCACTTCCTTTTTCCTCTGTCCACTAGCCAGGAGGTGAAGACTTTGCACTGGGAACCTGAGACATCATCTCAGACCAAAGGGGAATCCTGTACATTGACAACAAACTTGTGAGATAGAAAAAGCCTGGGTCCCTGATATTATGGAGCTTCCATGTCAGTCCTGGCCTGCCTATACTTAGATTATCATATGTGTGAGAGGAAAATTTCTCTCTTGTTTCAATCACCAGTTTTTGTTTCAAAAACCAAACCATTTGACTTTGGTTCCATCTTAACTCTTCCAGTAGCTTCTTTCTGTCATTCTTCCTAGGGAGACCACTAAATCGAGGGTGTTTTTCCTGTAGTGGGGGCAGCTTTGGAAGACTATATCAAAGGAATGGAAAAGATGGGTCCTGAATCACAAAGTCTAAGTAACATCCACAGACTGGTAGTTAGTTGCGATCTCCCAACTCACTTTACAACTGGGATGGGGTGGTTGGGATTAAGGGCTTTCTTATAAGATACACTTGGGTTTGAATACTGAGTATGCCTTGGAATCTGTCTTTATTGGCTAACTTTATTGGCTGTATCAGAAATGGTAGGTTTTTGCCCTAAATCAACTTCCCCCTCTTTTATAAATAAATAATAAAGCCTCCAAGATTTTTCTGGGCTCATGCCACTCAAAGTTTGCATTTTCCAACTTCCCTTTCAGTAGCCATATGGCTAGAGTTGGCTTAATGAGCCTGAAACCTCTGCAGTCACACAGCGTCCTCCACTCAGAAGGGCACCACTCAGAAGGGCATCATACTTGGTTTAATGCTCTATTACTGGCTTGAAATTCTTAATAATTTTTGAACAAGGGTCTTTGCATTTGAATTATGTACTAAGACCTCTAAATTACGCAGTTTGTCCTACATGTGCTTAATGGAATGTGAATGGGACCTTGGAACATTTGTTTAGTATGGAGCCTGCATTTTCTTATCTAAAATGGGAACATATACATAGATTTTTCATATTTATATATATGAAATTAAATGAAATAAAAGTATAGTAGGAGAATACATGTCACATAGTAAGTACTCAATAAATGCAGACTTTTTATACTGAGACAAGCTAATTTTTTCTCACAATCACTATGATCCCATGACACTAAACCAAACTCCTATGCAAACTTGAGCATATCCCTAATCTGGTGGAGGATAAGGATACAAAGAGTAATATCATGTATATATTTTGCCTATGAATAAAACAATTTGATAATCATTTCTTTCCCAGTACGTTGCGCCAGATGTTAGGGAATCCCAGAAATAGGAAGGAGACTCAGAGAGAACTTACAAGCTAAAAGGTGAGCCAGAAACACACATATATAGATGTAGTACAGGGTATGGGTGGGTTGCAGGTATAGTACACTATGACTTTGGGAGAAAGGAGTGTCTGGGAGAGTGACTTCATGGATGGCTGTATCATAGGCTCCGGCAAGAGATACATGACACACTTAGGACATTTCTGTGGGCGGAATCAAGGGGATTCAGCCATTAGTCTACCTTGACCTGAAGTGCGCAGGCTTTAAAAACCTCATTTCTCCAGAAATCAAGTTTTCTAAGAGAAAACATCACCTAGGACAGGAAGCAATGAAGAAAAGTTGGACGGAATGATGAGGCTTGAAGATGGGCGCTGAAGGAAAAGGCTGTCAGTAAGGCAAACATTGAGAAGATACTGAGAAAGGGATTCTAGAAAAGTGAGCTACATGAGCCTCAGCTCCTACACTACAGCCAAATAAACATCCTGTCTACACAGAGATGCCTCCTTCCCCAGTGAGTCAAGACAGACACATTAAGCAGCTGACTGTGGACTCTGCTGCAATGAACATCCTGAAGGAAGCACAGTAAGAGGAAGGGAAATGGAAATTATAACACTAGTAATACTAAGCACCTGGCATTTAATCATCACAAGAACCTTATGAGACAGATACCATTATCATTTCCATCTTCTGAGATTGCATAGCCAGTTCCTGAAGTAGCTGGACCTGAGCAGAGAGTTGGCTGACTTCCAACCTGTGTACTTCACTGCATTATTATACATTATTCCCATCTTTAAGCTACAGTATATGTAAGAGAAATCCTCTTATTTTATGGGCTTTAACAGTGGAAAATATGAGTTTCCAAGTGACCAAAATGAACAGGATGAAGATATTTTTAGTTGGAGTATTAGTTTGAGGCAGGGATGTTTCATGCCAGTCTTACCCTGAAATGGTCCTTAATAAAAGGTGCTATAGTTTGGATGTTTGACCCCTCCAAATCTTATGTTGAAATTGTATCTCCAGTGTTGGAGGTTGGGCCTAATAGGTTGGAGGTTTGGGTCATGGGGAAAGATTCCTTATGAATACATTAATGCCTACCATCTCTGGATGAGGGGGTGGGAGGATAAGTGATTTCTTACTTTTATTAGTTCCTGTGAGAACTAGTTGTTTAAAAAGAGTCTGCCTCCTCCCCTGCCACTCTTTGTTGTTTCCTCTCTAACCATATGATCTCTGCATATACCCCTTCACCTTGTGCCATAAGTGAAAGCAGGCTGAGGCTTTCACCATATTCCCAGTCTTCCAGCCAGAAGAATCATGAGCCTAGTAAGCCTATTTTCTTCAGAGCACATCTTGCTATTCTGATTTCAGACAAAACAAACTTTAAAGCAACAATGATAAAAAGAACAGAACTGCATAATGGTAAAGGGTTCAATTCAACATGAAGATACACACACACACACACACTCAACACCGAAGCACCCAGATTTATAAAACAAGTTTGTAGAGACTTACGAAGAGGCTTAGATAACCATGAAGTAATAGTGGGAGACTTCCACACCCCACTGACAGTATTGGACAGATCATCAAGGCAGAATCCTAAAAAAGATATTCATGACCTAAACTTGACACTCGACCAAATAAACCTAACACACATCTCCAGAACACTCCATGCAATAACAACATAATACACATTCTTCTCATCTGCACATGGCACATACTCTAAGATTGACACATGTTCAGCAATTCTCAACAAATTCAAAAAACCTGAAATTATATCACCCACCCTTTCAGACCACAGAGCAATAAAAATAGAAATCAACACCAAGAAGAGTTTTCAAAACCATACAATTATATGGAAATTAAGCAATCTGCTCCTGAATGACTTTGGGTAAATAATGAAATTAAGGCAGAAATCAAGAATCTCTTTGAAAATAATAAAAACGAAGATACAACATACCAGAACCTTTGGGACACAGCTAAAGCTGTACTGAGCGGAAGGTTGATAGTGCTAAACAGCCACATCAAAAAGTTAGAAAGATTTCAAATTAATAACTGAACATCACACCTAGAGGAACTAGAAAAACAAGAGCAAACCAACCCCAAAGCTAGCAAAAGAAAAGAAACAACTGAAATCAGAGCTAGACTGAACACAATGGAAATGAGAAAAATCATACAAAAGATCAATGAAATCAAAAGTTGATTATTTGAAAAAAGAAATAAGATAGACCACTAGACAGGCAAATAAAAAAGAGAGAGAGGATGCAAATAAGCACAATTAGAAATGACAAAGAGGACAGTACCACCAATCCCCTAGAAATGCAAAAATTTCTCAGAGACTATTATGAACCTCTTCATGCACACAAACTGGAAAACCTAGAAGAAACTGATAAACCCCTGGAAATACACAACTTTCCAAGATTGAACCAGGAAGAAATTGAAACCCTGAACAGACCAATAACAAGTTCCAAAACGAGATCAGTAGTAAAAAAATTTACCAACTAGAGAAAGTCCTATACCAGACAGATTCACAGCCAAATTCTACCAGATGTATAATGAAGAGCTGGTACCAATTCTACAGAAACTATTCCAAAATTCAAGGAGAAGGAACTCCTCCCTCACTCATTCTATGAGGCCAGCACCATTCTGATTCCAAAACCTGGCAGAGACACAATGAAAAAAGAAAACTTCAGTCCAATGTCCCTGATGAACATAGATGCAAAAATCCTCAACAAAATACTAGCAAACCAAATCCAGCAGCACATCGAAAAGGTAATCCACCACAATCAAGTAGGCGTCATCCCTGGGATGCATGCAAGGTTGGCTCAACATATCCTAATGATCAATAAATGTGATTCATCACATAAATGGAACTAAAACGAAAAACTATATAATTATATGAATAGACACAGAAAAGGCTTTTGATAAAATTTAAAGTCCTTTCATGGTAAAACTCTCAAGAAACTAAATATTGAAGGAATATACCTAAAAATAATAACAGCCATCTATTATAAACCCACAGGCAACATCGTACTGAACACATAAAAGCTGAAACCATTCCCCTTGAGAGCCAGAACAAGACAAGGATGCCCACTGTCACCACCGCTACTCAACATAGTACTGGAAGTGTAGCCAGAACAATCAAGCAAGGGAAAGAAATAAAGGGCATCCAATTAGGAAAAGAGGAAGTCAAACTATCTCTCTTCACAGATTATATGATTTTAGGCCTAGAAAACCCCATGGTCTCTGCTCAAAGGCTCCAAAATCTGATAAACAACTTCAGCTAAGTTTTAGAATACAAAATAAATGTAAAAATGCAGTAGCATTTCTGTACACCAACAATGTTCAAGCTGAGAGAGAAATCAAGAATGCAATCCCATTCCCAATAGCCACAAAAAGAATAAAATACCTAGGAATACAGGTACCCAGGGAAGTAAAATATCTCTGCAACGAGAATTACAAAACACTACTGAAAGAAATCAGAGAAAACACAAACAAATGGGAAAACATCCCATATTCATGGATAGGTACAATGACTATTGTTAAAACAGCCATACTGCCCAAACAAATGTATAGATTCAATGTTATTCCATCAAACTATCAACAACCTATCAAACTATCAATGACATCACTCACAGAATTAGAAAAAAAAAAGATTACAAAATTCACTGAGAACCAAAAGAGAGTCTGAATAGCCAAAGCTGAAGCAAAAAGAACAAAACTGGATTCATCACACTACCCGACTTCAAGCTATACTATAAGCCTACAGCAACTAAAACAGCATGGTACTGGTATGAAAACAGACACATAGACCAATGAAACAGATTCAAGAACACAGAAATAAAGCTGCACACTTACAACCATCTGATCTTTGATATAGATGACAAAAACAAGCAATAGGGAAAGAACTCCATGTTCAACAAATGGTACAGGTATAAGTGGCTAACTATACACAGAAGACCAAAACTGGACTCCCACCTTTCACCCCATACAAAAATCAACTCAAGATGGATTAAAGACTTAATGTAAACCTAAAACTATAAGAACCCTAGAAGAAAATATAGGAAATGCTGTTCTGGACATCAGTCCTAGCAAAGACTTTGGGATAAAGACTCAAAAAGCAATTGCAACAAAACCCATGTCAGAAATGGACAAGTGGAACCTAATTAAACTAAAGAGCTTCTGCACAGCCAAAAAAATATAAAAAAATCAACAAAGTAAACAGACAACCTACAGAATGGGAGAAAATATTTGCAAACTATGCATCTGACAAAGCTCTAATATCCAGAATCTACAAGGAGCTTAAACAAATCAACAAGCAACAAACAAACAACCCCATTAAAAATGGGCAAAGGGCTTCTTTCAAAAGAAGACATACACGTGGCCAACAATTATATGAACAATGCTCAGTATACCTAATAATTAGGGTAATGCAAATCCAAGCCACAATGAGATGCTATCTCACAACCGTAAGAGTGGGTATCATTAAAGTAAAAAATAACAGATTATAGCAGGGTTGCAGAGAAAAGGGAATGTGTATACACTGGTGGTGGGAGTGTAAATTAGCTAAGCCACTGTGGAAAGCAGTCTAGTGATTTTTCAAAAAAAAAAAAAATACCAAAAAACTTAAAGTAGAACTAACATTCAACCCAGCAATCCCATCACCCACCACTGGGTATATACCCAAAGGAATACAAATTGTTCTACCATAAAGACACAGCATGTGTATGTTTATCACAGCACTATTCAAAATAGCAAAGACATAGAATCAACTTAGATGCTCATCAATGGTGCACTGCATAAAGAAAATGTGGTACATATACAGCATGGAATACTATGCAGCCATAAAAGAGAATGAAATTATGTCCTTTGCAGTGACACTGATGAAGCTGGAGACCATTATCCTAAGGAGAACAGAAAACTAAATACTGCATATTCTCACTTGCAAGTTTGAGCTGAAAACTGAGTACTCATGGACACAAAGAAGTGAACAGTAGACACCAAGGCTTACTTGAGGGTGGAGGGTGATAGTAGGGTGAGGATTGAAAAATTCCCTATCAGGTATTATGCTGATTATCTAGGTGACAAAATAATCTGTACACAAAACTTCCATGACATGAAATTTACCTATGTAACAAACCAGCATATGTACCCCTGGAACCTAAATTAAAAGTTGGAATGGAAAAAAAAATTACTCTTTTCTTTATAAATTACCCAAACTGGGTATTCCTTTATAGCAGCATAAATGGACTAAGACAAAAGGCCTCAAAGTGACCAGGTGCAGTGACTCACACCTGTAATCCCAGCACTTCGGGAGGCTGAGGCAGGCAGATCACCTGAGGTAAAGTGTTTGAGACCAGCCTGGCTGACATAGTGAAACCCCGTCTCTACTCAACATACAAAAATTAGCTGGAAGTCATGGTGTGCACCTGTAATCCCAGCTACTCAGGAGGCTGAGGCAGGAGAATTGCTTGAACCCATGAGGCAGAGGTTGCAATGAGCCAAGATCACCCCACTGTACTCCAGCCTGGGTGGCAGAGCGAGACTCCATTTCAAAAAAAAAAAAAAGCCTCAAAGTCATACTTCTGAAGGCATCCAAGGAATGCCTTCAGAAGTTGACTTTACCATGGTTAAGTCATCCATCCATTTAACAACAACATATTGAGAACATCCTTTGTGTCAAGCGCTGTTCTGAGTACTGGAATACAATGGTGAACAGGAACTTGGCATAGTCTCTATCTTCAAAGACCTTACTTCATCTATTACTTCAGGTTGAAGCAGAATTGAGGCCAGTTTACTAATGACCTCTGTCCCTACTTAGTAGTCTGGAGTTTATTCTGAGGACAATGGAGATTCTTTCAAATGTCTGAACTAGATGAGTAACTTGAGATTTATATCACTTACATGTCATGCTAGAAATACTGTGGGGAAGGATTGGAGTAAGAGAAGACCAGAGACAGGAAGTCTAGCTGGTAGACTAGAGACATCTTCTCGGGTAAATAACTCAAAGATATGCCCTTGACAATGGAACGGCATGCAGATGCCACTCCCTACTAGAAGGATGGGTGATTATTGTCTGATCACAAACACATGTAGAGTCAAGAGGTGATGGAAAGTATTACTTTTATTCTCTGCTTTATTGGGGAAAAGAATCTCTGTTCATTATAATCCCCTTCTCTCCTGTCATATTCTCATGAGACAATGTGTGGAGGGATATAAGTGGTCATACCCATGGCAGTGGGAGCAGGAGAGCCAGTGAACTAAGAAGAGAGGCCTGCAGGTGCCATGTCGTTGGAAGACATGCAAGGAAGAATCTGCCATTTCAGGCATAAAGAAAGGGACCGGGTGCAAAGCGAAGGAAGGGTAAGGGCCACTCTCTACTTGGGTGGCGGGGGAATAGTGATTCCTGCGATGCAGGCAGGGCATCCAGTAAGCTCCCAGAGAGCAGCTAATTGATGCTGCCAACTGAGTACAGCCACACAGGCCAAAACAGACAATCCAACCAGGAGTGAGGCTTTGCTGATTGGGTGAGAGTAGGGGAGCATAACAAAGACAAGGACTGAATAGTAGCTGAACCCACCTGAGCTCTGCGATGAGCTGAGAGAGTATGGGAACTTGGGGTCAGGATTTTTCTCATATTTGTTTTAAATCTACACCAGTGCACAGAGACTCGGGCTGCTAAGGAACTGGATGCTTGTGTTAAACACAGTAATGCCTTCTCCCAGAGGACCTCTCCTGCCAGACTGCTCCCCTTGGTCTTCTTCTCACCTTCAGAGGCACCTCTGCCCCAGTCTGTCCAAAGCTGACAAACACACACTCATCCATTCATTTCTTCCTTCCATTGTTATTTCTAGTAGACGTGTGAGTATTCTCCTGATTTCTCTGGCTGTCAGCTCAGCTTACATTAGAATGAGTGAGACAGAGCATGAGAGAGAGAAAGAAATTATGGAATAATTTGAACTGGACTTATTACCACAATGAAAATTGCATCAACACTTGCAGGATTTGAAGCTATATGGAAAATAACAGACCACCACTGCTCAGATATTTGAGCACTGTATCTGTGCACCTAATGGAAGGGTTTCTCTGTACCTTCTACCTGACTCTGAAGATGTACACATGCATTTAGGAATATTGGCTCAGGATCCCAAAAGTTTTACACAATTGAATCCAGTCTAGTAAATAGCAAATAGTACTTGCCCAAAGACTTCTTAGAAGTGGACTGATGTACATCTATTCCTTCTTTATTTCAACAGATTTTATTGTTCATTAAATCTTGGATTGAGCATTTTAAACATACAGGCTTGTTTGTGCAAGTCAGTGAGTAAATGAGAGTGGATTCTTCCTCTCATCAGCATGATCAGTGCAACCTGAACAAGCACTTACCACATAGGGATTCTTACTATTACTCAGCGTGTGGCTTTCTTTCCCCCACCCCTTACCTCCCGGGCATAAGACACATGCCTATCTCATTCCCTGTCACCAATAGATTGCACACAACTCTGGAAAAAGGGCAGATCTTTTTGTATCTCTGTTTACCCCATAGTACCCAATAGATTTACAATAGAACACATCTTTAAATTGTATTTTCCAAAGATGGCTGCACCAGCATATCCCATCCTGTATACTGTGCGTACTGTATGATGTTGACAGTCTTCCCATTATCTTGAATCTGGGTAGGCCAGTGACTAAAAACAAAGAGACACTATGTGACTTCTGAAGTTAAATTATAAAATGGCAACAGCTTCCACCTCATCCTCTTTGAGGTGCTTGCACTTTAAACCCAGCCTCTACCCCGTGAGGAAGCCTATGGCACATGGAGAGGCCATGGGTAGGTATGCCCACTGACAGCCCCAATGAGGAGTTGAGGTCCCAGCTGTGAGCTTACATCAACCTCCTTCTGACATGAACGGGCCTCACTCCCACCTTTGAACCACTCCAGTTCCTGCCTGTAAAACAGACTTCCCCTGCTGAACCAAGGCCAAATTGAAGACTTGTGAGCTAAATAAATGATCATTGTCATTTTAAGTGTCTTAAGTTTTGGGTGGCTTGTTATGCTGCAACAGATATCCAGAACATCTATCATCTTCTCTCCTCTACTGTGTTAATTCACAGTCACATCTTCTCTCACCAATCAAACTCTAAGTTCCTTAGAGTCTGGAGTTTCTTCAGTCAAAATTTCCCTTCCAGAATTTTCTTTCCTACCGCACGGTATTTTAGCCAAACTAAGTTCCTTGCTGTTCTCTATGCATGATCTTAGATTTCTAGTCTTTAAATGTTTGATCATCCTGTGTCTTTATTGTGCATGCACCTTGTATGCATCTATGTTCACCTAAGTCTTACTGTTTTCGAGACTGAGTCTCATGCCATAAAGACTTTCCTGATTCCTCCAGTCAGAAGAGAGGTCTCTGTCTTGTGAAATCCGTAACAGTATAATTTTTTTTTCCAGACAGAGTCTCGCTCTGTCGTCTAGGCTGGAGTGCAGTGGCACCATATCGACTTACTGCAACCTCTGCCTCCCTGGTTCAAGTGATTCTCGTGTCTCATTCAAGGGCTTCTCGTGTCTCTGCCTCTCGAATGGCTGGGATTACAAATGTAAGCCACGACACCAGGCTAATTTTTGTGTTTTTAGTAGAGACAGGGTTTCACCACGTTGGCCAGGTTGCTCTCGAACTCTCGACCTCAGATGATTCACCCGCCTTTGCCTCCCAAAATGCTGGGATTACAGGCGTGAGCCACCGCACCCGGCCAGACGAATTTCTCCTACCAGTATCATCTTCTACATTATATTACCATTACATGTTTACAGATGTTTCTTAACTCCTAGACTGTCATGTCTGCCATTACATCCACCTACATGAAAAATACAGAGTATCTGCTACTTACCTACAATGTGCTAAGCACAGTGCATAGAGCACCAAACAAAGGCAGATGTGGCCTCTGCCCTGATGGCAGTTTCCATCTAGTGAGGAAAATGCAATAAATTAGCAGTTGTGTGACTATTATTCTCCTTTGGGGATTTTAACTATGTCAATCAATCCAGGACCTAACATGATACCCTATTTTCTTTGTGGATGTGAGAGGCGACATGGAGTAACTAGACATCTGGGTTTGAATCCCATCAATCCCACTCGTTATCTGTGAATATGGAATGAGGGCCTTAACTCTCTGTGCTTTATTTTCCTCATTGATCAAATGGGGATAATTTTAGCTACATCGTAATGTAGTTCTTCTTACAAATGAGAAAACTTGTATAAGTTTCATCTTTGTGCTGGGCAAAGAGTGGGCATTCAGTTAACTCATATGTCCCTTTGTTCCCACTTTCTTTCACTTAGTGTGGGGCTCAGTCCTTGGCCTCCACTCAACTAATGAGGCTGACCAACTGATGTCCAATACTCAGACCCTGTCCTTCTCCTGAACATACAACTCCTTCTCTGGTGTGAATGACACGGTTTCTTCAGACATCTTCTACTCATGCCACCCAGGTGGGAAAGGAAAACAGACACATCACTGTCACCTGGCTGACTCCTACGCATTACACAAAATTCAGTCAAAGTGGTACTTTTTCAGGGAGACTTTGGCCATTCCCACCCCAGATTCCATCAGACGGTGCCATTTCCCTTTGTTCTAGGAGGTCATAACATGGTATACTTCTCTTCCACAACACTTGTCACAACTGGAATTCATTAGTTTTAACCTATCTATTACTTCTGTTTGATGGTAAGCTCCATGAAGGCAGGGGCAAGATCTGTGTTGTCACCATGATCACCAGCACCAGGTAAAATGTCTGTTACATAGGATGCAGTCAACAGATATTTATAGAGTTAATGAATAGAAGAAGGCATTACGGTAGCAACTAAAACCCCAAGAGAGGACTAAGTCAGAAGGCACTGAGTTAACAATTTGTCTTTATTCAATAAATCTCATTACCACCCCTCACACTCCAGAGACCATTCTCCTTGAGCATTTCTATGATTAACCTTCAGAAGATTCTGACGTCAAAGGGTGGGGGTCTTCTTTAATGGACCCAAGGAAAGCATCATTAATTTATTTTGCCAGTTAACTAGTTTCTCTGAACAACACCTCCTGATTGTCAATGATGACTTATGGAAGGCATAACAAAAGAACTTCTTGAAGTCTGATGTTTCAGTCAAACCAGCAAGCTGCTTCCAGCTGAGCCTATAATAACAAACCCAAAAAGGTAACTGACATTTTGAGAGAGTTATGGCTGGACTATCTACACTCCCTGAGACAGTCATGCTGTGGTACCATAAGCCTTCCAGAGACATTGAACCTCAAGACCTTTTGAAGCTAAGTAGCTCACGGAATTTTTGCTTAAAAATATAGGTAACAGCTGCTCCTCCCTGCTGTGAGCAGGTAACAGGCCACTCTCCCAACACATTCTAAAACAGCTTTGTCTATTCTTTGCTCATAGCCAAAGGGTTTCAATAAAATATCTTCCCCCCACCAAGTGTGAGGCCAGATATAGCACAGTAAAAAAGAAAAGTAAAATGTGGAATCTTTTTTTGCAAATATTAGCATTAGTTATTTCTTCAGCAATATGAGGCCAAAATCCCCATAGGGTCTAGTTAAGTAAACATTGTACCTATTATTACCACAATGAAGGACATGGCTGCAGATCTGCTTCCCGCTTATAACAGAGCCTGCTGAGGCTTCTCTGTGTAAGGCTGAGTTTAGTCACAATTAGCATATTTACTGATCTCAAACCCTTCTGACTAGAAAGATGTATTAGAAGATTAGACCACAAGTTTAATTCAGGCTATACAGCTTGCATAGACTCTCACATGCCTTTTATATATTAACAGATTGGAAGTAACTCCCCTTACAAAGTTAGAAAAGGGTGCTGGGCCTGAGAAAAGAAAGAGAATAAGAAAAATGGTGATACCTGTTATAGTCTGACTTTCATATATGTGAAGAATGTAGTGCAGTAATTGAGCAAAGTCTATTCCCATTTTGCTATCTTGGTAATTTTTCATGTGCTAGATCCTGGGAAAATTCATTAAGCTCTGCTTCCTTTTTGTTCCAGATGTATGACTGCTATTAACATGAAACAGGGAGGAAAAGCAAGACTAATGCAGCTCATTTTCCCATAAAAATTTTCCTCAGAGGAGAAAAGTATTTCTCTTCATTTTGCATGCAGAAATACTCTATGCAAGTTTCTATGAAATTCTGCCTAATGAGGTGTGAATATTGTACCAATACGCACTGGTAGAAACATATCTTAGCTCTTAGGTTTTATTCTGCAAATGAATACTATTTTTGGTTCCAATTATCTCTAATTAATAAAATATCTCATGATGTTAATATTAGAAACACAAAGACAATACCATCATCATAAACTTTTTCATTTAACAAACATTTAATTAGCACTGCACTAGGCATTGTGGGAATAGAAAATCTAATGAAGGGAAGACTTACATTCCTAGCCAAGATGGGAGGAACAGAAATGCCCTGCCACATAAACCAAAAATATAAACAATAAAAATGAAATAATAGTTTCAAGATACCAGACATCACACAATGAACAGTATCTTTGAGAGATGGGAAACAAATGAGATGAGACTACAATTGCCTTATGTTAATGCCTTCAGATAATTTTCAGGGGGCACAATAAAGGAATGGGGAATGAGGAGGAACCTAGAAGAGTTCCTGAATTGAGAAGATAAAGCTGAAAGTCCAAGTAGACCAAACTGGTTAAAATTCATGGGGCCATGTAGGGGAGATCAGAGAGCTACACAAAGAGAACCCTAGCAATATGCAGAGGGTCCCCTTTGAGTATTCAGCAGGGCACTTATTTGTGCATGCTTGTGAAGAACCGGTGACTGGGGAAAGAACCACCTGAAAGGAACAGAGATAACCAGGTCTAATGTTCACACTGGGCTGGGAATAGGGCTTATTACCACAGCCAGACTGGAAAACCCTAGGCTTCCTAGGGAGTATACTGAGTATATATAAAGTACACAGAAGGTCTGCCTCAAGAGTGGAAAACAATTAGCCCTGGTTTGACCACTGCTCTGATCCTGTCTAATAATCTGAAAAGCAAAACCTGAAAGGCTCCAATTGTTTTAAGTAACTTAACTGCATTCCAGAACAATGCTCAGGAATATTTATAGGAATAGAAAAATATTCCAGCCATAAAAACGAATGAGTTCATGTCCTTTGCAGGGACATGAATGAAGCTGGAAACCATCATCCTCAGCAAACTAACACGGGAACAGAAAACCAAACACCGCATGTTCTCACTCATAAGTGGGAGCTGAACAATGAGAACACACGGACACAGGGAGGGGAACATCACACACTAGGGCCTGTCAGGGGGGTTGGGGGAAAGGGGAAGAAGAGCATTATGACAAACAGCTAATGCATGCAGAGCTTATAACCTAGATGACAGGTTGATAGGAGCAGCAAACCACCATGGCACGTGTATGCCTGTGTAACAAACCTGCACGTTCAGCACATGTATCCCAGAACTTAAAGTAAAATTTAAAGTAAATAAAAAAGAAAAATATTCAGCATCCAATAAGATAAAATTAACAATGTTTGGCATCCAATAGAAAGTTACCAGGTACGTAAAGAAGCAGGAAAATAAGGTTCTTAATGAGGAGAACAATTAGTCAGTTTAAACTGACACAGTCTTGACACACGTTAGAATTAACAAACCAGGACCTTAAAACCTGCAGAATAACTGTAACTTACTCAGTTTGAAAAGTTAAGAACAGAAAAATTATTATAAAACCCAACTTAACTACATTGCAGAACAAAGATAAGCAAACTGGGATACATGATAACAAAAACTATCTAACATAAAACAAGAGAGAAAAAAATAATGTTTGGAAATCTAACAATGCTTTGATGACCTGTGAAACAATTTCACATGGCCTAATATATAATTGAAGTCCCAAAGGAGAGGAGAAAGGCAGGAGATAGAAGAGAAAATGTGAAGAAGTAACAGCTAAAACTTTTCCAAACGTTTTGAGAACTGTTACTAACAAATTCAAAATGCTCAAAAAATTCCAAGCACAAGAAATATTTTTTAAAAAAACCTCCACCAAAGTATATCAAAATCAAATTGCTAAAAACTAGTTATAAAGAAAAAATCTTAAAAGCAACTAGAAAAAAAGACATTATGCACTAAGGAACAAAGACTAGGATGACAGCACATTTCTCATGCGAAACAATATAAGCAAGAAGACGGTGAAGCAAAATTTTTAAAGCATTAAGAAAAAAATTGAACTGAAAAAATTGAAAGATAAAAAGGAATTTTATAACCAGCAAAAATATATTTCAAAAATAAAGGTGAAATAAGGACCTTTTCAGACTTGTAAAAGTAGAAATAATCACCAACAGAATTGTGCTACAAGAAATGTAAAAGGAAGTTCTTTGGGCAGAAGGAAAAGGATACCAAATCTGTATAAAGGAATGGAGATCGCCAGAATAACAACAACTAGGGAAAATATACAACATTTTTCCTTTTGTTTATATCTCTTTAAAAGATAATTTACTCTTTAAATGAAAAGTAATAACAATAAACATAGTCTGCAGTTTGTAACATGTACAAAATTAAATGTGTCACATCAATAGCACATAGGCTCGGAGGAGATAATTAGAAGTGTAACTACTGTAAGGCTTTATACTGTAATGAATATGGCATATTATCCCTTGAAGGTAGACTTTGATAAGTTAAAAATGTATGCTGTAAACTTTAAGAAACTAGAAAAATAAGAGCAAATTAGAACTAGTATGGAAAAATAAAGATAGGAAATCAATGAAATACAAAACTAACACACATATTAAAGACAGATAAATAAAACTAAAATCTAGTTCTTTGAGAATACAACTAGCTTTTAGTTTATTCCATATATATGGAACATATATGTATATACGTGTGTATATGCATGTGTGTATATATATGTATGTGTATGTATATACATATACACATATATATACACATTTATATACATATATACACACATATATATCTCTCTCAGGTGAAGTTTATTCCAGGAAAGTAAGGTTGGTATAACATTCAAAAACCAATATAAATTATATTAGCAAAACAAACACAGGCAAGGTTGTTATATACTTTCAAAAACCAACATAAACAATATTAACAAACCAATCGAAATCAGCCTCCATTTATGATCTCCATCTGTATGTTATGGTCCAAAAAATTGCCTCAAGGAAGAAATCTAGTACAATATAAAACTCTTTCCATTTATTTTATTTCTGTCATTCACAGTCCTGCGCTGCCTAATCAATGTCTGAAAACCATTGTTCCATAGTTGTTCATGGCTGGAGGTTAAGTATAATCTTTATTACTGCATGTAGTACCTGTGAACAGAATTCCCAATCTTTGTCTTCAATTGTAAAATTTCTTTTTCCATTAAACAAATAATTGATACATTATTAAATTCCATATAAATACTGACATATTTGAATTTAAGTGTATTATCTTATTTTTTCTTAAATTTCTTAACTTTATCCTGTGTTTTTTTTGTCTTTGTCTTTCTCAGATTAACTGCATATGCCTTATTTATTATTTCTCCTCTACCAACTTTAATTATACATTCACGTATAATTCCTTCAATGGTTATCCAGAAATTTAAAAAATGCATCAATGACTTACTGTAGTCTGCCTTCTTAATTCTACCACATCTCAGTGAAGGCAAGATTAACCCCATTTGCTTGTTTATAGTTTTTGTGCTATTGTTGTCATAACTTACTTCCACATATGTTGTAAACTCAGAAGACACTAGTTTTTCTTATAGTTAGGATTTACTTATATTAACTCATATATTTAATTATTTTGGTAATTACTAATCTATTTCTTCCAGTAGTTTTGAAGTTCAACCTAGAATCATTAGTCTAATAAATTATTAATAATCATTAACACAATTTTAATACTTCTAATAAATAGGTGAATCTGTTTTTTCCTGAATAATAAGTGTTCTGGTGATAAAATATTTTGGCTTTTTTCCTTAAAATACTTCTAGTGTCCCTTTATTCTAAAAGTAATTTTTGCTGCTTATAGAATTCTAGATAGGCAGTATTGTTTTATTTAACACTTTGACAATGTCTTTCAATTGTCTTTGGTTTCCATCATTTCTGCTGGTAAGTCAGCCATAATGTTTTTCATTGCTTGTTGAAAAATGTTGTCCATTGTCTTTTCCAATTTTCCTTCTTTCCCATTTCTGTCTTCTCTCTGGCATTCCAGTTACGCAAACTTAGACTGCTTGATTATGCCCTGCATGTCTCTCATGTTCTCTTCTACTCCTTCCATTCTTGTTCTCTCTGTGCTACAGTTTGGATTTTTCTATTAGTCTGTCTTTAAACTGATTAACCTTGTCTGCGGCGATGTCCAGTCTGGATTTTAACCTAGCCAATTACTTTTTATTTCGTAATTTTAAATCATAGAATGTCAAATTCTTTTGTCAAGAATCCAATTCTGTTTAGTTATACACATATGTATTTCCTTTATCTTTTTCTCTATTTTCTTGGCAGTATTTTTCAAATATGACATATATATTATATACACACACATATATTCTTTTGATGGCTATTTTAACATTTGATTTGACAAAAATTATATATACTTATGTACAATTTGTTTTAGAATATACATTGTGGAATGGCTAAATTGAACTGATGAACATACACATTACTTCACATACTTACTTCTCTGCAATAAGAATACTTAAAATCTCTCTTAGCAATTTTCAAGAATACATTACCGTTATCTATAGTCACCACATTGTACAACGAAACTCTTGAACTTATTCTTCCTAACTGAAGTTTTAATCTTTACTTCTGAGATTTTTTTATATTCCACATATAAGTAAGATCATGCAATATTCGTCTTTCTGTGCTTATTTTATTTAACATAATGTCTCCAGTTCCATCCACGTTGTTGCAAACGGCAGGATTACATTTTTTAAGGTGGAATCGTATTTCCATCGCACTTTCTTTATTCACTCTTCCATTGATGGACACTTACATTGATTCCGTATCTTAGCTATTGTAAATAATGCTGCAACAAATGTGAGAGTGCAGACATACCAATTTCATTACCTTCTGAGATACACTCAGAGGTGAGATTGTTGAATCATATGGTAATTACATTATCACTTTTTTTGAGGAATTTTCATGTGATTTCCCATAATGACTGTACTAATTTACATTCCTGAGAATGGTATGCAAGGATTTCCTTTTTCCCACATCCACTCCAACAATTATTCTTTCTTTTTGATAATAGCAGTTCTAGCAGGTGTTAGGTGATATGTCATCATGGTTTTAATTTACATTTCTCTGATGATTAGTTATGTTAAACATTTTCTCATATGCTTGTTGACCTTTTGTCTGTCTTCTTTTGAGAAATATCTTTTCTGGTCCTTTGCTTGTTTATTAATCAGGTTGTTTTCTCACTATTGAGTTGTTTGAGTCTACTGTATATTTTGAATATTAACTCTTTATCAGATTATGATTTGCAAATATTTTCTCCCATTCTGTAGGTTGTCGCTTTGCTCAGTTGATTGTTTCATTGCTGTACAGAAACTTTTTAGTTTAATATAATTTGTCTATTTTTACTTTTCCTGCATGTGTTTTGGGCTTCATATCCAAAAATTCATTGCCCAGACCAATGTCCTGGAACTTTGCACTTATGTTTTTTCTGGCAGTTTTAGTTTTAGGTTGTACATTGAAGTCTTTAATTTAGTTTGAGTTCTTATATGACATGAGATACAGGTCTAATTTCATTCTTACACATATAAATATCCAGTTGTTCCAACATCATTTATCGATGAGACTGTTCTTTCACCATTGTACATTCTTGGCATCTTTGTAAGAATCAATACTGTAAATGCGTGGATTTCTGGGCTCTCTGTTCTGTTCCTTTGATCTAGATGTCTATTTTTATGCCACTACCACACTGTTTTGATTATTACAGCTTTGTAGTAGATTTTCAATCAGGTTGTTTAATGTCTACTTTCGTGCTTTTTTGATCAATCTGTATTGGGCTATTCAGGGTCCTTTTTGTGGTTCCATATGAATTTAAAATTTTTTTTTTCTTTCATTGAAAAATGTCATTGAGGCTGGGCATGGTGGCTCTCCCACTTGTAATCCCAGCACTTTGGAAGGCCAAGGCAGGTGGATCACCTGAAGCCAGCAGTTTGAGACCAGCCTGGCCAACATGGCAAAACCCCATCTCTACTAAAAATACAAAAAAAAAAAAAAAAAAAGAGGCTGGATGTGGTAGCACACGCCTGTAATCCCAGCTACTCAGGGGGCTGAGGTAGGAGAATTGCTTGAACCAGGGAGATGGAGGTTGCAGTCAGCAAAGATTACACCCCTGCACTCTAGCCTGAGTGACAGAGTGAGATGCCATCTCAAAAAAAAAAAAAAGAAAGAAAAAAAAAATGTCGTTGGATTGCTTTAGGGAGTATGAACATTTTAACAAAATTAATTTTTTTTTCAATCCATAAACGTGAGATATATTTCCATTTATTTGTGTCTTCTATTTATTTCTTCAATAGTTCACAGTTTTCAGTATACAAGTCTTTCATCTCTTTGGTTAAATTTATTTCAAAGTGTTTTTGTAGCTATTGTAAATGAGATTTTTTCTTGATATCTTTTTTCTTGATAGTTTGTTTCTAGCACACGGAAATGCACTTATTTTTGTATGTTGATTTATATCCTGCAACTTTAGTGAAACCTTTTATTCTAAGAAGTTTTAGTGGAGTCTTTTGGGATTTTACGAATAGAATCATGTCATCTGCAAATAGTGACAATTTAGGTTATTTCTTTCCAATTTGGATGCCTTCTTTTCTTTCTCTTGAATAATTGTTCTGGCTAAGACTTTCAGTTCTATGTTAAACAGAAGTGTTAAGAATGGACATCCTTGTCTTATCCCTGATTTTAGAAGAAATATTTTCAACTATTCACCACTTAGTATAGTGTTAGCTGTAGGTTTGTCATGTATGGCTTTTACTGTATTCATTCTGTACCTAATTTGTTGAGAATTTTTATCAGGAAGGGATGAACTTTGACAAATGAATTTTCTGCATCAATTGCCATGATCATATAATTTTTGTCCTTCATTCTGTTAATAACATACATCACATTTATAGATTTACACATGTTGAATCATCCTTGCATCCCAGGCATAAATCCCACTTGCTCATGGTGAATGATTCTTTTAATGTGCTGTTGAATTTGGTTTACTAGTGTTCCATCGAGGATTTTTGCATCTGTGTCATCAGGGATATTGGCCTGTAATTTTGTGTTCTTGTACGTCTTTGGTATTAGCTAATGTTAGCCTCTTAAAATGAGCTTGGAAGTATTCTTGCTTCTTCTATTTTTTGGAAGAGTTTGAAAAGGATTGGTGTTAGGTTTTTAAAAAATATTTGGTAGATTTTCAGGAGTGAAGCCATCAGGTACTGAGTTCTTCTTTGATAGGAGACTTTTAATTGCAGATTCAATCTCCTTACTTGTTACTGATCTGTGGAGATTTTTTATTTCTTCATGATTTAGTCTTGGTAGATTGCATCCAAAAATTTATTCATTTTTTCTAGGTTATCGAATTTGTTGGCATAAATTTGTTCATAGTAGTCTTTTATAATCCTTTGTATTTCTATTCTAACAGTTGTAATGTCTCCCACTTCATTTCTAATTTCATTTGAGTGTTCTTTTTCCTTAGTATAGCCAAAGGTTTGTCAATTTTGTTTACCTTTTCAAAAAAATCAACCCTTAGTTTCATTGATTTTTTTATTGCTTTTTCTCATTTCTATTTGATTTACTTCTGGTTTTATCTTTATTATGTCTTTCTTTCTGCTAACTTGGGCTTAGTTTGTTCTTGTATTTCTACTTCCTTGAGATGTAATGTTGTTTATTTGCGTTTTGTTCTTTTTTGAGGTACATGTTTACTGCTATAAATTTCCCTGTTAGAACTGATTTTACTGCATCCCATAAGTTTTGGTATGCTGTGTTTTTACTTTTGTCTCATGATAGTTTTACTTTCTGCATTGACCCATTAGTTGTTCAGGATCAGGTTGTTTAATTTCCATGTATTCATGAATTTCCTGAAATTTCTCCTGTTATTGATTTCTAGTTTCACATTTTGTAGTCAGAAAAGATACTTGATAAGATTTCAATCTTCTTAAATTTGTTAAGTCTTGTGGCCTAACTTATAATCTATCCTAGAGAATATTCTGTGTAGACTTAAGAATGTATATTCTGCTGCTATTTTATGGGCTATTCTATATATGCCTGTTAGGACCATTTGATCTAATGTGTAGTTTAAGTTTGATGTTTCCTTATCGACTTTCTATCTGGATGATCTGTCCATTGCTGAAAGTTGAGAATTGAAGAAATCTTCTATTATTATTGTCTTACAATCTCTCTCTCCTTTCAGGTCTATTAATATTTGTTTTATATGTTTCGATGTTCAGATGTTGGGTGCATATATATAATACTTATATCCTCTTGAAAAATTGACACATTATTATATAACAGTCTTCTTTGTCTTGTTTTACAGTTCTTGACTAAGTCTGTTTTATCTGACATAACTTCTCCTGCTCTCTTTTGGTTTCGAGTTGCATGAAATATCTTTTTCCACGCCTTCATTTTCAGTGTATATGTGTCCTTACATGTGAAATGAGCCTCTTAGGGAGCTTCTGGTTGAATCTTCTTTTTTTTTATCCATCCAGGCACTCTATGTCTCTTGAATGGAGAATTTCATCCATTGAATGTAAACTCAAGGGAATTATTGATACGTATGAACTTACCGCTGCCATTAATTTTCTAATTGTTTTATAGATTCTTTGTTCCTCTCTTGCTTTCTTCTTTTGTGATTACATGATATTTTTCTAGTGATATGCTTTGATTCCTTAGTTTGTATCTTTTGCATCTATTGTAGGTTTATGTTTTGTGCTTACCATGTGACTTGCAAAACATCTTAGATATAATAGGTTAAGCTAATAACTTAATTTTGCTTTTAAAAAATCCCACACTACACTTTTACTTAAAATCCTCAGACTTTTAAATTTTAATGCCACAATTTACATCTTTGCATATTATATATTTTGTAACAATATTGTAGTAATCATTTTAATAATTGTCTTTTAACCTTTTTACTAAAGATATGTGATTTACACACAACCATTACAGTATTATTCTAAATTTGACTGTGTACTTACTATTAAGTTTTACACTTTCATATGTTTTTGTTACTAATTAGCATCCTTTTGTTTTTCATCTTGAAGAACTATCTTTAGCATTTGTTGTAAGACAGGTCTGGTGGCAATGAATTCCATCAGTTTTCCTTTGTCTAGGAATCTTTCTCTCTCCTTTATTTCTGAAGAACAACTTTGCTGGCTACAGTATAATTCTTTGGCAGTTGTTTTACTTCACCACCTTGAATATGTCATCCCACTCTCTCATGGCCTGTAAGGTCTCTGCTGAGAAATCTGCTGCTAGCCTTATTAGAACTCCCTTATACTTCGATTACTTCTGTGACACACTTTATGTCTTGGTATAGCGTAGTTTAAATTGAATTCAGTTGGAGACATCTAACCTCCCTATACCTCTATAAATATTTTCCCAGATTTGGAAAGTTTACTGCTAATATTTCTGTAAATAAGCTTTCTATCCCTCTGCCTTTCTCTTCTCCTTCACTTCTATTACTCATACATTTGCTCTTTTGATGCCGTTCCATAAATCTCATGAGCTTTAGTTTTTCATTATTTTTTTCTCCTCTGACAGTATATTTTCAAATAATCTGTCTCCAAGTTCACAGATTGTTTCTTCTGCTTGATCAATTCTACCATTGATGCTCTCTATTGCATTTTTCATTTCATTTATTGTATCTTCCAGCTCCAGAATTTGTTTTTGGTTTTTATTTCAATCTCTCTGTTAAATTTCTTATTTTGGTACTTTGTTTGTCTGATTTCCTCAATTGCTTTTCTGTATTTTCCTGAAGTTCACTGAGCTTCCTTAAATCAATTATTTAGAATTCTTTGTCCAATAGTTTGCATATCTCAATTTTTTTTTTCAGTTAGGCTACTGGGAGATTATTATACCCTTGGGGTATTGTTTTATCTCTTTGGTTTTTCTTGTTTCTTATTGCTTTATATTGATGTCTGTGCATTTGAAGAAGTCAAGACTTATTCTAGACTTTGCAGGCTGGCTTTGTCTAAGAAACCCCTTTCCAAGTCAACCTGTCTAGAGATTCCAGGCAGGTCATCTGACATGGTCTAAGCGTGGACTTGCTATTTGAATCCTTGGGCAGGCTGTACCAGTGCCTGTGTTGGCAGGTGGATGAGCCTGATGCTTAGGTCTACAGGTTTAGTACTATATCCTGGATCCACAGGTGGACGAGTTGGTTTGATATGCAGGGATGGGCCTGAAGCCTGGCTCCATAAGGGAGGTCTTGGAGCCTGTATACACAAAGGCCAGGCTGAAGCCTGGGTCCACAGCACTGGACCTAGTGCTGGAATAGGCCTTGAGCCTGAGTTTATAAGAGATGGCTAGGTGTGTGGCGGACTTGGCACCTGGCTCCAGTGGGATAGACCCAGAGCCTTATTCCATGGGGGCTTCCTTGTAACCTTAGTCTTCAGAGGTGTTCTTATGAGCCTCAGTCCATGGTCTGGCCTGGAACTCCAAGTCTACTGGGGTGAGCCTTGACTCTGGGTCCTCTGGAGCCTGAAGCTATGGGGCCTGGCCTGGAGCCCTGGGCCAACATAAAGCCTAAATCTGTGGGGGCTCATCTGGAGTCATTATTGAAGGCATTGGCCTGGTTCCTGGATGGGCTGTCCTGGAGCCTGAGACAACAGGCATTGTTCTGAAGCCTGCATCCACTGGGGCCAGCCTAGAGGCTGGGTGTGTAGGTACTGAACAAGAGGCTAAGTCCATGAGGGTGGCCTGGTTCTTAGGGTCTCAGGGGCTGACCTGATACCTGGGCACATAGGGAAAGTCCTGGGACCCAGATATGGGGGGCTTCTCCAGTGTTTGGGTCTACTGGGACTTACTTGAACTATGAGTCTGCTGGAACATGAGGGTGTAAGGACTGGTTTGGAGGGTAAAGACAGAGGGACAAGCCTGGCACTGGGAAGGCCTGAAGCCTCGTCCACAGGGGCTGACATGGCAATGTGTGAACCTAAATTCTGTATCTACAGGGGTTATCTGGAGGCAAGGTCCACAGGTACTGAGTTAGACCTGAAGCCTTGGTCCTTTGGGACCCAGTCTGTTTCTGGGGGCAGCTCAAAGCCTGAGGCCAGTGATCCAGCCTGGCTTTGGGGCAGGCCTGGAGCCAGATTCTGCAAGAGTTATACTGGTGTAGGGGCTGAAGCCACTTGGGCCTGCCTGGCACTGGGGCTAGTCAGATCCTGGGGCCACTGAGGTCAGTCTGGTGGTAGGGTAGGCCCAGCAACCCAATCCACCAGGGAGGCCTGGAGCCTGGGCCTGCAGGATGCTGTCTGAGTCAAGGAGAACTTAAAGACTCAGTCTTGAGTATCAGCTTGGAGTCTGGATTCTGATCTGGTGCTGGGTGGGCCTAGAGCCTACATTTCCAGGGACTGTCCTGGAGATTGGATTCACTGGTGCTGGCCTTATGTCTGGTGCTAGAGTGGGCCTAAAGCCTGTGGCTGTGGGGGCCAGCCTAGTGCTGTGGATAGTTAGGGCCTTGTGCCATTGCAGTCAGCCTGGCAGTGGGGCAGAGGCCAAGTCTGCTATGCACTCTTGTAGCCTAGGGCTGCAGGATATAGCCTAGCGCTGGAACGGACCTGGAAGCTCAGTCTGCAGATATTGGCCTAGAGTTTGGAGCCTTGGGACCTGCTCAGTGTTGATTTTTACTGGGGTTTTGGAGGTCTGAAGCAAATTCTGGTGCTCACTTTCCTCTCCTTTCCCCTTGCAAAGAGTATCTCTCTCCATGTTGTGCTGTCTGGAGTTCGAGGAGAAGCAATGTGGGCAAGGTAAAACTGTCCTTCCTATGCTCTTCAGTGTGTCTTTTAAAAAATTTCTCTGCTACACCTGGGTGCTATAATCTGTCACCTTGTTTCCTTAGCTCTTTGGAGGATTTGGGGGCATGGATAGTTGTTTGAATTGATGTTTCTATGGCAGGAGGAGTGCAGGAGAGTCCTACTCTGCCATCTTGCTGATGTTCCTTGGTGCATATTTGTATCTGATTATCAATTGCATTTTTCTGACTCTTGAATGTTTACCAACTTTTTTTGCTTTACATCAAACATTAACAATAAAAGAACCATAGAATCTGAGTATGATTTTATCTTCTAATATGGATGATCTGATCTTTCCTCTGGCAGAGTCTGATACCCTCAATCTAATAAAGAATTGAGCTGGAATAAGAGCAGATTGATGTCTAGTAAAACTCAATGTACTTTTGTTTTTTGTCAATGAATATTTAATAACAAGGTTTACAACATATGCTTATCTAATATATAATTTTATGTCACTGCAGCAAAAGAAAACATCTCATTCACTGGATAAAAAAGGCCTGCTTTATACGTGTTCAGTTCAGTGCAATTAAAAAATACTGTGATTATCATTTCATAACTTCAGAATTTGAATAGGTGCCAGTGTTCTTTCCTTTTTCATATAGGAAAAAAAATCCCATTTTTAAAACTAACGTTTCTTTAAAGTCAAAACTACAGTTCTGAGCAAAAACCTTGGGAAGAAAGAGCAACACATCAGCAAATGCTTGGACTCTGAGTTGGGCCCTGGACTTATATTTAATCAGGACTTTTGCCATTGCCACTGCTGCTGCACCAGCACCTGGAACTCACAGCCATCATCAATAGCTTTTTTTTTTTGACATCCCTCAAGCCATCTCTTACTGCATCTTTGAGTGTGTGCATGCTTATTTGGTCCTTTGACCAATAATGCAACAAAGCCAGGATTGTTATATTTCTCAATAAAGGTGAATTTTTCCTCTCCCAATGTATATTCATAGAGAAGTCCTGCATATCCTACACAGTCAGGATTTAGGTCATCAAAAGAATTAGAGCCACCCCATCACTAGACAAGAGTCAGCCTCTCTATATTTCTCCTTTTAGCACTGTGCAGAACTATGCCTTCTTTTTCAAGAGCACCTAAGCAAAAGAGGTCAATTCCATTTTGATAAATAATAAATCCTTTATCTGAATCACCACAAACTTTTTCAGTTCTATTATTTTTAAACTCTATATGCAATGAATTTTCTTTCAGCTTCTAGTTTTTCTCTTCCTGACCCTTGTAAAAAAAAAAAAAAAATCCGGCCGGGCGTGGTGGCTCAAGCCTGTAATCCCAGCACTTTGGGAGGCCGAGATGGGCGGATCACGAGGTCAGGAGATCGAGACCATCCTGGCTAACACGGTGAAACCCCGTCTCTACTAAGAAATACAAAAAATAGCCGGGCGAGGTGGCAGCGCCTGTAGTCCCAGCTACTCGGGAGGCTGAGGCCGGAGAATTGTGAACCCGGGAGGCGGAGCACATGTCTGGTTTTAGGTCATCAAAAGAATTAGAGCCTTATTGCAGTGAGCTGAGATCCGGCCACTGCACTCCAGCCTGGGCTACAGAGCGAGACTCCGTCTCAAAAAAAAAAAAAAAAAAAAAAAAATCCAGAAGATAGTCCATACTTATGCAAAAAAAAATTATTTTATTAGATTCATGCTAATTTTGTGAATGTGAATTTTGATTTTACCAGAACATATTTGTTTTGGGGGGTTTAAATTTTGTTTTAGGTTTGGGGTACATGTGACCATTTGTTACACAGGTGAACACATGTCACAGGGGCTTGTTGTACATATTATTTCATCACCCAGGTATTAAGCCTAGTACCCAATAGTTATCTTTTCTGCTCCTCTCCCTCTTCTCTCCCTCCCCCTCAGGTAGATCCCAGTGTCTGTTGTTTCCTTCTTTGTGTTAGTATTTAGCTTCCACTTACAAGTGAGAACATGTAGTATTTGGTTTTCTGTTCTTGCATTAGTTTACTAAGGATAATAGCCTCCAGCTCCATCCATGTTCCCACAAAACACATATCATTCTTTACAGTATTCCATTGTGTATGTGTACCACATTGTCTTTATCCAATCTGTCATTGATGGGCATTTAGGTTGATTCCGTGTCTTTACTATTGTGAATAGAGTTGCAATGAACATTCGCATGTATGTGCCTTTATGGCAGAATGATTCATACTCCTCTGGGTATATGCCCAGTAATGGGATTGCTGGGTCGAATTGTAGCTTTGATTTTAGCTCTTTGAGGAATCGCCATACTGCTTTACACAATTATTGAACTAACTTACACTCCCACCAACAGTGTATAAGTGTTCCCTTTTCGCCACAACTTTACCAGCATCTATTTTTTTAAAAATTTTAATAGCCATTCTGATTGATGTAAGACAGTATCTCATTGTGGTTTTCATTTGCATTTCTCTATCAGTGAAGTTGAGCTTTTCATCATATAATTATTGGCAACATGTATGTCTTCTTATGAAAAGTGTCTATTCATGTCTTTCCCTACATTTTTATGGGTTTTTTTTTTGTATATTTGTTCCTTATAAATGCTGGATAATAGACCTTTGTGAGATGCACAGTTTGCAAAAATTTTCTCCCATTCTGTAGGTTGTCTGTTCACTTTGTTGATAAGTTTATTTTGTTTTTATTGCAATTGCTTTTCAGCATCTTCATCATAAAATCTTTGCCGATGCCTATGTCCTGAATAGTATTGCTTAGGTTGTCTTCCAGAGCTTTTATAGTTTTGGGTTTTACTTTTGTCTTTAATCCATCTGAATTTTTTATATGGTACAAAAAACGGGGTGCAGTTTTTTAATCTTCTGTATATGGCTAGCCATAAAACTACATGGTTCTGAAAGAAAGCTTAGGGGCAAAGATTTCTTAGAGAAAACACAAAAGGCAATAACCTTGAAAGGAAAAAAATGATTAATTGTACATTATAAAATTTTAAACCTTCTGCTCTTAAGGAACACCACTTAAAAATATAAAGCAAGGATTATATTCAAAGAAAAGTATATACATATTAATTTGTAACTTGAATGTATAAAGAACTTCTATATATTAATAATAAAATGTAAACAATTGAATAAAATGAGTAAAAGATCTGGACAAATGTATCAGTAAAGAAGATATATTAATGGAAAATAAGCAATTAAATGGTGTTCAGTGTCATCAGTCATCAGGGAAATTCCAATTAAAATCACAATGAGCTATCACAAAACATTATAATGGCTAAAATTAAAACAACAAGCATATGAATTCCTTTTTATTTTACATATATTCCTTGAGATGGAGTCTTATTCTTATCCCGGGTTTGAGCAATTCTCCCGCCTCAGCCTCTCGAGTAGTTAGGATTACAGGCAACTGCCATCATGCCTGGCTAATTTTTGTAGGGATGGAGTTTCACCATGTTGTCCAGGCTGGTCTTGAACTCCTGACCTCAGGTGATCCACCTGCCTCGGCCTCCCAAAGTGCTGGGATTACAGGCATGGCCACCGTGCCCGGCCAAATTCGTAATATACATAATAACATAGGCCAATTTCAAAATGATATTTTATGTGAAAAAATTTATATACAAAATATTGCATTCTCAATGATTCTATTTATATCAAGTCCATGAATATGCAAAACTAATTATAGGTAGTAGCAATCAGAACTATGGTGGTATGTTGTGTGGGCTGTGGGAGTTGACCAAAGCAACCAGGAGGAAAAGTTTTGTAAATTGAGAAGATATTCTTTATCTGGATCGAGATGCTGATTACACTATTGTACATCTTTATCAAAACTCATCAAATTGTATGTTTAAAATATTAATAGTTCACCTAAATTTAAAAAAATTATGATCTACAGTTGGCTGTAAAATCTCTGCTTTGTCTTATCATTAACTGTGAAAATATGATTTGTGTCTTAAATTAATGAATACTTTTGAGCCAGAAGTAAAAGCCTCAGGAAAAAAAAAAAATCTTACAACCATTACTTTTCAGATGAGGAAACTAAACAGCAGATAAGTGGTTTTTTAGTGACTTCCCCAAAGTCACTAAAAAATAAAAAGGCAGTATTCAAAAGGAAAAAAGGAAACTTCCCATCCTAATTCAAATACATTTTATAATACATCATAGCATACTTATCAAAAATAACAATATATTCAGATTAAATTTATAAAACCATTTAAAAAGGTAAAATAAAATATTGGAGGTAAATTTGAACAAGAATTACAGCCTTATTAAATAACAAAATGGAATCCTGATATCAAGACTTAGTATTTAAGTGTCATGGTTTAGTCTAAAACTATACTGCCATGATATTTTTTAAAAATTAAACAATATCATGAAATGATCATATTGCCTGCAATTCTCAATTATAATTTATAAATTTGGAGTTGAAAAGAGTTTTATCCTACATCTGATAATGCACTATACTCATTCAGCGCTTATTGGGTGGCTCATATGTGGCAGCACAGTTCCGGATTACTTTTGGATGGAAATTGAGTACTGAGGCATTGCTTAGGATCACTTTAAGTGGTTTATCTTTCCTATCCACTTAATTCTAAGTTAGCGTTATAGATAATATAATTTAATTTTGTAGCTTATTTTTAAAAAGATTATAAAAGTATAGTTTTGGAATAAACCATGAAACCTAGATATCAAGAACTGATGTTAGGAATCCATTTTGTTGTCAGATAGAGTTGTGATTCCATTTGTCTCAATTATTTTATTCTACCTTTCAATTACTTTATAATTTTAGCTTAGATTTTTGGATAAATATACTATGATGAAACATTAAAAGTGGTGAGTACTGAGGCTCCAAATGAATCAAATTCCCCGTGCAATTAGTGATTCTCTCTTTGTGATGTGTAACTGGATAAGAATAACAAGTTTCTCAGATTATGAAAAGATTGAGGGTCTGATCCCTCTCTCACTGATAACTTATTCTGAGATGACTAATAGGGATGAGGCCAAAGATAAGGATTTTAGTCTACTATTTTAGCTACATCTGTTCCAATCAGTAGTAACTTCCAGAGTGGCAATCACAACTACTCTCTGTAGGGTCAGCTACTAGATGCTCTAGCAATGTCGTTGTGGAATATTGCTTCTCTACAACATCGTCTTCATGTCAGCAGTTGGACAGCTCCTAATGATGCTCTTGCTTAGCCTAAGCACCACCTCTAGAGGTCGCTTCCCAACTGGGTGCATGCTGATCCCCCTGGAATAGCAGCTTTCAAACTTTTTCCTGAGGGAACACACTTTACATTCTGACCCAGTGAACACGACATGCTTGTATAAAATCAAAACAAACATCACAAAATAATACCCTTATTACATGTGATGTTGTATTTCGTTTAATTCTTAAATGAGAATCATAACAACCTGAACTGGTTTTGTGATCAATAATGGTTAACAACATGCTGTCTGTAAAACACTGATCTAGAGGTAACAATTATACAGGAGCATTAACCTCAATAAAATATTTTTTAAAAGAATTTCGACAAATTTCTGGGTTAGAGAAGTGATTGATTTCCAACATTTTGAACATGAAGAATATACACATACATGGAACCTAATCAGGTCTTCTTTTAACAGAGTAGGTAGAAAATAACATAGTTAAGAATTATATGCTAATGCCTTCTACATCATCAGTTGGTATTTTTGGTAACATTTTTGTTTATTTCAGGATACATCTTCATATTACTGCTTCATCCCCAAACTATTTACTACTTGTCTTGATGTATAAAAGAACATGGCTAGTCCAGGTACAGTGGCTCACTCCTGTAAACCCAGCACTTTGGGAGGCCAAGGTGGGCAGATCACTTGAGGTCAGCAGTTCGAGACCAGCCTGGCCAACATGATAAAACTCTGTCTATAATAAAAATACAAAAATTAGCCGGATATAGTGGTGCATGTCTGTAATCGCAGGTGCTTGGGAGGCTGAGGCAGGAGAATTGTCTGAACCTTGGAGGTGGAGGTTGCAGTGAGCCAAGATTGTGCCACTGCACTCCAGCCTGAACAACAGAGCAAGACTCCATTAAAAAAAACTTCTTTTTAATTTTCTCTTATAATAAAAAAAAATGTAGTTTAATTTAGTATTTTGGAATTACACTTCTAAGAGTGATGGTTCCAAATAAATGCACATGCACATACACCCACACCCCTTAGCTTTGTCCTTTCTTGGGCCACTGCCATCCCATCTCAGCTCCCCAGTTTGACACACTATTGTCACTTCTACCCAAAGGTTAGGTCTAGGGTCAGAACATGATGTCAAAATCCCAGTGGAGGAAAGCACCCATGAAAAGTCCCAGGGGAAAGCAACATGCTGAAGTCTGACACATTATCTTTCATTAAATTCAACAAAGGAAGAGTTTCCTCCAGTGTCAGAATAGATCTTGTCCTTCAAATGAGCAACCCAAGAAGTCACTGGGTTTGTATTGGGCCAGCTGTATGAAAAACATGAAAACTTACAAACTAGAGTCACAGCAGCACAGTGAGCTGCATGTGCTATGAAACACAGAGTCGTATCTCCCAGCTCACTCCAGGGCCTATGATCGCTGGAAGGACTGACAGATGGAATCATTTGCTATATCTGTTAGGATTGTGTTTGCCTGCAACTAACCACAAAGGCAACACAGAACAAAAAGACTCCAAAGGGTTAAGCAAATAGGGATTGATTTGATCTATGTAATAAGAAGAGCATATACAGGCACTCTACTGCTGGCTTTGGGGCTCAACCATGCCACCAAAGACCCATCTCTACCTCTTTATCTGACCACCCTTGTCATTAGCACATTGGCCTTTGTCCACATTCTTATAGGCCTGTGGTCTCAAGATGACTACTTAGGCCTCATGTTCACATCTTAGATGGAAAACAGGGAAGGGCAAGTAAGCTTAAAGAAAAGTCTGCCAGGGAGACTATGAAGGCTGCCCTCCTTAGAGACTTTCATAGACATCTTATTGTCAGAACATGGCCATTCCCTTGCTGCTAGTGAAATCAAGTGCTTTTAAGTGAGGCATAGTAGTGTCCTGCACTATGAGAAGGGAAATGAAAACTGACAAATAATTCTCTCTTTCTCTCTCCTCTCCTGTATGCATGTGTGTGTGTTGCTCTTTCTCAGTCTCTCAATTTTTTTTTTCTGAGCACACATAGTTAAGTTTTGGAAAATCAACTGTATGTTTGACATAATCTCACTATACTTCGCTCATGAATTAATTTATAGATATATGAAAGAAGGAATGGTAAGGGAATTAAAATTTGCTGAGTATCTAAAATGGGCTAAATAAATTGTTAGGCCTTTTTTATATGTGTGTGTGCATAGATAGATGTAGATGGTATAGATATAGCATGCGATGAGTATATACCCTTCTCATAGGCTTTTATATGACATATATATATACACACACACCCATATATATCTTACAGATACACACCAATATATACAAAAACCTATGACAAAGGCATAATTATGCCTATGCTACATATTGAGAAAACGATGCTCAGATTAAGGAAGTTTGCTTGCAAAAGTAGTCAAGATTCAGACATAATTCTGTCCATAATCCATACTGCTTTACAACTAGAAGATAGAAGAGGCAAGACAAAATATGCATGCAGTGTTTTGCAGTCTGCACAAAATTTTACATTGATCATTACTGAGTCATTCAAGTCCCTAAGACAATATATTTAGCCAGAAAATAGCCTCCTGTGCCTAATAGTTCATATGCAAGTTTTGAGTATCTTCCAAGCCCAGCTCTAATGTGACAGGGGCTTGGATGACCTGTTGCAAAGAAAACATCAGGGCTACATTTTTTATTGGACCTGTTCTGATATCTAACTGTTCTGATGTCACTTAGGAACAGCCTGAGAGCAAATGCGTCTTCTTGCTCCTGTTTTCTGAATCCCAAATGGACATGGATTTTGTCAGAGGCTCATGACAGGCATAGCTTTGGCACAGATCCCAGAGCCACCATGTGGCCGCCACAGCCCTCAAACTCTTTCCACTTTGGCATAGTAAAAGCAGGATCTGTTCTGAATTGAAATGGGAGCTCTACATTGTTTCCCAGAGGGAGAGATGATGTAGAGCAAATAAATAAATTTCACTGATAACAAAACAGAGCTTGCAAATTTCATCACTAGGGACTCTAGAAACATTTCAGATACTGTTTATTTAACAGTCTCTGGGATGATTTTTACCATACTCCACCATGGGTAGAGCATGCAGAGAATAGTGGTATTCTTTTGTGTAATGTACAACTGTTTAAAGCTATGTTATCTGTGGAAAAAAATGAGACTGATCCACTGAAAAAAAAATGCAGTAAGAAATGGATTTAGCTAAAAAATGAATTGGGTTCAACATAAATGTGTAAAACAAGAGCTAGAATATTGACATCTCATCACCTTTAAAAAAAATAACCTGGGTGAGCTCTCACAGTCATTTGAAAAGCTAATACTGTCTTCTCATTATTATCTAGTTACTGGGATGCTGCTTCCACTACCTGTAATGATCAATTTGTGTGGCAGTATCATACACTGTTTATTTAAGTGACAGGGAAAATGATGATTATCCTCCTTCCTTGTAGTTAATGCTCATTGAGACTAACTCTTTTTAAGGAAGTTGAGAACTGAGCTATGAAGAAGAGAAACTGCATTATTTTCTGAAGGACTGGAGAATATCTGCATTCAAAGCCAAGTGGGGCACTTTGCATTAGTGGCCATAAATAGGAAGTCAGAATGGCCAATTAGAGGAGATCATTAGACCCCCAAACCTGCCTTTTAAGGGTCTGAAAATCAGATGGATAAGTAGAGAGGCATTGCTCTTGAATATTTCCATGTAGATCAGGATAAAGGAAAAGCTAGGAATTTTTTTCTTGATATTCCATGAATGTGCCACTTTATTCTGTGTTCCTCTGAGTGACAATGAAGGAAAAAAAGAATTCTTGACAGAGCCCCTGACTTAGTGTTTTTCAAGGCACTTTACATACTTTTATCCCCATAGGACATAGGGATTACTTCCATTTGACAGAAAAGGAAACTGAAGCTGTAAGTGGCAAAAACACTTATGCATGGTTTAAGATTGTAAAACATAGCAGAGTTTAAAAACAAACACAGATTAGACTAGTTCCAGAACCATTTTCTCTCCTCTATATCATGCTCCCAGATAGGGAAAATGAGACTGATTAATTTCCTCATTAAAACCAAATGTAAGATATGGATAGGGACATCCCTATGGCAGAATATTTGTTTGAAACCTCATATTGTACAATGGGAATGAATAAACTGAAGGTCATCATGAAGAAAGGTAACCAGGATGGCTAGGAATTTGGACATTATCACAAAGAAAAGCCAAAGAAAGGGTGGAAGTGTAGATGATCAAGGAACTTAGTGAGCATCTTAAAGATAAGAAAGGCTTACACAGGGAAGGCTATTCTGATGGCTGTTAGAAAGAAGTGGATGTCAGCCCACCACTGGAAATGATTTATTATAATTAGATGAATTTTAAAAGTGGAACAGGTTATATCATATGGTGCTGACACAGAGACTTAATCTTGCATCTAAGAGGCTGAAGAGAGGACTTCTGCAGTGGGTAGAAGATTAAATGAGATGACCTCTATTGTATCTCTCACCATTATTCTTTTATGCTATAAATTATAATCCTGTATAAGCTAGGAGCAGTGCATGACCTTTGCTTTTGGTGTAGAAGTATTACTGGTATCAGCAGTCCTAGAGCCCAGAGAAAGTGGATACAGGGAAGTGAGCAGCAAAAAAGAACATGAATAAAGGAATGCTTTTGTCAAAAAGGCAAGTAAGAAAAGGAATTCTTAAATATGCTGCCTTCTTATATTAGATATTCTTGAAAACAAAGAATCAGGAGTCTAGAAATCCATACTTCTAGATCAACAAAAGGAATCAGGGAGAAAGGCAAGATTAGATGCAAATATTACATTGTAAAACTGAAAGCAGTCAGGTTAGATTTTAGGATTGTTCAAGTGTAATGATCATGTCTTAATCTTCCACTTGTCCAATTCAGCACCTACCACCTATTCTTCAGACATGGAAGATAGTAAACACACAAAGAATCTCCTAAAAGGAGACAAAACTTAACAAAAGACAAAATTCCAATAAATGAGAAGAAATGATAGGGAATTATGAGCATTATGCAAAAGAAAGCTTTTATTCTGTGCATACCTACTCATTGTGGACATCAAAATGCCTGTGGAATATAAACTGATTTTGCGCCTAGAAAAGATGATGCTATGGAATCTTTGGGACAGAGATATATGAAAGAGATAGAGGTAAACCTGCACCCACTATGTGAAGACAACAGCACAGGATAGATATAAATATTTTTGTTAAACCAGTCCCAGAACTCGGGGAATGCTATTTCCACCTACCCCATTAAATGGAGTGGTGATACAGGGAATTCCTCAAGTATATGCCTCCATACATTGCCCTTGTGACCTTGTCACAGTGATCTCAGTTCATTGGGTCAGGAATGGATTTCTAAGTCAGAGGCTGCTATCTGTGGGCTGGCCAGCCGTCTCTCTGATGGTTTGGTATTAGAGGTCTATCAGCAGGTACACTCTTCACTGATGGTCAGCCTAATCAATAAGTTTTAGGATTGACAGATTTAGCAAATAAAAAATAGGACTCCCATTTAAATTAGAATTTCAGATAAATAATGAATCATTTTCTAGTGTATGTTACGAATTTGTATGGGTCATATCTATAGAAAAAGGTATTTCCCATTTACCTGCAATTAAAATTTAACTGAGCACACTGTATTTACCTGACAGCTCTAATCAGATTGGAGTTCAAGACAAAGTATTGAAATAATAGAGAAGTCATAGGAAATATATAGATGAATGAAGTTCATGAACAGTAAGCCACAGTCCACCTACTGCTGGGAGGAATAAAGTTACCCAGTCACTAGAGCTGCTGCCATGCCAAGAAGATGCTATGCTGCCTCTAGGAAACATCCCAGCCCCTCAGATCTAGTGAGGCTCTGCTTAGACTATTACTCAGACCCTCTATTTCTCCATGATTTCTTGCAATAAACCCCCATTAACTGAGGGAATCTGAGTGCATTTCTTTTATTGGCAACTGAAGAGACTATAACTGCCACAGAACTGTTATTTGTCTACTTAATATTCATTCCCTCTTTTTCCTTACTATCAAAATTCTAATTTTAGTTGGCACATGAATGTGCTTACAGGATCTAAATCAAGCATGACAATCTAATTTAATTTTCACAGCCTCTCTTGTAGCTAGAGAGGCCTATATAACCTGATTCTGATCAATGAGACCTATCTGTATGTGGTTTCAGGGAAAGCTTTGCCTTTCCCAGGGAAAAAAAAAGGACAGATGTTGCTGATGTGATCTCTCCCACCACATTTTCCCTGCATCAAATAAGGACTGATATCTTGAATAGCAACAGCCTTCATGTGACCACTATGATGTTGCATAAAAAATGAAAGCAATATGCAAAATGATAGCATTATTGAGCAGCTGAAATAGCACCAGCAACTACCTTCTACTGGTTATATATTTTGTTATCTAAGAAAAAACAATCCCTCCTTTGCTTAAGCCACTATAAATTGGGATTTCTGTTACTTGCAGCCAAATCTAACCCTAACTGATAAGTCAAACAAAAAAAGTTATCCTAGGATCAACTGAACATACTTTACTTCAAGTTTCACAGCAAATTATCACAAATAAGACAACAGAATTGCCCCCCCTAATATGCTGCTATTATTTGGATGCTTGTCCCCTCCCAAATTTCATGTTGAAAGGTGATTCCCAGTGTGGGAGGTGTGGCCTGGTGGGAGGTGACTGGATCATGAAGGCAGAGACCTCATGAATAGTTTAGCACCATTCCCTTCGTGGTGAGTGAGTTCTCACTCAATTCACCAGAGATCTGGTTGTTTTAAAGAGTCTGGGACCTCCCTATTCTCTCTTTCTTACTCTCTATCTTGCCATGTGACATGCTTGCTCCCACTTTGCTCTCCACCATGCTTGGAAGCTTTCTGAGGCCCTCACTAGGAGCAGATGCTTCAGCCATGCTTGTACAGCCTGAAGATCTATGAGCCAATTAAAACTCTTTTCTTTATAAATTACTCAATCTCAGGTATTTTTTAAAGCAATGCAAGAACAGACTGACACATATTTCATGAACATTTCTGACTTCATAACTCTTTTTAGAATTGCTCCTATGCAGAATTATTTCCTCTCCACCTATCTGAATTGCTTTTTGTTAAGTCTTATTTCTGAGAAATTCTATTATCTGGTCCCACATTGATTCTCTTCCTATTCTGAATGATGGAATTTACAGCCTAGACTCTAAAACATTCATTTCATGCTTGAGGACAGCAAACCTCTGTTGTTTTATCACTTGATTACTATGCTGTTATATATGTAACATATCCCTTTATTGGGTGGCAAACTTCTGAAGGGCAAATATATACATATACTTAGTGTGTTTTGAGTGTCTACCATGGTGTTTACTAGGTATAAACATTAGATAAATGTTTGTCTTGACAGTGAGAGCAATGATAATGTTGTTGGAAAACATTTAGATGTAATTTGATAAGATCTCTGGTCATGTGTGTTCCAGGGACTATGCTAGACTAGGTGGGTTTACCAATACAGCCATGTAGCCTAAGGGAAAACCAAGGAAAGCAGAAACTTACCAGTTATGTGACTTTGGCAAGTAAATTAACATCTGTAAACCTTATCTTCTCTTCTGTAAAATACGATGTTGTTATAAAGATTTAAAATAATGTTGGTAACCATCCCCCAATGCCTGTGGCATACTAGGCATTAACATTAAGAATCTAGCTTTGATCTCCTAAAACATATGCAAACCAAATTAGAGGCTCTTCTGGCAGAGTTGAGAAGAAATGCTATTGCATATTTCCCCTAACAAAATTGATGTAAAGAAAAGAAAAGATAGTACATTGGAAAAAAAACCACTGAATTAATAAATGGAAGATCTAGTAATTCTAATTCTGTGACTAACGGGTTGTGTGACTTTGTGTAGGCCAGTTAATCCCTCTGAAACTCAGTTTTCTGTTTGTAAAATGCAGATAATGTGACCTGATTTACCTGCCTCGCAGAATTATTACAAAAAGCATGTGAAATAATATACAAAAAAGTACTTTAAAAAATACAAAGTATTATATTAACTTAAGGGTGAAGGAGAAAATACACACTTCAAGAATTATCAGAAGATGCAAATTTATTCATAGCTTGAAAAAAGTTGTCCAAATTTCCAACTCACATTGAGTGACTTAGCAAAACTTCAGCTCTTAAAAAAGCGTTCAAAGACAAATGAGGTAGACTTTCATTAAATGAACTGAGAAGAAATTAAAACAAAAACTTGGCCTGGTGCCATGGCTCATGTCTGTAATCCCAGCTCTTTGGGAGGCCAAGGCGGGTGGATCACGAGGTCAGGAGTTCAAGACCAGCCTGACTAACATGGTTAAACCTCGTCTCTACCAAAAATACAAAAATTAGCCCGGTGTGGTGTCATGCGCCTGTAATCCCAGCTACTCAGGAGGCTGAGGCAAGAGAATTGCTTGAATCCAGGAGGCAGAGGTTGCAGTGAGCCAAGATGGTGCCATCACACTCCAGCTTGGGCAACAGAGCGAGACTCCATCTCAAAAAAAGAAAAAAAGAAAAGAAAACTCATTTCCCTCTAATGAAAAGCAAATGCATTTAAGTGTACAAAATGGTGGTACTATTTCATTTTTTAAAAGAAACACTTGTGAAAAACATTAACCACATTTAGAAGTATCATGAAGCCTTCATACCTGCAGTGTTAGACTGTAGCAGACAGGGGGTAATGAATCTATTTGATATTGGATGTGGCATACTATGATGAGTTCTCAAATTCATGCTCTGCTTGAAGAGGTGCAGATTCAGGGTCAAGAAATAAAATCTTTCCATCAGCACTGGTTATCTTATTTATACTAATGCTTAGATATAATTGTGCATTTTTGTTTATCTGGGGATGAGATAATGTGACAGTAGTGTGAAAATAAAAACTAGATTTTTTTAGAAGGCACACAATGTTCATCGTGCCTGGCCTTTTTCCTTACCTGGACCAGCAAAGGTGCCTGGAGGAGTCTTCACAGTGATAAGGGTCTACAACAACTCCGGTGCATTTGACATCGCCCTTTTGAGATGACGATCCCATCTTCTTGGTGTAATTCTCCTTTTTTTCCCCAGTTGGAAAGAATTTCTTGCTCTTCTGAGCTACTACAAAAGATCTCATCTGTGTGAACCATCTGGGCATTTTTCTCTTTTTTTGTAATGAAGTATTTGTGTACAAGTCCGATTGCCTGTAGTAGATTGTGAACATTTAAAGGACCTGCTAACTATGTTTTGATCTTCCTACTCCAAGGGGTTCTATGCCAAGGCCTTTAACGAAGAAGACAAACAATAAAGACATTTGCTGATTAATTCACTATGCCATTTAAGTCTCTAGCTTTGCTAGACTCCTAATCAGTAGCTATTATTCTGAAGTGTATTGCCCCCATGAGTCTATGAGTGCTCTTTCACAGTATTCATGAATCCTAGTTTACTCTATCTAGCTGTCTAGAAATTAGAGGCTCTTCTGGCATAGTTGAGAAGAAATGCTATTGCATATTTTTCCTAACAAAATTGATGTAAGAAACGAACGATAGTATGTTGAAAAAAAAAAAACACTGAATTAATAAATGGAAGATCTAATAATTCCAATTCTGTGACTAACCGGTTATGTGACTTATCTATCTATCTATCATATATCTATCTGTGTTGATTAGTCTGGTGACTTGAATAACTTATGACTTTCATGAGAATCTCAAATAGAGTTAAGAATCATTGCATTCTACTTGTTCACATATTGCAGACCTCCATCTGGTAGCAGTCAACTTTGGCTACACATTAGACAGCTTTTAAAACCACTTCAAGAATTATATTAATAGTGTAATTGGTCTGGGGTAGAGCCTAAGCACGAGTACTTTTAAAGACTCCCTAGCAGATTGTAGTGTATAGACAAGGTTGATTCTCAACCTCAATACTCCTTTCAGTCATTATACATTAGAGCTCTCAAAGGCTGGACTGCTGTCTTAACCTCTGTTCTATGGAAGTCCTGACCATTTTTACAAGGAGTAATTTTCTAGGGCATGCTATTAATTCAGACCTTAATTCCAAATCTTTCTGTCTCAGAATTGGAAACATATCCTTGGGTCATTTAAAGTTTCTAGAACTATACTCAGTGCCCTTTTATTCTTTAATTCTAATAGGGAACATAACATACTTTCATTATAGCAGCTATATACCCAGGGAAGGAAAGGAAAAGGATTAACTGTAGTGCTCAGGAAAACTTCTCCATATCAGTCACATGTAAACACAAAACAATCTTGGAACAAGTAGCTGTCCCAATAATTAGAAAGCTCTCTTTAAACAACTAGTGTCATAACCCAGATGAGAGTGGCGTCTTGTCCATTGGGTTTGATTTCCATGACCTATTAGGAAACTTAAAACTTGGTATTCTTCTCCCATCTCCCACATACTAAGAATTGGCAGCCTTTGGAAAAGAAACAGATTTCTGAGACATTGTCAGATTGATATCTTCCAGGGATATTTCATGACTATTATCTCAACTGGTCATTTCCTAGAATTAGGCAACACACTACACATCGGATTATTTGAGATATAATTATTCACTGTGTGGATCATACAGGCTCTTTACCTCTTTGCCTTCCTAAGGTAACTTCTTTGGATATTTTTCTCCCTGTTAGCAATTCTGCCAAATTCAGTCGTAGAAGCAAAAAAAGAAATTCACATGTACATGTGCTTCTTCTGTGCGTCTGTATTCATGGTCAGGTAGGAGAGGTCAGATTTCATAACTCAAGTTTATTGTGTGATTGCCCGTGGATGTATTTATTTTCCTAATTCAAAATATACAGAGAGTTTTAAAAGGTTAGCTCACTTCATAGATGCCTTTCTAAGCTACTTCTTTTCTTCCTTTACTAAGAGTGGCAAATGATTTTAACTTCTACTTTTAGTTCCCCGGAATGAGTCTTCCACTGTTAAAGGCCACATCATTAATGATAGCCTGAGTATGACCATGATGAGCTGACCAACATAAAAGATAAACAGAGAGAAGATCTTATTTGCAAGGTCCTACAAAGAAGAAGAAAACGTACAAGCAGAGACTGAGGAGAAAGTGGCTAATGGAGAATGCCAGGAAATACTTCTGTGGACAAAGAAAGTTACAAAACCAATAGAAGTCCCTGCATTTATAAGGTCAGTTGGTAGTTCTGATAGAGCCTCCACAGGATGCTTAGTGCTCACAAATCAACCCAAATGGGATGTGTAATCGTGAACAAATGGCACAATGTGAACAAGGGCTGACACCTTTACGCGCAGGGCAAACCAGCCAAAGCTATAACGGGGTTCACTGAAAGTTCGGATTCTATATCATTATGAGATATATAGCTCTTAGAGGCAAAAAAAAAATCAGTATTTAGAAAAAAATAAAGTGCATTTATGAAGCATGCTGGTCCTCTCATAAGTCTTTCTTCTGAGGACATTAATTTATATAGCTAGGGCTTTAGGGGAGCACTATGGCATAGAAATGGAAGATATGGGTTTCTGAGTTAAGACAGTCAAAGGTTCAAATCCCTGTTCCACCACTGATATGTGGCATAACTGTGTGATCTTGATATCTTTTTAACTTCTGTAAGTCTGGCACAAATAAATGGTTATATATTAGCTTCTATTACTGTATTATAGTAACAAAGATAATATTTATTAAGAATTTTGTATTATATTAGACACTGAGTTAATGAACCTAGCTCCTGCTATCTGAAGACAATCTAATATAGTAAAAAGAGTAAGATTTCCCAGTATAGAGACCTTGATTCTAATCTCTGTCCTATCAATTGTCTATGACTTACATCAAGTTGTTTTGCCCTTTTAAGCCTCAATTTCTCCATTTAAAAAATTAAAGATAACACCTACCTAAAAGGTTTATAAGAATTAAATGATGATTAGATAACATATGCTACCTGGTTAGCAAAGTGTCTGCTATGTAACGGGCCCACAAAAGAAGGATGGTCCTTTTCATTCTTACCTCTGCAAGCTTCCAGTCAGTGAGTGCCTAGGTTGATATGGAGTGTGGCAAGGCACATTCTTACCCAAGCACAAGCACTAAGTACACAGGTTAATGTCAGATTGAGTGCATAGGCATGTTCAGATGGAGGAATCAGCATGGAACCATAAATGATGAGACGAGCATTGGTTTTGATGCTTTAGATGTAGAAAGGGCAAGAAGGCATTCACTATTAGTGGATGAGATTATTTTAAACAATGTTTTATAGGACAGTTAAGAGAAGGCTAATTTCTAGAGGCCTCCTTGATTCCAAAGACTTTATGAAGTGGAATGTTTACAAGATGGTTATTGTTCAAGAAGTATAATTATCAAGTATTGGCTATTTATATGGCTGCTTTATAAGTTAGAAGATGATATCTTCCAAAGGTTGTGGAAACAATATTTTGCAAACCTTAGTTAAAAGGTACAATAAGGCCGGGCGCGGTGGCTCAAGCCTGTAATCCCAGCACTTTGGGAGGCCGAGATGGGCGGATCACGAGGTCAGGGGTTCGAGACCATCCTGGCTAACACGGTGAAACCCCGTCTCTACTAAAAAATACAAAAAAAAAACTAGCCGGGCGAGGTGGTGGGCGCCTGTAGTCCCGGCTACTTGGGAGGCTGAGGCAGGAGAATGGCGTAAAAACCCGGGAGGCAGAGCTTGCAGTGAGCTGAGATCCGGCCACTGCACTCCAGCCTGGGCGACACAGCGAGACTCCGTCTCAAAAAAAAAAAAAAAAAAAAAAGGTTCAATAGAGGTAAATGAGATAAAGAGCCTTAGTTTATTTCTGGAAGTAACTGCCTAAAGGAGACAACGATTTGAGGAGAAGGAGGCAATTACTCCCTTCTGGCTGCTTTGCTAGTGGTTAAAAAAAAATGGCCTCGGAAAGAGTTCAATGGATGGGAAGAAAACTAATTTTGTTGCTGTTGTTCTAAATCTAACAGAAAATTAACAGGTTGAGCATATTTAGCCTTTTTTATACTAGTGTCTATCTTGTTTATTAGTGTCTATTGTCTTTATCATGGTTAGTGCTTCAAAATGGCATTGATTGAGAACAGAAATGAATTGACAAAAAAGTCTGTATTTTAACTCTTTTCTTCTCCAGATTAATTTCTAAAACCAACATCTTCTTTTTGATGTTGTTTTCTCTAACAAGAACAGTTAAATAAACAAACCATTAGGCTGAGAACAGACATGCTACCACAAGCCCAATTTAACTGATCACCGATGGATGTTAGTCATGACATATGACATCCAACTTTCTAAAAAGCAAAATTCCTGTACTGTTTTGTCAATTATTATAGAGTGGCAGCTTACAAATGTGCTAAACCAAGAAAAAGAAAGAAAAGTTGTAACATGTCACCGGTGCTTGTTTTCTGAGATCTGTTCTCTCTCCTTTGTCAATAATTTTCTTCTGTTGGATTACACAAATACAGCATGTTGCTGTAATCAGTCTCTGCCCAGTATGAATAAGCTTTTGGGAACAAGCAGTAGATATAATACTAGGTATTCAAACCTCCAATTTTTCTTTCATTGAATAACAGCTTTTATTTGTAGCATTAGTGTTGATTCCATTCCAACTTCTTTTCTTAAGATGGAGGATGATGGGCCCCTGGGGTTTTTTTATACTCTCTTTCCAGCTAGGAATTATTTCCTAATAGTATAGGCAGGAGCAGCTTGCTTCCCAAGGGCAAGCAAGTACTATCCTTCCTGGGCCTTAACTGAGTACTAAGTGTTCTTGCTGAGTCAACTTTGGGAAGGAAATCAGGTTTCTCTGTATTCAACAGATGTGCTAGGCATGAGGGATGATCATGTCTTCCAAGGTCTTTGGAAATATTTTACAAACCTTAGTTGAAAGGTATGATAGAGGGCAGATAAAGAGCCTAAGTTTATTTCTTAGAGAAATTGCCTAAAGGGGACATAGGTTTGAAGAGTAGCAGGCAATTACTCCTTCCTTGCTGCTTTGCTAGCAAAAAAGAAGGAAAGAAATAGCCTTGTGTATTAGTCCATTTTCACACTGCTGATAAAGACATACCCAAAACTGGGCAATTTACAAAAGAAAGAGGTTTATTGGACTTACATTTCCAAGTGTCTGGGGAGGCCTCACAATCATAGTGGAAGATGAAAGGCATGTCTCACGTGGTGGCAAACAGGAGAAGAGAGACTGTGCGGGAAAACTCCCCTTTTTAAAACCATCAGATCTCGTGAGACTCGCTCACTATCACAAGAACAGTGCAGAAAAGACCTGTACCCATAATTCAATCACCTCCCACCGCATTCCTCCAATGACACGTGGGGATTGTGGGGGTTACAATTCAAGATGAGATGTGGGTGGGGACACAGCCAAACCATATCACCTTGGAAAAATAGTCTTCTGATTTCTCCCTTTCCATGAAAACAGCTCTGAGGAATGATCATGTAATGTCCTATACACACTCAGGATGGGAAAGCAAAAATATTAAAATCTGTCTTGTGAAAGTGTGTGTGCCAGAAAACAAGTCCCTGTCCTAGCAAGGGTTACAGGGTGTATGTTAAACATCTCAGCAGGTGTGAAAAGTTGATTATGGGATTGCATGAATATAGATCTTTATGCTTATCCCAGAAATAATAAGGATAATGATAATAGCTCACATTCATTAAATTATTACTATGTGTCAGTCTCTGGCTGATCAATTCGCAGATGTAACTCATGTATTACTTCCAGCTACACCATGAGGTAAGTATAACCACCCCCACTTTTTTCATGAGAAAACTTAATGATTCAAGTAACTTACAGAAGGCCTCAGAGTTTAATAAATGGTAGAGCCAGGAATTGAATCCAAGTCTATCTGATGCCAAATTTTGTAGTCTAACCCCTACTTAGGCTTACCCATGCAATCTTAAATGCCAGCTCTGGGCTTTGTATTTGCTAACGGAGATGCCTATTTCCATAATGGACTCAAATACAACAATCTCATTTTGCATTTTTAATTTTTTTCTCTCTGTGCCAGAATGACAATATATCTTGAGGAGCCGCTGTACTGGATACCAGAAATCTTCGGTTCAACACCATTCTTTTCTAACTCCTTTGAGACTTTGAGCCATGGATTATCAATTCTCACTACAGTAGTTTCCCTTTTTACAGTGTCTATTATTTCAATCCTACTTCTCCTTCCTTAAAAAAAAATCCTGTCTTCATTCTATCCTTACTTTAGTTACTATCTTGTCTTTCATGGTCAAACTTTTTAAAAGATCAGTCTACACTCCTCTATGTCTACATTTCTTTATCTCCCATTCACTTCTCAGTCTCCCTCACTCTGCTTTTAAAGCTCTGTCAAACCACAAAAACTGCTCTCACTGAAATAATTATTACTACCGGTCAAAACTAGAGCCTTTCTTCTTGACTATGCTGTAGCCACTGCCCCTTCTGCCTCCTCTCTTGGAAAGGAAAGAGAAGGCTCTTTTTCTCCACGTTCTCTTTCTCCTCCTCAGTTTCTTTTGTCGGTCCTCTTCCTCTGCTCCCTTCTCCAAAATGGCATTTTGGAGTTGCCTTGTTCATTGCAACAACTTCAATTACTATCTAGTACGTGACTTTAAATCCTATAACTCTACCCTGACCAGGTTTTATTTATTCACTTACTTATCCACTCAAAGTTAAAATATTGAGCAACCAAATACTCACAAGACACTGCTTCAGTCCATGCCCTCAAGGAATCTGGGGTCTGAGAAGGTACACATGCTTACAGGCAAGCAATTATAAAACAGAAAATCTCTTGACAGAGACATGGAAAAAATGCACCTGGGAGGTATCCCTATGTTGTCTGAAAAGGCAGAAATTATTACAAAAGAGCTTTCTAGAAGGAATGACCACTGACTTCAGTAGTAGAGTGGCAGGGATGGGGGTAGATGGGAGATCAGGTAAAGGATAGGTGAGAAGCTATTCCAGGGAAGGGCAGCATGAACAAAGACGTGGAGGGAGAACCAGCTGGTGTGTCTGAGAAACTCCATGTGTTTTGTGATTGCCAAAGTCCAAATAAGAGAACAGCAAGAGATGATGGGGACAGCAAGAGTCAGATCAAGGAGGGATTTTTATGCCTTGCTAAAGTGTTGGGTCATATGTCATAAATGGTGAGTTTTATATACAGGATAATCACAGTCAAATATACATTTATATAGATCATACCTATAAGATTCTTCATATTAACCTCAAAGTCAACATATTTGTATACTATTCCCAAAACTACACATCCTTTTCTAGATCTTTCCCTTGAAATTTAGATTTAAAATATATCCAGGTATCTGCTGGACAATACTATTTAGATGTTAAATAGGGAATTCAAACTCACTTCTCATCACATATTCTTTATCTCTGTTGGAACATCAGCGTCCACCCACTCTTACAAACTAGAAACCTCAGTGTGATCCATGGTTACCCCTTTCATTCAAACCCTGCACCAATCCGTCTCAGATTTTTCTACCAAATACCCCTAAATGGCAGTGATAAATGGTTTGTTAGAGCTTGAAAGCAAGAATGAGATGGATTGAGGAGTGACTGGGAGGTAAAGAAATATAGATCTTTTTTTAAAAGTTTGGTCAAGAAAGACAAAAAGAAAGCGTATTGGGCCAGGCATGATGGCTCATGTCTGTAATCCCAGCACTTTGGGAGGCTGAGGTAGGAGGATTCCTTAAGCCCAGGAGTTTGATACCAGTCTGGGCAACATAGAGAGGCCCCATCTCTATGAAAAATTTAAAAATTAGCCAGGTGTAGTGGTATGGCCTGTAGTTTCAGCTACTTGGGAGGCTGAGGTAAAAGGATCACTTGAGCCTGGGAGGTCGAGGCTGCAGTGAGCTGTGATTGTGCCACTACACCCCAGTCTGGGGCAGCAGAGCAAGACCTGTCTCAAAATAAAAAAGAGAAAGAGGATAATGAATAAAGTAAGAACAAAATGAAGACAAGATTTTTTAAAAGGTCTGCAGTGGAATAAAACGAATCTTCCTGTGTAGTAATAATTCACCCACCAAAACTAAAGAATCCCTTTACTTTATCTTGTCTTAGAAAGTCAAGCAAGGTTTGAGTTTAATTAAAAACGTCTTTGTTGTTTGAATATTATATCACTCAACTAGTGCTGTATAGCTACCAACCACAAATTCTCAGTAGCATCAGCAATAAGCATTTATTTAGCTCATGCATCTGTGGTCATCTGGGCTCAGATGAATGACTTGAGTTCAGCTCTCACATATCTGAAGTAGCTAGGAGTTGACCCATGTAGTCGGGTCCTTACTGGGGAGGCTTAACCGGAATCCACGTGTCTCTCACCCTCCTCTTGGGATCAGTGAAGAAGCAGAACTATAATGGAGATTCAGGGAAGTAAGCCCAATCATGTAAGTAGTTTTCAGGCCTTTGCTCATGTCCTGTCCACTAACACTTCGTCAGCCAAGACAAGTCACATGGCCAAACCCAAGCAAAGTCAAGGGCAGGAAATACACTCTATTTACTGCATTAATGCAAACCACCATGAATATAAACATGTTTTAAATGACCTAGGCAAATTAACAACATTTCCCTCTACAATCAAATGTAAAATAGATGCCCCAGGAGATGGGTCATATAAATTATCTGTCTCCTTATCTGTAAAATGTGTCAGATAATGATATTGTTGAAAGGAATAAACTGCTTAGCCCAGAGCCTGGCACATATTACCCACTTGACAAAGGTTAGTATTATCAATATTACTACTTTGGGCATAGGATTGAAATATATAATACTTCTCTTGACTTTTCTTCTTTTTTGAGACAGCATCTCACTTGGTCACCCAAGCTGGAGTATAGTGGTGCAATCTCAGCTCACTGTAAGCTCTGCCTTCCAGGTTCAAGCAATTCCCCTGCCTCAGCCTCCTGAGTAGCTGGAATTACAGGTGTGCACCACCATTCCTGACTAATTTTTGTATTTTTAATAGAGACGGGGTTTCACCATGTTGGCCAGGCTGGTCTCGAACTCCTAACCTCAAGTAATCCACCCACCTCAGCCTCCCAAAGTGCTGGGATTACAGGTGTGAGCCACCACGCTGGGCCCTCCCTTGACTTTTCAAACTTGGACCATGACCATCATGCATCCTAGGAATTAGCCTTGGATGAGCTTTCCAGATTATGCCATATATATGCCTCCTAGCCCATCGTTACATATGCCAACTTGGAAGTTTCTCAAAGATTACAGTAATACCAGATTCATAAAGGAAATGGAGACTTACATCTTCCCCAATTCTCTCTCTTAAGTCTGCCTTTTCAGAAACCTTCTAGTTCAGATGCCCCTTGAAGTCAAACGAATCAGTACATTTCTGTGTTCCTCCCTGAAAAATGGATTACCACTTCCAAAAAAAATTATTCCCTAGCCACATTACATTTATTAACTGGAAAAAAAAATTAATTTGGAAATAAATTTATTATAAGTAGATCGATATTCCTCTCTGCTCCATGCTGCTATATTGTAACAGAAGATTAGAAACATTTAGTACATTCGGCACTTAGGCTTTTCAGTGGCTATAGTCTGTAAATCAATGCTTCATAATATAATTCAAACGAATCCCATAATTGAGTCTAATTAACAATAGCATCAGACAATTATTATAGAATTACTGAAAGTAGAGATTGAAGAGATTTGTTCATGTATCCTATGTGCCCCCCACTGACTACAGTTCCCTGTGGCTTTTATTTCAAAATGATCTGTTTGGTTTTATCTTGAAGACTTATAAAAATTAGTCTTTCTGACTTTTTCCTTTGAGACCCCACTTAGAAGTACAATAGGTTTTACCAGATATTTTGGTATAATATTTATTTTCAATGTACTTGCCTCTCATAATTCTTTTAAGATATGTGCTCCAACTGGGGAGTTACAAGGCAATCTAGACTACAATACATTTGCAAGAGAGGAAATGTACAGTGACTATAAAAAAGATAATATATTAGCTGTTTAACAAAAAGCACAATCAGATTCAAGTGCTCACATGAGAATTTGTTTCTACTTCTCTGGCTCTGTCTTTCTCTCATCAGTTTTCTTCTCTGCCAGGTTGTCCCTGAGTGGCAGCAAAAGTGGATTTCAGTAGCTCCAGGCTTTGACAAGAGACCTACTTTTTTCCAACGTCTGTATTAATCCCCCCAACAGATGCCGAACGGGGCTGGAATATGCACCCACTCTTAAGAAATTCTGCCCCAACTTGGATGGAATATTCTGGCTGGCCAGGCTAGGTCACATGTCTACCATTATTATGGTAGAAGAAGAAAGATCCCTTGATCAACGGCTCCACAGAATGATAGGGAGGAAGGGAAGATCAGCTCCTATAAGGAATGAATGTAAGGGGCAGACAAAACAAAACAGTATAGATACGTACCACCTTCCTTCATCTTCTTCTAAACTAGTTGCAACTTCTTCCACCTTATTTCCTCAGAAGTTAAGACTGTGAAGGAGCCCCGCCTACCATTCCAGCTATCTAAAGAGGCATAATAGAAAGGTGTTTTTGTTTGCTGAATTATGAAAAATTCGTAGCTAAGTGAGTAGAGAACACGCTGACATTTCAAGCATCCAAGCGAGCTTGATCTTAAGTATGTCGGGTCATATGGAGGGGATGGGAAAAGAAAGAGAACTGAAGGACATCTTCAATCCCTCTGAGAACCTACAGCCAAATTATTTTCTTGGTACAAGAGAATAGTTCCTCAGAACCAGGCAAACTATAGGATACCTACAAGTCCTAAATTATAATTCCCTCATGAATTCTCTTTCCTCCTAAGAACTAAATTCTAATCGAGAGTTGAATCCGACTTCTGTTGGCAGAAGATCTGACCTTGTGAGTAGAGAAGTTGTGTGGTTGGTGTAACTTAATGTAACTCATGGCAGCTTAGGAGGAACTGCTGTAGAGAAGGTGGCCACTGGAGGGAGGGCCTTTGAGTATTTTTTCCACGTGGAATTCAGTTAAAGAAAAGCTTCATCTTCATACCATGAGAACTATCTGGTTGGATATTCTTTCTGGGCAAGATAAGGATTCTTAGGATATACCATTGTCTTCCCTACTCCTCCTCAGCAGAGTCATTCGGTTTACCATTAACATCCAAAAAATTATTTCCATGTCCTATGTCTTGTCTTTTTGGCAAGTTGGCATGATAGTATAGGAAAAGATCTAGAAACAACTGAACTTACTTTTACTCTATGATTTTGGAAAAAAAAAAATAGTCCTGTCACGAATGTTTTTAATATAATTGAAAGACATCTGATATAAAGTTAATAACAAATGTCAATGAATAGAACAGCCTGGTTCCGAGTTTGTCTTGTGCATCACTTTCAAAATGTGAAACAGATACTGAGAAGGGCTAGCAGCTAGGAAAAAACTTTCTTTTTATTTATTTATTTATTTTTTATTTTTATTATACTTTAAGTTCTAGGGTACATGTGCATAACGTGCAGGTTTGTTACATATGTATACTTGTGCCATGTTGCTGTGCTGCACCCATCAACTCGTCAGCACCCATCAATTGGTCATTTACATCAGGTATAACTCCCAATGCAATCCCTCCCCCCTCCCCCCTCCCCATGATAGGCCCCGGTGTGTGATGTTCCCCTTCCTGAGTCCAAGTGATCTCATTGTTCAGTTCCCACCTATGAGTGAGAACATGCGGTGTTTGGTTTTCTGTTCTTGTGATAGTTTGCTAAGAATGATGGTTTCCAGCTGCATCCATGTCCCTACAAAGGACACAAACTCATCCTTTTTTATGGCTGCATAGTATTTCATGGTGTATATGTGCCACATTTTCTTAATCCAGTCTGTCACTGATGGACATTTGGGTTGATTCCAAGTCTTTGCTATTGTGAATAGTGCCACAATAAACATACGTGTGCATGTGTCTTTATAGCAGCATGATTTATAATCCTTTGGGTATATACCCAGTAATAGGATGGCTGGGTCATATGGTACATCTAGTTCTAGATCCTTGAGGAATCGCCATACTGTTTTCCATAATGGTTGAACTAGTTTACAATCCCACCAACAGTGTAAAAGTGTTCCTATTTCTCCACATCCTCTCCAGCACCTGTTGTTTCCTGACTTTCTAATGATCGCCATTCTAACTGGTGTGAGATGGTATCTCATTGTGGTTTTGATTTGCATTTCTCTGATGGCCAGTGATGATGAACATTTTTTCATGTGTCTGTTGGCTGTATGAATGTCTTCTTTTGAGAAATGTCTGTTCATATCCTTTGCCCACTTTTTGATGGGGTTGTTTGTTTTTTTCTTGTAAATTTGTTTGAGTTCTTTGTAGGTTCTGGATATTAGCCCTTTGTCAGATGAGTAGATTGCAAAAATTTTCTCCCATTCTGTAGGTTGCCTGTTCACTCTGATGGTAGTTTCTTTTGCTGTGCAGAAGCTCTTTAGTTTAATGAGATCCCATTTGTCAAGTTTGGCTTTTGCTGCCGTTGTTTTTTGTGTTTTAGACATGAAGTCTTTGCCCATGCCTATGTCCTGAATGGTACTACCTAGGTTTTCCTCTAGGATTTTTATGGCATTAGGTCTAACATTTAAGTCTCTAATCCATCTTGAATTAATTTTCGTATAAGGAGTAAGGAAAGGATCCAGTTTCAGCTTTCTACTTATGGCTAGCCAATTTTCCCAGCACCATTTATTAAATAGGGAATCCTTTCCCCATTTCTTGTTTCTCTCAGGTTTGTCAAAGATCAGATGGCTGTAGATGTGTGGTATTATTTCTGAGGACTCTGTTCTGTTCCATTGGTCTATATCTCTGGAAAACTTTCATACAATATAGGAATGTAGGAATGTGTGTAGTTTAAAAATTATGGCTAACCCTGAGATACTGATTGAAGTCACATAAGACAGAAACTCAGAGATTGGCATTAAGGAATGAGACTTCTCCCAAGAAAGATATTTATCTGACTCCTAGGCTGGCATCCACTCATGTGATCATTCCCAGTTTAAAGAGTATTAGCAACATTTAAAGTAATACAGGTTAGGTTTATTAAAATTGATACAATTGCCTCACTCTTTGCTAGATCACAAAACTACCTTCAAACCCCAAACCAAACTGCTTATATCAAGAAATGAGATACTTCACTATCAGATGTTTTCTGGCTATGCATTGGAGATAATTCTAACTAGTTTTGACCTAGTTGCAACACAATTTCTACAACAAAATTTCCTTGACAGTAACTTGAAAATCCTGGGTGATGGCATTAGGACCTACTCAGCCTCCACACCCATCTCACCCTGCTCATATGTATACCCCTTGAGCCCTTCATAGACATCCTACCTATACAGATTCTTGGGGTTTATTGACCAATCTTGAGATTCCTAGAATATTTTGAGCATGTGGAGCCCATGTTTCTCCATCTAGTTAATCTCTGAACCTAATCGTACTCAGCAACTTAAGCTAGGGACCAGTTTTATATATTGCTTAATGAGCCAGTAAGTTAGTGAAATCATCTTAATATGGTGTATGTTTCTCTATCTCTGTATCTAAAAAGCGTATAGAGCAAGCATTCTGCCTATATATGATTCAGACTCTAAATAAACTGCACAAGACCAGGACATATTACTATTTGCTAGAGTCTTATCGATTCTGTGCTAATCCTCATTTTTTTCTAATCCTAACTTAATTATTTAATCCAAGTTATTCATGCACATACTTTAAAGAATTAAGATTTAAGAATTAAAGAATTAAGATTTCCATAAGGATTATTTAAAACAAAATTAAACCAAACAAAACAACTGTCCTCTATCAAAATCCTTGCCTGTTTTCTGCTCCTGCGAGAAAACCACTTTAAATTTGTTTGATTGTTAATTTTAGTATTTACCTCCATATCTCTACTTAACATGGTTATTGTCCCACTTCTTTGTCTAGGGGGAGGTTTTGGTATTAACAATTATGGTCCTATGGAAAGGATTTTGTTCTCTTTCACTACCACGTCTTGGGCTCCATTTTTCTGAAATGATTATATCATAATTATGATAGAACCAGCATTCAGTACTTATCTTAATATGACAAAGAAAACATTCCTCACAGCCGAGCCTTGTAGTATACTAAAATAACTTTCACTTTTCTGTGTTTTGTTTTCCTGGAGTTAAAAATTATATTTAACTGTTTGTGTAGTTTTATATGTACCTGTATGTCATCAGTTCGTCAACAAACTCTCTCAACATATGCAGATACATTAGGCATCTTATCAATGTCATCTTCTTAGAGACATTTTCTTACAGCTTTCTGTCCTACTCCAGTGTGAAATGTGGTCTCTGCATTTCACAGCAGCTTTCTTGAGGTCTTCCTTCATCATTAACTTGGGTATTCCTTTGTCTTTATCTTGAGTTTGATCTTCTGATCTTTAGATCCTATTTTTTTCTTCTTTTCTTAGCATAGTCTCTTGTGTTATGGGGCACATTTTGCAGCAGTTTCCTCAAAAAGGGTGTTTCCTTAATGTTCTCAGATAGTAGTTCATGACAGACACAGAACGAGATAATTCAATTCAGAAGTGCTAATATCTGATATGTATCATAATTGCCTAGATATTCTAGTAGATATTCTTGAATTCATTTACTCAACAAATATTCGACAAATATTCTTTAAGCTTGTTATGTGTCAAGCACCAAATACAATGTCCTTTAATGCAGAAACATAAATGGTGTTAAATTATAAGTGTAAATATTTTGTAGTTTCAAATCCCTTATTAAATGTATGAAAAATTGTGATTGGTAACAATCTGTAGCTGCTACCCTTCTTTTCCACCTGTTGAACTGAAGTGTTATTATATGCAGTGTCCAAATGGGGATAACTTATGCATTACTTAGTGTAATAAAATCAGATTTTAAAAATATATATACAATTACCATAACACTTCCTTTTCTTTTTTCTTATTTATTTTTTGTTTTTTGTTTTTTTTCCCACTGTGCTGGTTAATTTTATTTATTTATTTATTTATTTTTTAAAATTTATTATTATACTTTAAGTTGTAGGGTACATGTGCATAACGTGCAGGTTTGTTACACATGTATACTTGTGCCATGTTGCTGTGCTGCACCCATCAACTCGTCATTTACATCAGGTATAACTCCCAATGCAATCCCTCCCCCCTCCCCCCTCCCCATGATAGGCCCCGGTGTGTGATGTTCCCCTTCCTGAGTCCGAGTGATCTCATTGTTCAGTTCCCACCTATGAGTGAGAACATGCGGTGTTTGGTTTTCTGTTCTTGTGATAGTTTGCTAAGAATGATGGATTCCAGCTGCATCCAAGTCCCTACAAAGGACTCAAACTCATCCTTTTTTATGGCTGCATAGTATTCCATGGTGTATATGTGCCACATTTTCTTAATCCAATCTGTCACTGATGGACATTTGGGTTGATTCCAAGTCTTTGCTATTGTGAATAGTGCCACAATAAACATACGTGTGCATGTGTCTTTATAGCAGCATAATTTATAATCCCTTGGGTATATACCCAGTAATGGGATGGCTGGGTCATATGGTACATCTAGTTCTAGATCCTTGAGGAATCGCCATACTGTTTTCCATAATGGTTGAACTAGTTTACAATCCCACCAACAGTGTAAAAGTGTTCCTATTTCTCCACATCCTCTCCAGCACCTGTTGTTTCCTGACTTTTTAATGATCGCCATTCTAACTGGTGTGAGATGGTATCTCATTGTGGTTTTGATTTGCATTTCTCTGATGGCCAGTGATGATGAGCATTTTTTCATGTGTCTGTTGGCTGTATGAATGTCTTCTTTTGAGAAATGTCTGTTCATATCCTTTGCCCACTTTTTGATGGGGTTGTTTGTTTTTTTCTTGTAAATTTGTTTGAGTTCTTTGTAGGTTCTGGATATTAGCCCTTTGTCAGATGAGTAGATTGCAAAAATTTTCTCCCATTCTGTAGGTTGCCTGTTCACTCTGATGGTAGTTTCTTTTGCTGTGCAGAAGCTCTTTAGTTTAATGAGATCCCATTTGTCAATTTTGGCTTTTGCTGCCGTTGTTTTTGGTGTTTTAGACATGAAGTCTTTGCCCATGCCTATGTCCTGAATGGTACTACCTAGGTTTTCCTCTAGGATTTTTATGGCATTAGGTCTAACATTTAAGTCTCTAATCCATCTTGAATTAATTTTCGTATAAGGAGTAAGGAAAGGATCCAGTTTCAGCTTTCTACTTATGGCTAGCCAATTTTCCCAGCACCATTTATTAAATAGGGAATCCTTTCCCCATTTCTTGTTTCTCTCAGGTTTGTCAAAGATCAGATGGCTGTAGATGTGTGGTATTATTTCTGAGGACTCTGTTCTGTTCCATTGGTCTATATCTCTGTTTTGGTACCAGTACCATGCTGTTTCGGTTACTGTAGCCTTGTAGTATAGTTTGAAGTCAGGTAGCGTGATGCCTCCAGCTTTGTTCTTTTGACTTAGGATTGTCTTGGAGATGCGGGCTCTTTTTTGGTTCCATATGAACTTTAAAGCAGTTTTTTCCAATTCTGTGAAGAAACTCATTGGTAGCTTGATGGGGATGGCATTGAATCTATAAATTACCTTGGGCAGTATGGCCATTTTCACGATATTGATTCTTCCTATCCATGAGCATGGTATGTTCTTCCATTTGTTTGTGTCCTCTTTTATTTCACTGAGCAGTGGTTTGTAGTTCTCCTTGAAGAGGTCCTTTACATCCCTTGTAAGTTGGATTCCTAGGTATTTGATTCTCTTTGAAGCAATTGTGAATGGAAGTTCATTCCTGATTTGGCTCTCTGTTTGTCTGTTACTGGTGTATAAGAATGCTTGTGATTTTTGCACATTAATTTTGTATCCTGAGACTTTGCTGAAGTTGCTTATCAGCTTAAGGAGATTTTGGGCTGAGACAATGGGGTTTTCTAAATATACAATCATGTCATCTGCAAACAGGGACAATTTGACTTCTTCTTTTCCTAACTGAATACCCTTGATTTCTTTCTCTTGCCTGATTGCCCTAGCCAGAACTTCCAACACTATGTTGAATAGGAGTGGTGAGAGAGGGCATCCCTGTCTTGTGCCAGTTTTCAAAGGGAATTTTTCCAGTTTTTGCCCATTCAGTATGATATTGGCTGTGGGTTTGTCATAAATAGCTCTTATTATTTTGAGGTACGTTCCATCAATACCGAATTTATTGAGCGTTTTTAGCATGAAGGGCTGTTGAATTTTGTCAAAAGCCTTTTCTGCATCAATTGAGATAATCATGTGGTTCTTGTCTTTGGTTCTGTTTATATGCTGGATTATGTTTATTGATTTGCGAATGTTGAACCAGCCTTGCATCCCAGGGATGAAGCCCACTTGATCATGGTGGATAAGCTTTTTGATGTGTTGCTGAATCCGGTTTGCCAGTATTTACTGAGGATTTTTGCATCGATGTTCATCAGGGATATTGGTCTAAAATTCTCTTTTTTTGTTGTGTCTCTGCCAGGCTTTGGTATCAGGATGATGTTGGCCTCATAAAATGAGTTAGGGAGGATTCCCTCTTTTTCTATTGATTGGAATAGTTTCAGAAGGAATGGTACCAACTCCTCCTTGTACCTCTGGTAGAATTCAGCTGTGAATCCATCTGGTCCTGGACTTTTTTTGGTTGGTAGGCTATTAATTGTTGCCTCAATTTCAGAGCCTGCTATTGGTCTATTCAGGGATTCAACTTCTTCCTGGTTTAGTCTTGGAAGAGTGTAAGTGTCCAGGAAATTATCCATTTCTTCTAGATTTTCCAGTTTATTTGCGTAGAGGTGTTTATAGTATTCTCTGATGGTAGTTTGTATTTCTGTGGGGTCGGTGGTGATATCCCCTTTATCATTTTTAATTGCATCGATTTGATTCTTCTCTCTTGTCTTCTTTATTAGTCTGGCTAGTGGTCTGTCAATTTTGTTGATCTTTTCAAAAAACCAACTCCTGGATTCATTGATTTTTTGGAGGGTTTTTTGTGTCTCTATCTCCTTCAGTTCTGCTCTGATCTTAGTTATTTCTTGCCTTCTGCTAGCTTTCGAATGTGTTTGCTCTTGCTTCTCTAGTTCTTTTAATTGCGATGTTAGAGTGTCAATTTTAGATCTTTCCTGCTTTCTTTTGTGGGCATTTAGTGCTATAAACTTCCCTCTACACACTGCTTTAAATGTGTCCCAGAGATTCTGGTATGTTGTATCTTTGTTCTCATTGGTTTCAAAGAACATCTTTATTTTTGCCTTCATTTCGTTATGTACCCAGTAGTCATTCAGGAGCAGGTTGTTCAGTTTCCATGTAGTTGAGCGGTTTTGAGTTTCTTAGTCCTGAGTTCTAGTTTGATTGCACTGTGGTCTGAGAGACAGTTTGTTATAATTTCTGTTCTTGTACATTTGCTGAGGAGTGCTTTACTTCCAATTATGTGGTCAATTTTGGAGTAAGTATGATGTGGTGCTGAGAAGAATGTATATTCTGTTGATTTGGGGTGGAGAGTTCTATAGATGTCTATTAGGTCTGCTTGCTGCAGAGATGAGTTCAATTCCTGGATATCCTTGTTAACTTTCTGTCTCGTTGATCTGTCTAATGTTGACAGTGGAGTGTTGAAGTCTCCCATTATTATTGTATGGGAGTCTAAGTCTCTTTGTAAGTCTCTAAGGACTTGCTTTATGAATCTGGGTGCTCCTGTATTGGGTGCATATATATTTAGGATAGTTAGCTCTTCCTGTTGAATTGATCCCTTTACCATTATGTAATGGCCTTCTTTGTCTCTTTTGATCTTTGATGGTTTAAAGTCTGTTTTATCAGAGACTAGTATTGCAACCCCCGCTTTTTTTTGTTCTCCATTTGCTTGGTAAATCTTCCTCCATCCCTTATTTTGAGCCTATGTATGTCTCTGCGTGTGAGATGGGTCTCCTGAATACAGCAGACTGATGGGTCTTGACTCTTTATCCAGTTTGCCAGTCTGTGTCTTTTAATTGGAGCATTTAGTCCATTTACATTTAAGGTTAATATTGTTATGTGTGAACTTGATCCTGCCATTATGATATTAACTGGTTATTTTGCTCGTTAGTTGATGCAGTTTCTTCCTAGCCTCAATGGTCTTTACATTTTGGCATGTTTTTGCAGTGGCTGGTACCGGTTGTTCCTTTCCATGTTTAGTGCTTCCTTCAGGGTCTCTTGTAAGGCAGGCCTAGTGGTGACAAAATCTCTAAGCATTTGCTTATCTGTAAAGGATTTTATTTCTTCACTTATGAAACTTAGTTTGGCTGGATATGAAATTCTGGGTTTAAAATTCTTTTCTTTAAGAATGTTGAATATTGGCCCCCACTCTCTTCTGGCTTGTAGAGTTTCTGCTGAGAGATCTGCTGTTAGTCTGATGGGCTTCCCTTTGTGGGTAACCCAACCTTTCTCTCTGGCTGCCCTTAAGATTTTTTCCTTCATTTCAATTTTGGTGAATCTGGCAATTATGTGTCTTGGAGTTGCTCTTCTCGAAGAGTATCTTTGTGGTGTTCTCTGTATTTCCTGGATTTGAATGTTGGCCTGCCCTACTAGTTTGGGGAAGTTCTCCTGGATGATATCCTGAAGAGTGTTTTCCAACTTGGTTCCATTTTCCCCCTTACTTTCAGGCACCCCAATCAGAGGTAGATTTGGTCTTTTTACATAATCCCATACTTCTTGCAGGCTTTGTTCATTTCTTTTTCTTCTTTTTTCTTTTGGTTTCTCTTCTCGCTTCATTTCATTCATTTGATCCTCAATCGCTGATACTCTTTCTTCCAGTTGATCGAGTCGGTTACTGAAGCTTGTGCATTTGTCACGTATTTCTCGTGTCATGGTTTTCATCTCTTTCATTTCGTTTAGGACCTTCTCTGCATTAATTACTCTAGCCATCAATTCTTCCACTTTTTTTTCAAGATTTTTAGTTTCTTTGCGCTGGGTACGTAATTCCTCCTTTAGCTCTGAGAAATTTGATGGACTGAAGCCTTCTTCTCTCATCTCGTCAAAGTCATTCTCTGTCCAGCTTTGATCCGTTGCTGGCGATGAGCTGCGCTCCTTTGCCGGGGGAGATGCGCTCTTATTTTTTGAATTTCCAGCTTTTCTGCCCTGCTTTTTCCCCATCTTTGTGGTTTTATCTGCCTCTGGTCTTTGATGATGGTGATGTACTGATGGGGTTTTGGTGTAGGTGTCCTTCCTGTTTGATAGTTTTCCTTCTAACAGTCAGGACCCTCAGCTGTAGGTCTGTTGGAGATTGCTTGAGGTCCACTCCAGACCCTGTTTGCCTGGGTATCAGCAGCAGAGGCTGCAGAAGATAGAATATTTCTGAACAGCGATTGTACCTGTCTGATTCTTGCTTTGGAAGCTTCCTCTCAGGGGTGTACTCCTCCCTGTGAGGTGTGGGGTGTCAGACTGCCCCTAGTGGGGGATGTCTCCCAGTTAGGCTACTCAGGGGTCAGGGACCCACTTGAGCAGGGAGTCTGTCCCTTCTCAGATCTCAACCTCCGTGTTGGGAGATCCACTGCTCTCTTCAAAGCTGTCAGACAGAGTCGTTTGCGTCTGCAGAGGTGTCTGCTGCGTTTGTTTAGTTTACTGTGCCCTGTCCCCAGAGGTGGAGTCTACAGAGACAGGCAGGTTTCCTTGAGCTGCTGTGAGCTCCACCCAGTTCGAGCTTCCCAGCAGCTTTGTTTACCTACTTAAGCCTCAGCAATGGCAGGCGCCCCTCCCCCAGCCTCACTGCTGCCTTGCCGGTAGATCACAGACTGCTGTGCTAGCAATGAGGGAGGCTCCGTGGGTGTGGGACCCTCCCGGCCAGGTGTGGGATATGATCTCCTGGTGTGCCTGTTTGCTTAAAGCGCAGTATTGGGGTGGGAGTTACCCGATTTTCCAGGTGTTGTGTGTCTCAGTTCCCCTGGCTAGGAAAAGGGACTCCCTTCCCCCTTGCGCTTCCCAGGTGAGGCAATGCCTCGCCCTGCTTCAGCTCTCACTGGTCGGGCTGCAGCAGCTGACCAGCACCGATCGTCCGGCACTCCCCAGTGAGATGAACCCAGTACCTCAGTTGAAAATGCAGAAATCACCGGTCTTCTGTGTCGCTCGCGCTGGGAGTTGGAGACTGGAGCTGCTCCTATTCGGCCATCTTGCTCCCAATTTCAATTCTGTCATCTTTACTGACAATACTCCTAAGTCATTGGATTATTTGTTTGACAACAACAAAAAAACTTCCCATTGTATCTAGAGCAATTAAAAATTGAAGATACAGTGGAATAAACTGTTTAATCCTTTAGTACCTAACACACTTAGATCCTCAGTCCTTCTATATCCTTTGTTTTAAATACTTGATTTTTATATTTTCCCTTCTTGCATCTTTGCTTCAGTCTATAAATAAAATTGATACAGGAGTTAAAAAGAAATTATTTAGGCAGATAGTGAGGGCATAGGGGTCACTGGTAAGGTTTTCCTTTTAATAAAAAGCAGCCCCCAAATCATTTTCTTTTCTAACAAAGACTAGCCTGTAAAATTGAGCTGGAGACACAGATAAGTGAGCTAGAAGCTTGCACAGGTGAATGCCAGCAGCTGTGCCAGTAGGAAAAGGCTACATGGAACTAGGCATGTTCAAAATGGCAGCTCCATCTTCCCTTCTCTTTGCCAGCCATGGGTACAGTAAGGAGCAGGCAACATGGTGCTGGCCAGGCAAAGACCCAATTTGTATAATAAGATTCGGGTCGGGTGGCCAGCTTCCCCACATGCTATGTAAATGTCACACCTGGACCAAACAATCTATGGACACTATGTAAATCAGACACCACCTCCTCAAACCTGTATAAAATCCAGTGCACTACAACTGTGACTGGACTTCCCACTCGGGAGCTCCTCTCTCTCTTTCACACAGGAGAAAGAGCTGTTCTCCTTCCTCTTTCTTTTGCCTATTAAACCTCCACTCTTAAACTCACCCCTTGTGTGTGTCCGTGCCCTTAATTTCCTTGCCATGTGGCAAGGAACCTTGGGTATTACCCCAGACAATGATGCCACTCCAAAATGTGAAACAAAGCAGTTTCTTGAATATTAAAATATAGACACCATGCATGTCTAAACTTCAAGTAGAGAGACTTTGTTCAATCATTCAGTGTGGCCAGAAAATCTTGAAGCTCCATTGTGACCCCAGATCCTCTCACCTCACTTGCCTCCAGCTTAAATCTGCTAAAAGGGAGGTGGTCTCAGACACGGAATGGGATGACATCTTATCCTGGGCTGTTTTGCTCCATGATAATCTAGTGGAAAACAACTCCTTATTTGGAGTTGTTTACTTTTTCTGGCTTTTTCCCTTCCTGACTTCAGGCAATCCCCTCCCTGAGGTTTGAGAAACTCTCCAGAGCAGCCCACAGAGGTGAGGTGCCACTGCCCTAGGAAGCTTATTAATGGCCCAAAGCAGCCAGATTTTCACCTTCAGCACAGGCAAGGCTGAGATCTGCAAGATTACCTCAGCTGGCCTTGTTTAATAACTAGCTCCATCCTTTTCAAAGTAACATATCTCCTAAGTCTGAAGCAACACAAATAAACTGGATTTCTGAAAGCTCCATCTTGAGAGGGAACACACAATGAAATAAAATACCTTTGCCATTCTTCATAAAAATATAGAGGCAGAAATAAGAAAAAGAGCAACAACTGAAATCCCTGCTCTTCAGTTTAGTCATTTGATCTTCTGCCTGAACCTCTTATCAGAGCTGCCTTGATAGCAATGCAATTGATAGGTTTAAATTTTATTTCTACTTTCCACCATCCAGCAGAGATGATGGCAAAGCTGTTTGTTCAATGACAGGTGGGAAAGATGCGGGAAATAAAAGAATAGAGAAAATTGAGGTCTGGCTTCCCAATTCCTGTGTAATTGAGCATTAACTGCATCATGTTTGTGTAATTCTATGACAAAGCCCAGATAGAGGTGTGGGACAGAGTTTAAGAGTTTATATGACTTGCTCTTAATAATATTTTCCTGCTTGGAATGGACATTTTAACAAAACAGAGAATGTTTTGGCTAATGAGATGCATCGGCATGTTTTCAGGAAGTGAAAGGTAAATCAGTACCTGTGCCACTGGGAGAGGGAAAGGACCCAGCTGGCTGAAGCAGAGCAACTGAGAAGACCCACTCTGTGTGATGGGCCAGCAGATTCCAGAAGGGTTCATTCTGCAAGGCTGAGAAGGCATCCAGTAACAATGATGGGTGGTTTCAGATAGGCTCACTTTTATATGCAGATCCACAGAGCCAAGAGAAAGACCAAATGATACCGTTGTACCCTATCGTACTATGAATCAACTACAGTTTCTACCTCACAGCATCTGGTCATGTGAGATTTAAATCCAGGTAGCAACTTCACATTCAGGAGCTGCAGAAGTTAAGGAACTGTTGCTCCTGCCTTGGAGAGATCATACCCCTCTGTGTTTCAGGGAGGGATGTTTTAGACTCTAGTGAAAATCCATTTAAAATGGGTACTGGTCCCGACTACTTTGTCTAAGTGAATCAATTTTTTCCTCTTTCTTTCAGGAAGCAGTACAGAGTTAAGTTAGTGAAGAACAACCTGGCCCAGGAAATGGGCCTGCTTGGCAAGTGTTTGACTGAATCACAGAGGAGCAGCCCTGTGGATAGGTAAAAATCAGACACTCCCCTTGAACAAGGAAGCAATAGGGAAGGAGAGAAGAAAGAGACACACTGTGAATGGGATCAAACTGTAACCACCCAACAAGTTCCCCTTGCCTGCTGCTTAGACAGAGCCAATTTGTCAAGACAGGGGAATTGCAATAGAGAAAGAGTAATTCATGCCAAGGCAACTGTGTGGGATACTAGAGTTATATTACTCAAATCAGTCTCCCTGAAACTTTGGAGATAGGAGTTTTTAAGGATAATTTGGTGAGTAGGGGGTCAGCAAGCAGGGAGTGCTAATTGGTTGTGTAGGAGATGAAATCTTAGAGAGCTGAAGCTGTCTTCTGCACTGAAAGACCAGATGAGCCAGTTTATCATCTGGGTGGTGCCAGCTGAGACATCTAGTGCAGGATCTGCAAAATATCTCAAGCACTGATCTTAAGTTTTACAATAGTGGTGCTATCCCCAGGAGCCATTTGGGGAGGGTTTGTTTGGGAGAGTGCTGTTGTCATCTTTGTTTCAAAGCTAAACTATAAAGGGTGTTTCTCCCAAAGCTAGTTCAGCCTACATCCAGGAATGAACAAGGACAGCTGGGAGGTTAGAAACAAGATGGAGATGGTTAAGTCAGATCTCTTTGACTGTCATATTTGTGACAGAGACAGGAGACAGCCAAGGGTCCCCTTTGAAACCCCATCTTCAAGCCTAAAACAGCCTGAAGGCTAAGAGACCAGACTGCTGGTCCCAGATGAAATCTGCAACCCAGAGGGAGAACTGCCTTTGTTACCTGCCCTTTCCTGACTGATTCTTTGAGTAATGCCCACATGCACAATGAGGGAACTGGGTGGAGCCAAGGGAAGTTTGCACCTTGTGCATGGGGAAGGAGCCTGGGTTCTTCAGCCCTGGAATTTAATCTGTGAGGTGGGAGCTGCTGGCAGCACTCCCTCTTGCTGAGTGTTTTCTTCTCTTTTCCTTTTTGCCCAATAAATTCTGTTCTCCTCACCCTTCAATGTGTCCATATGCCTAATCTTTTCTAGTCATGTGACAAGAACCCAGTTTTAGCTAAACTGAAAAGCAAAAGTTCTGCATCAATTGTCTCAGTTATAATTTTTGCAACAGCGCATTGAAGACCATTATTGTTGGCAACATCCCTTGGTCTCCAGGGAAAACTGCAAGTTGGGACTGGAGAAGAGGGAGGCTGTGAGATGGCTTGGGAAAGGAGTGCTCTAAGCAGCCTTGTCGCATACTAAAGGAGAACAGCTGCAGAGTCTGGTATCACACTGACCTATTTTCAAATCGAAGCTTAGTCATTCTTAATCATTTGTTACTTTTGTTCATCTAAAGCAAATTAGTTTTTCCTAGGAACAAAATGAATTTTGTAATAATTCCTCAGCTTAAGGGCACTTGTGAGGGTTAAAGGAAATACTTATCAGGTGTTTATCACTATGCCCAGCACAGAGTGGGCACTCAGTAGTTCACTGGCCAGGTGTCATAGCTGCTACCAAGGAAAGGGAAAGTGTTTCTCCTCTCAAAACCACTGTAACTTTCCTCCCAAGTGGGGAGAAAGGCCCCAGAGGCAGAGTGGCTGTTATCCATCCATGCTCCAGAGCATCCACGTCTCAGGCGGGGCAAATAACCATGACAAAACCCAAACCAACTGTAACTAGAAAAGGCAGAAGAGACAGTTTAAAGACTTTGGAGTGTCTCAAAGAAATACAAAGAGGCCGGGCGCGGTGGCTCAAGCCTGTAATCCCAGCACTTTGGGAGGCCGAGACGGGCAGATCACGAGGTCAGGAGATCGAGACCATCCTGGCTAACACGGTGAAACCCCGTCTCTACTTAAAAAATACAAAAAACTAGCCGGGCGAGATGGCGGGCGCCTGTAGTTCCAGCTACTCGGGAGGCTGAGGCAGGAGAATGGTCTAAACCCGGGAGGCGGAGCTTGCAGTGAGCTGAGATCCGGCCACTGCACCCCAGCCTGGGCGACAGAGCAAGACTCTGTCTCAAAAAAAAAAAAAAAAAAAAAAAAAGAAATACAAAGAGAGAAATGCAGTTGGGCCTCAGGAATAACTTGAAGTAGAAGCCTAGGACCCCATTGCTTTGTTTTGTTGAGTAGGATTCTCTTATTCCATGAGGCAATACAGAGCTGCAAAAGGCAACAAGGGAGTTACCAGGGCTGCCTGGACCCTGTCCTTAACTCTGTCTTCTCTCTGTTTCTTTAGTGTCTGTTTTGCTGAGGTCATGGCTGTGGAGACTTGTAATTGTGTGGTCCAAGTAGCAGCAAATACTCTTGGATTTACTTTTTATAGTCTACTTCCTCAAAGAGAGTCTAACTTGTTTTTGCCAGTTCCAGTTTCACACAGGAACAACAGTGATTGTTCTGTTTGGGCAAGGCAGCTGCCCTTAAACCCTAACCATGTCTGTGATGGGCACAGTGTGGGTCAATTGCTCAGGCCTGGATCAACCACCATGACCACTGGGGCAGAGTCATGTCAGATTTCACAGGGTGGGTCCCTGTGACCATGTACATGGGGGCGGAGGAGAGTTTCCAGAAGGAGTGAAATTCTTGGAAGATGGAGTGTTGGAGGACTCAGCACAGAGGGCTCTCCGTGCTGGAAGGGTGATGTGATGGAAGCAATTCACTTTTTCCATATTCTTGGATTCCATGAGACTGTCATGCTCTAATCCTGTGTTCTCCACAGAGGTGGAATGAACTATATCATTAGGATGAACACAGTTCCTTGTAATCTTGCAAGGGGAAGAAGGTTTGTAGGAATTTTTCAAAAAAGGATCTTTGTATCATTTTTTGAAGTAAGTCTTTTGGAGTCTGATGACCCAATGCAAACAACTCAGGGTTTACTTGACTTGTGTTGATGAATAGAATGTAAAAGTTAAGACATGGGATTGAATTTTGGTTGTGCCACATAATTACGTGACCTGGGGCATATTGCTAAGACTTGGTTTCTTCATGTATAAAGATAACGAAGATACAATCCAATCAGTGTTGTGAGAATTGTGAGATATAACATGTCTAGTACAGTGTGCAAGACGTAGCACTCAAGAGACAATTGGTAGCCAGGCAAGGTGGCTCATGCTTATAATCCCAGCACTTTGAGAGGCCAAAGCAGGCAGATCACTTGAGGTCAGGAGTTTGAAACCAGCCTGATGAAACCCCATCTCAACTAAAAATACAGAAGTTAGCTAGGTGTGGTGGTGCATCCCTGTAATCCCAGTTACTTAACTGGCTGAGGCAGAAGAATTGCTTGAACCCAGGAGGCAGAGATAGCAATGAGCTGAAATCTCACCACTGCACTCCAGCCTGGACAACAGTGAGACTTGGTCTCAAAAAAAAAAAAAAAAAAAAAAAAAAAAAAAAAAAAAAAAAAAAAAAAAAAGAGAGAGAGAGAGAGACAATTGCTCTCATTCTTTAAGCCTCTTAATTTTATTCAACAGATTAATAATACACAACTCTATATTATAGCTGTCAGTGTCTCTTTTCTTTTTCAGAGATGATAAACTTCCTGAGGGCTGGGGTTCCTTCTCACTGTCTTTATGTCATCAGCATCCCTCTTACTCCCTTTGCAGCAGCTCACTAGATGTTGACCAGACACTGAATGGTGAGTGAATGATGACTGCACCAGATGGCTGGCAGTCCTATGTGTGTTTTCTACTGTTTTGGAGGAGGGGCTCTGCAAACAGGCAGCATCCTACAGTAACACAATTAGGATGTACACAGTGAGCTGGCGTCTTTCACACTTTGAGATTAACTAGTTCCATTTATTTGTTCATTTGTTCATTCATTTAACTATTGAATGTCTACTAATATTCCAGATGTCACCCAATTTCTGTATATGTGGTGGTGAACAAACTCCCTGCTTCCATGGCATTTTCATAAAATACTCTATGCTAGTGCAGGGCTTTGATGCCCCTATGCACAAACCCATTAGCCCTGGAGTATAACTCTGTTTAATTTTCTGTATGGCCCACTCGTCAGTGACCTCCTTTAGAACGGGCACCACACATTTTATTTCTAGGCCTTGCTTAGTGACTTTTGCATAACAGGGATCAATAAATAGTGAACAAATGAAGGAATAAATGGATGAATAATTTCCTAGAATATCCTAGAGAACACTGATAGCCTTTGCATACATATATTCCTTATTGAATTTGCAGATCTTTTGAGTGAGATAGGAAAAGCAGCAACTTTTATAAGTTGAGCCTTTTGAGCCATCCAAGTCTTGCATGAATGACTTGAGTGATAGATACACGCCCATGGTATCTGAAGCAAGCAAAACAAAGCAAAACCTAACAGTGAGAATAAAATTTCATTTTAAGAAAAAACCTCTTCCTCTAATCTTCCATTTTCTCTCTTCCTAGAGAGAAAAGAAGTGCTTACTCTCTTCCAACCTTTAGCTCTTTGCCCTCTGCGCTCAAACTTATTTTATCAATAATCTGAAACAATTGTTTCCGTAGAAATAGCCTATCCACTTCCCAGAGCAGAATGGTAGCTTTTGCAACTTCTGCACACTTGGGTCAGACACACAACTGTTTTGACAGATATAGTTTTCTAAAGGTGATTGTAAACAGATTTTAACCAAGCTTTGAAATAATAATTGTTTAATGTTTTATTCTATTTAAACAAATGGTAATCTAGAAAACCAATGGGTTACCCTTATCCCTCCAAGAGAATAATAAACACTGGGAATTGGGTAATTTAAAAATTACCTATAAATAAAACATATATTGTTTTTAAGTGATACATGCTTATCATAAAAACTTTGGAAAACACACAAAAAAGAAATTTTAGGTTTCTGTTCAAGAAGGCAGATTCAGCACTCATTAAAGCATATATATCTTATCTCCAAGTCCCCAGACATTGGAAGAAAATAATATTCATAGCCATCATCTTCCTGTCTTCTTTCCTAGGGTATGAAGTTACCTGAATTTGACATTACTGAGTTTAACATCAAATAAGCTATATCAGTGATAGACACTAAATTTTTAACATGTTGATCCATGAAAGCCAAGTATATTTGGTATCTAGTTCACTAACAAATTCCCTTTCATCTGATTTTAGTAATGACAAAGCAAAACAAAAACCTCACTTTTCTAAAGCCAGGATCAATATCATAAGGCTGCCAACCAAGTTATATTTTCTTTAGTGATTTATTTAGCAAAATGTATATAGCCAGGCACTATTCCAAGTGCTGTAGAAATATTAACACACCAATCGTCATAGCAATATTATAAAGTATGTACCATTATCTATATTTTACAGATGAGGAACCTGAGGACATTGAGAGCTGAGGTAAATAAGACAGCTAGTTAATGGGATGGGGTAATACATTTCTATTCTCTGGATGGTTGCTGGAATCCTCTTACCCTAAAATCCTGCTTCAAATATAGTTTTTTCAATTTAAAAAATAGACTATTTAGAGCATTTTAGGTTCACAGCAAAATTGAGCAGAAAATACAGAGTTCTCATAGATCCCCTCCCAGACACACGCATAGCCTCCCCTACCATCAACATCCCATATCAGAGTGGTACGTTTGTAACAACTGATGAACAGAGTCAGCACTCTGGACTCTGAATCCAGGTACAATTCTTGATCATTTCCTTTTTATTACCACTCTTTCTTTTCTTCTGTTCCTGCTCCAAAGATGTGTAACTATTGCCTGTAACACTTTTTCGATAAAAGTTTAGAAATTATTATGTGTCTATAGTTTACCTTAAAATACTTTGGGATCTACAGACCAGATATAATTTATGCCATAGGCTGTTTAATCTTCAACACTAGAAGCAAGTAGTTAATTTAATTGAAAATGAACACTCTAAGAGTCTCCAGCTAGTAGTGTATCAAAAAGGCCACCCTCCAGAGGCAGCTAAGACAACTGCACTTGTATCTGTTATCCAGGTCTCACTCAACACTTAAGGCTTGGCTAATTAATACAACCAAGGACAAAAATGGCTTAATTATTGGTGAAAATAGTAGCTTGTCAATTATCCTGATAAACGTTAGAAATGGATTTTTGTGTTAATGAAATTACAGGAATTCAATATATGTAGATTGGCTTACACATTTTAGAAATATTTCACACTTGCTTGAAGAGAACATAAGACTGTAGCAAGCCTGGTAGCTTGGACCCCTCATCCAGCCAGTGAATAGGATTTCTGGTTGGCTGATGCCAAGTGTAAAGTAACTAGGTCCTGCCTCTGGAATTTTGTCCTGAATATCTCAAGTGACCCTTCATGTGAAATGATGTACAAAACACCTGCAGTGAGAGACAGCCAGGACTTCATTAACCTTAAAGAACAGGCTTACTCCACCATATTGGGCTTGTTTACTAATGCATGTTTGTTCAGTTAATGTCCATGTGTGGCCGGATATGGCCAGAGACTTGTTTTCACTACTAGTAAGTTTACCTTTATTATAGCAAGGTTGTGTGGCAGTAGCTAACCTTTACTTAAACTTCTTTCGAGGCCAGTGTTATTCACAAAAAAGAGCCTAAGAGTTGTGCATGACAAAATGATCCAAGATCAGCTCATAATTGATGTAACAGAAGGTAATTATGAAAGAAAACCAGGAGTAAATCTGAACTCTACTGTTGCTAAATCCATTGTCCATCGCCTCACTCAGGGGGGCTCTCTTGTTTCTTTCCTTAGACCCAAGTCCATTGACATGTTGCTAGAATACACTCTTACACTCTCGTTTCTCTGCATGGCTGGTAGAAAAGATTGTCGCTTTATTGCCAGAGCAATTTTGCTTCTCCTGGGTCTTGACCTCTCTCATCCAGATTGGTCTGAGACCTTTCCTTAACATTTTCTTACACAAGGGTGGTTTTCATCATAGTAGTTATTCTTGTCCTTTTTCTTCCAATATAGACATATCTCTAGTTTTAAATATCACATTTGTTTTCTTTTGTTCAAATATGAGACGACTGACCCAGTGATGAGCCAGTCCAGGAAAAGGTTTAAAGTTGGCAAACTTTATCTTCAGAGCTCCAAGTGCCTGTAAGCACTCCACTGCAGGGTGCTTGGGGCATTCATTCTCATCTTGTTCCAAACAGTCCTTGAAGAAGAGTCTAATACACTTGTTCCCATCGAGGTAGTATTTATTGGTAAGATTTGACAGGGAATAAAGGCAGGAAAACATAGTATGATTTTCAGATGTCCACATTCAACAAGTGTTTATTGAGCGACCACTGCCTCTCACTAGGTGGATATATAAAGGTTCTAATCCAAAGCCTGCCCTAAGGTGTGGACGACAGAGGGTGACTAGGTGCCACTACTTCACAGCCTATTCCTCTCCCTCTGCTCCTGGCTTTGCATGGGAAGAAAAACAAACAAAAATAAAAAACAAAAACAAAAACAAAATAAAACACAGAGGCAGAAGAATAGAAAGAGTGGTAATAAGAAGAGAATGGTCAAGAATTATACCTGGATTCAGAGTCCAGAGTGATGACCGTGTTCACCAGTTGTAACAAATGTACCACTCTGGTATGGGATCTTGATGGTAAGGGAGGGAATGTGTGTGTCCTGGAGGAGGTCCATGAGAACTCTGTATTTTTTGCTCAGTTTTGCTGTGAACCTAAAACTGCTCTAAATAGTCTATTTTTTAAGCTGAAATGTATATATAGATAGAGATATACAGATATGGAGCAGGTTTTTAGGGTAACAGGATTCCAGCACACAAGTCTGAGCTAAAGGAAATTCCCAAAGAAGCGTGTGTTATATAAATTCTAGAAATACAGCACATTTGAGCCTGTACATGAGAATTTAACCTTCTAAACTATCTTCCTCCTAAGTTACTACTGGAGAAAGTATAGTATATTTAAGAAACAGTGTTTTTCTATTCTAATTTTACTCCCTAAAATCACATATGACATCCTGCCTCTAGGGCGCTGCCCAACAGGCAGAGAGCATAGTCCACCATGTAGATGAAGCCATTTCTCCCTCAGTCAGTCAGTGGTAACCCAGTTGGAAGGCTTCATCTCCCTAACTGAGTACAGTTAAGTGCTGAATGCAAAGTCTTCTGGGAATTGGCACCTCCTTGAACCTGGCCAATGTTTTGATTACATAAACCAAAAATAGATAAGCAACTGTGGAACTCCAGGTAGGAGACACTGAAGATAGAATGCATCTGCTTTAGCCTGGAGTAGGAGCAGAGTCTTGAGAGATGTGAGTTCTAACAACAGCTTCGTCATAGCCTGTGATTCTGTCTTTAGTGGGGAGGATGGGGAGGGATGCATGGAGAAGGAGTTTAGGGAGGGCACTACCTACATGTTCATAGGGGCTTGAAGATTATGAGGTGAGAAAAAGATTGTGAATTCTTTCTAAGTATTTAAAATATCCCTTGCTGTTCAAACGGCAAGATACCATTGTAGTGAGAATACTTGGCACTTTTGAAATAAATGCGTTTTACACAAAAGCTCCATAGCTCCAAATCATCTTCAAGTGCCTACGTTCCTAGCTTCTGCACCTTCTTTCATCAAGGAGGCCCATTTCTATAGCTTGAGTGTTCTCCCTTCACCTGACTCCCATTTCTCAATTTCTATGGGTCTCTGGTTTGAATAGCTCCTGGTTCCCCCTCCTCAATCACTTCCTGGGATGAGAAATTAAAATACCATCTGCAGGATGTTCTAAGCATCTGGCTTTCCTGCTACTGCCTTTTCTTTTTTCCTCTCTCCTCCTCCTTCTTTTCTTTCCTGTTCTTCATCTTGTCCCCAAAATAATGGAATAGAGTAGAGAGAGCAGAGGATTTCAAGTAGACAGGTTTGAATCCCAGCTATATCTCTTCTAGTTGAGTGGTTTAAACATATTATCTAATCACTCTGAACTTCAGCCTTTTCACCTGAAAAAGAAATAAGGATAATAATCTACTTGGATATTTGGTCCAGAGTTGGAATGATGCTATTTACCTTAGCTGTTCCTACCCTCTCCATCTATGTGCACCCTTCTGACCTGTGAAGCAGATGCCTACTACTTTAGGAAGCTCTCAGATTATCTGAAGTCTGCCTGTTTCCCCAGATTTAGAACTCCTCCTCCAAACACCCTTTTCAAAGGTAACAGGAAACTACATATAATGTAGTTGTAGAGTTGGCTTTATTCAGCCATGATAACAAAAATACACCTCTAAAAGTCATGCTTATCTTTTGATGCTAGATTCATGACCCTGGGAAAATTATCTGACCTCACTGCTTCAGCAATAGGTTTTTGTAATTACTTAATGAGTCAATACATGTAAAGAATTCTTTTTTATTTAAGTACATCATGTATATTTATTCAAATGTTCTAGATGATCATATATTAAAATAAATAATTAGGGTACAGTATTGCTCAGCTTCTCAAGTCAGTTTCACAGAGTGGGACTCTCTTGTAAGATACAAGTATTCTTTTTATTATTATTATACTTTAAGTTCTATGGTACATGTGCACAAAATGTTTCTTGGCACATAATAATCATTCAATAAATGTGTAGTAGTAGTAGTAGTAGTGAGAGTAGTATTTCTTGGGTGCCAAATAACATCCAATAAAGTGAATGTCCTATCTCTAGCATTCTGTGCTGCAAAAAAATCAAAGATCTTTCATTAGCAACCATGGTCTCTATCTACTTCTTACCATCTTTACCCTAAAGAATAAAATCCTGAGACATGGCAGGCAAGAGAAGACACAGTGTGGAAAGTTCATAAGGCTAAAAGGTAAGACAAGCAGGTTTTAATACATACTGTGCCACTCCATAGTTTTGTGACCCTAGGAAAGTTACCTGGCCTTTTTGAGTGTTGGCTTTATCATTGTCTTATCAACTAGCTCTAGAAGATGCCTTCTAGCTCCAATAGCTCATGACACTATGTTCTACATCAATAACTACAGTGAAGAGAGACATACGCAGAGTTCAGAGAATCTACTCCTTCCCTAGCGCGTCACATTTGGCTAACTTCCTTGAGCCTGACACTGGATAAAGAAACACAGAACATTTTAATTTATGGCCCAAACAAAAGATACTTTTAATTAACATTTGAAGCCAATTCCACAGACAGTGTCTGGAAGTAAGCCCAGAAGAAAAGAAAGATTATAATATAACCAAATAAACTTTTAAAAGATCAAAAAATGGTTGAAGAGGAATTATGTGTACCTGAGTAAGTCAAGGTAAGGTCATGTGGGGATAAACTCATTTGAGCATGCAGCTTCAGCTCAGCTAGGCTGCAGATATCTGTGCCCCTTTAAGTTGTCAAGGAAGCATACCCAAATCAAAACTCTCTTACTTTTCACTTTGCAGAGTTATCTTTGGCCAGGAATACATGGCAAAATGCAGAGGAGTGTCTGTTTCTTAGAGCGATTCCTACTAATCAGAGGTATAAGGAAACTTTTAGGATGATGGATTTGTTTATTCTCTTGATCACAGTGATAGATTTTTTGGATTTATATATAAATCCAAAAAACTTATCAAATTGCACACTTGAAATATGTGTGGTTTGTAGTATATCAGCTATCCCTCAATAAAGTTGTTAAATATTCTATAGCAATTATTATAATTACCTTATTCTTCACAGTCTCATTCATATGTTTCCCTTGGAGGTCCTTTTGAGAGAATGGTTCTGGCTTAGGACAGAACATCAGCATTCCTGGGACCCTGGCCAAATTCCATTTCAACGGCACCCTAATTTCATCTTGAGTAATAATACTTTTCACCCTTTGCACAAGGGATCCTTCTTCCTTGAGAGACTCTCTTGCTCTTATCATTTCCCCTCTCAGTGCAGCATCTTAGTGACTATGTGGCCTCTGCTGGTCTAGAAAACCATACTGAGAAAAGGAGCAACAATGCAAGCAGCCAGAAAAATAATGGGTAGAATTTACGACCAATAGAAATGACAGCAAGAAAGTCATCCAAGGAAGGGGCAGATTTCCAAGGAAGCCATGTTGGACTGTCTAAACATACACAGACATTGTTGGATACAACTATGAGAAATACTATAATGCAGAAGCTTAGGAACGCCACTAACAAAGATCTGCAGAAAGTGGCAGCAAGATAGGGGAGCAAGAACATTTTATTTTATAGTTACCTAAAGCTGAATGTAACTCAGGGCTAGTGGAGGTCTTTAATGATTGTCTGAGAAGACAATATGTAAATTTCTATCAAGCATATACTTTTTATTACAATGTAAAAGGAACTAATGAAATAATGCATGTGAATGGGCTTTGTAAAGTACAGGGCATAGATAACACTAAACACTAAGTGTTCTTTAGTATAGCTTAGAAGAATTAATAATTAGGGACAAAATATATGCTGATGGTGTAGAAAGTATAAGAAACAGAATATAGAAGTCAAAAGAAGTCTGAGTGTCTTTATAGGGTTTATTTCTGAATCACATGAGCCAACAACTTGGCAAGGGATCATATATATTAACAGTCTTCTTAAACTATAAAACATGCAAAATGTTTATTTCAAGTAATATACATGTATATGTGAGTGTGTGTATCCATCTATTTATTTGTACATTTACATATTTAAATTTTTCTTGTTATGTGGCTTACCATTTTGACTTCTATGGAAGGTCAGCAGTCTGGACTCATGGTTCAGCTAAAAGTTTAGGCATTCTCCTATAGTATCTCTGAATGTTAAAGATTGTTATATGTTACGTTGGTCAAGTCAACAGCTACTTTCTTGAAAAAGAGACTATGCGATTTGCCTTAAATGAAATTCAAATATCCCTATATTAGAGTAGCTCCAACTTATTTTATGCTGCAGTATATTTAAAAGTTTATGCTTTTTGCTGGCCATGCCCCTCTTCAGGGAACTCCTTTTCTCCCACATCTATCAATGTGATGATTTAGCCCTAGGTTATTAGGACACCATGTCTTTGATCACAGTAATTAGTTCAGCTATGGGCATATGATTGAGACTGGGCCAAGTAGGATTATACCTGAAATTTTTGCTGTAAGTATTGATAATAAGGAGATCTCTTTTCCCACTCTTTAACAACTAAGATTATAAACCTGAAGGTGCTGGTGGTTACCATAAAAAAAGAAAAAGTATTTGAGAACGACACCAAGATATAGAACGGAAAGCCAGGCTAGACGTGGATAGTGTTTCCATGCCAATATTTGGGCCTCTAATTCCGATCATTCCTGAAGTCAGATGCACCACTGTATTTTCCAGGTACATAAGCCAACAATACCTTTATTTATTATATGAATTTGAGCTGCCTTTCTACTACTTGCAATCAACAAATACCAATCTTACATGAAGGATATAGAATGCAGGTCCCTTATAAGACACGAATTTTACCTTTGGTGCCACCACATTATCTTCCCACCCAAGTATCAAAGAAAACTAGCTTTCAGAGAAGTTGTATTTACCTTGAGGAGACTTAAATGTCTTGGCCTACAATTTAGGGCTAGAAGAGCTTAAAAATGCCTTCAACCACTCTCAAAAAGATAAACCTAGTAGAAATCTGGGTACAGTGCATATTCCAACTTCTTGTTTGGATAGAGTATGAAATACAAGGCTGTGTATGTTGGTTTGGGTGATTTTCAGTAGTTTATCCAGTCTGGCAAATGAAGTTATTCATTTATGTTGACCATATCTGTCTTATCATATTGAAGAAAGAAAATTTTCATATTTTCCTCTATGGTATAAACACCCTAAAACTTTATATACCAATCTGTACACACTTGAAGTCACCATAAAGAATAATTCTGGGGCCAGGCTGGGGATTAGGAACTCTGGTCTGTGCATGTACTATATGGTACACTGTGCCATGTAGTACAGTGAGTAATGAGAGGAAAATTAAACACTTTTACATGTCTTTAATGTGCTAAATAAACCTTTTAAAATAGTTACATAAGGCATCATATTCTGATACAGCAAGATTTTCATTTTTCTAGAATAAATATATCTCAGATAGAGTCCAGTAGTATATATCGCTCATCTCAAAAAGTCTTCAAATAAGAAGCAACTTCTTTAAATCTGTTTGGTAAGCTGGCTACGAGTCAGTCAACAGGGAGTTCACATGCCTGTCATACTTGATCAGGAAGAAATATTTGAGCTAATTTATATTACAGAAATCTCGCTGGTATAGATTTTACTGGAATCAGTTCTTCAGAGAAGAAATTAAAAGTTTTCTCTCTAAATCAATATTAATTCTCAGGCCTGAAACTTTCCTGAATTTAGAAAATGTAACTGGTCTTTGAACACAAACTAAACTCCTTGACAATAGGTTGTGAAATAGTGCCTGTATACATACGTAGAAGATATACACACAGACACACACATTTTTAAGAATAACTGACATTTGAGGTCTACTTACATTTACTTATCCATATTTACCTCTGGGTCTTCATCAATTTCTCCCATTGCTTTTGTATCAGTAAGGACTAAAAACAGAAGTGCTTGCCTGCAGTCAATTCTTTATATTCCATTGATTCTGCTTATCTCAAGTAACTATTTTTTGCTGCTACTATTCAATCTTCAAATGAAAAGCAATTCTCTGTATTATAAGTGATCCAATTCTACTGTTTAAATGTCCAAATTGATTTGACAGTTATTCTCATTACTGCAGCTTTTAAAATAATGAAATACACTGCCTCCTGAGTGGCTGGCCAATAACTGTCATTTAATCAATTTCCAAAAATATATATGTATTTGTTGAACACAGATCCAGCCTTGATTTTTTTCCATTAAAATACATTTAAAAAGCAGGAATAAAATGATGGGACAGGAGCTAACATATTCAAAGAACAAGAGAGAGTGCCTTTGGGGTTGACAAATGACTACAACAAGAGGCAACGGATAACATGATTCTCAATGCTGGTGGGTTTTAGGGAGAAGGGAGGATAGGTCTGGCAGTGAAAGGGTGAGGAAGACACCTACACCGCCTACAGACCTAGTGGTAAGAGGACTGTAGGATTCAGAACCAAACTTTGATTAGGGAAGGTAACAGGAACATTCAGAGCAGGTTCTGAAGATGAGGAAATTTTGCTGACAACTGACCTTGAGTTTCAGAAAGCACAGTTCATTGGTTTTAGGAGTTGAGAGAGATGGGATGAGATCAAACTGGGGTTGTAAAGAGCTTCATGGGAATGGGACTGAAAGTTGAGTAACCTGGGAGTCATGGGCTTCTTGTGATGATTGATATGAACACAGCAATGGGCATAATTTATTCTTAAGAGAGGCCATAACTTCTGTGCTACATTAACAAAAGTATTTTATAAATTAAATATTTCTCTTCTTTAATAGGTTCCAAATTACTGTGTTGGTTTTCATTTAGAAAATATATATGAAAGAAATATGATGTTATCTGAGAGCAGAACTAGGCAGGGATAGGATATAAAACTTGTGGAAAAAAGAATGATTCAAGTAAGAGTCCAGGACCTTTCATGGAATAAATAAGAATCACAAAATAAAATGATACTTAATATCAATAAAATGTTAAATAATTTTGTAAAAAGAAATGTAGGAAAAATCAAGCAGTAACCAATAAGATGATTGCCTATAGGAGATGGATAGAAATAGACTAAAAGAGTTAGGAATAGGAATGAAATCTGTTTCAGTACATACTTCTCTATAATTAATTTTTCAATTATATGTAATACATAGTCCCCAAAACATAAAACTAAGCCAAAAGATTTTTAAGATACAAAGAAAAACATTGAATACAAACAAAACAAAGTAAATCTAGCTTTATATCAAATTTATAACATAACCACAAAGAAAAAAGCATTAACTCTATTGAACATGATACTCTTGACTGTAGATACTTAGTGGGATGTATTGTAAAGATAAAAAGGACAGTAAATACATCTTGAAGTATTATATATGTAGTTGATTTGTTGATTATGGTCTTGATGTAGTAATTCTGAGGCCATTTGGTGTATAAACCATTTTTGTTTAACCATTTTATGATAAAGCAGAACTAATGACTTAAATACATTGATGTTTGGGAGAACTAAGATTCTGATAGTAGAAGAAAAATACAAACATGCCATGGGGTAACGCGAGGAAAACAAATATTACATTAAGGTATAAATTGTCAATGTTAATATTTATTTAAAATACATTTCTTCAGTTCTGTCCACTTACAGGATTTAAAGGAAATGAAACTATGGTTGTCATGAGCATGCCCCTAGCAGTCAGATCTTAATTTCTAAATAATATTCTCTACAGCAGAGTTCCTTGGAGAAATAAGTGGCTGATTTCAGGTATGTATCAGAAAAAATACCAAATCTCATGTTATGCCAAAAAGCAAGGTAGCGCTTAAAGAATTATGGGGACATATCAAAAGGACTGGAGCTAGCTTGAAGGGGCTCCCACAAGCCACATTTGGAATAAGTCAAGCACCAAAATGAATAATGGCTGTAAGGAATGATAACTTTGAGTAAAAGAAGAATTTGTGAGTTTACAGTACAAAAATTAGGAGGAAAGGGGAGAAAAAAAAGCAGCTCTTCTTTAAAAAAAGAAAAAATATCAAGTCATACAGCTCTTCTTATAAAAATAAAGTGTTGGGTCATACATGTAGAAGAAATAATATAATTAGAAAATCTACATTCTGTAATTAACAATGTAATAATTAAGTCAAGTGAGGAACATTGATGGATCCTAAAACTATTTGGTACAAGGTTATTGGAGTATCCACTTAATCCCCAAGTATCACCTTACTTTAATTAATAATAATTATGTATTAATTACAAAGAGTGGAAAGTACCTTTACAATGGGGAGGTATGTGAGATATAGATAGAGATGGCCAAGTTACCAAATGACCAATGATAAAACAAACTGACCTTATAGGTTTCCTGATATGATTAAATGGGAAGGGTACGTTATCGTTTATAGTATTTTTATCAAAATAATGAAAATTTAATTCTGAATCTGCTCATGAGGAAAAATCAGAAAAATAAAATTGGAGGCATTTTACAAGACCAGTGATCTAGAATCTTTAAAAATGTCAACGGTTCTAGAATAAAAGGGCAGTACAACTTCAAACTATACTACAAGTCTACAGTAACCAAAACAACATGATATTAATACAAAAACATACACTCAAACCATTGGAACAGAATAAAGAGCCCAGAAATAGTGCTACACACCTGCAACCATCTGATCTTCAACAAAGTCAACAAAAACAAGCACTGGCAAAAAGATTCCTGTTCAATAAATGGTGCTGGGATAACTGGCTAGCCACATGCAGAAGACTGAGACTCGACCTCTTCCTCACACCATATACAAAAATCAACTCAAGATGGATTAAAGACTTAAATGTAAACCCTAAGACTATAAAAACTCCTGAAGATAACAGAAAATACCATTTTGGACATAGGACTTGGCAAACAGTTCATGACAAAGATACCAAAAGCAATTGCAACAAAAATAAAAATGGACAAATGGGACCTAATTAAACTAAAGAGTTTCTTCACAGCAAAAGAATCTATCAACAGAATAAACAGACAACCTACAGAGTGGAAAAGATATCTGCAAGCTATGCATCTGACAAAGGTATAATATCCAGCATGTATAAGGAATTTAAATAAATTAACATGCAAAAAGCAAACAACCCCATTAAAAAGTGGGCAAAGGACATCAACAGATACTTTTCAAAAGACATACATGTGGCCAACAAGCATATCAGAAAAGCCGGCATATCACTAATCATCAGAGAAATGCAAATCAAAACCACAATGAGATGCTATCTCACACTAGTCAGAATGGCTATTATTAAAAAGTCAAAAAATAACAGATACTGGCAAGGTTGCAGAGAAAAGGGAATTCTTATACAAGGCTGGTGGGAATTTAAGTTAGTTCAACCACTGTGGAAAGCAGTGTGGCGATTTCTCAAAGAACTTAAAGCAGAACTACCTTTTGACCCAGCAATCTCATTATTGGCTATATCCCCAAAGGAATATAAATCATTCTACCATAAAGACACATGCATGCATATGTTCATCACAGCAATATTCACAATAGCAAATACATGGAATCAACCTAAATCCCCATCAGTAATAGACTGGATAAAGAAAATGTGGTATATACACACTATGGAACACTACACAGCCATAAAAAGAATAAGATCATGTCCTTGGCAGCAACATGGATAGAGCAGAGGCCATTATCCTAAGCAAACTAACATATGAACAGAAAACTAAATACCACGTGTTCTCACTTCTAAGTAGGAGCTAAACATTGAGTATGTGTGGACATGAAGAAGGAAACAACAGGGCCTACTTACAGATGGAGAGTGGAAGGAGGGTGAGGATTGAAAAACTACCTATCAGGTACTTACTACCTTATTTTGTCACTGCCTGGGTGACAAAATTGTCTGTACACCAAATTCCCATGACATGCAATGTAGCTGTATCACAGACCTGCACATGTACCCCTGAACCTAAAATAAGCTTTAAAAAAATGACTAAAGGTAGTAAAATAACATGGCAACCTGAGGTAATGCATGATTCTTGGTTGGATAACCAAGAATAAAACAATAATTAAAAGAAAAGAGAAAGAAAAACACAACTATGAAGAAAAGGAATTTTTCACATGGACTGTATTTTGGATAATATTTATCTATGTTACATTTCTTTGGTGCAATGATAGGAACGTGATTATTTAGGAGAACGTCCTTGTTCTTAGGTGAATAGGCATTTCAGTGTGAAGTGTTATGATGTCTGCAATATTCAAATGGCCCAGCAAAAATGAAAATGAAAAGGGAAAGAGAAAGAAAAACCAACTGTGACAAAAAGTTAACAATTGGGGAGTCTAGGTGAAGAGTATAGGATGTTCATTGTGCTAATCTTGAAATTGTCTATAGATTTGACATTTTTCAAAATAAAAAGAGGAAAAAACCCTCAACTCTTCATTCTGGTAAGCTATATTTCAGCTCACGAAAAAAATACTATGTGTCAGCATCCTTCACAAGACACTTAAGCAGATTTTGTGATTTCTCCTTAATTGGCCAAAGTTGTTTTTTAATAAACCTACAAGATTGTTTCTGATTAAATAACAGAGAAGAGTCAAAAGAAAAATGGCATCTGTGATCCAAACAGGAAAAAAACTGTCAAAACATTATTTTATGTTGTGTCTTTGTTGTGCCCAGCAAGTCATGACACTTTGTAGTATTTTTAAAGCCCAGTTAGAAAAGTTTAAATTTATTTTAAAAGGACATGTGAAGCAAATCCCAGCAGGGTTTGTTCTCATCAATTTGTATCTTTCATAAAGCTGCATTTTGTTCTGATTAAATGTGTTTTTAAATTTTTTTAGCCTGAGCATAAAAGTCTGGTTAAAAATTAGATGGTAGGTTGAAATACTGATAAAGCTGTTATTTTTAAAATATACGTGCTAATTTAGAACATCTTGATTCTTATTATGGAAATGGATAAGGGAAGGAAGGGTGAAGTCAGAGTGATTTGCAAGTTGGTTCCCAGAAAATTCTCCTCTTGCCATAAAGGAGAGAGAGGATGCAGGAGCTGGAGCATGTAACTTAAAAGGAAAAATTCATCTCTTCCTCACTTAGCACTGAATGTTTGACCTAATGAAAGTTTCTTGCGAAGACTTTTTATACCAACGTCCTCCTGAGTCTACAAGGGAAGTCACAGGTGAAGCCACAAAGAAGGTGGCAAAGCCTTTACTCTAAGTACTCACTCCTTGAGGTTTGGACCAAGCACTGGCACCACTTAGGGGCTTGTTAGAAATGTAGGGTCTCTGGCCTCACTTTAACACTAATGTATGAAAATCTACGTTTTAATAAGACCCTCCAGTGATTCATTTGCCCATTAAAATTTGAGAAGCACTGTTCTGAAAGAAGTGGCTCTCTGCTTTAGCTACTGTGCTGTAGAATCACCTAGGAATTCAAAATTTTCTTAAGCCTGGTGTAGCGGGCCAAATTGTGTCTCCTCAAAAAACTTATGTTCAAGTCCTAACCCCCGTACTTATGATGGTGATCTGATTGGAAATAAAGTCTTTGCAATGTCATCAGGGTAATTTAGGGTGGATCCTAAATCTAACTGGTTTAGTTATAAGAGAAAGAAGGTAATTCGGATACAAAGACACAGGGATAGAGAAGATGGCCACGTGGCAGCAGAGGCAGAGACTGGAATGATGCGACTACAAGCCAAGGAATGCTTCAGATTCCTGGCAACTACCAGAAGCTAGGGAGAAGCAAGAATGGATCCTCTATCAGAGGCTCGAGAGGGTGCATGGCCCTGCTGACTCTTTGATCTCAGTTTCTAGCTTCTGGAACTGTGAGAGAATACATTTCTGTCGTTTTAAGCCACCACGTTGGTGGCAATTCTGGTAGCCCTAGGAAACTAATACACTTGTGTCTGGCCTCCATAAATCTTGATTTCATTGTTCTGTGGCATAGCCTAAGGGTTTTGAAGTACAGTGATTCTAATGCAGGGCCAAAGTCGAGACCCACTACTCCAAATGTTTGAAGCAGATAAGAAGGTAGTTTCCTACCTAAGTCTTAGAAAAAAGTCAAAGGAATTAGAGAGTGATGAAAAAATATTGTAAGTTAGTGAAGATTAAAGCTAAATGTTCCTAGGTGTTTGTTTTTCTTAAGATCATGCTCAAAATAGGACACATATACAGCACATAGCATTCAAATGTATATATTAAAATGTCCATTGTTTTGAAGATTAACACAGCCTTTTTTTTCTTTTTTCTTTTTCTTTCTTTTCTTGAGATGGAGTCTCCCTCTGTTGCCCAGGCTGGAGTGCAGCGGAGTGATCTCGGTTCACTGCAAGCTCCGCCTCTCGGGTTCACCCGCCATTCTCCTGCCTCAGCCTCCCGAGTAGCTGGGACTGTAGGCGCCTGCCGCCGTGCCCGGCTAATTTTCTGTTTTGTTTTTTTGTTTTTGTTTTTTTATCTTTAGTAGAGACGGGGGTTTCACCGTGTTAGCCAGGATGGTCTCGATCTCTTGACCTCGTGATCCGCCCGCCTCAGCCTCCCAAAGTGCTAGGGTTACAGGTGGGAGCCACTGCGCCTGGCCAACACAGCATTTTAATAGAAAACATAACAATTCAATGGAATCAGATTGACTCATATCATTACACCTGCAAGAGGGTTGTCATTGTGTTACAGGGCCAGGCTCTACTATCCATCTGCTAGCAGAATGGTGCTTTGGAGGAAATACTCCATTATATTAATTCTACAAATCAAGTCCCAGTAGTTAATACAAATGTCTAGTCCACAGTTCTGATCTTTTCCACATTCGTGAAATGTAAGCCTAATTTGAGAATTCTGCTATAAACGTTCTCAAGTATAATATTTATTATTTACAGGAATTTTACAGGAACATTGAGAACCCATTAAATGTGTTATAAACAACACATTATTATTAGAAAAGAATCTTAAACAGCCAACCTGATTCACACTATACAGTAGCAGAGTTCTCAGTTTACCTATGTATTGAAAAGTATATGAAAAATAAGTCTCAAACTCCCTTCTACCAAATCTTCTGAATATTTGGAAGATAATTTGATTTACATATCATATTTAGGTGGTATCCACACAGATGTGTGAGACTCCCAGTCCTTGATCCAAGCAAGTGAAAAACCATAGAAAAACATCTGAGAAGATTGTGCACTAGATAGTAGGATTAATGGTGGATTTTTTAAAGTTCGTACTTTATTCTACTTACCCATATTTTCACTTTTCTCCCATAAATAAGTAGAGCATTAATTAAAAAAAAGATTGTTTTACATTTTTAATAAAAGGGCCAAAAGCAAGGAACACATTATAAGATAAATATTCATGTGAGTTTCTAAGTCAAGCAACACACCCTGGATATAATAAGTTTAGAATTAGCCATGAATGTTAAACTCAGAAAATGCCCCAAATGTAATTTATTTCCAACCATCAAGATTATTGCTACTTCCTTACATGAGTTATAGCTGTAACAAACATTCTAAATTTTCCTAGAGAAAAGCTAAATTAAATTAGCAGTAAGTTGATAAATTAATGCATCTAAATTTTGCAGTTACGACTCAGTAGAGAGAGAAGCATACAACACCACCCCAGTCCATATTGGATGCTAGCAGTTAAAAAAGGGAAGGAAGCTAGAATTTAATGGAGCACTTGATCATGGAAGGCAACATAATAGAAACTTTGTAAATAAAAGCCCTTTCAATTACTGCAACTGCCATGTGAGGTAGATAATGAAAGTGAAGCTCAGAGACTCTTGAGTCACGCATGGTCAAAATTTAAGTGGCAGAGTTGTGTCTTAACACCACACTTTCTGATTTATAGTCCAGAAAGGGCTTAAATTTTAAGCTCAGAATGCAATGATGTGCATGAAGGGCCAAGGGTTCTTTTAATGTTGTTTAATGGGAAACCGCTGAACAACAAAAAAAATGCTAAGAAAAAAACTACGATGAAGAAATTAAGGTGTAAGAAAGAGAAAAAGTAGGATAATGCATAGTTTAAATGATTAAAAGGCAAATTAAAAAGAGAATCATGACTAAGTTAGTTTTAGAAGGTAGTAAGTTAGGCAAACTATGATGCATCAAGTCAAAACATTATAGAAAAGAGACAGAACAATAAAGTGCCTATTGACCTAAAGACAGAAATACCATTTGACCTACCAATTCCATTACTGGGTATATACCTAAAGAAATATAAATTGTCCTATTAATAAAGACACATGCACGCATATGTTCATTGCAGCACTATTCACAATAGCAAAGACATAGAATCAACCTAAATGACCATCAATGATAGACTGATTAAAGAAAATGTGGTGCATATATACCATGGAATGCCACACAGCCATAAAAATTAATGAGATCACATCCTTTGCAAGGACATGGATGGAGCTGGAGACAATTATCCTTAGCAAAATAAGGTAGGAACAGAAAATCAAATACTCTCAGTTATAAGCGGGAGCTAAATGATGAGGACACATGGACACACAAAGGGGAACAATACACACTGGGTCCTATCATAGGGTGGAGGATGAGAGAGGGAGAGGATCAGGAAAAATAACTAATGGGTAGTAGGCTTAATACCTGTGTGGTGAGACTCAATCTGTACAATGAACCTCGTAAGGCCCGTTTACCTATTTAACAAACCTGCACATGTACCCCTGAATGTAAAAGTTCAAAAAGGAAAAATAAAAACACACAAAGAAACATCAAAGGAAACCCCCCAAAAGTGCCTATTGTTAGTATGTGATATGTGTGTTTACTGATAAATAATTGTGATATTCTTTGAAGTGCCACATTTTCACAACAACATTACATAGTATTAAAGATGACAACAGTTGCAAGGCAGGGAATTCCACAGCCTAAAGTGTATGAAGAAGAGAATGTAATTAAGAGGAGCTCTATTTGTCTAACAGAACCCTAGACATGAGTAGAATTTTGCATCACCTGTTATTAGAGAGGGCAAGAATGAGACGCAATGATAAAAGCATGAATCAAATTAGAAATAAAAGGAAACTTTCTCTACCTGATAAATGGAATCTATGAAAAACACACAGCTAACATCATACTTAATAGTGAAAATGGAAAGCCTTCCGCCTAAGATCAGGAACAAGACAAGGATATCCACTCTGCCACTTCTTTCAACATTGTACTGAAGGCCCCAGGGAAGGCAACTAGTCAATAAAAAGAAATAAAAGGCATTCAGAGATTAGAAAGAAGCAGCACAACCAGTTCCATTTGCAGATGACATAATCTTGTATCTAGAAAATCCTAAGGAATTTACCAAAACAAAACAAAAAACACTGTTAGGCCAAATACACAAATCACAAATTCAGCAAATTTTCAGGATATGAGATCAATGTGCACAAATCAGTTGTGTTTCTACAACTATCAATGAACAACCTGAAAATGAAGTTAATAAAGTAGTGCCATGGAAATAGTATAAAAATAACATACTTAGAAATAAATTTACAAAAGTGTAAAATTTTTACATTGAAAACTATAAAATATAATTGAAAAAAATTAGAGAAGAACAAATAAATAGACAGACATCCTCTGTTTATGGATTGGAAGCCTTACTATTGTTTAAATGATAATACTCTCCAAATTAATCTACAAATTCAATGCAAACCCCATTTGATCTATCAAAATCCAAGCTGCCATTTTTGCATAAATTGAAAAATAGATCCTAAAATTCATATGGCAATGCAAGGGGGCTGGAATAGCCTAAACAATCTTGAAAACAGTAAGGTTGGAGGACTCCCACATCCATTTCAAAACTCACTACAAACCTACAGTAAAATGAAGACTGTGTGGTCATAGTATAAAGATAGACATATTATTCATATGGCAATGCAAGGGGGCTGGAATAGCCTAAACAATCTTGAAAACAGTAAGGTTGGAGGACTCCCACATCCATTTCAAAACTCACTACAAACCTACAGTAAAATGAAGACAGTGTGGTCATAGTATAAAGATAGACATATTGATCAAGAGAATAGAATTGAGATTTTAGAAATAAATCCATATATCTATGGTCCATTGATTTTTCAACAACGATGCTAAAACAATTTAATGACAAAAGAATGGTCTTTTCAATAAATAGAGCTGGGACAACTGTATATCCACATGTAAAAATATGAAGTTGAAACCCTACCTCCTACTATATATAGAAACTTAAATGAATCAAATACTTAAATGTAGGAGCTGAAACTATAAAACTCTTAGGAAAAAATCATAGGCAAGAATGTTTATAATCTTGTATTAGAAAATGATTTCTTAGATTTGAGACCAGAAGCACAGCAATAAAAGAAAAATAAGGAAGCTGGACATCCGCAAAATTAACATAGTTTATCCTTCAAAAGACACCATTAATAAAGTGAAAAGGCAACCCACAGAATGGGAGAAAATGTTTGCAAGTTATATATCTGTTAATAGACTTATATTTAGAATATATAAAGCACTCTTACAACTTAATAAAATAATCAACCCAATGAAAAATGGGCAAGTTTTGAATAGGCATTCCTTGAAAGAAGATTTATAAATGGTCAATAAGTACATGAAAAGATGCTCATCATTAATCATTAGGGAAATGCAAATCAGAGTCACGATGAGATACCATGTCACACTCACTAAGACTGATACAATTAAAATGACTGAAAATAAGTGTTGGTGGGAATGTGGAGAAACTGGAACCTTCATATACAGCAAGTGCAAATGTACAATGGTTTAGCTACTTCGGAAAAATGTGCAGCATTTTCTCAAAATATTAATCATGGAGTTATCATGTGGCCGAGCAATTCTAGTCCTAGGTATATGCCCAAGAAAAATGAAAACATATGTCATGCAAAAACTTGTATACAATGTTCATAGGAGTGTTAATCATAATAGTTCAAAAGTGTAAATAACCAAAAAGTATATCAACAGATGAATAGATAAAGCAAATACAGCATTGTTCATTTCTGTCTATATAACGGAAAAAAGAAACGAAGTGTTGATGCATGCTATTATGTGTATGACCTTTGAAAACACTATGCCATGTGAAAGAAGACAGACATCATATTGTATGATTCCATTTATAAGAAATGTCCAGAATAGACATAGAGACAGAAAGCAGATAAGTAGTTGCCAGGGACTGGAGAGACAAAGGCATGTGGAGTGAATATTAATGTACATGGGTAATGTACACATGGGTAATTTGGGGGGTGGGAGAGGTGAAAATACTCTAAAATTAGGTAGTGGTGATGATGGTGATGGTTGTATAACTTGGAATATATTAAGGACACTTAATTGTTCACTTTAAAAGTGAATTTTATGATATGTAAATTTTATCTTAAAGTTTTTTATGTGAATTTTATCTTAAAGTTTTTATTAAAAAATAAAACCATGAGGAGACCTTACAGTGATCAGACAAAAAGAATACAATAATAATAGAAAAGAATGTAATGCAAGGTTAAAATTCAATAGATGAAACACTAGACCCACATATACTCCCCTCTTCTGCTTGTTCCCCTCTGCTGAAGACTTGACCACGCATCATCTTCATTAGGCTGAAGACAGAGGGTTCTTCTGAAGATTAAATGGCCTCAGAGGAAAATAAACTCCTAACATTTGAGAGTGCACAATAATAAAAGTCATCCCTGCCTCTCTTTAAAAATAAAACATGCCAAGAAATGAAGCCCACAATTGTGTGTATTTCCTTGCAAAACTAAGGGTCACCAAACATTTGACAAATGTCTCCAACATGAGAGGCATTGGAGTTAAAATGGTATCATAAAGATAAGAGAACTAAAACAATACAAAACAAAACAAAATGGTATAACTATAAAACAAGGGCAAAGTATTATTTTTTAAAAGAATAATGAGAATGAATAAGAGCTCTTGGAAATGAATTATTTCCCCTCTCCAAAAAAAATCAAGAACTAGAAATCCAAAATTGTGGAAATCACCCAAAACTGAGAACAAAAATACAAACAATGTGGGAAAAACAAATGTGAGAGTCATAGGAAATCAACACAGGACATCCAATACCTAGAAAGAGAAAACTAAGAAATTGGAAGATTTTTAAAAAGGGTTTTGTCATATGTTAGCTTCCCAATGAGACGGACACTTAGACTCTGAAATTCACAAGCAGCATGTTTCCTGGGGAATACTTTTGGAAAGACGACCTTTGAGGGGTGAAGAAAGTGGGACCAGGCAGAGAGAAAGACCTGTCCAATAGATGTGGTTGGAGGCTTCAGAGAATTTTATAGCTGGCATGACCCTTAGAATGGTTCCAACTGAGGCAATATCCTCGGTATTTAGAGCCCTACACTGACCAGTTGATGGACGCAGGCTGCCCCCAAGATGGGGCATAACTTTGGGAAAGTCAATGGGGGCAATTTCTGGGGTGGGGCTCAGTTGTGAGCCTCCAGCATCAATTTCTCCTAGCAAATGAATGCCTCAGTCTGGTGGGGGTCCTAAGTTACAGGCTAGCATCCTCTACAGGTTTAAAGATTAAAACCAAAAAGATCTTCCAGAAGGTAGAACAAAAAGTCAAAGACAGAATATGAGAAACGCATTCATAGGAGATCTAGGAGACCAAATCCAGGAGTCCTTGATAAAGAGAAGTAAGAAAACAAAGTCTTTTTAAAGTACAGATAATTTCCCAGATAATAGATAAAAGTCTCCAGAATGAATTCATTTTGTTGGACACTTGATGGGCTTTTTCATTCTGGAGACTCAAGTCCTTTAGCTTTGAGAAATTATCTCTATATAAATATTTTAAAGTATATTTCCTGGGCCAGGCAGTAGAAGTAGACCCATATTTAGATAAGCTTTCTTAGAAGATGTAGAACTAAAAAAATTTTTAAAGGGAAAAAATTTAGTAGAAAAATGCATACTGTAAAAACTAAAAGTATCAAAGGTAGAAGATAAGCCATCGAGTTCGGAAGGGGGCTTCCAGATGGCTGACTAAAGGCATCCAGTACTTGCCCCCTCAACGACGGAGGATGAAAACAGTGAGTAGAAAACCACATGTCAAACAGAGCATCTAACAGAGAACACTGGAATTCAGCAGGGAAGTGACAGGGACCCTCTGAAGCACAGAAGTAAAGGAAAACCAAGCAGCTGTCAGGGATCAGTTCAGAGCCAAGAGCCACACCCTGTTGTGGGGAAAAGGTAAATGAGAGATATACAACAGCCCCAACTCCCATCATGGATTCCTGCAATCCTAGCCACAGGGGAACCCCTTAACTTTTGTGGTCCCTAACATAAGTATAGAGAGCTACCTGGAGTCCACAAAAAAGCATTGTTCCAGACAGGGAATTTGCACCAGGTCCCAGGCACCCCCTGAGACCCAAGCAGCTGCAACATAACACCATCTTGAAACTCCAGCTCGGACCAGACTATATCATATTCTGGGTCTCAAAAGCCCCTTTAGCTCCATATCCCTGAGCCCTACTGACATTCCCCTGTGTCCAGCCAGAGGACTGCATCATTGCAGTGCCAGCTGTTCCCAGTGGTGTTGCTGGGTCCCCAGCACTCTAGCCTACGCTATGTTCTATACCCCAGGGACCAGGTGGGATGGCACACCAGGGAGGTTTCTCCTAGGACAAAGGGAGCCAAAATACATGGCCCCCAGAGCCTGGTAGTTATCTGCCTGGGGTCACAGCCATAGCAGCAACCCCTCACCCCCACCCCAGCAACAGGGCTGACATGCACTTGCATGCACTTTCAGAAAGCCTGGGGACTGGCCTACCTGTATGTTGTCCTGGGGCTTGAGTACAGGCTTGCCCCTTCCACTGCCATTGGTCCCTATGTGCACCATCCAGGGGTATAAGGACAAGCATGCCCTGCCCTCCACCATCACCCCCAGCCCCTAAGCATGCTATCCAGGGATCTGGGGATTGAACTACCCAATTTTGCACTTTGAGTGCTCACATACACCATTAGAGGACGTGAGGATGGGCCTGCCCTCCTGCTGCCACAGACACCAGTGCTCACACATTGTCCAAGGGCCTAGGGATTGATCCACCCCGCCCACCACTGCTGGTGCCCATGTGTACCATTCGGGAACCTGAAGAAAGGTTTACCCCTTTAGCCACCACTCGTGCCCATATGTGTCACCTGGGCGCCTGAGAATTGACCATCCTCATCATCCACTGGTGCACATGTGTGCCACCCATGGGCATCAAGATGAGCCTATCTCGCCTTCTGCCAGCATGCATGTCTTTCTCCCAGGGTGGTGGCAGGCCATGGGACCAGCGCACTCAGACTGCTACTGCCACTACTTCCATCTGCCTATGTATACCACCTAGAAGCTGGGGAAGCAGCCTACCTAGTCCACCATCACCACCACTGGAACTTGCATGCACTACTCAAGGGCCCAAAAGATGACCTGCTGCCACTACTTCCACTGCTGATATCATGCACACCACTCAGAGGTTCAAGGATGGCCTGCTGCTGCCATCAACAGCACCCGAGCATGTGACCTGGAAGCCCAAGGACTGGCCCAGAGATTTGCCATAGCTAACACCCATGTATACCACTCAGGGGATTGAAGACCAGCATGCTCAGCCTATCACTGCCATCACTGGTCCCAAGGATCTGTCTGCCTGGTGTCCCCATCTCCAGCAAAGCCTCACCACAGCCTCCACTAACAACCATAGCATAAGCCACTGTGGGACTCACAGACACCACTGATGCTGACTACAGCTAAAGAAATTACGTAAGATTTTACTACTGTGCACACCTAGAATCAAAGCCAAAGAGCCTACTCAACACTATAGATATGTCTTTCCCTACAAAAGCCAAATCATAAAATGGAAAGATACAATCATTACCACAGATACACAGGTATTAACATAAGGATACAAAGAACAAGGAATTAATAAGCCTTCAAAGGAACACAATAAATCCCTAGTAACAAATCCCAAAGAATAAAAACCTATTAAATACCTGAAAAACAATTCAAAATAATGTTAAAGAAACTCACTCAGTGAGACACAAGATAAATAATACAAAGAAATAAGGAAAAAATAATGTTCTGAGTGAGAAATTCGACAGGGATAGGTATTATAATAAAAATACAGAAATGCTTGAACTGAAGAATGCCTTGAATAAAATAAAAAATACAATTCAGAGCTTTAACAATAGACTAGATAAGGCAGAATAAAGAATTTCTGGACTTGAAGATAGGTTTTTTTTGATAACGCAGTCAGACAAAGAAAAAGTTATAAAGAAAGCCTACACGACATGCAGGACAGCACTAAGGGACCAAAGATTCAAATTTTATGAGTTCTGAAGAGATAAACAAAGTCATAAAAATTTATTTGACAAAATAGGTGTAAACTTTCCCACATTTTGCAAAAGATATAGACAACTAGATTCCCAGATATTCAAACAAAAAATGGCCTCCTCCAAAGCACATTAAAGTCAAAGTGGTCAGAAGTCAAAGAGAATTCTAAAAACAGAAAGAAAAACATCAAGTGAAATATAAGGGAATCTCCAATGTATGAATAGTGGGTCTCTCAGCAGAAACCTTACAGGCCAAGAGAGAATGGGGTGATATATTCGAAGTGAAGAAAGAAAGAAAAGAAAGAAAAAAAGAAAAGACAAGAAAAGTTCCCAGTTAAGAATACTATAGTAGCAAAGCTATCCTTCAAAAATGAAGGAGAAATAGTCTCATATACACAAGAAAACTGAGGATTCATTGTCACTAGATGGCCTTACAAGAAATGCTTAAGATAGTCCTACATCTGGAAACAAAAAGATAATATCATTAAAACACATGGAAGTATAAAACTCATAGAGCAGATATACAAATGAGAAAATGAAATGAATCAAACATTGTCACTACAAAAAACTACCAATGTGTAAAGGTAAATAATAAATGAAGAAGAAAAGAACAAAGGATATTCAAGACAATCAGGAAATAAACTGATAGGAGTAAGTTCTCACCTGTCAATAACAACATTGAATGTAAATTGTTTAAATTCCCCTAAAAGATAAATTTTTGTGTTGTTTTTGGTTTTGTTTTGATTGTTTTTCTAAGATGGAATATTAGAAGATTTCAGTGTGAGTCAGGCACTTGGAAATTCTGAGCTCAACTCAAGGAGAAAAATGGGAAGTCACCAAAATCATGAAGGACACCTCAGATTCTCGGGAGTAGAATGTGGGCACACAGCCCCTGTGATGGTGTCCAGCTCATAAAAGTGAGTGTGGCCCCAGTACATGGGAGAGGCAGAGAGCCTCCCTCTGTGATGCATCTTTATACTGGGAATCTGAGCAATTCAGATTGCAAGAGAGCACTTTTTTCCCCCAAGCCCCAGAGCTAACTTAGGGAGATGACGAAGTACTGAGAGGAAAAGACACTGGGAAAAGCTTTCGGCATTTTTCAGACCCCAGACTGAGAACAGGATGCCATTTTTAATGTAGGCACATACAAAGTCACCGTTCTTTGTTGACCTGGCAGCCTGGCCATGCAAGCATTTTAGTCTTGGGCCAGGGATTGGAGCATTTGCTCTGTCATGCAGTAGGGGCCTCCACAGCCAGAACTGTGGGAAGTGCCTCAGCAGTAGGTGCTGGAAATCTGCTCTCCACCATCATAGGCTAAGGATGAGAGGAGAGCTACTACAGCTGCAGTTTCTCTGGAAAATGAGACTTGTAACTAGGGCTAGCTTGGCAACCTGAAACTGGGCTGCATGTGTCATTGCTGTGTCATTCCCAGCCTATTCCTCTGAGATTGTGGTGCAGTAGGGCCCTCTCTGCTCCACCCTCAGGTAGAACTCTAGGCATTCAGAGCACATGCTTGCCTGGACTAGCCATCTGAACCACCTCACCCTTCCTGGACATAGATTGTGGTGCAGTGAGTCCCTCTCTGTTTCATACTTATGCAGATCTCAAGTCATTTAGAGTACCCACTCTCATGGAATATCAAGCTGAGGCACCCCACTCTTCCTTGGCAGAGGTTCTGGTGCAGTGGAGGCCTCTCTGTTCCATATTCAGGCTGAACTCCAAGCATTTGGATCACCCACTGACCTAGGCTGACAGCTTTGGCTGCCCCACCCTTCCTGTGCAGAGATTGTGATACAGTGGGACTTTCTCCACTCCATGCCCAGGCAGATCTCCAGGCAGTCAGAGCACCTATTCACATGGATCAGTAGCTTGAGCCACACTCCCCTTCCTGTGCAGAGATTACAGTGAAGTGGGGCCCTCTCTGCTCTACACTCAGGTGGATCTCCAGGAATTCCATGCACCCACTCACCTGAATTGGCAGCCTGAAGTGGCACACCCTTCCTGCGCAGAGACTGTGGTGAAGCAGGGCCCTCTCCACCCCACAACCAGACATATCTCCAGGCAGACCAGGACTTCCACCCTGAGCCACTCCACCTTTTCTATGCAGAGACTGTGGTATACTCCATGACCAGACAGATCTCTAGGCACCTGGAGAACCTACTCTCCTGGATTAGGAGCTTAGGTCACCAATCTCCTGCACCCCCACCCTTGCAAAGAACTTTAGGTTGAGGAGGTTTCCCAGCTCCACACTTAGACACACCTCTGGATGTCCTGTGGCCAGCCACTGGATTCTCCCAGTGCTGGTGCTTTTGCCTGCCATTGGGGGACATGCAGGTGGGCCTGCTTGGTCTGGCCCAGCTGATCATGCTCCCTGCACCCCCTGGGCTAAGCAGGGAGTTCAGAGCACTCTGCATTTCATGGATTAGTCCATTGCCTGAAGCAACAGAGAGCTTCTACCAGTAAGCAAGGATGAAGCATATACCTAGCCATGCTCAAAGTTAGAAAAGATTTTTAAAAACCTAACATCGCACCTAGAGTAACTAGAAAAACAAGAACAAACTAACCTCATAGCTAGCAGAAGAAAATAATCAAAATCAGAGCAGAACTGAAAGAAACTGAGACCAAAAAAATCTATTCAAAGAAACAAAAAGTTTATTCTTGTAAAGAATAAGCAAGATTAATAGACTCTTAGACTAATAAAGAGAGAAAGATCCAAAGAAGCACAATCAGAATTACAAAAAAGAAAAAAAAAAGCCTCATACATTATGAAGATATCTAGGCACACAAACTAGAAAATCTAGAGGAAATGAATAAATTCCTGGAAACACATAACTCCCAAGATTGAATCTGGAAGGAATTGAAACCCTGAACAAACAAATATCAGGGTCTGGAATTGAATTAGTAATTAAAAACCTGCTAGCCAATATGAGCCCCAGACCAGATGGATTCACAGCCAAATTCCACCAGATATACAAAGAGCTAGTACCAATCCTATTATAACTATTCTTAAAAAATCAAGAAGAGACTCCTCCCTAACTCATTCTATGAAACCAGCAGGACCGTGATATCAAAACCTGGCAAAGACACAATGAAAAATGGAAGCTACAAACCAATATCCCTGAAGAACACAGACACAGAAATCATTGACAAAATACTAGCAAACCAAATCCAGCAGCACATCAAAAAGTTAATTCACTGTGATCAAGTATGCTTAATTCCTGGGATGTAAGGTTGGTGCAATATATTCAAATCAATAAATGTGATTTACCACATTAAAAGAATTAATAACAAAAGTCATATGATCATCTCAATAGACGTGAAAAAACCTCCCATAAAATCTAACATTCCTTCATGTGAAAAGCCCACAACAGACTAGGCATCAAAGGAACATACCTCAAAATAATAAGAGTCATCAAACCCACATCCAACATCATATTGAATGAATGGGCAAACGCTGGAACAATTCCCTGTGAGAACCAGAACAAGACAAGGATGCTTACTCCCACCACACCTGTTCAACATAATACTAGAAGTCCTAGCCAGAGCATGAGATAAGAGAAAGAAAGAAAAGGTATCCAAACAGGGGAAAAAAAAAAAAGAAGTCAAACTATCTCTCTTCACTGAAGATGTGATTCTATAACTGGAAAACCACAAAGACTCTACCAAAAGTCTCCTGAAACTGATAAATAACTTCAGTAAAGTTTCAGGATACAAAATCATATACAAAAATCAGTATATTTTACATACCAATAATGGTCAAGCTGAGAGGCAAATCAAGAATGAAATCCCATTTAAAACACACACACACACACACACACACACACACACACACAATACCTAGAAATACAGCTCACCAAGGAGGTGAAAGATCTCTAAAAGAATTACAAAACACTAAAACAATTCTAGAATGATACAAACTAATGGGAAAACATTCCGGAAGAATCAATTTCTTGGTTCCAATGTCAATATTGGAAGAACCAATCTACAGATTCAACTCTATTCCTATCAAACTACTAACATTTCAACAGATTTAGAAAAAACTATTCTAAAATTCATATGGAACCCAAAAAGAGTCCAAATATCCAAAGTAATCCTAAACAAAAAGAAAAAGCTAGAGAAATCAAATTATCTGATTTTATATACTACAAGGCTGAAGTAAATAAAATATCATGATACTGTTACAAAAACAAACACATAGACCAACGGAACAAAATAGAGAACCCAGAAATAAAGCCACAAACATACAGTCATATGATCTTCAACAAAATTATGAAAACCTCCTTATTCAATAAATAAAAACTCCTTATTCAATAAATAGTGCTAGGATAGCTGTCTAACCATATGCAGAAGAATGACAGTGGATTCCTATCTTTCACCATATAAAAAATGAATTCCAGATGGATTAAAGATTTAAATGTAAGACCTCAAACTATAAGAATCCTAGAAGAAAACCTGCAAAACACTATTGTATTCATTGGCCTTGGGAAAGAATTTATGACTAAGTCCTTAAAAGCAATTTAAAAAAACACCAAAAATTCACAAATGGGGTCTAATTAAAGAGCTTCTGCACAGAAAAAGAAACCATCAACAGTATAAACAGACACCCCACAGAACGAGAGAAAATATTCACGAACTATGCACCTGAAAAAGATCTAACACCCAGAGTCTATAAGGAGTTTAAACAAATCAACATGCAAAAAGCAAACAACCCCTTTTAAAAATGGGCAAATGATATGAACAGACACTTCTGAAAACAAGACATACAAGCAGCATATGGAAACAAGCATGTGGAAAAGTGTTCATTATCACTAATCATCAGAGAGATGCCAATGAAAACCACAACGATACGCCATCTTACCACCAGTCAGAATGGCAATTATTAAAAGTCGAAAAACAACAAGTCCTGGCAAGCCTGCAGAGAAAAAGGAACTTTTTTATGCTGTTGGTGGGAAGGTAAATTAGTTCAGCCACTGGGGAAAACAGTCTGGAGATTTCTCAAAGAGCTTAAAATGGAACTACCATTTGACTCAGCCATCCTATCACTGGATACATACTCAAAGAAATATAAATCATTCTACCATAAAGACACATGCATGTGTATGTTCATTGCAACACTATTCATAATAGCAAAGACATGAAATCAACCTAGGTGCCCATAAATACTGGATTGGATAAAGAAAATGTGGTGTATATACACCATGGAATACCATGCAGCCTTTAAAAAGAGTGAAATTATGTCTTTGCAGTAGTATGAATGCAGCTGGAGACCATTATCCTAAGCAAATTAACACATAAACAGAAAAACAAATACTACATATTCTCACTTATAAGTGGGAACTAAACTTCGGATACTCATGAACATAAAGATGGCAACAGTAGACACAAGGGGCTTCTATAGTGGGGAGGGATAGATGGGAGCAAATATTGTAAAACTAACGGGTACTCTGCTCACTCATTAGCATCATTCATCCCCTAAACCTCAGCATTATTCAATATACCCATGTAAAAAACCTGCACACGTACCCCGTGTCTAAAATAAAAGTTGAAATTTTAATAAAAATAAAAGATATAGACTAGCTGAATGGACCAAAACACCAAGATACAGCTATGTGCTGCCTATGAGAAACTCACTTCATCTGTAATGACACAGACTGAAAGTGAAGAGATGAAAAAATATTCCATGCAAATAGAAACCAAAAACACTCAGGAGTAGTGATGCTTATATCAGATGAAACCTATTTTATGTCAAAAATCAAAAAAGAAAAAGAAAGTCCTTATATAATGATAAAGGAGTCAATCAGCAAGAGGATAACTATATGCACTCAACCCCAGATAACCCAAATATATAAAACCAATATTAATAGTGCTAAACAAATAGAACCCAATGCAATAATAGTTGGGGACTTCACCCCACATTCAGCCTTGGACAGATCATCTAGGCAGAAAGTCAACATCAAATATCAGACATAATATGCACCATAGAACAAACAGACCTAACAGACATTTGCAGAATATTTCATCCAATAGTTGCAGAATAGTCCTTTCATTAATGCTCAGAATATCCTCCAGGACTGACCACATGCTAGGCTACAAAACAAATCTCAACAAAATGTTGAAAACTGAAATCATATTAAGTATCTCCTCAGACCACTATGTAATAAAACTAGAAATCAATAACAAGTGGAACTTGGATGCTATACAGATACATGGAAATTAAACAGGCTCCTTAATAACTATTGGGTCAATAAATAGATTAAGAAAGGAATTAAATAAATTATTAAAACAAATAAAAATCAAAATACAGCATGCCAAAACCCACAGAATATAGCAAAAGAACTACTAGAGGGGAGTTTATAGCAATAAACGTCTACATCAAAAAAAGAAAGATTTCAAATAAATAACTTAATTATGCATCTCCAGGAACTGGAAAACAAACCAAATCCCAAATTAGTAGAAGGAAATAATTAATAATAAATAGAGCAGAACTAAATTTGAGTTTTGCAGATAGTGGGGTTTTTTTAAATCAGGGGTTTAGATGAGGACCTAAATAATCATGTTATCAAATTGTAGAATGCAATACTTGACAAAAAGTTAGATGAGGATTTTAAAAAGTTTAGGCTGATAACAAAACCAGAAGTAGTAAATTTAACAAAATAAAAACAAAATGATCCCCAGGAATTAAAAAAAAATTTAAAAAGAACAGAAAAATGAATACATGTATAATGAAATCCACCTCACCAATAATTTTTAAAAAGTTAAATTGTGATGTAATCTTTGGGGTTTGAAAAAATCTTTAAATTATGAAATCTAACAATAAGATTATAGTGAAAGTTTAATATATATATACTTGTATATTGTCACTACTTTTTCTTCTTTTGGGAAGTGATTTGGTAAGTAATTTCAAGATTGATTTAAAAAAAAAATCATGTTTGTAACCCAAACATTAGCTTCTGACAATTTATCTTAAGTAATTAAAAAGAATAAAAGTTGTGTTCAAGAATACGCTCACTAAAGCTTCAGTTATAATAGTGACAAACCAAAACTATAAAAATAGAAAACAACTACTTAATCTATAGCCATTAAAATGAAAATGACTTTGGAAACTGTACTGAACAAAAAGCACATTTGGTATAATGCCTGTTGAACAGAGAGCACAAACTGTTCCCATTATGATTATGTGAACTATGTGTGTGTGAATGAAATCCAGGAAGAACTACACATGAATGAGAATAATTGGATGGAATCATGAAATTTTGAGTAACAGCTTTTCTTCTGTGAAAATAATTTTTCTCAATTTTACTGTAAAAACAATTACAAGAAATACATTAGCATATTTTAAACTGATGTGTATAAAATGGGCAATTCAGGCAGGCGTCCTTCGTTTTGCTGTGCTTGCCTGAATTTTCTCGTCTTCCCCAGTTACATCAAATATCTCACATGTGAATTGCTCTGTGTCACTCTGCTCTCATGTTCACTCTTCCATCTATCAGTGTCCCTGTTACACACACACACGCACAACCAGAAACACTTGAAACCACTCAAAAGCCTAGTATTAGCTTTCCATCAAACCCTCATATAAGAGGCTAGAACTTGAGCCTTTCTGGTTTAATATTCAGAATTAGTCCTCACTCTTAAAACTACAATCTCCATTTTACTCCTTACGCTCCATTTTTTTCCCCAAATATACAATTCAAATATATGGTGCAATTCAGATTTAGTATATTTGTCCAGCTGTCCAAACCTAGGGGCGGGGAGAAAATCAATCACAGAGTGGGGCTTTGCATTTCTGTCACTAGCTCTGGCCCCTCCTACTAATGCTGCATATTTATCCTCACTTCCCCAGGCCTGATCACTAGACAGCAACAGAATGAGCCGATAGGACATGAAAAACTTATAGGCAGAAATGCATTTTGGAGGAATCGTCGTTCTTTTGAAACAATCTGCCTACATTAAACAAATTTGGGTAATACCCGTGACTTCAGTTTGTGGCCAAAAGATACACAGGAATCTGAAAAGGTCACAGTCAAAAGCTCTGAGTAGCGTAACCAGAAGGCAAGAAAATATGACGACTCAACAACATCTGAAAAGACCTTATGGAGTTTAAAGCTAAAGCAAAAGAGAACACAACTAACCTGGTCTGGTATTAGTTGAGGGAAAGGCAGAACCTGCAAAAACCTTTCACAGTCATGGTAAATTGTCACTGTTCAGTATGTCAAATTGGATTTAGCTCAATGGCACCACTGTAACACACTAACGTAGATGACAGCATGCTAAAATCTTCTAGAACTCTTTCTAAAATACCCAGGTTAATCTTGTATCATTTCCCCAGAGTTGCTGGAACCATCTGAGTGAAATCCATGGGTCAATGCAGAACCTCTCATGGGCTCTATATTTACTCACCAGGGATGAAAGGATTGTTTTAGTAATCAAGTAATGTCCCTCTGACTCATATCCTGCTACAGAAGCCATCTTTTCTTTGGCACCTGAAAGCATTGTAATCATTTTAAGTAATTTATACCCCATGCATTTTCTACACTATGCTATGATTGGCTTCAGGAGTAGGTCCGAATTCAGTAAGAAGCCATTTTTACAATGCTTCCAACCAAGACTAGAGAGAAAAATTTAAAAACTAGAGTTTTAAAAAAAAAAAGTGTCCTTTAAGATTTCTAGGCTGATGAATTTTGCATAAATAGAAAGGTTATAGATATGCATACTAAGTACTTCACATGCACACTCACAGAGTCAGGAATCCATAGCAAAATTAACGTTTAGTGACACCTGGCAGAAAGAGGTTGTATGCAAGGATGAACAAAAAGATACTGATATATCTGATGTAATGATTTGAAGTAACAAATCTGGTTATGTCTGCAAATGTCTAAGTGGTCCTCTCCACACATTAGTTTGGACCCAGAATGACTGAATTTTACAGACCTGTGTAATATGGTCATCCCATAAAGAAACGTTCAATTTGTGTCAAAAGCAAGAGCCAACTTATGCAGTGGAAGCTCACACATAACTGTATCTAAACCCAAAAGCTCAAATGGGCTAGGATCTATGACTAGGGAGGCTTTATTTATTAAAAAAAATAAAACTAAAACTCCAACATAGAAAACCTGAAGCCCTCAACATCAAGTAAAGGAATTTTGTCCTTAATGCTGCTCTGTTCAGAAGATTATCAGAGTCATAAACCCTTACAGAAGAAATCAGATATATAACAGATGTAACACAATCTGCTTCTGTTCTTACATTTGTTTATACTTGAAAAAATTATCATATTAATGCCATCCTATAAAGGAGAGTAGAGCAGAGTTGTCCAGCTGGTAATAACCTCAGATACTAACCCAGGTTTGGACCATGGTTGATTATTTTATTTAACCAGCAGATATGCTCTTCTAATAAATTAGAGATAGTATTGTCATTAAGCTCCTAGGCTTTGGAGTTATATAGACTTGAAATTCAGATGAAATCCTAATTCTACCACTTACTACACCACTTCAGAAAAGTTACTTAATCTCTCAGAAGGTTGTTATTAAGATTAAATAAAATAGAATGCCCTAAATACTCAGTACAGTGCCCAGGACATAGTAGGCACTTAACCAATTGAACCTATTATTTTTATTACTATAGCAGTATAATGAGATTAAGATATTTGCTAAATATCGAATAGTTTAGGATGATAATGATAACATAACTTTGAAATTAGAGAGATCACCCAGGTGCTTATTTTAAATGTGGCACAATTGCCACGTGTAACTGGAATAAAAACTATTTCATTCTATATTCCCTCTCCAGTCCCATCAGCCATAATCAGCAGATAGGTGTATTATTGAGGGATGGGAGCAGGGAGAACTAAAATATTTTCAATCAAAAAGGCCATGACTTACCCCGGAGGAAATAACAGAATAAGCTAGTTGGAGTAGGAGAAAGCAAAGAGGAACTTACACGGTATGATGTGAGAGGCAGTTTTGACAGAGAGTATAAAATTAGTGGGTGGTGGAGAACCTTAGAGGAAGCCTTGGGTTGCCAGAAGGGGAGAACAAGACAAATAGGACAAAGGAGACGATTCAAAGAAAAATTAAATCTTGGGAAATTCTTTTTGAGAAACAAAACATTGGTTTTGGAGTGCTGTGTCAGTATTGCAGACTGACAGCAGTGATAATCTTTGAGAGATGTAAGTAAAACTTGGAATTACGTTAGTTATGTTTTGTTGCAGGACTGTCCTTCTACTGCAATGCTGTGCCAGATGTGGTCCATGCAGAGTCTTGGAATGTGCTTGGTTTACACATACACAAAGAGTCATATGTTTAAATATGTATTGAAGGCTTACTGGGTTTCAGAAAGGGAAGACACAATTGGAACTTTTGAGGCAATCATGAGTTTATAGCACAGATATTGAGCCCCTACAGGCTCCCCAACATTACAGTCACTGAGGAAGGTTTGACATAGTCTGGCTGAGCTTGCACAATTTCTCCTTCAGACTTCTACTTCTGACTAGATACTGCCACCAGTTGTTTTGTGGCACTGTGGGTTAGGGACAGAGGTGAACATTGTAGTTGAGGGCATGAGCATCTTTAGGAGAAAAATGTATTTAGGAAATATTATACTTTTAACTACTCAAATAAAGTAGTTCATTCTCATAAAAATCAGAAACCTAATTCCATTAAGAACAGCAATGTTTAGGTACTAGGAATAATAATTATTATATCAATTATAGCAACAGTTACCATTTATTTAGTAATTTTATAAATAAATATAATGATTGCCAAAGAGGATATGTAACTTGCCAAAGGTAGCAAAACTAAGTTGTAAAACTGGGTTTAAAATTTGTTTTGCTTTCAAAGCACTTAACCATCATTCTATATTAACTTTCATTCTACAAACCACCATTCTATATTACCAGTATAAATATATACTGTATTTATGATATATAATAGAGTCTGTAAGGTAAAAAAGATAAAAAGAGAAAAAAAATTCTAATGCATACCCTTACTCCCAGACATAACTGCTGATAATATTTTGAGGTAACTGTATTTTCTTTCAGTCCTATTTTTCTTTGCTTCCTTGCATCTTTTTCAGTCATTTTTAATTATTTTGTTTTGCTTCTAAGCTCGCTCTCAATGAAATAGAACAAGTCCTAATTTTCAAATATCAGGAGAAAATACCTTGTTATTTCCTCTAAATCACCAAATGATGACAGGGGGCCTTCAATCTACTTTTTCTGCCTTTTCTCTAAATCAGTCTGTCTGTTCTCTGATCTCCCTGAAACCACAAATCTCTGAATTGCTCTTCTCTGCTCAGTGTCTGAGCTGCCTGTGCCACTAACTGCAGGTTCTCCTGTTGAACACATTGAATTAATCCCTGTACTCTGCCATATGAGTTAAGTGGTTTAACAACTTGACTTTTTAATAAAGGCAGACCCACAGACCCTTCATTTCAACAAGACAAGTCATGAATGCAATAATTACAAGTTAATCCCAATGACTTTGTTTACAATTTCCCTAACAAACTACATGAATTTTCAGGCACTGTGTGGGAACTAAATGGATCTGAATTTTGATCCCAGCCCTACGCTCATCTAGCTGTGAAAATTACTTTACCTCTCTAAGCCTGAAATTTTATTACCTGGAAAATGAGGATAACCAAAAAATGGAAATTTTTCAGGGCTGCTATGGGATTAAATTATAGAGTATATATAAAATATCTAGAAACAATTAGTGTTTAACAGAAGTGAGTTCCCTCATCTCTAAAAATTATGTTGTGAATTAAATGTATTATCTTTTTCAAAAAATTAAAATAGTGTCATGATATTGAGAATAAAAATATGTACATCAAGGGATATTGAAGCTTCATGGAGCTGTAATGATATATTACTATATTTTAAGTAATTTAACATTTTCTTCTACTAAAAGCAATTAAGCATATGTAAAACTACAGAATGAACTTAGCACTTTCAAGATTCATGGTAGTTGAATATCATGAAATAGCTAATTCAATATTTTATGCTTTAATTACAAAATTATTTTCATCGGAGCATATCATCAAATATAACTTTCAGCCACATGAACAGAGCTAAACATCATTAATCTGTCTTAACTATTCTTATAATGATATGCCTGTAGCTATGTGTTAGCTCATTCCCTGAGTAAAGAAAAAGAGTAAAGGAAGCAAAATGATGGGGTCACATAAATTCCACCCAATAAGACAAAATAAGACACAGACCTGTGTTCACAGAAAATGGGAATGGAGTAGTAAACAAATACAAACAACGAGGTTATTTTTTAAAGAGGAGAGGTTAGTGGAAGGGGGATGGGGGTATAATAAAGCAACACATTCTTCTTGTTGTATACAAAAATGGGATGTCAGATCAGTAACCCAGCTATTCTGCTGCTGTGTGCATTTGTGGATTTGTCCTTTTATAACATACGTAAGGGACAATAATTAAGTAAGTAGGAAGGGTTCAAATCATGGATTCAGAAGAGATAAAAGGGCAGCAAAGCTCAACAAATAGACAAATATTAAATAACAAAGAGGGAAAGAGTCTGTGGACACCTAACACTTAGATATTGTATTTTTCTTTGGCAAACTTTGGCCATGGTGTCATTTTGACCCACCTTAATGGAGTAAAAGCAGCAGCAGATCAATTCATTGCGACACTAGAAAGCAGTACCCCCAGGTGAGTCATGTGGGACACCTTCATGCTTAATCTGGCAGGTGAGGAGACCAAAATTTGCAGCATAAATGTAAAGGTTCATTGATCTAAGTTCCCCAGGAAGATGCAATGATCCAGGGAAGAGGCTGGCAGGGCCCACTTTGCTCATCTCAGGATGATTTCCCTCCCCGGCTCTTAGCTGATGTTCCCCCTTCGTATTCTTTGTATTTCTGATGCCCACACAGGTCATTTGCTGACAGAGTGGTTCTGCTGCATGATATGGGTTGTGCCAATCATCCTACCGGCATCTGGGTGACAAGTGTGGTAATTAAGAAGGGAAGAAATGCCAGTAGCAAGAGTGGATTGGAGTAAAGGAGTGATTACTGGGCTAAGCAGTGGCTTGCCTTTCTGGTAAGGGCCTCTGCAGTGTCCAGGAGTTTGACTTGTAATCAGGTGTGGGCAGAAGAAGCCACAAATAAATAAATGTCTCCTTTGGGGCAGATATACGATCTGTATTGCTCATTGTGGGGTGCAGTCCAGGCTGCTCTCACACCCCTGTGAATAGATGGCTCACAAGGGAAGCTTAGCATTTGAGTTGAGATAACAGTTCACAGGCTTTAGAAAGGAACATTTACTGTGTGACCAGAACCTACAATGAACCTCAAGGTGCTTTCTCCGGAGATACAGTAGTTCTTTACCCATGTCAAAGCACAAACCAAAATGAGAAAAATTAGAAAACCGAAATCCAAAAAAACCGACCTCCCAGTGCTCCTGAAAACATCAAACACTTCAAAGGAAAGGAAAACACTTGAAAGGGTGCGAGAACTGTTTTCTCACTTGGGAAAAGAGCATATACTCAAGCCAAATAAGTTTCAGGGAAGAAAGGACCAAATTTTATTTTGTTTTCTCTCTCTTCTCACCCTTTCTCAGCTTTAGTCTGAATTCAGTGGAGGAGAAATTTACTGCATGTTAAACAGAATTTCTTTTCTCTGTTAAGTTGTAAATTGCTTTGAATGGCTTTTCATAATTTTTAATTTCACCAACATGAAATTGGTCATTATTTATGGCTTATCACACCAGAGACAAGATTTCTGGATACACAAGCTAATTTCGATGTAAAAAAAATTCTCTGCAAATAAATATTTTATTCCTAATTATGGGGAGATTTATCTCGGCTCTTTCAGGGTCTTGCAAATAAAATGAATCCAAATAAGATTCTGTTTATTCAAGATCTTAAGGAATCTAGAGCTGGAAAACAGTGCAATTCATAATAAGGTCTTTGATACATATAGATTAATTTGTTTACAGATTACAGGAAAACTATATGAAATATTGATTCACGCAGAACATGAACATACCTTCAACCTAGGAACTGAGCTTAACATTGTCTTCAGACAAGAGGATCAAAGGCCCTGGGCCTCTGGCACATTGTAGGTCACGTACTTGGTTTAAAGGAAGTTATTAGTGTAAATTCAGGAGGAAGAAATAAACTATGAAATATGGCATTTTCTTTCCGGCTGGCAGTAAGTGGCCAGATTTTATTATAAAATTTGGCTGTCACCGTGGGCCAGAGCTGGGTAGCTGTCAATGAACATCATGTAGAGCACCATGATTCTTCTTGCTGTTCAAATACAGCTTTCCCACAACAGGACTTGTTAATGGAAAGCTGGAACCTGTGCATGCCATTAAACAAACACAGAATGGTGGCAGCTTACTTATAAGCACCTAGGTATTAAAATATTTAAGGCTTGAAAGAAAATGCCCCAAATATCAGCTTTCCTAAAAATAGGAGATTCTATATTTATCCTCACCCATAGATTTCTTCTTTGCAGTTAGAGAGGATAGATTTTTAGATTCGTGCCTGTCAATCTAAAAAGCATCAGGAAAGCATTATTCATTGTCACAACTTCATGAGATCTGCAATATTGTCTAATTGTGTGCATTAGTCCATTTTCATACTACTATAAAAAACTACCCAAGCAAAAGATATTAACAGACACTTGCCAAAAGAAGACATTTATGCAGCCAACAGACACATGAAAAAATACTCATCACTGGTCATCAGAGAAATGCAAATCAAAACCACAATGAGATACCATCTCATGCCAGTTGGAATGGTGATCATTTAAAAAGTCAGGAAACAACAGATGTTGGAGAGGATGTGGAGAAATAGGAGTGCTTTTACACTGTTAGTGGGAGTGTAAATTAGTTCAACCATTGTGGAAGACAGTGTGGTGATTCCTCAAGGTTCCAGAACTAGAAATACCATTTGACCCAGCCATCCTATTACTGGGTGTATACCCAAAGGATTATAAATCATGTTACTATAAAGACACATGCACACGTATGTTTATTGTGGCACTATTCACAATAGCAAAGACTTGGAACCAGCCCAAATGTCCATCAGTGATAGACTGGACTAAGAAAATGTGGCACATAGACACCATGGAATACTATGCAGCCATAAAAAAGGATGAGTCCATGTCCTTTGCAGGGACATGAATGAAGCTGGAAACCATCATTCTCAGAAACTATCACAAGGAAAGAAAACCAAACACCACATGTTCTCACTCATAGGTGGGAATCGAACAATGAGAACACTTGGACACAGGGCGGGGAATATCACACACTGGGGCCTGTCACTGCGTGGGGGGTGGGGGAAGGGATAACATTAGGAGAAATACCTAATGTAAATGACAAGTTGATGGGTGCAGCAAACCAGCATGGCACATGTATACCTATGTAACAAACCTGCAGGTTGTGCATATGTACCCTAGAACTTATAATACTAAAAAAAAAAGTTAAAAAAAAAAAAAAAGAACTGCCCAAGACTGGGTAATTTATAGAGAAAGCGTCTTTACTTGACTCACAATTCAGCATGGCTGGGGAGACCCCAGAAAACTTACACTCATGGCAGAAGACAAAGGGGAAGCAAGGCTCCTTCTTCACAAGGCGGCAGGAAGGAGAAGTGCCAAGTGAAAGGGGAAGAGCCCCTTATAAAACCATCAGATCTTGTGATACTTCACTATCATGAGAAAAACATGGGGGAAATTGTCCCCAAGATTCAATTTCCTCCACCTGGTCTCTCCCTTGACATACAGGGATTATACGTATTATTGGGATTGCAATTCAAGATGAGATTTGAGTGGGTGCACAAAGCCTAACCATATCATTGCGAAAATAATTTTAAATGAGAATAAAAGGATAAATTTGCCATTTAGTGGTAGCTAACATTTATTGAAAACATACTATATTCTAGGTACTGTGCTAAGAACTTCATATGCATTGTTGTACCTAACCATTTAAATAACATCATATGGTTAGAATTATTTTTATCTTTATTCTATAGATGAAAAACAGAACAGACAAGTTAGGCAATTTGTTAGGTAACACAATAAGTGATGGAATTGGGGCTGGAATCCAGGTAGCCCTATTATAGAGCCTATGCACTTATTACTGTGCATACTACCTCTAAAACTTAATCCAATTGAGGTTATATATTAATAGATTTAAATTATCTGATTGTATAATCCAATACACATCTCTTAAGGAAACTCCTTACATTATATAAAAATATACATATACCAAGAAATGATGGTAATGTGCAATATCCCTTCTCCCTCAAAGAAACCAAACTCCACTTGATAAATGCATCCTCAAACGTGGGGCTCTTGACTTGAGGTCCAGAAATGGTATTTAGGAGTTTATGAATTCCAGGTGTTACATGCAAAATTGGGGTCCATAGCTTTCTTCATGCTCTCAGAGAGCTTCAGGATTTTACAATGGTAAATAGCCTGCAGCTGGGTCACCTGGGAAATTTGAAAAAGTGAAGAGGAAATAGGGCACTTGAAGGTCCTCAAAGCTGCGCTGGTGTATTCGTCCATGTTCACACTGCTGATAAAGACATACCTGAGGTTGGGCAATTTACAAAAGAAAGATTTAATTGAACTTACAGTTCCATGTGGCTGGGGAAGCCCCATAATCATGGCAGAAAGCAAGGAAGAGCAAGTCACCTCTTACATGGATGGCAGCAGGCAAAGAGAGAGAGAACTTGTGCAGGGGAACTCCTCTTTTAAAAATCATCAGGTCTCATGAGACTTGTTCACTATCATGAGAAAAACACGGGAAAGACTTGCCCCCATGATTCAATTACCTCCCACTGAGTCCCTCCCACAATACGTGGGAATTCAAGATGAGATGTGGGTGGGGACACAGTCAAACCATATCATTCCACCTCGGCCCCTCCCAAATCTCATATCCTCAATTTCAAAACCAATCATGCCTTCCCAACAGTCCCCCAAGGTCTTAACTCATTTCAGAATTAACTCAAAAGTCTGCAGTCCAAAGTCTCATCTGAGATAAGAAAAGTTCCTTCCACCTAGAAGACTGTAAAATCAAAAGCAGGTTAGTTACTTCCTAGATACATTGGGGGTACAGGCATTGGATAAATATAGCCATTCAAAATTGGAGAAATTGGCTCAACAAAAGGGGGCTACAGGCCCCACACAAATCTGAAATCCAGTGGGGCGGTCAAATCTTAAAGCTCCAAAACTGATCTCCTTTGACCTCCACGTCTCACTTCCAGGTCATGCTGATGCAAGAGGTGGGTTCCCATGGTCTTGGGCAGCTCTGCTTCTGTGGCTTTGCAGGCTACAGCCTGCTCCCAGCTGCTCTCATGGGCTGTCATTGAGTGTCTGCAGCTTTTCCCTTTTCCATGTGCACGGTGCAAGCTGTCAGTGAATCTACCATTCTGAGGTCTGGAGGATGGTGGCCCTCTTCTCACAGCTCCATTAGGTGGTGCTTCAGTAGGGACTCTATCTGGGGGCTCCAATCCCACATTTCCTTTCTGCACTTCCCTAGCAGAGCTTCTCCATGAGAGCCCTACCCCTGCAGCAAAATTCTACGTGAACATGAAGGTGTTTCCATACATCTTCTAAAATCCAGGCAAAGGTTGCCAAACCTCAATTCTTGACTTCTGTACACTCACAGGCTCAACACCAAGTGGAAGCTGCCAAGGCTTGAGGCTTGCAACCTCTGAAGCCACAGCCCAAGCTATATGTTGGCCCCTTTCATCCCTGGCTTGAGTGGCTGGGACACAGGTCATCAAGTCCCTAGGCTGCACACAACACAGGGACCCTGGGTCTGGCCCACAAAACCACTTTTTCCTCCTAGACCTCCAGGCCTGTGACAGGAGGGGCTGCCATGAAGACCTCTGACATGACCTGGAGACATTTTCCCCCATTGTCTTGGGGATTAACATTTGGCTCCTCATTACTTATGCAAATGTCTGCAGCCAGCTTGGATTTCTCCTCAGAAAATGGGATTCTCTTTTTTATCACATTATCAGGTTGCAAACTTTCCAAACTTTTATGCTCTGCTTCCCTTGTAAAACTGAATGCTTTTAACAGCACCCAAGTCACATCCTGAATGCTTTGCTGCTTAGAAGTTTCTTCCACCAGAAACCCTAAATCATCTCTCTCAAATTCAAAGTTTCACAAATCTCTAGGGTAGGGGCAAAATGCCACCAGTCTTTTTGCTAAAACATAAAAATAGTCATCTTTGCTCTAGTTCTGAACAAGTTCCTCATCTCCATCTGAGACCACCTCAGCCTGGACCTTATTGTGCATATCACTATCAGCATTTTTGTCAAAGCCATTCAACAAGTCTCCAGGAAGTTCCAAACTTTCCCATGTTTTCCTATCTTCTTCTTAACCCTCCAAACTCTTCCAACTTCTGCTGGTTACCCAGTTTCAAAGTCACTTCCACATTTTCAGGTAACTTTTCAGCAGCACCCCACTCCTGGTAGCAATTTGCTGTATTAGTCCATTTTCACACTGCTGATAAAGACATACCTGTGACTGGGCAACTTACAAAAGAAAGATTTAACTGGACTTAGAGTTCTACATGACTGGGGAAGCCTCACAATCATGGCAGAAGGCAAGATAAAGCAAGTCATGTCTTACATGCATGGCAACAGGCAAAAACAGAACTCATGCAAGGGAACTCCTCTTTTTAAAACCATCAGATCTCTGATACTTATTCACTATCACGAGAACAGCACAGGAAAGATTTGCCCATGATTCAATTACCTCCCACTGGATCCCTCCCACAATACATGAAAATTCAAGATGAGATTTGGGTGGGGACACAGCCAAACCATATCAACTGGTGACCTCCAGAAAGAGGTCACACAACAGCTGACCACTACTTCCCTGCAGAGGATGTAGAGATACTACAATAGCTCATGCTTGCTTGGTACTGACCAATTCCCAGGCACTAAGCGCTTTATATTTGTTAACATGATTAATGCAGGCAGTCAGGTGCCAGAACCTCAATCTCTAAACCACTTTGGAATACTGCCTTGTGCTGATAAGGAGTTGACAGTGGGTAATGAGGAAGGGAAGAGGGAACTGAGTTATCAACTGATAATGATCACAGTGACTGGGATCATTTGGCTTGATCATTGCCTCACCCTCCCCAGAGAGAGAGAAAGATGTATGCTCCTGGAAAACATTGTTGTCAAGTGGCAGCTAAGGGACTGGCTGGGCTTATGGGAATATGAAATGAAATATGGCAAATGAAATACGGCAGCGTAAGGGGGAGAAAAACGGGGGCCTGCTAAGGGAAAAGTGGGAATGGATAGGTGGAAATAGATCAGTTGGGAGATGTAACCTCAATGAAAACCAAGAGTGAAACAAGTTTGTTTCAAATAATCACTGTAGATTCAGGCATGAAGGCAAAGGAGCCTGATTGAAGATTTAAAGGTGGATGCAATCTCAGGTGGTGCTGAGAACAGGGCGAAGTGGAGGGAGGGATGCAGGAGTCCAGAGCAGAGTGACAGAGATGCTCTTGTTCAGAGGCCAGGGAAAGTTTTTGGCAGTTACATATTACCACGTTTGCTCCCACCAACAGGCGATTCAAGAGCCACTTCCAAGAAGCCAGGAAATCTTCATACCTGGATGCAAGGATTCATCATCACTAAGAAACACCTTGCACATAAGCTGTTGCCTCTGATTTCTGCAGCCAGCTGAAGACTGGTTACTTGCAAGCTACTGTGCCTGTAAAAGCAGTGACCAACCCAAGGTCACACACCCAATGTGTGATAGTGATATTGAGATTTGAACTGAGATGTCTGTCTCCCAAGTCTACCTTCTGTCCTTTATATGTCGATTCAAATGAGTGCCGGCTTCTACTAAATGTCAAAAGAGTAAACAGAAATACACAAAGCTATTTGCACCAAAATAGTCATTACTGATCAGTATTGATCAGTCATTTCAGTGTCTCAGCACTACCTATTTTCAAATCCCTGGGTGCTTAATAACAGTAAGTTTGGTGTTACTAATACATGTCTCATTTTGATTGTTTCTTGACTATTTTCTTCTAATGTCATTTAACTCTTTCCTTCTCCTTACTTTTGTAATCAGTTGTGTCATTAAACACAAAATCTCTTTATAGAGACTATTTACTACAATGGAATTTCAATTATACAATTATCACATTAAAAAATCATCATGTGGCTATTAAGGAATGGGTATCTTTTTAAATTCTAACATAAATTTTAAGGAAAATGTAGTATCAAAAAAATCCGATTACTTCACTAGAGAAGCCTGCTCCTTAAGGTCCTCACACAGTCTTTATAGGCACGGTTTTCCAGTAAGCCCTGGAATAGCTCTTCTGATGAGCTTCAAAGATTTATTAGCTTCTTTTTAGACTGGGTACACCATAGGTAGCATTTTACATGAAATGTGACACACAACTTCTATTCTGCCACATATTTTCCCTTTATTTTCTGCATTTCAAATGGTATATTAGCATATATATATATAATATATATAGATATATACAGTAAGTTGTCCCTTAATGTTATTGATATTCTTGTAAACTGCAACTTATACAAAATGACATAATTAAACCAAATTTTACCATAGGCTAATTGATGTAAACAAGAGTTAAGTTCCTATTGCACATAATCATAAAAACGTCAACAAATTTTTAAAAACCAAAACACTTCTAATAGTAAACATTGAAGTAAATGTGAGCTACATATACATTAAAGAAAGATGACTAAAAAGAAGATAAGGATTTACTCAATTGTTCTAGTTCAAGGCTGTGAGTAGCCAGAGCCTATCCTGGTAGTTCAGGGGATAAGGTAGGACCAGCCCTGAACAGGACACCATCCCATCTCACACACACCCCCAATCCCCAGACTGGAACCATGTAGACACGCCAATTAACTTCACGTGCACATCTTTGGGATGGGAGAGAAAACCAGAGTACCAGGAGAAAACATATGCTCGTATGGGAAGAACATGCAAACTCCATACAGACAGCAGCCCCAGTGGGAATTTTATTAATATTATAATGAAATGATGTTAAATGACATTATTCTATGAATATACATATGTGTATGAAGATATATGTGTATTAGTTCATTCTCATGCTGCAAATAAAGACATACCCGAGACTGGGTAATTAATAAAGAAAAGAGATTTAATGGACTCAAAGTTTCACATGGCTGGAGAGGCCTCACAATGGTGGTGGAAGACGAAGGAAAAACAAAGGAATGTCCGGGAAGAGAGAGCTTGTGCAGGGGAACTCCCATTTATAAAACCATCAGATCCATGAGACTTACTACCATGAGAACAGCACAGAGAAGACCTGCCCTCCCATGATTCAGTTACCTCCCACCGGATTCCTCCCATGACACGTGGGGATTATTACAATTCAAGGTGAGATTTAGGTGGGGACACAGCCAAACACAGCCAAACCATATCAACGCGTGTTCATATATATGCATTTTTAAATGTTAGTTAATGGAGAAACAAAAATAAATCATCTATAATCCACCTGTCTATGGTGACCACCGTTATGCATGTGATGCCTCCTTTTACCTTCTTGCCTATTTTTTCAATTTGTTTATAGTAACACTAGATATTTACTGTTTGTTTGCTTTTACCTGTTATGTTATAGTCTAAGTATTTTTTCACATTAATATATAATCTTCAAAGCCAGTATTTAAAGATCATATACTATATCAAATGATTTATCCTAATTACTTACTGAAGCCTCCACTTTATACAAGTTAGGTTATTTCTATTTTTATACAATAAACGATGTTACAAATATCTTCACCTATATGGATTTTTAAATATTTTGGCTTTATCAGTTAATTATTCTGGAAATTGAAACAAAGAGTTAAAGGGCAAAAACCTTTTTATGCTGTTTGCTGTTACTGGGAAATAAAGGTTGCTATGAAAAACTGCCAGTGAGTTAAAGCTCACAGGAACCAGGATAAATGGTATGAATGTGTCACATAACAGAAAGAAAGAATGCATTTGATAATAGGAATACAGGATGTTCACAACTGTGTGTGCATAAAGGCTAACTTGTGCTGAACTGTTTTGTGCAATACGATAAAGTTATAAATACAGTGAAAGAATGTCATACATAAGAACTCTAACAGAAAAATAGCACTAAATTGCTTTCCAAAAGTGTTCTACTAATTTACAGTATCTCCAGAAATGAATGATGGTGGTGGTATTTTAGAACCATTACAAGAATTATATAGTATCATTTTTTAAACCTTTGATAATTTAATGAGAACTACTGTTTTCATTTGCATTGATTTTATAGGTCAGCTGAACTTTTAACTACATATTGTTTTCAAAACACATGTTTATTGGCATTCTGCCATTGATATTTTTCTAGGTGCATTCCTCAGAATCTACTTCTGCCCAGGCTCCCTCAAGTTAAAGAAGAACCCTTATTTCTAACTTTCAAGAGCTTTAACTGTTATCCATGGTGATGTTTACATTTTATTTACGTTGTCATCTCCTCACAGCATAGATCTTTTCTCTGGTGTTTTATGTTTTGCAAACTGCTGCGTAACACTTGTGATGCTTTATAAATAATAAATAATAAAAGTCCTGTAGCCTCTGCCAGCAGCCTTTGATCAAGGTCATCTTTCAACTGACTTCACATGAGCAGACATGAAAAAGAAAAAGAAGGAATCTTCTTCTCGTTGGTTTGGCTGTTTATCTGCAATGATCAACCAGGTTACTGGCAAGTAGGTGTCCAAAACACACCCCATACAAGCTCACAGTGAAACTCAATGTTCCTGGCGGACTCTTAGTTCAAGCAAAGCTCTGCATATCCAGGATGGCTGTTGTGAGATCACTCTTGAGTAGGTTAAAGGGTAACAGGGTTCAATATCCCTTGGTCTTGCCTCTTTATCAGGAAACCTTCATAATTTAAGAAGGTTCATATGTGTGGATGTCTGATTTCAGCTATTGCAGGTGGAAAGGGAACTGAGAAAGTGTTTAGGTTTTACTGTCAATTCTTCCACAACAGAATTTGATCATAACTATGTGATGTGATGGATAGGTTAATTAGCCTGATTGCAGTAATCATTTTACAATGTGTATGTATATCAAACATCACGTTGCATACCTTAAATATTGCACACAATTTTTATTTTTCAGGTATGCCTCAATAAAGCTGAAAAAAAAAAACCCATAAAACTTCAATTCATTGTTTCCCTAATTGAAAAAGAACAACAAATTTTCAGTTCAATGTCATGGCCAATTGTTGCAGGGATCAGTGAAAAATAAGATACAGTAGAAAAAAGAGACTACAGTGTGGAAGAAGAGGAGAGGATAAGTGAGGTACACAGAAAAAAAGGTATTACTGAAGACGGAAAGGGTGGGAAAATCTAGTAAGGAATTAGATAGAGAACAGGATCCAGATAAGGAGAGAGAAACAGGAATCTCGGAGGTGAGTGTATGTTGCCATGCCATCTAGCTAGAGTGCTACCTTTCTGAATATTTGTGCTTTTCAAAAAATATATTTTGAAATATTTATATATTGTGGCATTGTGAAACATTTTTAATGCATACAAAAGTAGGTGGAACAATTATAATAAAATTTATGAAGCTATTATTCTGCCCCAACAATCTGGGTTCATCTCTAGTCTGGGTTCATCTCTAGTCTGGGTTTATCTCTACCTTTATTCACTATCTGTATTATTTTCATTCAAATTCCAAACATCATTTCAAATATTTCATTATGAAATTCCAAAACATAGTGTATTTTTAAATAACCACAATATCATTTACACATCGAAAATATAACACTAATCCCTGATAACACCAAAGCATCAGTTTTCAAATTTCCAATCATCTAAAAATCAATGTGATTTTTCAAAAAAGTTTTTAATTGTGGGCATTGTTTTTTAAATTTATATCCAAATAAGGACCATAGATATTGGCAATACCTTTTTAGTCTTTCTTAACCTGTGAATTCTCCTCCTAGTACTTTATATTTTTTGGACTTTTATTGTTGAAGAAGCCATTCATTTGTCTTGTAAGAATTTCCTGCAGTTTGGATTTTGTTCATTGCAGTCCATCCTGTTTAACATGTTTGTCTCTCCTTCGTATTTTCTAAGTTGGTAGCTGGACATAGAGATGTGATCAAGTTCAGGTTTGCTTATTTGGCAAAATTATTTCATAGGTTGTGTTTTGCCACCAGGATACATATAATGTTTTGTTGTCTCTACTAGGTTGTTAGCAGCTATTGATGATCAATGGCTGTCTAGATTCATTAATTCAGTAGAGATTGCAAATAGTAATATTCTAATTTTCCAAACCCTTTATTCATTAGCTGAAAACTAAAAAGAGAAGCTATTTTATCAACTTTTTGGAAATGTTGTAGAATAGTTCTAAGGGAAATGGTAGGGTAAATTGTTTTACTATTTTCTTAATCTGCCATGTTTTAAAATAAGAATTTGGTTCACTAACATACCCTAACACTGACCAATGAGAGTGCTTTTTATGCATCATTATGAACTCCTGGATTTACTCATAATTAATATGTTTCAAAAAACTGTAATTTTTATCCTTATTTATACTCAAATTTTCCCATTTTTAGCCAGGGGGAGACTGTTGAAGTTTCTCTTCAGTCCTTTTGATCTAACTATAAAGTCTTCGATTCCCTTTCTGGTAATGACAAGATATGTCAAGTTCATCTTGCATATCTTCTTCCCCAAACCGGAAATCAGCCAATTCTCCAAGAATCCCTGGTTTCTTATAGTGAGAAATAGTATTTTAATAACACAATTGGGTGCTAAGAATGTTATCAATAATAGTCATTTTTTTCTGGATCTTTTCAGTAAACAGATCTACAGAAAAATTATAGATATATGTAAGTTCAATTACATCATATGTTCATCCTCATATTTCAGATTTAAATTGAGAAGCACAGATATTGTACTTATACCCTAAATCTATATCTCCCGTTGCACACTAAGAATTTCAATTTTTAAAAACACTGGGAATGAAAGAATAGTACATAAGTATTCATTTGTTTTATCCACAACACACTGACACTACCACTAATACTGACATTACCACCTAAAATACAATTACTATAAATACTTCAATTGTTGTTTCAGTTATTTTCATTCTTAGGTTGTATTCCACTAGAAATGACTGTCAAATAACCGTGCTTCAAAGCTCACTTAGAATAGCTCTGTTCTATGTGGTTATACCACTAAGTGCATATTTACTTCACATTTTTAGGGGTTGCTTTTTTAAAAAATTAATTTTTGTTTTGTAATTATGCAAAATAGATAAATAGTCCCAAAGTCGCATCTATAAAACAAAGGATTCAAATAAGTCTAGCTTTTATTCCTGTCCCCTTTATTTTTCTTTTCCTGCTAGGTAACCTCCTTTTTGTAATTTATCCTTTTCTCTTTAAAAACAAATGCTCATATTCCCTTTTTCATCAGGTTAAGCATTCTATACAAATAGTTCCTACTTCCTGCAACCACCCTACACACACGGTATATTCTGGAGAATACTTCACAGTAGCATCTGGGTTTTTCTAATTCCCCTATGGTGCTCCACAGAACGTAGTTTGGTGGATGTACTAATACTATAGTTTATTTGCCCAGCCACCCCACCCCACCCCTGCCCTTAATGAACTTTTGTGCTGTTTCCAGTGTTCTGCTATCATAGATAATTCTGGGACGACTGGATTTAGTCATGCATCTTTCTAAATTTTTGCCAGTATACCTTTGGAATGAAATTCTAAAAGGTTGGTTGTTGGGTGTCTTTGATCACTAGGGCTGCTATACCAAATACCATACATTGGGAAGCTTACAAAAAAACATAAATCAATTTCTCACAATTCTGGAGACTGGGAAGTCCAGGATCAAAGCACCAGTAGATTCAGTGTCTGGTGAGGGCCCACTTTCTGGCTCGCAGATAGCATCATTTTGCTGCGTCCTCACATAGTAAAGGAGCAAAGCAGCTCCCCCAAGGCCTCCTTTATAAGGGCACTAATCCCATTCTTGAGGGCTCCACCCTCATAGCACTGGGCTAAAGGACAAGTGCATTTGTTATCTTGCTTGGTATTGACAAATTCTCCTATATAGGGTTTATATCATCTTCCATTCCCAATACAGTATATGAGAGTATTTGTTTCCTCACAGCTTGACAAAAGATTATGTTGTCTAACAGAACTGAACAATGAGATTACTTGGACTCGGGAAGGGGAACATCACACACCGGGGCCTATCATGGGGAGGGGGGACGGGGGAGGGATTGCATTGGGAGTTATACCTGATGTAAATGACGAGTTGATGGGTGCAGCACAGCAACATGGCACAAGTATACATATGTAACAAACCTGCAAGTTATGCACATGTACCCTAGAACTTAAAGTATAATAATAATAAAAAATAAATTTAGGAAAAAAAAAAAGATTCCCAATCTGACAGGTAATAAAGAGTACCTCAGTGCAGTTTTAAATTGTACATATATTGTGATGGGTGAAATTGATCATCTTTCATCTGATTAAGAGAAATTTGCATCTCTTTCTCTTAACTTTCTGTTCATTTCTTGAGTCTATTTTTTCATTTTTAGAAAATTTTTAAAGATTTTGGCCCTTTGTCATATAAATTGCAAATGTTTCCTGAAATTTGTCTTTTCTCTTTATTTCTTTATTTATTTTTGAGATGCAGTATCACTCTGTCACCCAGGCTGGAATGCAGTGGTGCAATCTCTGCTCACTGCAACCTCCGCCTCCCTGGTTCAAGTGATCCTCCTCCTGGCCTCAGCCTCCCAAGTAGCTGGGATTACAGGAGTCTGCCACAACACCTGGCTAATTTTTGTATTTTTAGTAAAGACAGAGTTTCACCATGTTGGTCAGTCTGGTCTCGAACTCCTGACCTCAGGTGATTCCCCTGCCTCGGCCTCCCAAAGTGCTGGGATTACAGGCATGAGCCACCATGCCTGAGCCACCATGCCTGGCCTTCCTTTGTTTATAATGCTTCCTTTCCCAGGCTAAAATTTTTAATGTAATCAAAATTCTCTCCTCTAATTACTTCTGAATTTTGAAGGGAATGTTTTTTCTATTTCTGGGTTATAGAGGAATTCATTCATGTTTATTCCTAGCACTTATATTGATCCTATATTTTTTATCCTAAATTTTATCTTCTTTTGGAGTTTTTTCCTGCTAGTGATATGAAGCATGAATTGAAATATTTAAAGTACATATTTAATTATGCCAATACTTTTATTGTATGTTCTATTATTTTCTCTCTTAAATGTTTTTTTTTTGTACCTAGGAGATATTGTATTTTTATTCCAGTGGTTACTTTTATACTAACATTTTAATTCATCTTCCTTAACTGTCTTTTTTGGTTATTGTCTAATAACTTCCCCATAATAAATAATGTTGAGATTAAGTTGCAGCCCCTTCTCCATCTTCTCCTTTCTGAGCATCTGATTTGAGGCAATATCCTTTTACTTTTCATTAATAACTATAAAGCAATGAGCAATCTTATTCTTCTCATATGCTCTCCCTATTCCTATCCTTTTTTGGATATTGTTCTTAACCTACATTGTCTATCCTCATGGCTTTGCCTAATTTATGGGGGAATTGAGAGAGATTCAAATATGATGCTGCTCCTACTGCCAGCTTCCTAGGACTCCCCCACTTTATTCTTTTTTGACTAATTTAATTTTTTGGCTTCTCTGAATCAGTAATCTCCAAGGGATCAGTTTTAGAATTTGTAGAGATGTCCTGGTCATCATAGTTATTCAGAAGTCCTCGAGGCATTTGGAGGACTGAGGCCAAGGATTCTAGACAATCTGCAAGTCATAGAACAGTCCCATACACAAAGACTTGTCCCAAATCCCACAGGAATTTTACATGACCTGTACATGTAAGTGAAAAAAAAAGATAATTTTCTAATCTTGGACTCTAACTGTATTGCATCATAAATTCAAAGTATTTTTGCATAGTTTCAATATGTACTGAATTTCCAGGAATGCAACTACCTTATAACTTGAAAAAAAAAAAAAGCTATACTGTTTTCTTTGGAACTTTACCAAGAGTTTTTATCATCTGAGAAAATCCTGTCACTGATGACAATGTCACTCATGGTATTTAAGTCACCAATGCAACAAATTTACATCAAGGTACATTTGTAGCTTTTACATTCATAGCAGTTCCTCATGTGGATACATTATACTTCATTTTGCTTTCTAGTGTAGTCATTTTCCCACATTTACATGTTGAAAAATCTTACAATAAATCCATTTAATTAATTAGTTAACTAAATCAATTCACTTAGTTGTATTTTATTTCTCCTTTTACTTGTCTTCTCTCTTAATTAGGACATATTATTTAATTATGGATAAAATTTTATTTCAGGATAGTATGTGTTACAAAATATGTGGTTTTAAAATATGTCAGACTGTAAATCTGATAGAATTGATGATTAGGGACCTGGATGATCTTGAAATCCAAAGAATAAGGAAAGAAGTTTCATCTTTGGACCAAAATAGATGCATCAACAGTGGTGTTGACCCAAAGGTGAGAACTGCATAGAACCCTGAGGGAAAATGTCTCATTCCTATCCTTGCAGAAGCAAAGCCCTTTAAAGAATGGCCTCATTGGAAAGCTTGCTCTCAACCCACCTTCTGCAGAGGAGCAAGGAGAAATAAAATAATTACACAGAAAATGTTAAGAAACAATTGTAAACCAGTTAAGCATGGATTATCCACTGGCTAATCATGTTGTATGTATTGACCAATTTCTGTAATCTAAGTCATATCTTTATTTACGGAATTCCATAAAGCCAAACCTCATTCATCCAATAAAACTAATAGCCTTTATCAAGCACCTAATTGTACATGGCACTGTGTTACATACTATATAAGAATGAAATGGACAAAATTACCTTTGCATCAGGATCTTTTTTTTTTTTTTTTTTTAATTTATTTATTTATTTATTTATTTATTTTTTTTTTTTATTATTATACTTTAAGTTGTAGGGTACATGTGCATAACGTGCAGGTTTGTTACATATGTATACTTGTGCCTTGATGTAAATGACGAGTTGCATCAGGATCTTAAGTAGCCACATTTAATTAATTTGGCTGCTTCTAGTTAATAATTTGGCTGCTTCTTGCTCTGTAAGTGTAGATCACATGAGAATCTGAGCTAACCTGATTTAGCAAACCAAGCCAACCTGATTTGAACTCCTCTTGTTGGCTTCCAGGCTGGCATTGCTCTGAGTCATTCATTCTCCCTGGGTCATAGACAAGAAAATACTCAGCTAACCCAGTAAGATAGAGCATTCATTTGAGTAAGAAAAAGGCTATAAGATTCCAGTCACAAGAGGCTAAATAGAGTGTGATGTTGTTGGTAAATGGAGACACCAATGATGGATGATCAGTTTGCATTTACTGTGTAGCTCCAGTTGATAGAACCCAAAGGACAGTCCATTTTCAATAGGATTTTGCCCTTGGAAGCAACAGAGTGCATTCACTTTATGATATTTTCATAGTTTTCTGACAGCTACAATTTATATAGTACAAACCCCTTGAAATATATATCTAACATACTTTAGAAAAATGTTTCCAGTAGTTTAGTAGTTAGTCCTCCATTCTTGGGAATGATATGTTTTTAGTTATAATGGGTAGAGTGTTCTGTGATATATGGTATCTCTTCAGGACAACCAGCTCCCTCAGGTAAATTTATTTATTTCTATATCCCATCACCTAGCATTGTAGTCATTCATTAAATGTTCATAGAATTGAGATAAATGTAGAATTAGTAAGTTGAAGAATATAAGGAAAATCCATAGAAAGCATCTATTGCTGATGGGCAGAGATGGTACCTTGAGACAACTATCTATTTGACAAATATCTTTTCAAGGCTGACTTATCTGTTGTCTAGTTCACTTGCATTTGAGAGATCTTGGTTGTAGCTACCAAAAATGCTAATATAAAAAGCTAATTAATACAGATTTGTATGTCAAACATTATAGTCATACACATTATTTCTTCCAACTGTCACAATTACTGTGTAAAATAAGCAATTTATATATTATCCCCAAAGAGCTTGGAAAGAGTAAGCTGTACCTAAGTCCCCAGTGACCTAATCATTAGATGGGAAGATCAGTGAAAATCACTGGAGTTTGTAGGGGAGAGGAGCCTGCAGACACTATACTAACCCCAAGCACTTTACAAATGGCATCCTCAACTCAGCTTCCTGAAGAGAGTATTAGAACTTCCATATTACAAATGAGAATAACAATGGGTTAAGATCCTTGCTTCAAATCACAGAACTGTACATTGATAGGCCCAGAATTTGACCACAAGTCTGACTGGCTCTATTCCTATGTTCTGCTTGCTCTGCCGTGCCAGAAGAGATGCGAGGGGCTGACTCTGGACATGGTCAATGCCTCATTTTCTTGCTCTTTTATTACATTCTTCTTGCTTTTTTTTTTTTTTAATTTATCCTTTTGTCATTTTTCAATTATTTGAGAATTTGTCAAGGGAAAATCACCCAATAATATTCAATAGAATTGGGTTAAATGCTGGTAAACACAAAAATGTTTGACTTCCCTGTCCCTATTTCCTGAATTGTAATATCATCTCCAAGTATACTAATCCTGAAAGGCCTGAAATCTGCGTAATTATTTTTTTCTTTCTATGGCTTTCTCCCATCCCATCCTCCAACTTCTGGATTTAGAATACCTCTGCCATTGCCTTGGCATCTTTTTTAACATTCCAGTAAGTACCCAGACTTCTGATATATAAAATGTAGGTAATCTGGCTGTTATAAAGCAACACCAATAACTGCTATAATTTGACTTGGCGCAACTGTGCAACATGGTTACTAGAAAATAAAGATAATGAACTTCTTGAAGAAAATAAGTCTTGAAAGATATCCCCATTATACTTCATTTATGGGTGAAGGAGACCAGTGGGAAGATAGCCAGGAAGTAGAGTAGTGGTAACTCAGAAGCCAGATCAGCTGTAAGACCTACGAGACCTGTGAGTAGAGGGCAGACAGTGGGAAACCAAATCAGAACTAGTGGTCAGAGTCAGGCACTTCCTGGCTGAATCCTGTTTGGCCTGTATAAGGGAATTTACATTGGTTAGTCAGTGCATAATTTCTGAATGTCCAAAGCAGTTGTCAGCTTTAGTGTTTACCTAAGAGCTCATTAAGATTCCAGACTCCCAATCTCTACTGACTGGAATCACTCACTCCTGGGTGCTTCCTCAGGTGAGTCACACTAAAATGTTTACTTTCAAAGGTCACAGCTTTCTGGTCTCAATAAAACAACTGTATGTGAAAATAATATCCAATAAACTTGATAACATACAACATTCAAGTCACCTAAGAGTTGTCAAGCACTTCCAGCCTTATAGAATTGCCCTTACCATTAATAATATAATAGAAATGGCTAAGTCTCCCACTCAACATAGAAGAGAAGACCTGGTGTCTGCTTCATCACTTCCTCCAATACGGACAGGCATTTCTTTTTTCACAAAGTGCCTGGATTTCAGAGGGGTGCAGTGGCTCACACCTGTAATCCCAGCACTTTGGGAGGCCGAGCTGGGTGGATCACAAGGTCAAGAGATCGAGACCATCCTGGCCAACATGGTGAAACCCCGTTTCTACTAAAAATACAAAAATTAGCTGGGCGTGGTGGCACATGCCTGTAGTCCCAGCTACTTGGGAGGCTGAGGCAGAATTGATTGAACCCAAGAGGCAGAGGTTGCAGTGAGCCAAGATCGTGCCACTGCACTCCAGCCTGGCAACAGAGCAAGACTCTGTCTCAACAGCTCTTCATTGTTTTCCTAGACGAGCATTCCCAAACTTTATGGTACAATGAAATCATATGGAAGACTGCATTCAAAATGTTAATGAATTATTCAGTAGCTCTGAGATGAGCCTTAGGAATCTGAATTTCATAATAGTTACTGTTGTGGGTTGAATTGTACCCTCCACAATTATGTTGAAATCCTAACCTGTGCTACCTGTGAATGTCACCGAACTTGGACAGAGTCTTTGCAGATGAAAATTAAGAAGGGGTCACACTGGAGTAGATTAGGCTCTTAATCCAGTATGACCAATGTCCTTATGAGAGAAGAGACACAAAGACAAGAACAGAGAGAGGAGAACATCACAGACACACAGGAGAAAAGGCCATGTGCTAATAGAGATAGAGATTGGGCTTATGCAGCTGCAAGTCAAACAATGCGAAGAATTGCCTGCCATCATCAGAAGCTAGAATAGAGTGTGGCCCTGATATGAGGCAGGGAAATACTGGGTAGAAGAGGGCAGTCCCTGGGAAGGCCCCACATTCAAGCCTGGAACCACGGCCCAAAGTGAAAACTTTACATCCCTGTTTTCCCATTCTAATGTTGCCTTTTCCAAAGTTACCCTGGCCCGTGCTGCCCCCGTCTTGTACCCATAAAAACCCCAGGCTCCACTGGTGGAAGAGTGGCAGAGAAGGAGAGAAAAGAAGCAACAGCCAGACATCAGAAAAGCAGCTTGACTTCAGAGGGATGGCTTCATAGCAGAACTTTGGAGAAGAGCCTGACCAGGGACAGCCAGACTCCAAGGGAAGACCACCTTCCTGCCCCATCCTTTTTCCAGCTCCCCTTCCCACTGAAAGCCATTTTCATTGGCCATAAAATCCTCCATATTTACCACCCTCCAGTTCGTTCATGTAATCTGATTCTTTCTGGATGCCAGACAAGAGCTCAGGAGCCACGGCTGTGGATGCTTGAGTTGTTTAACACTTAAGCCATCTGCAGATGGCAAAACTAAAAGAGCACTGTAACACATGGCCTCTGCGGCTCCAGGGGTCATGTGTACCCTGCCAGATGCTGTCGTGGGGCTACACGGAGTTCTGCTCCTGCCGACACCCAGAAGCTCTGATCCTAGCTCCTGCACACGCTCACCTGCATGCTCATACTCAGTGAGGGGTTAAGAGCTGTGGGCTGAGTAAGAAAGACACACCTGTCACAAGTCCTGCAAAGGGGTCAGGGAAAATTGCCTGTTTCAGCCCTGGTAGCATCTTGATTTTAGACTTCTAACCTCCAGAACTATGGAAGAATAATTTCTATTATTTTAAGCCACCAAGTCTATGGTACTTTGTTATAGCAGCCCTAGGAAATTAACAAAATCACTTATTCCCCTTAGTAATTCTGATGTGAATGACCATATCCCAGGTCCTATCTCACCACCTTCAAAAAAAAATCACCTCAAAGATGTATACATTGTCTGAATTGAGGTTTGAACACCGGTCCTCTTGTCTCTCATTCCTGGGCTTTTTTTCTGCTGCACCAGGCTGCCTCTCATCCATTAGCCTATTCTTAGCTTTCCATAGTCTCCTTGTGTGAACTGTGAGAGGGTTAGAAAATTATTCTTTATAACTTTGTTAACACTTAATGTTGTTCTATGAATCTACCTTTTTGGTTTGCTGATGACTTTGTTGAAATAGAAATGGCCAAAGATTATGCTCTTTAAAAGCACACAAACATAATTTTATAGTGTCAGAGACTGTGACTGCTATAAAATTGTTCCATATTAACCAGATAATTAAATCTTTTCTTTTAGAAAATTTCTAGGAAATGAGGCAACCACAGAGGTTAATTGGTATCATGTTCGTAGGTGCTTTTCCCCTTCAAATCTATGTAAGATGGGCTGCAAAGTTTTGGATAGGAAAGTAGTTAAGACACATTGGTACAGGGATGTGGGTTGAAGGTATAATTAGTGATAATCATCATTTCCACCTCCACATTTACCTGTCAGAGATCAGGGAAGAGTTACAGACAGCAATGAATTCAGGTCCCCTGAGCCTAACACACCTTATGAATCCAGATTCATTGAAAGGTCAGAAAGATGGGCTCTTATTTATTCTCATCGCTCCATAGAACACCATGAAAATGTTACACAACATTCTCTTTCCTCCCCTAGAGGAGTGAAGAAAAAATCAAAATCAGGGATCTTTGTATGCAATCCCAAACCATTCATTCATCTAAAAATCATTTCTACAATTCAGGAACTGTGATGAGCATAAAAGATGAGAACATAAAGTCCTTTTTCTCATGTTTTGACATTCAAGTGGGGGATATAGCCACATGCACAACTGAGGTAACAGAATTGTATGTACCAGAGTAGAAATATAAGACAAAATACAGTGGGAGATAGGTTACAGGGAGGCACCAAAGAAAGCTCCACGAAGGGGTAACTTTTAGGTGGAAACCTGAAAACAAGAACCTGAAGGCCTGAAAACAAGAACCTGAAGGGCCAAGAAGTTGAAGGTTGGGAGAAAATCGAGGCACTTTAAAGCAAGGCAGTCCGGTAGAATTTTCAATGATGAAAATGTTCCAACATCTGAACTATCCAATACCTGAGGCTACTGAGCACTTGAAATGTGGCCAGTGTGACCAAGGAACTGCATGTTTAATTTTACTTAGTTTAAAATTAAACATTTAAATAACATTTAACTAGCCAGTGACTACCTTACTAAACAGCATAGCTTTACATGAAAGAAACAAGATGTACAAAACCACAGGATTGTGAAAGTGTTCCTGAAACACCAGGGGTTTGGTCTAGGTCTTGCTGCTTGCTGCACAGAAAGTCAATCACTGAGACAACGATCATTGCCAAAGAAGAAGGCTTTAATTGGGTGCTGCAGTGAGGAGATGGGAGATCAGTCTCAAATCCATCTCTCTGACCAACTAAAATTATGGGTTTATATAGGAGGGAAAAAAGGTAACTAAGTGTGGGAAAATAGCACCTAGGGAGGGGAAAGGAAGCAATCGTGATGAATGAGAGGCCTGGAGTCCCATTGTCTGGATGTGATTACCCAGTGGGTTTCAGTTCTTTGATCCTTTGAGAGGGCTGGGAGTCCTTTCCTGAGGAAGGAACTCAGATAAAACAAATGGAAGTTTCAAGTTTTAAGACTGGAAGGGTCATTTTCTATGTTTATCAAAAAAAAACAAAAAACTGTCAATGGGACTATTGGGTCAGTTTGAATAGTAGGTCTCATTGTCACAGAGAAGCAGGTGTTTATGGGCATGAGTACGAGGCATTGATAGGAAAAGGGAAAGGGGAAAGTGGAATGAGATAGGGCCGAGAATGTTGGTTGGAGCCAGATTATAAGAGGCCTTAAATACTAACATAACAAAAGAGGCTGGACTTTATCCTTCAGGTGATTGATGCCCTGAAAACATTTTTGAACATTTAAGGTAATTACACTGGCTTTGGCTGGCATTTATAGTTATTTAGTATTTGGAGTCATACTGAATATATAAATAAGGTGAGGGGGCCAGCACCACTTGTGCTGGGGGTGTTTTTTTCCCACCCTAATGACAACTCTGGAATTTCAAAGAGCAGAATACAAAGTTTATAGGTAAGATTTGTTTGTTCTTGTTTTGAGACAAAGTTTCACTCTTGCTGCCCAGGCTGGAGTGCAGTGGCACGATCTTGGCTCACTGCAACCTCCACCTCCTGCCTCAGCCTCCCGAGTAGCTGGGATTACAGGCACCTGCTACCATGCCCGACTAATTTTTGTATATTTAGTAGAGACAGGGTTTCACCATGTTGACCAAGCTGGTATTGAACTTCTGACCTCAGGTGATCCACCCGACTCGGTCTCCCAAAGTGCTGGGATTACAGGTGTGAGCCACCGCGCCCAGCCCCGATTTGCTTCTTTATACTTCTTCCAATATATAAATACTTTTAAGTTGTTAAACAACTATAACATGTGACAAAAGTCTCGTTCAAGTGTTTTTCTGTTATAAACCCATCAAGAGCATGGCATACATAGATTTGTTAATACAAGGAACTGAGCTACAATTTGTTTTCTCTCTAATCTTTACACAGCACCTGGCCCAAGCATACCTAATAATGAATATGGTTTGTTTTGTGAATTGTGAGAAGAAAGCTTTGGACTGATAACTATTCTTCTCCTTTTAAAATCAGTCTCACTTGCCTTCACTTGGACTTACCTTCTAACTCTATTTTTAAAAGAATCAGTCATGAGTATGGAATGAAGTAACAACAAGGTTTAGAATAAATTTGTCATATCAAAGATTCATAGCGCTTCACAAGCTGACTCGGGAGCCAGACTTTACCAGCGTGATACAGATCCCAGTCTGCCATTTCCGAGTGATGTGCACATTGGCCAGTTATGTAGCTATTTTCTGCCCCAGCTTTCTGAGGTGGAGGTAATTGTGCTTATAAGATTGCTCCAAGAATTGTATAAGTTAACATACGAAGAGTTAGCTTGGTTTCTGATTCCTGCTAAATGCTCAATACCTGTTAACCATTGTGATTATAATTCCAAGTTGTCTTGAGCATCCTCTCTGATCATGGCTTCCAAGTCTCTAAGAGACATGTTTATTAATTGTAATACTTGCTAATACTTATTTAGATTCCACTATATGCAGGTGCTTTACCTATACTTATTTGCACATCAACTTTTTAAGGCAGATACTGTAACTTACACTTTATAGATAACTTTTTCTTAATCACTAAGGTGGTAAATGGCAGAATGATGTTTAAAATCCTGCTGAGAAGTCATGAGTGCCTCGGTGCTAAATGGAGCCACCAGCACAGCAAACAAAGACTGACCAAGGATAATGTATAGGGTGAGAGAAGGGGCAAGTACTCCAGATTGAATAATAAATTTCAAAGAGTGAACATGAAGAGACTACACCAGCAACAAAAAGAGATTGCCTGTTTACTGGAAAATGGCAGACAATTTCACACCCCCTCTATGCTTGCTACATAGCCATCCCAACTGTAGGCTCTACAAGGCATTCTGTGCATAGCCAAACTGCACACGGTCTTCGTTGCAGCAGAAGTAAATTTTATTCTAGTTAAAATTTGGCCCCATATTTTTGAAGGTTACAAGCTACACTTTTGCCTCAGAGAACCAGTTGAGAATTACAGCTCTTCTCTGCCTGGTTTTCTACCATAGAAGTGGCATCCAGCTCCACTTAGTCCTGGCACGTTTTTTGCCAGGCTTCGAACTCTAGGTATGTATTTCCATTCTAAGACTGTTGCACTGGCATTAGAAATTCATTTATTCTAGCTGAGCACTCCTTCCCTTAGGCTGCCTAATAGTTCTACCGCACCAGGAGAGACTTGTGTTCTGTAACCGCTCTCTTTCTGAGCAATTGTTCCACAATGAACAAATCAGCCATTGTTTCCAGTGCTTTTCCTAGTCAATGCATGTGTCTTCCTTATAATTAGGTTATTGCTATTATTTCTTATGCTCTGTAAAGATATTCACTGCCATATATAACCAGTCTTTGAAAAGAGCGTTATAAGCAGTTCCCTGCTGCTATTGCCTCGCTAGAGAACTGCAATGCACCAAGTGAATATGAATTAAGTTTCAGCTCTGATGGATTTCCTTTGTGTAAGTAGGGATGCATACCAAGTGACAGCTCAAGGATTGCTGGGAATGTTTCAGAATTCCAGTTTGGGCCTATGTGAGTATGGTCATAGCAGGGATGATTGATATTTTGACCTGCCAAGCAGCTTGGCAGTGTCTCATGAAACGTGCTCCAGAGACTGTCTAACAATGTTAAACCTCGTGACTTTGTATTCTGTAGGAACATGACCTGAAACGGCCTCATAAATCAGAGATGCTTTTCCCAATAGCTCCAAGACAGAAAAAAAGAAAAAGATGTTTTGAGTAATATTTGTGTAAGGCTATCCTAGAAGTGTCTTAGAATGGTATCAGTGTCTTTTTGAAACGTATACAGTCATATGCACAGACTGCCAACAGTCTTAAAAATAAAGACTGGGTCATTTTTTTCCCCCTAATTACTATAGTCTTTCCATTTTAGTGTGATCTATCTCTTCTGTTTCATTGTGATTGAACACACACACACACACACACACACACACACACACACACGTTCTCATTCTTGAGTTACCCCCACAAGCTTAACACTGGCCTGCACATAGTGGGTACTTAATCCAATGAGGCAATACCCTTGACAATGATTCAGAAAGGCACATCCTGTTGTCACTCTGGAGTGAGACTGGGCCACAGATGGATGATTCAGCCATGGTTAGCCTGTGTATGAAAGAGCAGGTGGCCGTAATTTAAATGGGTTTGACAGACTGACACATTGAAAACGTTTTAGGATAAAGTGGAGTTTATGACAAGATTGGGATCTGATTGTAGTTTCATTTTATTGGTCCATCAACTGCAATACAACTAATGCAGATATATTTAACTCAGGAAAAACTTTGAGGAGTCTTTCTCTTCTCCTTATTGATGTCAACTTAAACATATTAAAATGAGAAAGTTTGAAAAATTGAACATGACTGTGTCTTCTATTCTCGATACCACCTACCTGTTCCCCTCTGATCATTTTACCATTGCCATGGATCCCTTGGGGACCATTTTTGAACTTTCAAATCATAGTCTGCTACCCTCTTCTGAATATCAAACATCTTTAAGAAGTATAAAGTTTATATTCCTATATTTTGTTTTTACTTGTATCAATGTACATGGCCTGTTTTAGAAAAATTGTATAGCAATTAATAGGCACATATATAAGCATAGATACACATATTTAAAATATATAAAACACACATACACTTACAGAGAGACACATTTAACTCAGAAAGACATTATAATTTACTGTTCACCAATGAGAACACATGGATACAGGGAGGGGAACATCACACATCGGGGCCTGTCGGGGGCTGGGGGGCAACAGGAGGGAGAGCATTAGGACAAACACCTAATGCATGCAGGGCTTAAAACCTAGATGATGGGTTGATAGGTGCAGCAAACCACCATGGCACATGTATACCTGTGTAACAAACATGAACTTTCTACACATATATCCCAGAACTTAAAGTAAAATTTAAAAAAAAAAAAACAGAAAAAGAAGAATTTACTATTCACTTTTTGCCACTGTAATTTTAGAATGGTAACATCATCTTGAGTTAGATGATTGGAGAGTGTTTACGCTATGCCTACATGATATAAAAATAATCATTTCAGAGAGAAATATATATAGACAAATATATATAGCAGTGTATATATATTTCAACTAGTTATATACAACAAAAAAGTTTGATTACCTTTCACATTTTAATTGTGTGTACAATATCATAAAGGGATTTAAAATAAATATGAGCTAATTTCTTTGACCAATATTGTGATTAAGAGCTCAAATAAACCTGTCCAAGGACAGATGGACCTACACAAAGGGGCCAGTGATAAGCCATGTAATAGTTGTCCTGCTTGTGGTGAATACATCCCTCTGAGAAAGACTGAAGACAGATGAAGAATGGATTTTCTTAAGATAATTAGGGAAGATATGTTTACCCACTTGAAAGGGAAATACCAGGGTGAACAATATTTTTAATGCTAAATTGTACTTATCAATGATTATTTCTTGAGCCCCTACTATATACGAGGCATTGTAGAATGCTGAGATGAACAAGACATTACTTCTGCTTAGAAGAACTACACTAGCAAACTATAACGAGCTGTGCACTAAATGTAAACATACAGTAGGGTTCTACCCCATCAGGAACTCAAACTATGACTGAGCAATATGACAAGACCTTGAAAGACTCAGTGTCACAGGACACGGGTGTGAACCAGAGGTTTTATAGAAGGTCAGAGAGCATCCAGATTGATAAGGAATGGAATGGCTGAGGAAGATGTCATTGGAGAGGTGCGGCTTGAGCTGGACTTTGAAGATGGGCATCATTTGAACCAAGAAGAGAGGGAAGGTCATTTGAGGCAAGGAGAGGACAAGAATAAGGACATTTAATCAAAAATGAACCTTGTATGTCTGGAGGATATAAAAAAGATTAATGTGGATGAAATATAGGAATGCAGTATGAGATGGGGTTGGGTGAAAAAAATGGCACCAAAAAAGAGGCCTTCATGATATGCTCAGGAATTTAGACTTGATTCACAGGCAATGGAAAGTTGCTCAGTTTTCATCTGAGTTGAGACTTTACCAACTCTGTATTTTTCCCTGCTTTGTGATTACTGCATTGCTTTTTTTAAAAGTAATGATTTCAGATTAAAGAAAGCATTAAAAATTAAATTAACCATATTTACTCTGTTATGAAAGATGTGAGGAGGAAAACGTCTGACGACAATGGCTAAAGTGATGTAGATTTTAATGAACTTCATTTCCCTTGTGTTCATTAATCCTCATTTTTATAAATAGGTGAGTACAATATAACTAGAGAGTAATTATGAGCTTCTGCAGAAATATTGTAGAGAACCATTTGATTAAATTCCACCCACCACAACTCCCCAACTCTTCTAATAATGACTTCTGGGCTCTTCTATATTGGTGTGTTTCTCAGTTCAAAACGAAAACAGAGATGAAATACTAGAGTTTGAACAAAGAAGATTTGAACTCCCTCAAATTAGACTGCTAGATCACTTTATTTCTTCTCCTTACAAGTCCAAGGAAATGGGTTTAAACAGTATTTTATTAGCAAGATTGTCCTTGTTTTGGAGTAAGGCATTTTTGAGATACCATTTCCTGGTGGTTAGAAAAATTTACACTTTTTTTTACTAATTCATCGTAGTATCTTTTTTTATTTTAATTCTGATATTTTCCCAAGCTATTGGGCTTAAAGAGTAAATTTTCCTTAAACCCAGCCTGGTAGAGTTATGCTATATTGCTTTATTTGGTGGTTGATAGTAATGCTATGAATATTAATAATGGCTACTTTTATTAAAAGTTTACTGAGTTATAGCTGAATCTAGCACTTTATCTGCACTGTCTCATTTAATCCTCACAACCATCCTATAAGTTATTAATTTCACATATAGAAAAACTACAGCTTAGAAAAGTTAATAGGTAGTTCTTGCTTTGCAAGATAGTAGGGACTGTAAAAATAGCCATGCAAACTGAAACCATGCAAAGTAATGATAATAATTGATAGAAAACATTACTAGTGTTCTGTGACCTTTAAAATTTTTCTCAAAATATTAAAAACTTTTCAATGCATAGGAAGATAAAAAACAGTAAAACTATCTTTTTTAGTACACTGTCATTTAAGAGAATTAAATTGTTTTCTTTCTTTGAAAAACATTATCAAGAGTAGTTTGAGCAGTGCTTGCCTTCTTGCTATGTCACCTATGATACAGAATGAACATCTTTTCTTTTTGGTATTTTGCAAATTGTTATACTCTTTTCTGTTTTGGGATGAAGCTTGAGCATTTCATCCTTTATTCTTCTAACGTTGTGAAATAGTTCCAAGAGTTCCTTAGGGTGATGTTCCACTTCCTCTGGGACATCATGCTTTCTATCATTCCTATTTTCCTCATTTATGTTTGTAAGTTCACCTTCACAAAACCTTTCATAATGTGTAACTGGAGGCTTTCTCAAATTAGTGGCAGTATCAATATTCCCAGAGTCAGCTACTCCTTCTATAACTTTATTTATGCTCATTCACTTCCAGCAGCATTATTTTTTTTCTGCACTTTCATCTTTGTTAGCCAATTCCCTCTTTTGATTATCCATCTTTGTAAAATGGATGCATGTGAGTTTATCACTAGGAGATCAGTAGGCAATACAACTACATGCTTTGCTGTCTCTGCCTGACCTGAATAACCGACACATACACACACACAATGGTCAATCACCAACAGACTTGAAAAGAAGTGATGTGACTGGTAGCTGATCACGATGCCCATCTGTTATTTACCTAGTGATCTTTGGACTGCAGAGCTAGCGGCATATGCAATTACTCATAGTTAATATATATGGCAACTGAAATTTAAACCATGCAGTTGGGAGACAGTATTATTTAACTAATTTATGGTAACTGAAATTCCTGCATATCAGAACGCTGCAAAATGAGGACTGCCTGCAATTGCTTATGTTACGGTTGGTACTGCCAAGGTCAAGATTTGAATTCAAGTCTGCTTAGCTCCTAAGCCCATGCTTTGACTAATGCCTTGCCATTAATTTAGAAATGCATGCCTCCCCAGAGGTAGGCAGTTTTTTTTTTTTTTTTTTTTTCCCTGGAGGAGATATTGATGGAGAAGTGGTAGGTAGTGAGAAAGTTGGGGGACAGGAGAGAGAAAACCAGAAAGGAGGGGAAAGGAGGGAAAAACAGATAAAGAGAAAGAAAAAGAGAAAACAAGCTAAAAAGCATGCAAGAACAAGAAAAACAGAGCTGGCAAGAGCAAATCAGAGTGACATAAAGAGAAAGAGAAGGACATAGAAAGAGGAAGAGAATAGAGTTCAGATTCCCAGAACAGTGACTCATTGGTTGTATGAAATACCAGAATGCTGCTATTTAGAAACTGTTCCCTGCCCTCTTTCCTTGCCTAAATTCTGAACTCCTTAACTACTAAAATGGTACCCTATTCGTTTTTCATATTATGCATAGAACACTACCTGACTCCATAGTACATATTGTTGGATGAGCTTCAAAATTATACTATTGCCAACAAGGCATTTCAAATGATCTTCTGTTATTTAATAATTGATGTAAGCATAAAAGTACTTAATGTAAAATACTCGCTTCAATCATTTACCAAAATAAATTCCTCATTATTAAAGAGGAAAATATAAAATTCTAATCAAAAGTTGCTCTTTGGAAGACTATACAAGATTGACAGGCTGATAGCTAGATTAACAAAGAAAAAGAGAAAATCCAAATAAGAACAATCAGAAATGACAAAAGTAACATAACTGACCCCACAGAAATACAAAAGATCTTCAGAAACTAATGTGAATACCTCTATACAGAAATACTAGAAAATCGAGAGGAAATGGATACATTTCTGGAAACACACAAGTAACACATCTGCATATGTACCCTGAATCTAAAACAAAAGTTGAAATTATTGAAAAACATTCAAATCAAACAGATTTTTAAAAATTATATCCATTTTCAGAGGAATGACAAAATCATAAATAAGAAATAATCAACAGATTCAATTACATAAATATTTAAAGCCCCAATACAACAATGAGTAACATAACTAAAATACAAAAGAAAACAGAAAACCAAGAAAATACTTGCAGCAAAAATAAAGGTTCATAGAAATTGACCAAAAAAAAAGTATCTAGACCCAAAGGGTAAACAAAGAATATGACAAGCCAATTCACACAAAGGGAAATACACTTACTTACACATTGGGAAAGTTGTCTCCAAAACTACCAAAATTACAAAAAACAGCATATTGCAACATTAACATAATTCTAAGCAAAAATTCCTAATCCTGTTCAAAATATTTTTAAACTATTATCTAATACACTGATAGGGACAATTTAAATTTGTTCAATCCTCTTGAAAAGTACTTTGGCAATGTGTTCTATGAGATTTTTAAAAAGTCATACAATTTAACAGAGTAAAATTACTCATAGGAATATCCTAAAAATAAAATATGAAAAAAAAACATGGGTATAGATATTTCCATTTCAGTATTATTTACAAAATGAACTGACAATTACAGAACTGTATGAAATATTATGAAGCCATTATAAAAATAAAAACAAGGAAATGTTTATGGTTAAGTGATGAAAGAAAATTTTATAGATGGCATTCTAAATAAGTGTTCTAAACACATATGACATCCTAAAAATGTACACATAAAAATAAAAACCAGAAGACAGTATGACAAAATTAGAGTCACTGATTGCAGGTCATCAAAATTTAGATTTTCTTTAAAAAATCTTATAATTTTTATAATGTTTTGTACCATGCATTTTTTAAATGGTATATTTTCACATCCTACATCCTTGTGAGATCAGTCTTGCCAGAAGCTGACAATAACCTCTTCTTGAGGAATAGGAACCAAGGAAATGATCAAGCAAAAAATTGTACCTTCAGGTAAATATGTAGCCATAGCATATATCCCATAATAATAATCTTTTCCTATATCTTATCAAAATAATAATATTCCCCAATACCTTTTCCTATGTCAAAAGACTAGAACCTAAGTTAGACCACAGACAAAAATGAAGCCCTGTTTTTTAAATTTCCTAAGAGGACTCAATATTACAATACCCAAAATTGACTTTATTTTTTGTGATCATATTTAAGCCACTTGAAGCCTCAGCTTCATGCCTTTCATCAGTAAGTTAGTCATTTCAAACAGATATTTTCATTTTGCCTCAAATTAAACCCTATTACTAACAACCGATCAAACTATATTTCCTCTGGATAATCCTGTAAGTACCAAATAAAAACGGTGATATCGCTTGATGATGTGATACCCAAATCGCCTACTTGCTGGCTTTGTAATTAATGGAAATGAAATGCACAGAGCTACCACATAAAAATATTGAGACACGTTATGTTCGCAATCAATTGTTTTATTATCCCCAGTGCCTTCGAGTTTTGTGTTATTAATACCAATATATTTCCATCAGTTGAATCATTAAGGACATGTTATAATGAATGTTTCATGCTCAGTCTTGAGGATAATAGAAAAACTGACAGACTAAAAAACGGCTGGCGTTCCCTTCTGTTCTAATCTGAGTCATTATGGTGGCTGCGGGGTTGTTATCCCGGCAGCTCTTCCCTCTCTTCACAGCATGCTGGCGTGTGCTGCCCCCTACCACTTTGCAGGACCCCATGATGAGCTGCAGGATGGCAGACAAAGCCATGTTTTCTGGGGGTCAAAAGGCTGAGCCCTGTCAGGATATTCCTTATACAGGCTTTTCAGCTACAGCAGAAGGAGGATGTGGAGGCAGCTCTTCTTGCCCTATGGGAAGGAAAAGACAAACTCTCCTTCTACCAGCAGAGAGATGGAGCTCTCATCTCTTCTTCCTAGGGGAAGAGCTCGGAGGCAAGCACAGCCAACCATCAGAAAGCTGCCTTGTGTGCTGCCCAGCTGGACAAACAGAAAATTACTGTACAATGTATTGTCATGATTAGGCTGGTAAAGGGCGTTTCATAAGCCTATGGAAACAGTACCTAGCTTTGTCCTAGAGAAGATTCCCCAAAGGAGGTGAAAAACAAATGGAGACATTAAGAATAAGAAGAAGTTAGCCAGAAGAATTGGAGGAAGAGAAGGGCCCAGGGAGAAATGTACTGTGCAAATCATTCATGCAGAAACAGATAAAGCTGACAAATCCTCTATCCATATGGATAGTAGCTAAGAGCATATGGGGGAGACAAATAATACATAGATATTTGATAGGTGCTATGATAAAAAACAAAACAATAGTAGGAAAGAGAATATGGGGACAGATATTTTATATAAAATCATCATGGAAGACAACTCTGAGGAGGTCACATTTTAAAACAAACAGCTGAATGGAGTGAGGGAGTTAGATGTAGATTGGCTTTGTGATTAATGGAAATGAAATGCATGGAACTTCCACATTAAAACATTCTGGGCAAAGAGTCTTCCAAGACAAGGGAACAAAAAGGGCTGTTCCAAAGCAGTAGCACATGTTTATTGTGTTGAAGGAACAGCATGAAGACCAATGTGGCAGGCACAGAGGTAAGAAAGGTAGCCTGGATATGGATTGTATAGGGTCTTGTAGACATTGGTGGAAACTTTCAAAAGATAGTTTTGGCTACTGCCTTAAAAAAAAAAAAAAAAAAAAAAAAGCGTGGGGTGTGAAACATATGAGAAAACAAAGTGACAGGCTTAGACACAATTGAAACATCACAAAAATGAGGGTGATGGTGTCTTGGATTAAGGTTATAGCACGGGAACTCAGATTCAGGATATATTTTCAAGGTGCAAATGACAGGATTTGCTGATGAATTGAAAGCAAGGTATGAGAACAAGGGTGAGGAGAACAATGTCAAGGTTTATAATCTAAACAACTGAGTGAATGGTGGTGTCATTTAACTTAGATAAACATAGAAGGACAAACAGGATTGGGACTAATGGGGAGAAGAACTGGAAATCCTGAGTTCTGTTTTAGGAAACTGAGGCTGGAGATGATAGACATCCAGAATTCAGCTACTATTTAGTATATATGAATTTGGAATTCAGGGGGAAAGTCAAGGCAAGGTGCACACATCTGGAAGCTATCAGACTAAAGAGAATATTTAGAGAAATGGGCCTGAATGTAAGAGTAGAAGATATCTGAGGACTGAGCCCCAGCCCATCCCAACCTCACTTAGAAGTTGGGAAGAGGGTGAGGTTTGAACAAAGGAATCTGAAAATAAGTAGCCTATAGGGTAAAAGTCAAAAGAGTATGGTGTCCTAGACATCAAGTGAAGAAAGCATTTCTGAAAGGAGGGGATTATCAATTGAGTCACGTGCCTCTAAGACAAAGATTGAGAATCAGCCATTGGATTGAGCAGCATGGAGATCTCTGGTGATCTTTGCAATTTTGGTGAAGTGGTGGGGACAAAAGTTTGACTAGATTGAAAACATGGGAGGAAAGGAAGTGGACACAGTGAATATAGATAATTTGGTGAGAATTTTTGCAATAAAGAGAAATGAAGTGATAGATGAAAATGTTTGGTCTAGACAATATGTTTTGTAAGGCAAAAAACATTACAAAATACTTGATTGACAAAAGGGAAGTAGTCAGGAGAAACTGTCAGGGGAAACTGATGGTACAAGAGAGATGGGAGAGTTGAGGAAGCAAAGTCTTTATTAGGATGACCGGGGATCGGATCTGGGGCATAAGAAGACAGGCAAAACCTAGATGGGAGCAAGACTCATTCTTCCATAGTACTGGAGGAAAAGGCAGCATTTACAGGCACAGAAGTGCGGATGTGTGTAGAGCGGAGACTATCAGTTCACTGAGAGAAAGAAAAGTAGTTTAGTCAGGCTGGAGTCTAGAGTGTATAGAGGATAGTTGTTGAATGGATGCATGACATCTTCAGTTAATCACCTCAAAAGGAGTCCGAGATGTCAATCTTACATGATCATGACTTAAATTTGAAAGAACTGCTTGGAGAAATTTCCAAATGTGCTTAAAATAACTGTATACTCTCTCAGCACATCTGCTTTAAATAGTAACAAGAATGCCTAACATGTGCCATGTGTCAAGCACTACTCAAAGTATTTTGCAGGTATTAGCCTATTTAATCCTTGCAACAAATCTAGGAGGTAAGTACTATTATTATTCTCATTTTGCAAAGGAGAAAACAGAGGCATATAAAGATTAAATAACTTAAGACAAAAGTCATGCAACTAGAAAATGGCAGAGCTGCGATTTCAGCTAAGAAAGTCTGATACAAGAGCCCATGTTCTCAATCATTTGCTATATCGCCCTTCTGATCAGCAGCCATCTCGAGGTGTAAGTTCTGTTAAACTGTTTTGTAAAAATAATGAGCCTTTATGGTCACTTCTTTGATGCATGACATGCACAAGGTTTATAAAGTGTGACTAGGAGAGGGGCAAGTACTGGGAGATCTGGAGAATATTCCAGGAAATCTGGCAGTCCAGCTTCCCCAGGTCTGGTGAAGAAGTGTTTGATCAGGGTGACACGTGGTCATGCTCCTAAGAGTTCATGCTTCTACCTCCCAGGTCTCGCTGTCTCCTCTGTGTACCTCCTTGAACAGCTGCACTGGCTGAAGGACACTAAGTGACCCAAAACAGGAGCTCACCCACCAAGCTTCTCCACAAACAACTGTTTAAGCATCCAACCAAGCCATTGGGCCCATCAGGCAAATATGACTACAGTGTAAACAGCCAGTACTCACCTTGTTCTCTCTGTATTTTCCAAACTTCTGTAGAGTTGGGATGAAACTACACGCTGAGATCTGGCCAGTGGGTTGTAAGTGGAAGTGACAGTGGCATGTGTCAGTCCCAACCCAATGCAGTTTAGAGTTGTTCTGCCTCCTCCACTTCCCTTTTCCTTCCTGGGCCAACACTGCATTCCAGACGGTGGATCCAGTTAGTGATGGAAAAGGGCTGGCTAACCCACATCGGATTTTATGTGAATGAGAAATATACTTCCGCTCAGTGAAGCTACTGAGGCTTTGGAGGGTTGACTGTTAGGCAGTTATCATTAATTACCTCAATTCATAAAGCAGGCAAGCGACTTTTAGTCACCAACATTGTTCCCAGGGGTCTAGGCTGTGGCTGGAGCAGGTGGTGAGAAGAAAGGTTGCGCCCAGAAGTCACTCAACTAGCCCGCCACGAAGGCAGAAAGAAGAAAGGGGCTTTGGTTGAAGATTATTTTGTTGACAGAAACAGAAATTGCCTCAAGGTAGCATAAGGACAAAGAAGAGCTAGAGAAATGAGAGAAACTACTCTCTAGATATAATAGTTCTCTAGAAATAGAAAGCTACTATTCTAAGGGTAATACTTCTCAGGGCCATCTAAAGCCAAAGAATAAAATGTATCTAGGGTAAAAAAGGACAGACAGAAATTTGAAAATCAGAGAAGTTATCCATTCTCAGGAATCACGTGGTTTCTCCTCTCTCTGGCTCTCTTTCTCTGCTCTTGGCCTGGCTTCATCTGATTGCACTTGACTGTTCTTGGATACGTGGTTCTGACCTTATGTGATCTTTCATGAGTGTCTGCCACCATCTGAGTGGCTCAATCCCAAACTATCTTGATTCCAAATTGCTTTGTGAGAGAATGGCATTGGTTCAGCCAACTCACCTGTGCTGGATCCTGAATCAGGTAGCTATGATTTTCACCAAGTTCAATTAGAACTGGCCACAGCGAAGGGTCTTATGACCTCAAAAGTGGCTGTGAGGTATGGGGTTAAGCAATTTCAGATCAGGGACTGGGCCAAGAACTTAAAACAGGTCTACTATAAAAGACAATTTCTAGGAGGATTTATGACTGAATTGCTAAAACACTAAAGGAGTTAAAGGAGGCATTATAGAGAGGAAAAGATGTAGTATAAGTAGAAGGAAAAAGAATGTCAGGCCAGAAGGAGGAGTGAATGCAGAAGTGAGCCCCAAGTCAGAGCTGGTTTCAACTTAGGACAGGCCAGCAGCTGCAGAAGGTGCCGATCCACCATGCACGCAAAAGTATCATTGGAACACATTGGAAATATAGGGCCAGTTAATTTCAGACTTCCACACGTGTCATCCCCAGAGAAATGTAAATTGGTTCTTCTGCCACTGATCTAGGAAGTATCCTCAAATATACAAAATATGTAGATATTCCTCACTAGGGCTGCATGTCTCTATTGACATTTCTGCAAGTTGCAACCAAACCAGCCCACTGACACTTGGCTGAGGTTAACACTCAGAGTCAGCAACATTTGAAAGTGGTTTTATGCCTAGTAGTTTTAGAACTATTTAGCAAAAACAAAGGGTTTATTTTTATATACATTTCAAATTCTATAATATGTCTCCCAAGGAAGACACTTCAGCTTCAGGAAATCAAAGAGAGCTGAAAAGAGAACAGAACTATAGATAAGTGTTTTTGTGGAATTGTTTTCACAACATTGACTCTGCTTGTGCCAGGTGAAATGAGTAAATAAACATGTTTCAAAATAAAATATGTTAATCTAAGATCAGTTTATCGTCATTTCCATTAAATGTTTAGAGACTATTGGTTGGAAGGGATGTCACATTATTAGCTTGTTTGGTAAGTATCTTAATTCAGTTTATGTTGAGCCTGTGCAAAAACAGGAAATAAGTCACTGTCCAGTCCTCAGCGATCATGCCGATAATCATGGGAAACCCAAATTACCCAGGAAAATGATAACAAAAAAAATGCTAGATGGTGTTTGCTAAATGGTGTGGTATAAAGCCTCAACACCCAATGTACCCTGAAGACCCCTACAAAGGAAAAGAAAGAGAACACTTAATGAGAGACTGTTTCTACAGAGTTAATAACTTAATCCTGTAGTCATACTTAATTCAGGCTTTAAGACAAACTTTGTGAATGAGGAAAAAAATCATTTCAAGAAACTGACATACTTTCTCTCAATCTTCGCTTCTTCACATAGTAAACATGGATCCAAAACATTTCCACAGTACAAGAATGAATAAACTTCCACAGACATTTAAATGACAGTTTCTTTTCAATGTAGTACATTAAAATTTCCCTCTTTTTTCTCTTTCTTTCTAGGATCTTTAACACCCCCTATCTGGTGTTACCTCGATGCTGGTATTCATTGCATCAATTTGTTGACAATTTGCTAAATTAAACTGAACTACTCATGGAGACTCTACTGTGTGTAGGATAATGTGCCAAGTATTACAGGGACTATAATGTTGAACCAGAGTTTAGCATCTAATACAGAAAATCACCTCTTAGGCATGGCTGGGTGGGGGACCATGGTATGGAACTGAATTCACACGGTAGGAGACACCAGAAATCCAGGGCAGCAGAAAGAAGACAGGACCCTAAGGATAGGCCCCTTAGAGGATTGATGCTGGCCAAGTCAGCCCCTGGGATGAGGAAAGGCCAGTGGAATGACAATATCCAGCTAGATAGAGGGAAAGGAGCTCAAAGGAATTTCATAGCAGGTGATGCTCACACACGAGGAAATTCATAAGGAGGGGCTGGGAACTGGGACCTGACCCTCAGGGCAGAGGCCTGGGGAAGCCACAGGCAGCGATTCTCTAGGCTGTGGAAGCCGTAGAATGTGTCCAGAGAAGCCCCGGGGGCCTGGGACAGAACCTTGGAAAATGCTATCATTTAGGGGACTTAAAGAAGTCATAGTGAAGAGGCAACGAACATGACCTCAGGATATTGCAGTGTCACAGAAATTAAATAGAGGACAGAGTTTGGAGGAGGAGGTATTGGTCACCAGAAAGCAGACAGAAAAAGCCACCAAGTACTAATTAGGAAGCTATGAGAGACCTTCTGGAAAGCTCTGGTGAAGGACAGCTAAGATAGTTGCCTAAGCAGTTCTCTGTGCCTTCACTAGACAACTCTGGCAGGTGCGCATGACGGGCATCTTCATGGCAAATGCCACACCCATCTATGATGAATCACTTTTTCTTTCCGAGAGTCAGTGCACATGACTCCCAAATGGTATGAATGTAAGTCATTCTTAATTCCGACAAGTACTCGACTGTGTTTCCAAACAGAAGGGGATTTTTTTTTTTCTAACCTTACTATTGTGAGAACTGAAAGTCATTCACTGAATTTAATTCTTTTTTGTGATCAACTATTTTATGACAGGGAGATATCTAAATTGCCATTTGGATTGGCTACAGGAATAAGGCTTACAAAACAGCAACAGTGTAGCTGGCGACCTGCAGGCAATGAGACAAGGTAGTGGGCTAAGCACTGTCATGTGTGAGGGACACAGTCATGAGGCTGTTCATTCTCAACACATAGTGCCTGCAGACACAGCTGAAAGGCAGCCTGTCTGGGTGGGTAGTGGGGTTGTAGAACACCAAATTCCCAGGACACACCCACATGATAAAAGGTAAACACTCCTCCTTCTTTTGCCTTTTGATATAGGAGTTATAAAGTATTTTCCAAAAGGGCCTGTCTTTGCCAATTATACTTCATGTCATACCTGTATTTTTAAAAGAATTAGAAGCTCCGAATTTGAAACTTTGCCGTATTACTTCCTAGCTGTGTGATTTTAGGCAAATCTATTGACTTCTTCTGTGAGCCTCATCTATAAACAGGGATAAGACAATCCCATATTGCTAGTAGGGTTTACAGCTCCTGCATGTAAAATATCTTGCACAAGCAGATGCTTAGTAAATGATAGTATTACCGTTATTATTGACAAGTGGATCTTCATCTCTCTAGCTCTTGTAAATACAACAGTTCAATAAAGGAGAGCATGATAACCTGGTAGAAATGAGGACTTCAATGCTAGGCTCTTTGCCAAATTTAAGCAGAAGAGCAGGGACGTGACTGAGGTATTAAGCTCCAGTCTTAATATATCCCTTATAGAAAATGCCAAGGGAAGATCATGGCCCAGTGGCCCACCAGTTCAGTTCCCAAAGAGCCAAGCCTGTGAACCCGTCTTTGTTTGATACATCCTTCCTAAGGATTAAAAAAAGTTAAGGAAGAAAATAACAAAAACCTTCAACTCCTAAACAATTAAAGGGGAGCTGGGGGGAAGATGAATCCCACATCCACTGAAAGTTGAAATAAAGAAGCAGTTGAAGTATGAAATTCAGCCAACAGGAAAAAGAATAAAATCTCAAGACACCTTTCAGGGTCGAACGTGTCCAGTCACTAAGGCATGAATCATGTTGTGTATGTTCTGCTTTTCTAGGCAAGGTATGAGCTTCAGAGGCATAACTTGCTGAAAAAATGAGAGAAAAATGATGGTTTTTTGAAAGGTGATCATGCACTCAGGCTGTTGACATTTGCTCCGTGCTTTTATATACCACTATCTGAGAACCATGAGTATTTTTCACTGTAAATGCCTGAGTGGATGTACTGTGTCTGCTGGCTTTGGAGACCAGAGTCAACTTAAATTACCCAGGGCTTAGATGGGAGCCAGTGTGGAGAGCAGCAGTCAGCTAGATTTCAAAGTGCAGCTTGGAGTTTACAATCCCTTTAGCCCTAAGGGATGCTGACTAAAGGGTACTGAGCAAAATTGGTGGATGCCTCAGAGGATACATCTGAGAACAAAACATGCTGGAGAAGAGAGACAGGAAGAATACAGACATTAGTCCATGTGATTCAGTTGTAAGTGAAAAAAAAATCTGCTTGGGATAGACAAAAGAAAAGCATGAGATTTACTGAAAGAGATTAAAACAAGCCAAGGAATAACCACTCTAGGGTCACCACACCCTGGAACAGGCAGCATTGCAGCAGGCATTTGTGGACCATCCTGCTGGACAGGACCAAGCTCTCAATGCCCAGTATCTGCACGTCTCAGTGAAATTGCACCTTGCAGCATGAAATAGACCAAAGAGCAGGGTTAAAGGGGACTGGTGACTAACAAAATTTATGAGTTTGTTTTTCAGGATATCTATTTACAGGACCACAGGGCCAGTTGAAGCTGGCCAGAATCAATATGTCTGACCGGAGCTTGTACCAAGATTTGCTTGCCCACTGGGTGAACTTTTGACAGCACAGCCCAAATTTCCACAAGTTCCATACCAACCCCCTCTTAATTTACATTCTCAACCCATGAAGAGATATGACAGGATAAGTGCACATGCCCAAGAGGCTTTCCTAACTTCCCTTTATCCTCCACCAGTCCTTAACCAACCTGAAACCCTACTCCTAAAACTGCGGCCCTTAAATATACAACTTGTGAGCTGAAGAGGGAGGATGGATTTGAGCCCATCTTCTGTCTCCTTCCTCAGCCATCTTGCAATAACCCTTTCTCTCTACAAAAATCAGGTGCTGCAGTGTTTGGCCTTCAGTTCAACATGGGCTAACGGACCCAGTTCAGTTAGGTAATACCAGTCTTGACAATCCAAAGTGCATATTTGACTGAGGTGTGTCAGGGGAGGCACGTTGTGAAGAAAGCATGGTTTTACCAGGTTCCTTCCTTGAGCATTAAGTGTCTCCCAGAGAACAGGGGTCAAACCACTACACAGTGCTTGTTCACCATGTAGAAGAAAGGAGAAAGAGATGGGACAGGAAACAGGACTCCTCCATTGACAGGGTGTTTCCAACAACTGATAAATATTTATGGCATGGACTTTTCTCTAAAATGACATTTGAGAGACAAGAAAGGTAGAAACAACCCATGTATCAATGGATAGATATGCATATGATGCATATCATGATATATGCATATGATGGAATATCATTCAGCTTTAAAAGGAAAGAAATTCTGACATAGGCTACAACATGAATGAACCTTGAGAACATTATACTAAGTGGAATAAACCAGTCACAAAATGACAAATACCATATGATTCCATTTATGTGAGGTACATAGAGTAGCCACATTCGTAGATACAGAAAGTGAGCAGAATGGTGGTTGCCACAGGCTGAGGGCAGGCAAGAATGGGGAGCCAGTGTTCAATGGGTACAAAATTTCAGTTTAGGAAGATGAGAAAATTCCAGAAAGAAATGGCATGATGGTTGCACAATAATGTGAATGTTCTTAATGCCACTGAACTGTACACCTAAAATGGGCTAAAATGATAAATATTAAATTATGTACATTTACAATATAAAAAGCAAAAAAAAGAAACCTATATAAGTTATGAAGAATGAAACAGACGAAGAGAAAGCAAATGAATGTTTATGTTTGAATTATTTCATAATATTAATAACAATTTCTGTAGTAAAACAGCAAATGTTCTCAGGTCTACAACCTGTCATTGTACCCTTTGTTTAAATCCAGGCATGAGTCATTTTGGGGTTTGCATATACCCTTCATTTCCTTTTTTTGTTGTGCTTTCTTTTGTCCCCAGAAGAGCCCACCAAAGCACCCTGCAAGGAAAAGCATCAGCACTTGAGTATCTGTCACACAGAAAGCCTCAAGTTAAGTAACTACAGCACTAAGTGAGACCTTCCCCCTTACTCTCTTTTCCCCATCACAATCCTGAAAAAGTCCAGAAGCCCAGAGCAATGGAAGAGGCAGCAGGATAGAGTTGAGGCCCTGATCTAGAGGAGGAGAAGACTGTAGGACAAATTGACATTTTGATGTAATACTAGACAGGACTTCTTAAGATGAGACTTTTAGATGTTAGGAAGTGTTAAGAATAGCTAGAACATTTGCCTGAACCATTATTGGGGGGTGGGAAAGGGAGTTTCAGCACATCAGATTCTAAAGGCAATACTGAGAAAAAAAATAGTTGCTTCCTACTTGCACCCTACTAAATGCAGCTGGCTCAAAAGCAGAATTAAGCCCGTATCAAATCTTTACCATGACCGTAAAGAGATAGAGATTATCCTTTTCCCACATAAGGAAATCAATATATGAATAAGTCAATGAATGTATCCAAGGTCCTATTAGTAAGTTAAAGGATCAGGGTCTAAAGCCCACACAGTTCTCTATGTGCCATGCTACTTGCCTCCCGAGTAGCTGGGACTGCAGGTGCCCACCACCACGCCAGGCCAATTTTCTGTATTTTTAGTAGAGACAGGGTTTCACTGTGTTAGCCAGGATGGTCTCAATCGCCTGACCTCGTGATCAGCCCGCCTTGGCCTCCCAAAGTGCTGGGATTACAGGCATGAGCCACTGCTCCCAGCCTTACAAATACTCTTAATATGCCAGTACATGAGAATGCAAAGCACAGAACGTAATGACACTTTCTTTTCGAATGTTTGCTAGGAAGGAATCTCACAGTGACTGTGGCAACACGATGCTGCCAAGGATATCAGTCTGGCCTCCAAAATGAGGTTTTCTGGAATGCAGGATCTCAGACTACCAGTTTTAAGCCAAGGATTTAAGGAAGTTCATCGCAATTGCATTACCAGTATTTATAAGTTTTAACTTTGAATTCCATCCTCATTTAGTGGGTGAGGTAAATAATGGCTGGTGCTTTGTGAATTTTTATGGCTGGAGTGATGGATGGTCTAAACAACTGGCAGTCTGCTCTATCCATTCATTAACTCTGAACTACATATTTTCCAGGTTCAACTCTGAACTTAGGTATTTCAAATAGATGACAGATTTCCCCTTGTTCTCCAGGCTGCTGTATTTATAGCTCTTGCCTCCTGAATCCTCACTTTTCCCTCTTTAGATGTCAATGATAGTCCCATCCATCCCAGAAAACTACTATGGAGGAGGGAAAAAAAATTAAGACCATTATGACAATTTTTTTATCCTTCAACTGCCTCCCCTGTATCATTCTGCCTGTGCATGGGGGTAGCATCCCAGACACCCTTCTTCTGTTAAATTCAGATTTCTTGAAGAGTATTTCGAACAGCCTGTAGGTGTTCTTTCTCACAACACGTCACCTATCTCTTTCTTAGTAACTGTTCAGTTCTATTTCCTTCCCTACATAGCTAATAAAAGCTCCAAGAAACAAAGTCTTTCAAAAGACATCTCCACCTATGTCAGCTATACACGGATACCAGTGCTTTCCCCAAAGGTCAGCATCAGGAATTCACGTCTTCTGTTCCTGCTACAATTGAGGCCAGTGGTTCTTGGCGTTGACTGCTCAGCAAAATCACCTGGGCATCACCCAAGACTCATTAAATTAGAAACTCTGGAGCAGTCATTCAGGCATGGGTAGATTGTAAGTCCTCCAGGTTCTTCTAACATACAGCCAGCATTGCAAACCAATTTTCAAGGCCATGGCTACTCAAAGGGTGATTGCAGGCCAGTGCTGGTCAGTGAACTTTGTTACCATTTGAGATAACATAAGTTAATGCCAGCATCAAGTATATCATTACACACACTTTGGTTCAGCTGCCTTTTTTTTTTTTTTTTTTTAATAGCAAGCATGTCTCAGTGAAAGAAGCAGTGCATTGATTTACTCTCTGGCAAAAGCTCCTTTAGCTGGTCACTGATATACAACAAAGAATTTGAAGGCTGATTTCTTTGGGTAGACCTTCTGCAAGTCTTTTTGGCATGTTCAGATATTTCCAGAATTTTTATTTCTGTAGCCTCTTTACACCCTGAGCATTTACTTCCAACATTTATTGTTATAGTTCTGAGTACTATGTACCAAGGAGGTTATCAATGTCCCTGAACTCTCTAGCATGACTTTACTAGGTATGAACTTCTGCCATTGAATGCGTATTATTCAATGGATTATTAAAATGTGCAGAAGACCAGATTATCCAGACACTGGGCCACTGGAGAAACTGTGAAGGGCATTGAAGTGTTTGAGACTTCAGGGATTCCAGTTCAATGGCAATAGGCATGCTCCGCCTTCTCCTCCACTCTCCCAATCTTTCTTTGTTCTCTCCTCTCTATTCTCTTCCACTCATGGTCAGCTTTGGGGGTATACAGGAAGTCATTGACCAATATATAAAAATATGGAAAACCTCAGGACAGGCCCTTCCCCTATACTCCCAAACCAGGGCCATTACTCCAAAAGACATTCTTTCTTCTGGATCTTGAAAGTCACATTAGGTGAAGGGAGTGTTTCAAACAGCCTGTAGGTGTTCCAGGTGAGGCTGAAAATATTCCTGGAATGTGTTAAACTTAATGATCCAACAATTTAAATAGAAGAACAGAGTAAAATACTGTAGGAATCAGAATAAAGATAAGCATTTTGTGGGAAAAAGAGAAAATGCAAATAGACATTTAAGAGCTCCTTAGAAGGCAGCATAAGAAAAGGAACTCTGCATTTGAAACAAGATCTCATTTTATATCCTGAATCTCTCTTTGTATTTACTAGACAGTGTTTTCAACATATTCATGCATGAGTTTCCACATTTACAAATAGGTCACAGAGCATTTGCCACCAGATTGTTGGGAGGCTTAAATGTGGTAATGTATGTACAAACACTTAGCCCAGCGCATAGTACCAAGTAAATCTGTGTTCATTCATTCATCTATTCAACAAATATCTATTGTCAAGCACTGTGTGAGGCACCAAGCATCTGGTGGAGGAAAAAATAGACATTACTGCTGCCCTCATGGGGCTTAGAGGCGCATGGAGACACAAAGAAGAATTATAAAATCATAGACATAAATGTATAAATAGACATGTAATTCAAATGGAAACAAGTTAGTATGAATAAACATAATGGAGACATCTTATCTTGTTTGGGGTTAGGAAGCATTTTCCTAAAAAAGTCATGTTTAAGCCTAACTGAAGGAGTTCACTGGGTATGAGGTGGCGGAGACTTGACTCGAATAAAAAATAAGAAGGAAACTTTTAGTTATGATATTAACTCCATATAAATGAACCTAAATTGAAAAGAAATATACAGACTGATGTAAATGAGAAGTCCAAGATCTGGCACTGGCTTCCAGCAATGGCTCAAACAAATGTCACCAATCATCTGTCTTTTTTCTGCATCTCCTGACCCACCTCTCCTTTGCATTAGCTTCATTCTCAGACAGGCTTTCTCCACCCCACTGTAAAATATACTGAACATAGAACATACCTAAAAACTTACCTCAGAAGACGAGAGGTTCTCTTTCTCCTAGAATTCATATTGACAGACAAAGGAGGATCTCATTGACCCACACTTGAGTTATAACATCCAACTCTGAACCAATCACTGGAGTACCTTGATGTCGCAGGTTGGGCCCTATGCTCCTCTTGTGAGGGGAATGGAGCCAAGTGATAGAAAACCCAACAGACTGAGGAGAGGCACTTTGGAAAGAGAGTGGGCGATGAACAGAGATGGAACTCACAGATGTCTAATACAGGTCAACTTATTTAATATTGGGCATAAGAGCAGTGGGAAACAACTTAATGATTTTAAACAATGAAGTGAAATAATCATTATATCTGCACTTTGATACAAATCACCTGAACTGCAATGTGGACAGTAAACTGGAAGTGGCATAGCAGATGTCGGAAGACCAGTTAGGCTCCTTCAGGCTGAAGATAACAATTTGAACTAGGGTGGTAAGAACATAGATGTAAATAAAAGAATCAATTAAAACTAGTTAAAATCGTAGTAAAATTAACCGTAAAGAAAAAGAGGGTAAAATTATCAGTGGTTGAATATAGATTGGACATCTGAGAGGAAAAGAGAACCAGTTTATGTTTGTATTTATTAGACAGTGTTTTCAACTGTCTAAGATGTTGAGGTTGGGGTACCTTCGAGATATTAAAATAAAACTGATGAATAGTCCATTGGATCTGAAGGCACAGAGTTCCTAGAAGTTATATGGACTGGAGATGCAATTTTGGGGGTCAATTGCCATTCAAAGCCATGAGTATAGACGAGATTGACTAGGAAAATAGCATAGAGTGATAAAAGCCTGCGACTGAACTTAGAGGAAATGCAATTTAATAAACACAAATGTTTACATGGTTTTGGCCAAAGTCAGACATCCTGTTCATCTATGCAGAGCCCATTTTTCTCTTCGTAGTTGCCCATCTTCCTTCTGTTCTATACACTCACCCAACAGCATGCTTCCTAATTTGATCTTTTTAATGGGAATGATTTTGCAGATTATTTTAAATTGCTACATGAAAAACAAATTACGAAGATTGAATATCCACATATAGAGGTTATTGTTGTAATTAAACAAAACCCACAACAGAGTTAATCAGGTGCATATTTTAATGCTATGCATAATTTTTATTATACTGCATACAAATTAGCCTCAAATGGTAGGCAGTTCACGAAAATGACTGCAATCAGTATTGCTGTTATACAACCACACCAAATTTTTAGTTTTTCTCTTTTTACTGGATTAGTTCTCCAGTATGTCATCATTGTTACTGTCGACTTGTTTTCCTGTGCATTATTTTATCACACACATACATGTGCACACATGTGTATGCACACTCACATAACTTGAAAATTTTTCATCAATGGCTAGAAGTACCTTGTTACTGGCACTTTTGTAATCCTATAACAGGTTAAGCTAGGTTGAGGCAAGATAACAAATGACCCACAGAATCACAGGGACTCATAACAGAAGTTGAGTTGCTATGTTATGATATGAATATCTCTCTCTCCCCTCCCTATTGTCTTTGGGACTAAGGATGATGAAATAGTTTCTATTCTGGATCATTTATGGTCATTGTAGCAGATAGAATGAAGGGAGAACACAGATTAACAATGTTCACTCTTAGAGCTTCTTCCCAGAAGCAACACCAACCACTTCCATTCATTTCATCAGCCAATGCAAAGTTACACAACTAGGCAGTAGGTCAAGAAAGAAAATGCTTCCCCAGGGTAAGCAGCAAATACTTGGAAAAATAGAATTTCTTATCCCTGCCTCACTTCTGTAACTCCTCCTTTGAACCCCAGCTTTGAGGGGTTTTTGCCCTCTCACTTACTGTCATCTTGCCAGTTCTCCCCAGTATCCTCACTTGAGCTGGGTTCTAAAACAACCACACTCCACCCCACAATTCTCTGCTGAGTGTCTAGGCTACAAGGTGGTTTGTGACAGCAAAACTCCTCAGCACTGAGGCTCTGGGTTGGCTGTCCAGCAATCACCATGATGTGGGAGTGGAGGCAGTGGTGGTGGCGAACCAGAGGGAATGTAGAGCAGTGAGGACAGAGATACAGGAGAGAATACATTGAGAAAGAGGTATGGTTAGTGCATAGCCTACAATAATTTATTTTTAGAACATCCCTAGCTACTGTAGGATGAATATAGGGATAAGCATAATATTTCCCATATTATATACATTCTATCAAATATCGGAGGTAGTATTCAAATCAGGCTAGTATTCAAATTAGCCCATACTGCCTAACCCTATCAGTACCCTCTACTCATATTCTCAGCCTCCCCACTCCTTGCTATGCCTGTTGGATTCCATGCCCCACCTGACAAACTTATTTGCACTGCACTCCTTTTCCTTAAGCCTGCCCTCTCCAGGGGGGAACATCCATTTCTTCAGGTCTTGCCCTCCCAGTTTGCTCTGCTGGTCTATAAATAACCATCGCATGGATGAAACAGCCTTTTCAAAGAAAAATGTGTTAAGTATGAGAAGGTCATGATTCTCCTGTCTTCCCATACCAGTGAATGAATTTCTATCAAGGGTGACAGAGCTATAGATCAACAATTGTTTTTGTTTTGGGAGAAAGTCCAGAAAAGCAGTGAGGTCTTGGGACCCAAGAGTAGAAAAGAACAGTCACAAAGAAAAAGAGAATCAGAAAGACAGGCTAAGTAAGCAATTATCTTGCTAAGATGACCACTTTCCTTCCATTCTCCCAATTAAAGACCGGTTTCTCTCTCTGTCTCTGTGTGTGTGTGTGTGTGTGTGTGTGTGTGTGTGTGTGTGTGTGTGTGTGTCGGGGTGGGGCGTGGGGTTTTATGTAGGGGAATGGGGTGCGTATGAGCGTGTATGGGAACAGTGTAGCATGTAATAGGTAAGGCTGCAAGGCAGGTACTTTGAATCTCATTGAAGAGATTTGCAGGAATTTGAACACTAGATTGACCACAGAGCTTCAGACATTCTATTCCTTCCCAGTCATCATTCCTTCCTTCTCAGGGTCATCTGAGTTTTAGACTGGCCTTAACCCCAAACTCCCTTACTAGTTTTTGTTCATGCCAATGCCACTATAGCTTTCTTGGAGCTTTCACCTGACCCTTTTAGGTTTTTTTTCCAGGGTTCTCTGTTCCCTATAATCCTAGTATGTTTGTTGGGTACAGGATAATAATGGCGTTTTAAAAAATAATTTCAACTTTATTTTAGATTCAGCGAGTATACGTACTGGTTTGTTACTATATTTTGTGTTGCTGAGGTTTGGGGTACTACAGATGATCCTATCACTCAGGTAGTGAGCATAGTACCCAATAGGTAGTTTTTCAGCCCATTTCCCCTACCCCTGCCAGTAGTAGTTCCCAGTGTCTATTGTTTCCATCTTTATGTTCATTTGTACTAAATGTTTAGTTCCCACTTCTAAGCGAGAAGAGGCCTTATTTAGTTTTCTGTCTCTGCCTTAATTTGCTTAGGATAATAGCTGCAGTTGTATCCATGCTGCTGCAAAGGACATGATCTTGTTCCTTTTTATGGCTGCAATCATAGTATTCCATGAGTATCTATATATCACATTTTCTTTATCCAATCCACTGTTGACAGGCATCTAGGTTAATTCCATGCATTTGCTATCATGAATAGAACTGTGATGAACATGAGTATATGAGTCTTTTGTGTGGAATGATTTTCCTTTGGGCATATACCTAGTAATGGGATTACTGGGTCAAATGGTAGTTCTCTTTTAAAAATTCATCCCTTCCTTACACTTTATACAAAAATTAACTCAAGATGGATTAAAGACTTAAACGTAAGACCAAAAGCCATAAAAACCCTAGAAGAAAACCTAGGCAATACTATTCAGGACATAGGCATGGGCAAAGACTTCATGTCTAAAACACCAAAAGCAATAGCAACAAAAGCCAAAATAGACAAATGGGATCTAATTCAACTAAGGAGCTTCTGCATAGCAAAATAATCTATCATCAGAGTGAACAGGCAATCTGCAGAATGGGAGAAAATTTTTGCAATCTATCCTTTTGACAAAGGGCTAATATCCACAATCTACAAAGAACTTAAATTTACAAGAAAAAACAAACAACCTCACCAACAAGTGGGCAAAGGATATGAACAGACACTTCTCAGAAGACATTTATGCAGCCAACAGACACAAGAAAAAATGCTCATCATCACTAGTCATCAGAGAAATGCAAATCAAAATCACAATGAGATACCATCTCACAACAGTTAGAATGGTGATCATTAAAAAGTCAGGAAACAACAGATGCTAGAGAGGATGTGGAGAAATAGGAACACTTTTACACTGTTGGTGGGAGTGTCAATTAGTTCAACCATTGTGGAAGACAGTATGGCAATTCCTCAAGGATCTAGAACTAGAAATACCATTTGACCCAGCAATCCCATTACTGGATATATACCCAAAGGATTATAAATCATGCTACTATAAAGACACTTGCACACGTATGTCTATTGCAGCACTGTTCACAATAGCAAAGACTTGGAACCAACCCAAATGCCCATCAGTGATAGACTGGATAAAGAAAATGTGACACATATATACATGGAATACTATGTAACCATAAAAAAGGATGAGTCCATGTCCTTTGGGACATGGATGAAGCTAGAAACCATCATTCTCAGCAAACTTACACAAGAACAGAAAACCAAGCACCACATGTTCTCACTCATAAGTGGGAGTTGAACAATGAGAACACATGGACACGGGAAGGGGAACATCACACACCAGGGCCTGTTGGGGAGTGGGGTCTAGGGGAGGGATAGCATTAGGAGAAATACCTAATGTAGATGACAGGCTGATGGGTGCAGAAAACCACCATGGCACATGTATACCTATGTAACAAACTTCCATATTCTGCACATGTACCACAGAACTTCAAGTATAATAATTAAAGAAAAAGTTCTTTGAGGGAATCTCCAAACTGCTTTTCACAGTGACTGAACTAATTTACATTTCCATCAACAATGTATAAGCATTTCCTTTTCTCTGCAGCCTTGCCAGCATCTGTTACTTTTTGACTTTTTAATAATAGCCATTCTGACTGGTTTGAGATGGTATCTCATTGTGATTTTAATTGGCATTTCTCTGATGATTAGTGATGTGAAACATTTTTTCATTTGTTTGTTGCCCACGTGTATGTCTTATTTTGAGAAGGGTCTGTTCATGTATTTTGCCCTTTTTAAAATGGGATTATTTGTTTTTGCTTGCTGATTTAAGTTCCTTCTAGATTCTGAAAATTAAACCTTTGTTGGATGCATAGTTTGCAAATATTTTCTCCCATTCTGTAAGTCGTTTGTTTACTCTCTTGATGCTTGATTTTGCTGTGGAGAAGCTCTTTTGCCTAATTAGGTCCCATTTGTCAATTTTTGTTTTTGTTGCAATTGCTTTTGGGGACTTAGCCATAAATTCTTTGCCAGGGCCAATGTTGAGATGAGTATTTCCTAGGTTTTCTTCTAGGAATTTTTTTTTAATTTTTTTTTTTTTAGATGGAGTCTTGCTCTGTTGCCCAGGCTGGGGTGCATTGGTGCAATCTCAACTCACTGTAACCTCTGCCTCCCACGTTCAAGCAATTCTCTTGCCTCAGCCTCCTGAGTAGCTGGGACTACAGGTTCATGCCACCACCCCCGGCTAATTTTTTGTATTTTTAGTAGAGACGGGGTTTCACCACGTTAGCCAGGATGGTCTCAATCTCCTGACCTCGTGATCCACCCGCCTCGGCCTCCTGAAGTGCTGGGATTACAGGCATGAGCCACTGTACCCGGCTGCTCTTCTAGGATTTTCGTAGTTTGAGGTTTAAATTAATCCATCTTGAGTTAATTTTTGTATATGGTAAAATATGAAGGTTCAGTTTCATTCTTGTGTATATGGCTAGCCTGCCATCCTAGTACCATTTATTGAATAGAGAGTTCTTTCCCATTGCTTATTTTTGTCAACTTTGTTAAAGATCAGATAATTGTAGATGTGTGACTTTATTTCTGGGTTCTCTGTTCTGTTCTATTCATCCAGTGATAGACTGGATAAAGAAAATGTGGCACATACACACCATGGAATACTACGCAGCCATAAAAAAGCATGTGTTCATGTCCTTTGCAGGGACATGGATGAAGCTGGAAACCATCATTCTCAGCAAACTTACACAAGAGCAGAAAACCAAGCACCACATGTTCTCACTCACAAGTGGGAGCTGAACAACAAGAACACATGGACATGGGAAAGGGAACATCACACACCGGGGCCTGTTGGTGTCTATGTGTCTATATTTATGCCAGTACCATTCTGTTTTAGTTGCTGGAGCCTTATAGTATAGTTTGAAGTTGAGTAATGTGACGCCTGCACCTTTCTTTTTTTGAACTGTGGATTGATTTTGCTATTCGGGCTCTTTTTTGGTTCCATATAAATTTTAGAATACTTTTTTCTAATTAGGTAAAAAATGATGTTGGTAGTTTGATAGTAATAGTGTTGAATCTGTAAATTTCTTTGTGCAATATGGCCATTTTAATGATACCATTTCTCAAAATAATAAGAGCTGTCTATGACAAACCCATACCCAACATCGTACTGAAGAGGCAAAAGCTGGAACAATTCCCTTTGCAAACTGGAACAAAGCAAGGACACTCTCACCACTCCTATTCAACATAGTATTGGAAGTCCTCACCAGAACATCAGGCAAGAGAAATAAATAAAAGGCATCCAAATAGGGAAAAAAAGCAAACTATCTCTCTACTGACAATGATTCCATACCTAGAAAACTCTAAAGACGCCACAAAAAGGCTCCTAGAACTGACAAATGACTTCAGTAGATTCAGGATTCAAAAATCAATGTACAAAAATCAGTAGCATTTCTATACACCCGTAACATTCTATCTGAGCGTCAAGTTAAGAACACAATCCTATTTACAATAGCCACACACACAAAATGAAATATCTAGGAATGCAACCAGCCAAGAAGGTGATAAGTACAAAACACTGCTGAAAGAAACCAGAGATGACACAAATGAAAAAAACACCTCACACTCATGGACCGGATAATTATTGTAATGCTTTTGATAGCCCAATTTCTGGCTTCTATGTGATGCTGACAATTCTGGCACTTTGTCTGGTATTTCTATCTGAAGCTTTAGACCCCTGACCCATTAACTTTTTCACGTGCATAGTTAGAAAACGAATTTTCTTCTCATTGTATCCCTGGGACAGTATAATTTTATAGATCAATTTTAAACACTTCTTTGAATAGTTCTGCTCTAGAGATTAGTTTATAAAATACAATTCAGTAAAAAAATATATATACAGTTCAGCCACCATCAAATTAGAAAACCTTGGAGTGTCAAATACTCCCACCCATTAAAGCAATTTCCATCAATATCAAGTCCTGTTTGTCTGATGCTGTCCAATTAAGAACAATGTGAAGCAAGAAATGTCTAGAGATGCTGATTCTCATTTTCTGTTTCCTTCCTTTTTTTTAATTCCCATTTTCATTAGTAACAAAGGTCAGTGCTCATTTCATCTAATTCCCCTTCTATGGATCTGAAACCTAATGTTAATATGCAATTGAGCAATTGAGTTATACAAATGTAGTTCCTTGGCCATAAAAATTTAAAATGATCGATGGTGGATTTCCCATTAATTTTTAAAGTGCTTTGGTTGCTCTACATTAATATTTGTGTCAAGTCATTTTTTGAAACAGACATATCTAATTTTGCAGTGATTCTTTAATTTGTTGATCAGCTGATCTGTTGATTCACTAGGTAGAAATTTACTAGGTAGAGCAGAGGTGTTTTGTAATAAATACCTATAAATTTTATTTCATATTGCTATTCAAAAGGTCAATTCTGTTTCTTTTTCTGAATCCAACCAGATAAAGATCTATATTCAGAGGTGTTAGCAAAGTCCCCTGAATATCCAGAGGAGTGAAATTATGAGAAGTCACCTTAAAAAGCACACAGGTGCCATCCTAAGGAAAAAAGTTCACCCAAAACAACCATACTACAAAACTGTACAGTCTAATATCAAAAAATTGAGAACAAAACAGCAGGAATCTGGTCAGACTGTGGATAACTGTTTCTTATTTAAATGTACCTGGGTTCAGAAAAATCCTAACAATATCCAGATATTAGCAATAGATAATATGGGGGTGACAATAGCCAAGCCACTGGGTTTTTACTGGAAGTGTTCTCAGGAGCCTTGGTCCAATCTCCTCATTTCCCACATGTGGAAGCTGAGGCTGGTGAGCTAAAGGTCATGCAGGTACTAACTCCAGATCCAGGTGAAAGCATGGTGGAGGATAAAGGGCCAGTTCCAGTATCAAAGTTCAAATCCTGGTTTACTGCTTATTGGTTGTATAATGTTTGGTAAATTCCTTGACCTCCTAGAACATGCTCTTTTGGATTAAAACAAGAAACATGTAAAGCATCTGGCACATAGGAGGTACTAAAATAAGCTTAATAAATGTTTTTTTCATTTTCCCTTCTGTGCTAGGATGCCATAAAAATAAAGAACATAACTATTTTCTTAGAGGTCAAAACCTTATGTTTCTGTGTGTGTTTGCTTGTTTTTTGAGACTGTCTCTTTTTGTCACCCAGGCTGGAGTACGGTGGCACAATCTCAGCTCACTGCAACCTCTACTTCCCAGGTTCAAGTGATTCTCCCACCTCAGACTCCCAAGGAGCTGGGATTATAGGTATGCACCACCACACCCAGCTAATTTTTGTATTTTTAGTAGAGACAGAGTTTTACCATTTTGGCAAGGCTGGACTGAAACTCCTGACCTCAAGTGATCTGCCCACCTAGGCCTCTCAAAGTATTGGGATTACAGGTGTGAACCTCGGTGCCCAGCTTCAACTTTCAGTCTCTATCCTATTTGTTTAAAGAGGCTGGATTGAGCATAGACATGATAAGAATATCTACATTAGATTAATTGTTCAAGCAATTATTTTCCCAGAAATTGTGCTATTAAATTTCAAACCTGCCAGGAGAAGAGTATGGTATTACTTCCCATAAGGGAAGATGTGAACAGACATCTCTTCTCCTAGTCCCTCTAATACCCTTGAGATAAAACGTGATTGATAAATTAAAGGGGCAGCACATAGAGGGGCTAGACTAGACGTTGCAAGCATTTGGGGAATCTCTGATTAGGACGCTTTAAGTTCCTGGTGGCTGTATGTTGCTGGGTTGGAATGGAAAAGCTGAGTGTGTTATTGTCAACTTTCATGAGAAAAGACAGGACTAGAGAATCTGGAGAAGTACACATCTTGAAAGAACACACTTTAAGTAGGGTTGAGAGCCTCGCTCTGAGATGAGAGAGAGGAAACAATGGGTTCTTAGGGGAGAGCCCAAGAGATAGCAAAGGGATTGCAGAAACAGCAGCATAGATTTAAAGCCCCAAGAGTAGCATGAAGTCAAACAGGAAAGCAACTTTTTCCTTGAATAATCAAAAGGGGATTGAAGAAAATAGCTCAGGATAGAACTAGAAGGTAGCAGTTCCTTAAATTCAGGAACCAGTTGTTATTCATCATTGTATCTTCAACCCTGGCACAAAAGAGCTATTCAATAAGTGTTTACTGAATTAACAAATGGAAAAATAGTTCTGAAGCCCAGGGCCTGGGGACTGTGTATGTATGTGTGTAGGGAGAGAAAGTAAGCAATGTTTAGAAATCTAGAAAGATCCTATTACCTAGACCAAACCAAGCAACCAAGCAAACGTGTTTGCCAAAAATATGCTCTTATCCTACAAGAAATATGGTTGGACAATTGACCCATGTATGTGCTGGGCTTCAGGGAATAAGGTGCCCGTTTCCACTCTGATCAGCCAGATTTATCCCCAGCCTTTGACAAGTCTAGAAACTGTACCCTGTTCCTGACACCCCCATTGTACCCATGACTCAGCATTTTATGGGAAATGGGAAGGGCTTCAAACCAGAGCTGATCCTTCTGGGATTCAGCAGATTGTTCTATCTAGTCCTGTCTGACTCCAGGATCCTCCCCTGCAGTATACCTTGAACACCTGTGAGACAGACATAGAAGCCTTGGGAAAAGCAGCCATGGATACCAGCCTTTGGTTCAGGAACTGTTCCGTATTCACCCCCCTTAATCAATACCCTGCTGGTCTATACCAACACTCTATTCATGGGCTTTCCTCTAGCTTCCATCCCCTTTTCCATCGAAGCTGTTAAATTTGACAGCCAGCTTTGCAACTGACTAATCAGCTCAGATGCTGGCCTCATCTGGACCACTGAAATGTCCTCGTTGGTTTTTGTGCTAAAATGTTGCATTACATCTTTCTATTTCCTTCCCCACCAACACGGACAATAACTTAGCTAGCTCCTATGAGCTCATGACAATGTAATAAGTAAACTAGGCAAAGGACTCCAAGAAAAGCAGGTGCCCAGCTCAGAGTTTTACACTTGTATTCTGTGTCCCCAAATATTCATATAGACTACACGTTTTAAAAATTCAAACAAGAAATGGGGAAAGGATTCCCTATTTAATAAATGGTGCTGGGAAAACTGGCTAGCCATATGTAGAAAGCTGAAACTGGATTCCTTCCTTACATCTTATATGAAAATTAATTCAAGATGGATTAGAGACTTAAATGTTAGACCTAAAACCATAAAATCCCTAGAAGAAAACCTAGGCAGTACCGTTCAGGACATAGGCATGGGCAAGGACTTCATGTCTAAAACACCAAAAGCAATGGCAACAAAAGCCAAAATTGACAAATGGGATCTAATTAAACCAAAGAGCTTCAGCACAGCAAAAGAAACTACCATCAGAGTGAACAGGTAACCTACAGAATGGAAGAAAATGTTTGCAATCTACTCATCTGACAAAGAGCTAATTATCCAGAACCTACAAAGAACTTAAATTTACAAGAAAAAAAAACGAACAACCCCATCTAAAAGTGGGCAAAGGATATGAACAGACACTTCTCAAAAGAAGACATTTATGCAGCCAACAAACACATGAAATAATGCTCATCATCATGGCCAGAGAAACGCAAATCAAAACCACAATGAGATACCATCTCACACCAGTTAGAATGGTGATCATTAAAAAGTCAGGAAACAACAGGTGCTGGAGAGGATGTGGAGAAATAGGAACACTTTTACACTGTTAGTGGTACTATAAACTAGTTCAACCACTGTGGAAGACATTGTGGCCATTCCTCAAGTATCTAGAACTAGAAATACCATTTGACCCAGCCATCCCATTACTGGGTATATACCCAAAGGATTATAAATCATGCTGCTATAAAGACACATGCACACATATGTTGTTGCAGCACTATTCACAACAGCAAAGACTTGGAACCAACCCAAATGTCCATCAATGACAGACTGGATTAAGAAAATGTGGCACATATACACCATGGAATACTATGCAGTCATAAAAAAGGATGAGCTCATGTCCTTTGTAGGGACATGGATGCAGCTGGAAACTATCATTCTCAGCAAACTATCGCAAGAACAGAAAACCAAACACCACATGTTCTCACTCATAGGTGGGAACTGAACAATGAGAACACTTGGACACAAGAAGGGGAACATCACACACCAGGGCCTGTCGTGGGGTGGGGGGACGGGGGAATAGCATTAAGAGATATACCTAATGTAAATGACGAGTTAATGGGTGCAGCACACCAACATGGCACATGTATACATATGTAACAAACCTGTACATTGTGCACATGTACCCTAGAACTTAAAGTATAAAAATAAATTTTAAAGATCATATAGATTTCCATTCTTTACACAATTATATAGATTACCATCACCTAAAGTTTCTACTCAAATGCCACCTCCTCACAAAGGCCTTCCTTGGCAGCCTTTTAAAAAATTGCACACCCTTCCTTCACACCCAATTTTTCTTTTTTTTTTTTTTTGCTGATTCATTTTCTTCACATCACTTATCCTGAGTTTGAAATACATGACATATGTGTGTGTTTCCCTGTTTCTTGTTTATCATAAGACTAGAAAGTGAGAGAACAGCTACTTTGTCCGTTTGATTTATCATATCCCTGGCACTTGGAACAATATGTCACAAAATAAGTATCAACTATTTGTTCAGTAAATGAATGAACAAAGCTCAAGTCCACATAGAAGTGATGATTATGCCATTGGAGCCATCAGATAGTGAGGTCACAGACTTGATTTGATGATGTCCTCAGGAGACTGAGTGGCCACACCACTTGAGGACAGTTAATAAACTCAATCATAAATAAGGATACAGTAGGCTATTTTAAATTATTCTTATAAATATTAGAAAGTATTCTATAGCCTATTTCCTAACTTACCCTTCTTTAGTGGAGAAACCCTGGTGACAAAAGTAATTAAATCAGCCTTTTTCTTACTTTCCTGGCATAAATCATCATTTGTTATAGGCATGTAGAAACCTGGGTGCTTTCCAGGGTGTATTAAATGTTATTGAGTCATCTGTTTGAATGAGTAACAATAAACATATACACTTGTATGGAATATCAAGATGTATAGTTTCTTGGAGTTGATATTGATTTCCTCTTTACTTGAATCAAATGTTATTTCTTTGGTCAGTATATTTTGAGAGTTGTTTTACTGGTCACTGACATCTGTTTTCATTGAGAGTCTAAACTAAGAACTGTATGTATGTATCTGTATTCCTATGGCTCCTGGATGCTATAGGGGAATACATCCCATCAGGTGGATATCCCTACCCTGGAGAAAAACCCCGACCTGACATGCCACATGGGAAGGCTCATGCAGGCCTATATTCAGATGCATAAACCCTTCTTTGTGGGCATTAACTTCTTTACATGAACTGTCTTCATCTGCCCTACAAAACCCCATTAATTCAGTTAATCATTCTAACTGAAGAACGGCAGCCAAATAACATATAATAAAAATTGTGTGTGTTATGGCTAAAGGCACAACATGAGGTAAGTTTTCCAGCATGGGAAAACAACTCACAAATCTGTATCAGGCCTCTTAACGTACAACTTTTGTGGGGGGAAAAAAAAATCTGTGATTGAATTAAGATATATATAAATTTAAAGTGTCAGATCCTAATGAAGGCTAAATTCAGTTCTCTGTTTTAGCAGTTCAGTCTCATTTATTCACCGTAACTTCTGAGTTGAAACAACCAACCGATTATAGCCATCAGAAATAAACATGAAATTAACTGGACACTGCCCCATGAAAAACAGAAGAGGTTCTTCAATGGAGAATGATGTTCTTAGTTATTCCACACATTAGCAGCAGAACCATCTCATCCAGGATTCTGGAAGATACAGACGGCAAGGGAAAAATAACAACCTTCCAGAAGGGAACCTGACAATTTCTGGCAAAAATACAGAATAGGTTCAAGGATTTTGAAGGAAGCTCTCCTGTTCTCTTTCTTTGATCCATGCCTCTCAGGCCTTGGTAGAGAAATTTTTTTAACAACATTTTATTTAACCCCAATACTCCTGAATATTATCATGTTAACATACAGTCAATACAAATAGATGTTTTACATATTTTCCCTTTTCTCATACTGTGTTTTGAAAATCCAGTGTGCAAAAATTTCCAAGGAACAAAACAAACAACCCTATCAAAAAGTGGTCAAAGGACATGAACAGACACTTCTCAAAAAAAGGCATACATGCGGCCAACAATGAAATGAAAAAAAGGCTCAGCATCCCTGATCATTATAGAGAGAATTTTCCTTGTAAAGGCTCATTTGCTCTGGAGAAGAGACTTTACAATACTTTACTATGTGATTGGTTTAGGGAGGTCATTCTGGGAGGCCTGGGATTCATAAAAAAATTATCTGGAAGTACATATCTAAATTATACATTGACAGAAATATTTGAGTACAGAAAAGTTAATAAATTATAAGTCTCCTGTAGTGTTGCATTTGCTGTTGGAATGTGCAGAGGCAGGAAGAGGCTTGGTTTTATTGGCGGTAAGAAGGAGTTTAAAATGTGTAAAAGTGGCTGCCTTTCTCTGATCCCACAGGGGGACTTTGTCCCTAAGAGCTAGAGGGTCACTCATCCCAGATTCTATACAAGAGGATGTTCTGTCCTGAAGCGGGGGGCCCTTCAAGACAGGTCTGTGCTCCAAGGGTGGTCACTGAGAGGCACTTCCACTGCCAGGACCACTATCTCCCCATTTGAACAAGGGAAATGTGGGATCTGGAGAGACATCTGCTGTGGGAACCTGAGTTCCCCGTGCTCTACATGCTGGGCTGCCACCACCATGGAGGTAGAGACGTGTGATGTTGTTTTGTGCTAAGACCCTCCACATCACTGTTAAAGGGTCTGGGACTCATGAAGGGATGATGTGAGTTTCCCCTCACTGTATGAATCTGGAGTAGGTGCTCCTTCCAGATCTTCTTTTGCTGCCATTGTACCCACCCAACTCTGACTTCTGGAGACCTCTGAAAGATCCTCCTCCCTCAGGGTTAGGGGACTAATTTAGTGATATCAAAGCCTGGCCCGCTTGCCTTAAGGTGGGACAACACACCCCAGAACCATCAGGGATAAGGCCAGGGCTCAATTTGACCTGATTCTACAGCTTTACTAGGCTCTTACCCCTTCCAGATCCCATTTTCTCCCTCCGTTGGGTGCTTCCCAAAGAGCACTTTGTCCGAGAGCCTGTCTGTAGAGAATCTGATCTACAACAGTGCCAGGACAGGCAAGTGTAGAATGACAGGGTTCAACTGAGAGGTTAAATGTGCCAGCATCATTCTCTTTGGAAGAATCCCTAGAACAGACCTGGTGTGAAAAAAACACCAAGTTGACTGCACAATTTCCCTAGTCAAATCTAGCCCCTGAGACTCGACCTCACCAGAGCCCCAGTAAACAATGGCACTGGGATCTGTACTCCCACCTCTGCCTCCAACTCTTCTCAAAGGAGTAAGTCACAATCAGTCGGTTTAAAACATCGAAAACCAGAATTTTAGATGTTCCTCTGTCCTCCTGCCACATCTAAGAAGCTCCAAATGGCATAGAAGTATAGAAATCAGTTAAAAAGATATGCTTCTTATCCTATAGGCAATTAAAGCAACAAAAGATAACATTCACAGTGATATTACATTTTCTTCTTTTAGAACACAGAATCAGTGTAAACTCTAAAATCTGCTGTGGGATGAAAGGGATGAACCTGAAATTCCTAATTATACTTGTGTGGGAGTGTGTAGGCTGGTCCCTACAGCTGTGTGCAGAAGCAGAGTGATACAGGGGTTGGAGGATGGGTTTGGTCAGGGCCCTCTGTGAAATGTCCCAACAGCCCTCCGTGCTGCTCCTTTCCAGGCCTGCATACTCTTGCAAACATCGAATTAACTATTTTAACTGCTCTGTCTACTTCCTTTCCTGGCCATAAGTTCCATGCCCATAAGATACATGTTATCTGTTCATTAAAACCTATTTTACCTCCTCACCCCAAATAGTATGACTCATCAATAGGAAACAGCTCTCATCTTTGGACTTGGAAGACCAAGCTCTACTGCTAACAGCTGTGTGACCTTGAGTGAGTTATTTAACCTCTCTGAGCCTTTGTTTCCAAATAAAATGAGGATTATAATGGCATCTATTTATTTTGACAATTAAGTGAACTAAAGCCCATGAGAGCCTTAGCACAGTGTCTGCCATATTATATGCACTCAATAAGCGGTAGTTATTATGATAATCTATTATACTGTTATATCAAGGCTTTATTATTTACAGCACTGAACAAAGGAATATAAAGCTTGAGTTCTTGCTTACAACCACAGAATCACATGTCTATGTGAATATTCTTGCCCACACCCCCGCTTACCTCTTCTTTCCCCTTCAATCATGCTTTTACTGCATCAGACCAGAATCTTCCCACTTAATTTGGATGATTAATTTTTTCTTTCCAAATATAACACTTACTTCTCCAGGGCACTCACCACTAAATAACAAGATTTATGGGTGTTATCTGAGTGGGCAGCTCTCAGTGCAATATACGAGAGCACATTAGTACACCCAGTGGCCTCAAGGCTGTCCAAGCCTGTGATTTACAAGGTGCAGTGTGAAAGGTAGGGACTGCAGCTCTGAGCTGGACTCAGAGCTTGGAGCAGAGCCTGGATCTCCCACCAGATCAAACCAGCTTGTGCCTCTGAGCGGCATCCCCTCTCTCCTCCTGACCATGTCCGTTCATCTGCCAACTGAGCCTCTGCAGCTCTCCCTCGTGCTGAGGGGGCAACCACTTAAGGCCTGAGACTGCGATGAGATTGGCAGATGCAGTAACTCCCTGCTCACCTGTAACACACTTGAACATGTTTAATACCAGCAGCCTCGGAGTGAGCATGTTCCTCTCTAGACCCTGCTCACCAAGCCCAATTGCAGTATTTTCTGTTATGAGCTTGCTGCACTGAAGCCTCCATTGTACTTTACATTATTGACGAAGATTTTCTAAGAAGATTAATATTGAGCTAGAGGTCTGCTATCAACTTGGTGCCACAAGAATACAAAGCAGAGAATTTCTAGGCTGATTTGATTATTAGTGGCCTGAAAACATATGTAATTGAGTATATTTATGTTGCATATGTATGGGAATTATATAGCCATTAATCCTACATTATTCAGGATATGTTTTCTGAGGCAGAACTTCTTTATCACGTCTCTGATTGCAAATGTGCTATGCTACCACTGCAAACGATTACTGGGGGATGAATATAACTGTCATTGTACAAAGCATAGACACCACTTCTTAGGTTATTGCGTTCTTCAACAAAGTTTTTGAGAATGTCATGGCCTTTGGAATTTACACCTTCTTAACTACAAAGTCATATATGTCAATCATTAGATAAGTTTTATTTTCATTTAGTACCTCCTGTTTGGAAAACTCTTCCACAAATCAGCTTATATTTTATTATTATAACTTGAATGACTGAATGGAAACATTAGGAAAGAGAGGGATGCCTTTCCTCGATGGGATTGGAGACTATTATTCTAAGTGAAGTATTTCAGGAATAGAAAACCAGACATTGTATGTTCTCACTCCTAAGTGGGAGCTAAGCTATGAGGATACAAAGGCATAAGAATGATACAATGGACTTTGGAGACTCTGAGGGGGAAAGGGGTGAAGGATAGAGGATTACAAATTGGGTTTGGTATATACTACTTGGGTGATGGGTGCCACAAAATCTCACAAATCGCCACTGAAGAACTCACTCATGTAATTACATACCACCTGTTCCCCAAAAACCTATGGGAATTAAAAAAAAAAACTCAAAAAAAAAGAAAGACAGGTTAACCTCCAAGAATACTGGCTACATGCATGGAAGCCTTTAAAATTTATGACATAAAATAATAATTACATATATTTGTGGAGTACAACATGATGTTTTAATACAGGTATAAATTGCGCAATGATCAAATCAGAGAAATTACCATGTTTGTCACCTTATTTATCATTTCTTTGTGATGAGAATACTCTTCTAGCTATTTTGAAATATGTAATACATTACTGTTAACTCTATTCTAGTCATCCTACTATGCAGTAGACCACCAGAACTTACTCCTCCTATCTAACTAACTTTGTACCAATTGACTAACCTCACCATCCCTCCCTCACCTACCATTCCCATCCTCTGTTAACTACTATTCTATTCTCTACTTTTACAAAACAATTTAGATTCCACACATTAGCGACATCATGCAGTATTTCTCTTTCTGTGTCTGGCTTATTTCACTTAATGTCCTCCAGGTTCATTCATGTTACTGCAAATGACAGGACTTTATTATTTTCTGGCCAGGTAGTATTCCATTATGTATACATACCTTTTATTTATCCATTCATCTGCCGATGGGCACTTAGGTTGATTTCACATTTTGTCTATTGCAAATAGGGCTCCAATAAATATAGGAGTGCAGATATATATTTGACATACTGACTTCATCAGGGAACTGCAAATCAAAACTACAATAAGGTATCACCTCACTCTAATCAGGATGCCTACTATCAAAAAATCAAAAGTAACAAGTGTTGGTGAGGATGTAGAGAAAAGAGAAACCTTACACATTGCTGGTAGGAATGTAGATTACTACAGCCATTGTGGAAAACAGTATGGTGGTCCTTCAAAAAATCAAAAATAGAACTACCATATGATCTAACATTCCCACTGCTGTGTATATAGTCAAAAGTATGGAGGCTTGATGAGAAAATTCAAAACTGGGGTATTGTCCTCATTTTCACACATGGATAAAGTGCAAGTAAAGAAGTTTTCATGGTCTTAAATAGAGCAGTTAAATTCCATTACTTTTTACCGTCCTAAACTGTTTGATTTTTGTCACTAGCTCTCCATCCAAATTATTCCCAGCAGTCTCCAGAGTAGCCTTTTTCAAAAACATTTCTGCAAAACACTAGTCTAAAATATACCCTTACTCCTTCCTCAGCCAAATACTCTAAATAAAAAGCACTCCTTAGTCAAAGAAGATTTGGGAATACCCTATTTTATATGCTGTATTTGGATATTTATAATGCATAACATAGACTGTGAAGTAAGTCCTTTAGTGAAGAGACTCATTTAATTTTGGATTGTCCAAATTTATTTGATAAAGAATCTTTCATTGAGTTACACTTATAACGTATTATAAAACCAACTTTAGAGAAAGTTCTATTAGGACATATGCTTATCATTTACTTTTATGTGAAATAATCATCTCTCTTCTCAGCATTCACAGGAAACACAAAGAGTGGCTGAACTAAGTGATATCAACAAGTGAACACTTAATCTTTCTTTGACAAAGGGATAAAGAAAAGTTGGTCTTTTTTTAATTCAGTATTTTGTGATGAAGGTAAAGTGTCTACATCCACATTGCCTGCACAGACTGCAGGAACCATCTGCTGAGCTTGGTGGCAGCCCCTCCCATCCTCACACTTCCTTTCCCAAGCAATGTGTGGTCCAGGTTATGACTTCTTGGAGCATGTCTACAGTTACCATAGCTACTCCTAAGCAGGTACTGCCTGAATGCACCTGGTGCTGCTCTATAGCTCCACAGCCAGCCCTATAGATCACAAATGTCTCAGATGGCTCTCCCCTTCCAGTGATATAATTGGATCCATTGCTCATCTGTCATGCCCAAAGTAGAAACAGACAACAGGCCATCTGTTCCACCTCTCTGAGTTCTTTTCCTCAGCATGAGGCCCCATCTCTGCTGTTCATTGTTACTATAGTAAGGTGCACCCATGGTAACGATGAACTGTGTGGCCTTGGAGCTGCCCACTTAGCTGCCTAAGTTACACTGACTCAGTGTCAACTCCTTCATTAGTTACAGGGGCTGCTCTTACCAACCTCTGAGAATAAAAAACAAATGCAAATGCTTTGTATTTCCTGGTGATGCTTTCTTGGGCTCGTTTAATACATTTTATGGCCCATGTGTCTTCTGCAAATGGTTAGGTCTGTTTTGACCAAGTGTGAAGAATAATTAAGATCATTCCAAGTTAAATGAAGTGTTCAAATACATTGGAAGAGGACTTCAAATGCTGTAAATGTCTCATTACCTCTGACGATGTAATAGGATATGTTTTAGCTCTGTTGAGTTCCACTAAAATGCCTATGCTGGGGCTTTGCCTTACACACCGTTTCCACTTATCTGTGTGTCAATAACTGTCCCCTAACCACCACCTGTGCTCCAGGTGTTATAAAACTATACCAGGCTAATGAGAAAGAAACTGATGCTTGGATGGAGCTCAGCAAAGTCTTGAAGAACCTTCTGCCAAACTCACCCATGGGGCAATAGTGAGGTGTTGGCAGCTGTTGAGAATAGACTTACCTCCCACAGCAGCAAGATAAAAAGCAAATGTGTCTCTTTCACCCAAGAATATATGAAATCATCCTTCAAATGGTAACAGGTGGAAGTGGTAGCAGGCAGGTGTGGATGAGCTCCCTTCCTCCTTCTCCCTCTGAGGATCTCAGTGGTTCCTAAGCCCAGAAACATCCCTCTCCACAAAGCTGAAACCAATGGATTCTTAATTGAAAAGAACCACCACTCCCCCAAGGAGTCCTAAATTTATATATAAGCTAATAGCTAATAAGCACTTACTATTTTTCCAGGCACTATGTTAATGCCTCACATATGTTGAAATTTGTCTAAGCAATAATTCCTTCGAGTAGTTTCTATTATCCTGTTTTACATTTAAGAAAATTAAGGCTTAGAGAATCTTGGTCACACACAAACCATACACCCTTGATAAAGCAGGAATTCAAAACCATGTCTGCGTGACTCCACATAAACTCTGTCATGCAGCATGTTCCTATACTTCCCGTTCCCCTAGTCTACGTATTTCCAGATACCCGTTAGTCGCCATGCCCAACAATTGTGTGTTTTATTTACCACAGTATTTCCTGTTATTCCCCCTATTTTGGTGGCTTCCCATCCTCTCCAACAGATATTTTTGCAGCCTCAGCCCTTCCTGTCTGCTACAACCTGCTCTTGTCAACCAGACTACATCCAGTCAAACCCCTGGGTATGACACTCCAATCCAAAAAGATATGCTTAGGATAGAAAAATTATGATGCATAAAAAGCTGTCCACCATGCTTCACTGCCCATGAGAATGACTAGTAACACTTTTATATAACACTTTACAGATAGCAATGCAATTTAACATTACCTTATTTAATATGAAAAAATAGTTCAAATTTCAAATAACAAAATGATTCTCTGCAAGTAAGCCCGTCCATGTACAAACTGACACTTGAGACATTCTCCAGTCAAGGAGAGAAATGTTTAAGCCAACAATAAAATGCATTTAAATAAATTCATAAAAGTCATTTGTGTTTCTTTCTTCCTTTAATTCAAAATTCACCTTTGCACTTTCACAAACCTGGTTTATTTGTATTTGACAAGTCTACTGTTTTGTAACCTAGAACAAGCCTCCATTAACTTATTTTTGTTGAACAGAAAAGGCAGTAGTTTAACAGATAAGAAAATAATTACTGTGTTGGTTCGTTTTCATACTGCTATAAAGAACTGCCCGAGACTGGGAAATTTATAAAGGAAAGAGGTTTGACTCACAGGTCAGCATGGCTGGGGAGGCCTCAGCAAACTTACAATCGTGACGGAAGGCAAAGGGAAAGCAAAGCACCTTCTTCACAAGGCAGCAGGAATGAAGACCGCTGAGTAAAGGGGGGAAAAGCCCCTTATAAAGCCATTGGATCTCACGAGAACTCACTCATTATCACAAGAACAGCACGGGGAAACCACCACCATGAATCAATTATCTCCACCTGGTCTCTCCCTTGACACGTGGGGATTGTGGAAATTATAATTCAAGATGAGATTTAGGTGGGGACACAAAGCTTAACCATATCAATTACCATGGGTTAAAGGTATGATTTTAGGCCCATATTTTGCAGATATGCTGTTATTCTTTCCTAGAGAGGACATTAACCTCCAAATAACCTTCAGCTACATTACTAGTAAACTATGCATACTGACTGTTAATCTATGTAAAAATTAATATATACCTGAATGTCCTTTGTCAAATCCCAGGCCATTCTGGCTTGGCCCAAGACCACCCTCAGGTTGAATGATTTGTTATAAACACTCACAGAACTCAGAAAAACGGTTTTACTCATGTTTATGGTTTATTACAGTGAAATTATACAGATAAAAATCAGCAAAGGCGAAAGACACATAGGACAGATTCCAGGAGAAGCAAGACATGAGTTTCCAGGTGGCTTCTAGTGGAGTCATCAGATAGCACTTAATTCTTTCAGAAATGGTGTGTAAGAACACATACGAAATATTGCTAGCTGGGGAAGCTCACCTACGCCTTGGTGATGGGGGATTTTATTTTGAACCAGTCACATAGGTAAGGAGTTCCCACAGTCTGACCTTAACAACTCAGTCTCCAGCACCCACAGAGGTCAGCCTGGCTCAGTGTATTAGTCTGTTCTCACACTGCCATAAAGAACTACCTGAGACTGATTAATTTATAAAGAAAAGAGGTTTAACTGGCTTATCGTTCAGCAGGCTGTACAGGAAGAACGGCTGGGAAGGCTTCAGGAAACTTAACAATCATGGCAGAAAGTAAAGGAGAGGACAGCACATCCTACATGGCCGGAGCAACAGGAAGAGAGAGAAAGCAAAGGGGAAGGTGATACATACTTTAGAATGACTAGATCTCATGAGAACTCTATCACAAGGCAACATTTAAGGGATAGTGCTAAACCAATAGAAACCCCACCCCCATGATCAAATCACCTCCCACCAGGCCCCACCTCCAACACTCAGGATTACAATTCAACATGAGATTTGGGTGGGGACACAGAGCCAAACCGTATCACTCAGGAACCCAGGGAAACAAAGGCCAGCATTCATAATAAATCACATTGTTAACATAAACTATTGTTATAAACATAAAGGTATTCATCATAAATCACATTGATAACATAAACACACTATTATGTGGCCCAAGATCTCAGGTTGACAAAGGTACTCTTATTAGGCAGGATAGTCAAGGGTTTACAGGTTATCTTTCAGGGACTGGTTAATGGCCAGCCTATTCTTTGCAATGTGCAGGGATTGAGTAACCTCAAGTTAACCCCATACTACACTGAGACCTACTGAATATTTATTTTTGAATATTGGCTTAAACTTCCCTGGTTAGCTTTATGCTGGTTATCTTCATTAATTCAAAAATGCAGTGGGCCTGTAGCAGTCCTAGAAGTAATGGAGACAAACATGATAAAAATGTAGTCGATCTAAAGCTTTTTAAATACCCCTAAATAGCTCTTCTTAATTAAAGAATGTGGGGGCATTAGGGAATTATGATTAGATGGCTGTTAAATTATAGAACACATTGACACATTTATTGTAGATAAGTCTCTTTGCTTTACAACCAAGAAAGACTGCATATGTTGCATGTACACTTTAGAGAACGGTGAGGCCCTTTGTATAAGCAATGTGTTCCAAACCAGTGTGTTTGGTTTGATGGAACTCTTGTGAAAGAGACAGCCGGATACAGCAGAAAGTGCGTCAGGGTTTCTGGTTCTGCCCCTTAATAGCTGTGGCTTGGCTGGCAAAATTGACATCTTTGGATTCTAGTTTCCTGATGTTATCTGGACTGTGTATTCCAGACATAAACAAATATCTGGACTATGTAGTCCTTCAGATCCCATGCAGCTGTTAGTGCTGTTGGCCAGATGATCCTGGTTTTCCACTTCTTGGGGATCTGTTAGGATTGCACCCTCTCGAAGTCTTCTTTTGATTAATGAAATGTTAGTGGAAGCAACACATGCCACTTCCAGATAGATGCCTTAGGAGCTAATATGTTATTTGCTACGTGTCATACCCTCTGCTGTGGTGGCCATCAAACACCTTTTAAAGAGGATAATCCGGGCCAGTTGTGGTGGCTCACACCTGTAATCCCAGCACTTTGGGAGGCCGAGGCAGGTGGCTCACCTGAGGTCAGGAGTTCGAGACCAGCCTCAGGAGTTCGAGACCAGTTTCACCAGGGTGAAACTCCGTCTCTACTAAAAGTACAAAAAAATTAGCCAGGCATGGTGGCACATTACTGTAATCCCAGCTACTTGGGAGGCTGAGGCAGGAGAATCACTTGAACTCGGGAGGCAGAGATTGCAGTGAACTGAAATCATGCCACTGCACTCCAGCTTGGGCAACAAGAGCAAAAATCCGTCTCAAAAAAAATTCATTAATTAAATTAAATTAAATTAAATTAAATGGATAATCCATCATCCTGCTGCCCCTGACAAGCCACATTGGACACATGGCCTGAACACAAAATAAACCTATATTTTTATAAGCCACTAATTTGGGGGCTGCTTGTTGCCATAACATAAAATTTCACTTAGCCTCATTGACGTATCTTTTCAGTTCCCATCCCAGTCTGTTATTCATAATGGACAAACAAACATCTCACGTCAGGCCTGTTATCCACTCTCACCCCAACCTTCCAAAGCTCAGTCAGATCTTGCCAAAAAGTTTATACAGCAGTTGCTTCTTATCCCTGCTAAAGAGTCTTGATTCTGCCATCCTTCAGGGCTAAAGTATTCAAGATCTGCTTCATGCAGCAGTTCCCCAGCTTCCCATCTTCAAATTCTTTTCAGGTATCTTTGCCTTTCCATCTCTTACTCCAAAACACTGATTCTTAGAATGAGCGAACCTCAATTCATACACCCTCCAGTTCACCCTCATTACTGCCAGCCCTGTTGTGTTACTTTTCTAGAGCTGCTGTAACAAAGTAGGACCAACTGAATAGCTCCAACAACAGAAATTCATTGTCTTACAGTTCTGGAAACTCGAAGTTCAGGATCAAGGTGTCAGCAAGGCAGGTTCCTTCTGAAGACTGTGAGGAAGATGCTGGTCCAGGCCTCTCTGCTAGCTTCCAGTGGTTTGCTGACAATCTTTGGGGTTCGTTGACTTGTAGATATGTCACCCTAGTCTCCGCCTTCAGGCTTACATGGTGTTCTCCTTGTATGTGTGTCTCTGTGTCCAAATTTCTACTTTACATGAAGATACTAGTCCTACTGCATTGGAAGCTTACCCTACTTCAGTATGACCTCATCTTAACTAATTACATCTGCAACGGTCCTATTTCCAAATGAGGTCACATTCTGAGGTACTGGGATTAGGACTTCAACACATGAATTTTGAGGGAGATACAATTCAGCCCATACCTACTCTTTTCTAGCTCTTCTGGAGACACATTTTCCTGAAAGACTCAACTCTACGTCTGGTAATCCTATCATTACCATTACCACCATCCCCTTCTGAAGTCAGACCTTCAGCCTGTCCTCAGATTTATATTCCTTCTGGGATCTTGCATCTTGCTTAACTAGATTCTTCTGTTATTCACAAGAAAGTATAAAACACTCTCTCGGCCGGGGACAGTAGCTCATGATTGTAATTCCAGCACTTCGGGAGGCCGAGGTGGGCGGATCACTTGAGGTCAGGGGTTCGAGACCAGCCTGGCCAACGTGTTGAAACCCCTCCTCTACTAAAAACACAAAATTAGCTGGGTGTGGTGGTGCACACCTGTAATCCCAACTACTTGGGAGGCTGAGGCAGGATAATTGCTTGAACCTGGGAGGCAGAGGTGGTTGCAGTGAGCCAAGATTGTGCTGCTACACTCCAGCCTGGGCAACAGCATAAGACTATGTTTAAAAAAAAAAAAAAAAAAAAAAAAAAAAAAGGATGAAACACTCTCTCATAGACTTGACTAATTTTTCAAGCAAACAATGATTTTAAACTTTTATCTACTGGGAGTTTAAGGCATTCCCGGTTTCCTAGGATCTCACAACTTCAGTAGGGAGAAAAATCTATATACAATTAAGAAGACCTTCTCACAATTCATATCCTGTAACCCTTCAACAATTCTATGAGAAGGCATTACTATCACAATTTTGCAAATGGGGGAAGCAAAAAGACTTTGATATTGCTGTAATCCAAAATATCTGAAAGCACAAGATATTGGGAAGTAAGGGAAGACACAGAAAATGTCAAATCCAGCTGGACCTTACACCGGTTGGAGAAGGTAGAGGAAAAGGTCAGTACTGAAAGTATTCCATCTGATGTGTGATCCCCAGTTTTCATAGTCTTTACTGGCGGGGGAGGGAGGAGAGCTCCCTGAGGGCACTTTTGCGAAGCTGTGGTTTCCAGGAGCACAGCATGGCCTTTACTTGCAATCATTTTTTTCCGCATACTTTGACAAGGCCAGTAGAAGAAAAACACCACCATAAGAATTATAATTTTTAGGATAAGAGTAAATTAGCCAATGGATAATGTTTATTTTGTGTGGTGTTAGGAACTCAGGAGATTCCTATACTGAAGTCCTGACCTCCAGCACTTCAGAAGGTGACCATAGGTATGTATTTGAAGATAAGATCTTTATTGAGGTAACTCAATTAAAATGAGACCCCTAAGGTGGGGCCCTAATTTAATATGACTGGTGTCCTTATAAGAAGAAGAAATTTGGACATAACCACATGCACAGGGAAGACAAAGTGAAGGCAGCAGGGAGGAGATAGCCATCTAAAAGCCAAGGAGAGAAACCTGGAACAGGTCCTTCCTTCATGGCCTTCAGAAGGAACCAACCCCAATGACACTTTGATCTTGGACTTCTAGACTCCATAACTGTGAAAAAAAATTAATTTCTAGGAGAATTGCTTGAGTCCAGGAGGCGGAGTTTGCAGTGAGCCAAGATCACACCACTGCACTCCAGCCTGGCCAACAGAGCAAGACTCAGTCTCAAAACCAAAAAAAAACTCTGCTGAGTTTTGATCGTTTGTGTGTTCCAAGGTCCTCCACACAAGCTGACTGTGAATGAAAGCAACACTAAAGATGTGCGAGCACTATGGTTAATTGTGTATGCAGTAAATACAATTTACTCCTGGAAAAAACAAACAAACAAACAAACAAAAAACCTTAATTTCTATTGTTTAAGCCCCCTAATCTGTAGTACTTTGTTATGCAGCCCTAGCAAACTAATACATGTGGCTACTTCTTTTCAATGGAAAGAAAATTAATAAGAGACCAAGATTTAAACAAAATGCAAAGCTCCCCCCAGCCCTTTTTTTTTTTTTTTTTTTTTTTTTGGCAACTTAAGAAAATTTCCATTAACGGGTTCACTAATTTGTATATCCACACTGTGGCAAAAAATAACAGACACAGTTTAAATATTGTTAGTACATGTGACACACACCCCTAAAAGAGTGATTCCTAAAGTAAAATGCAAATTTGTCGCTTCTTTTCAGGGAAGAAAGTCAATTCATGCTGCGTGGCAAGAGGAAGACAAGTTGACTAGGAGAACAAAAGAATAGATGAGAAAAAAACATAGTAGAAAGAAATTGGAGGAACCATGAAAGAAGAAAGACATCACCTAGAAGTTAAAGAAACTTGAAAGCCCAGGAACACTAAGATGGCATGCATCATTGTGCCAAAGTGCTACGGGTTTTTTATGACATGTACTTAGGTAAGTATTTGGCATGCCGGCTTGTCTTTGTATCTTGTAAAATTTTAATGAAAGTATGATAGAGTCAATCATTAATCTTAGATGATAAGCTAACATGTTAGCAACATAAAACCTCAAGAATACAAACGTATATTTTCACAATAGCACTGTAGTTAAAGATATACATGAGCCAGGTTGCCTGGGTTTGAATCCTAATTTCTTAGCTTACCAGTTGTGTGACCTTGACAAAATTAGTCAACATTCTTTTGCTTCAGTTTCCTCATCTGCAACATAGAGTAGTAATATTACCTAATCCATAAGGCTGTTAGGATCAAATGAGTTAATAGAAATAAAGTTCTTAGAATAGTGCCCACAATGTAGTGAGAATCATATAAATGATTATTATAAAATTCATCATCAATATAAATGGCAAAGGAATTAGTAAGCATTAGCCAATTGTCACGTGTGCCATTTCTTTTGGGGATGTTACCCTGTATCTTTTTAATATCTAAAGTATTTGAAGGGAGCAGATTGTGTTGTGTGGGGAAGGTAGACTTTTTTTAATTTCAAAGATGAAATTGAAAGGAAAGTGAAACTGAAAGAAAGCTCTCCTCAGATCCATATGTAAAAATGAACAAATGATCAAATAAATGCTTTACCTATATATATCTGTCCCATGCTCTGAAATAATTCCTTTTTTAAAAAATTAATTTTTTTAACTTCCCAATTCTTCTTCAGTATTTTCAAGTGAGAATCAACCCTTATGAGTCTGAATTTCCAAAAGGAAAAGAAATAGTTCTCATTTTTTTAGCTTACAATTCAGTTTCCATTTCAAATGCTTTATTTCCCCTGCTTTGGAATTATGCTACAATTATCACAGAGATTTTGCTCATTTTAAGCAACAGGCCCCAGTATTTAGCCTTTGTTCATGAAGAGGACTGATTGCTGCTCAGACCATGTGCTCAACAGGAAATAAGCATCAATGTGATGATGGCTACTTCTGGGCCATATTTATACGCAAGCTTGAGCATCTATTTGGTGTGAGCCTCCCAACACCCAGAGTAACATAAACCACAAAAAAAACCCCAACAAATGCTAAGTAGGGGTACTGCTTCAGAGGACCTATCAGAGGAGAGATGCTGGCAGAAACTGAGGTAGAGCTCCTGCAGCCTTATTTCTAGATCCTATGAGTTCTGAGTGCCTTTGCCTGGTGAATTTTTACCAGACAAGTTTTATATGCCACGTCTGAGATGAAGGTGGCCTGGGTTCCAGAAAAGATCCAGCCTTGGGAGAAATAGCCTCCTCATTATTCTCCAAGATTCTAATCAGAATAGCTAAAAATCAAGTGTTTTACTATGTGTCAATTAAAAATACAAACTTCTTAACATCCATTATCACACTTATTCTTCACAACAATCCCATACGTGTTATTACCGTAATAATTTTAAAGAATAAGTCTTGAATAATTTGGGTAATTTTCTCAAAACTAAAATTTCCAAAATAAAAATTAAATTGTAAGGAACAGAGCCAAGAATTGAAACCAGATCTGTCTGACTCCTAAACCTAAGCTCTTAACCACTGAGCTACCATTCCCTTACTCTCCCGTGCTGCCCATCATTTCTCCCCTTGGCTGTTCTTCTCTACACTACAGCCAGTTTTCTGCCTAAAGCCCAGCTCCAATCATGTCATTCCTCTGCATATAGTATTTGATGGCCACCCACTGCCTACCAAACTCCTGAGATTGGCCTTCACGGTACTCTTCCTCTCCAAAGTCATCACACTGATATGCTAGGCTCTAACCAAACCACATTTGCTGCTTTCAATCATAGGCAATCCCCTGCCTCTCTGCCTTTGTGCTCACTGCCCTCTCTGCCTGGAATCTCTGTTCCATCATCTCCACTCATTGAATAACCATCACTACCACTAATGGCTACAACAACAATGGCTACCATTTATTGTGTCCTTAGCTTACACCAACTTTGTGACCAGCCTTCTACCCAATGAGGCAGATACTATTATTATTTCAGTTTAAACGGGAAAATATTTTAAGGCTCAGCAATGCCAGGTCTAGGGTCCCACAGCTAGTAAGTGGGCTTAGGAAAATTTGAACCCAATTGGCTGAAGACAGAGTGGGAGTTCCCCACCACTATGCTATAGAGATGGGTAGTGTCATGCCCAGCCTTTGAAGTCTCATGCATCGCATGTGCAAGCCACTTTGCTCAGCCTTCCTGATCCCCTAACAAAAATCAGCCATCAGCCCCTGCTTCCCACAGGGTCTCACACTGCGTGCCTCTGTGGTAAAAATTACTTCACTCTGTTTTATTTTAGCTGTGTCTCTCACCCACAAGATGCACTCTGCTTGAGGCCATACCATCCATCTTTGCATCCTTCCTGAATCTAGTGCTATATCTGAAGCTCAGCAGGAGCTTCCTTGATGTGTGCTGAATTCGTTCAATGACTGTTTATTGAACTCCTACAGAAATGATCTCACCCCTGCCCGCAAGCTCCCTGGTGTAATTGCTCTTATCCTTTTTTGTTTCACACCCCCCTTTGAGAATCTGATGAAAGCTGTGCATCTTTACAACAGAAAAATGCAACAACCAATAAAATTTTACATCCTTCTTCAGGTGGTTTATGGATTCTGAGTTTAGAGTCTAATTGATTTGAATTCAGTTATTAGCAATTGAACATTTTTTGTTATTTCTATTAATTCTTTTTTTTCCCAAATTATAGAAATCCAACTCAGCTTAGCTTAGACAAAAGGAGTTTGTTTGCTTGTTTTATTTTGTTTTTTAGCATAGAGAGTCCAGGAAATGACTACATTAAATAACAATAACAACATAAATAGAAATGTGAGCTTGGTTTCCGAAACAAATGGAGCCAGAGACTCAAACATTACTTGGATATGCTTCTTTCTGCAGATCACACTAGCTTCCTCCACCACTTGGAGGACAGAGCTTGCTGACCATTCCTGTGTTTCACATCTCACCACCAGAGAGGGTTGCCCCTCCTGTATTTGTCACAATTTTATTAAAAATCCCAAGGAAGGATTCTGCTTGGCCAACTTGAGTGACATGTCACCTCCCATACAATTGGTTGTTGGAGAAGGAAAAGCCCCATAGAAAGGGGATGTTCTTCCCAGAAGCAGCAAGGCGTAGAAGGTTGCCACAGTGCTTCCCCTCCCCGCCCCCTGGGCCCTTGTTTCTCACACACAGCCACCTGCCATCCCCTGCAGCCTCCCTCCCCAGGCAACATTCTGAGCTGCCAACATCTGTGTGCTGCCCACTTCACTCTACACAATCAAAACTTACATGCTCTATGTCACATCCTATGGGGATGCAGCTCTTTGCTTTCTAAGGGCCAACTAATGCAGGGGATTAATCTGGATGAGGCTATTCAGGAAAAAACAAACAGCAAACAATAATAAAAGTCACCTAGGGTCACTTCCTTGGGAGAAGGATAAACAGTTTGATCAGGGGCCATCTATAATAATTGTCTTAACCACAAGTAGAGCTAATAAATGGAAATCTGCCTGACGTTACATGTGCAGACTTAAACAGCACCATGGATGGGGAAAATAAGGATTAGAGAGCTACTTTTATAGATCACACAGCAAACTGGTATCAGGCACCAAGCCGGAGCTTACACCTCCTAATTCCAGTCCACTTATCTTCCTGCTCTATGCACTGAGGAAAGGTTTGGTTTGTCACAAGTCCAGTGGGGCTCCCCAATCACTGCACCTGATTGTTTACTCACTAAGATAAGTTCTGATTCTAATACTGTCCATAAAAAATACATGGAATTAATCAGTGTTGTGGGAGGCATATGTTAGATGTGTCAAGATCATGGGCTTCAGAGCCAGGCTGCTTTTGTTCATATCTTAGCTTTATGACTTACGTGCTTGGACAAGTTAGTCAATGTTTATGTGCCTCGGTGTTCTCATCTGTAAAACGGGCCCACCTACATGTCTTCTAAAGTAATAGCCCCCCTTAGCATTTATTCTTCTTTGTGGTTTAGGTACTCTGGGTGTCAGCAGGCCCACACCAAGTAGATGCTCAGTAGTAGTACTACTCACATGTTGGGTTTTAGAATAATACATTAATTCACGAAAATCATCACTTAGAACAGTGTCTGATGCATAGTAAACATTTAATGAACGTAAGCAATTATAATTAAATGTGAAAAAAATGAAAGCACTTTTAAGGGCAAAGGCAAGAAAGTTTAATTTTCCAGAAGTTAAGTAATTCAAACCCTTAATTAGCTAGAATTTTCTTTCTGCTGTACCGTCTTACAAGAACAACACAAATAAATACTGCTATCAGAAAGTTTGTTTAAAAGTAATAAAACATTAACTTAGACTGGAATAATCAGTTTAACAAAAGTTAACAAAAAATCCAATATAGGTACCTAAAATATTCCTAGATTCAGCCCAACGTACTAAACAGGCTGTCTGCATCTGCTGTCCTATGAAATCAAAACTGACAATCAGAACAATGATTTGTGTCTCCTGAAATCCCAGGTCCTCAAAGATAAAATAATTATAATAATTGCTGTCATTTGAGGACTGCTTGCCAAACAGGCATTGTGCTCAGTGCTTAACATACATTATGCACCATGTGCACAAACACATGCACACACTCATTCATTTAATCATTTTAACTGTGGGGGGAGGGAGTATATTTTTATTCCTATTTTACACTTAGAAGTACATTTTACAGATAAGGAACTTGAAGTCTGGAGAAAATACGTAACTTTTCAAGCTTATACAATTGTTACATATGTCTAGGACTTGAACACAGATCTTTCTGATTCCAAATCTAGCACACTTAACTCTGTTTATATTCTTAATATTCGTTACCAAGTAAGGAGAGTACAGTGATTCATTTTTTGTTTTTAATCACAGACAACAAAGGTTTCTCCTTGGCTCCTAACTAGAAAAAACCCCTGGCTCCTAACTAGAAACTGCAGCAAATTAAAGAACTTCATCTTAGGTCTGAGAATACACTTACAAATAGCTATCGGCAAGGACAGCCAAAAATTAACTGTACACATTGGATTGTAACCTCATAAGCATGATGATTGTGTTCTATTCATTTCTGTCTCCTCAACAGAGCCAAAACCAATGACTTATTAGTGTTGATGGAATGTTTAATGAATTTAAAAAATGAATAAATAAATGTGCGTATCAGCCTCTCCATCATGGAGCTGTAATCGAAAAGGAAAAAATGTTCTGTCTGGAAAGACAGATGAGATCACGAAAAGAAACACTGGCTCTAGTGCTTCCTAGCTGTGTGACCTAAGTAAGTTACTCAAACTCCCTGACTTTTGGATTTCTCATTTGGAGAGACTGTGTATCACTTTATTCATATTGTTCAGGGAATTAAATGTACCAAAAAATTCTTAAACGGCTGTTACATAGTGGTCACTCAAAACTCCATTTCATTATTCCTACTTTCCTATTTTTTCCATTTTCACCAAAAATCTATTTCCTTATGTTTGCACCTTTGGTGTACAAAATCTACTATTCTCAGAGTCCTTTGCAATTTATAATAGATATCACATATTATCTTTTTTTGAACATTATGATAACTCTGAAAGATAAGGAGAATAGAATAAGCTCAGTTTCTCTCAAAAGTTACAGATGACAAACCTATTCTGTTCTAGTTTATGCAGTGAGTAGTGCTAAGATTTAAGACTAGATCCACTAGAATAAATTCTAAGCTTTTCTGATACTCCAAGTTGCTTTTAGAGAGGGTGAGAAAACCAAATCTTATAATCTTTCAGATTCATTGACATATATATTCTAAATACAGAATTATATATTATTCATAAGGCCATATTGTATTCTTCAGGTTTAACCCATAATAATTCTCTTTGTAAAAGGACCTTCAATTGGTTCTTACAAGCAACTACAGCAATTTTTACCACGTATCACTCTAATGTTAACACCTGATAATGGCAGAGCCATCAATTCCAATAATAGCTTGAATAAAATTGAGAGCTTATCCACTCTAGATACAGCCACCACCTTTCTTCTGTGGAGTACACTGGGGTCAGATATATGTAATTAATTAGCACTCTTCTTAATACAGATCTAGTTTTCACACATGTATCAAAAGATTTTCTCTTCTCTTTCTGACCTTTGAAAGTGTAAGGAAAAAAAATGGGAAAAAATTGACTATAAGATCTATTCTAACCAAAAGGTTATTCCATTTTTATGTGCTATGTTGAAGAGCAAAATTCTTTTTGTACAATTATTAGATTATTCACCACTCTACATCTTTCTAGGGTGCCATTATATAGCCAAGTAGATGTATCTGTACAGAAAGAAAAACATATCAACTCTGAGTCACCTCAGAAAACTAACTTTTTAAATAACAGTACATTACAAATATTTGACATTTATTAAACATCAAAAGATACTTGAGAATGTCTGTTTTCAAAGAACATGGATTTATGCCCATTCTATTTTAAAGACCACTCTGAATCTAAATTTGATTGAAAAGGGCAGAAACTGGAAAATAATGAAGAGGACCTGTAGGCAAAGATAGCAAAGATGGCAGATGTCATCTTGTGTCTGCTGTCCAGCATGCTGACCCTTCACACCCACACAGTGCATCTCTTTCAACTTTATTAATCTTATCAGAAAGTCCTCCTTTAAGATGAAATAACTAAGGCACAGAGTGACTAAGAATCTAGTTTTGCTTTACATGGCTGTAGGGGACCAGCTCAGAGGGAAAGCTTATCCCCCAAGACAATTTTAAGTCTCCTACATCCATCTTGCCCATCCACCCCAAGAACTAACTCATCTGGAGAAATTCCTGTGACCTGCCCATTCCAAATCAGATTTTCCTATGCTCTTGAGAAGTACAGGGTATCCTCTTATTCCTCTGCTGTCTCCAGCTCAAAGCAATTGTTATGTGATTCTGAATGTTCAAGTACATGGAAATAGAAATAAAAGCTGGAAAGGTGACTTGTTATTAATTTTTGCCTCTGGTTCCTAGTGTGAGTAGAATTACAGCACTTTTGTGTATTAGAACAGTTATTTTTCAAATAAATTGAGTCAGACTTCCTTAACTCTTCTCTCTGTGGGCCACAGAATCCTGTAGCTATTTTGCGGGGGCTTTGATGGCAATGTGTTGCTCAGTGCACGCAGCTTACCTGAAGTGATTAAAACAGACTGCAAAATCACTGCAAAAGCTGATGGTCAGGAAAATGGAAGCCAATAAAGGAAGGTCATAAAGTCATATTTGCAGACAAATCATACCAGATCTCATTCATTAGGGGATACATCTATGAGGTGCACTTCTTTGTCAGCCACCAGCTGAGATTTATGAAATCAGCCTAAGTTAGCCTCAAACCCACCTCATTAGAAGAATAAAGTTAATGGAAAAAAAGATGTTATGTATATAGACCAAGATGCCTGAATTGTAACAGAGTAAGTAATCACCCAAGCGATGTAACAGAGACTTCTGCCTTTAAATCTCTCTCTAGAAACGTGCCATTATGCCTTAAATTTCGTGATTCAAGGTCCATTCCTATAGTCTAGGCATTGTTCCTACAAACAGCACTCCCTTTTCAAATGCAAAAGCTCCTGGAGATGGGAAGCACGAAGTCAGTAAAACAGTAGTGTGAATCAATATAGGACAACACAGAACATTGTTTTGTTTATTGATAAAGGAACTTCAACACCCCTATGGAGCACAGAGCACCATGGAAATGACAGCACCTGACAAAAGTGAGGGAGAAGAAAAGAAAAGAACTGGGGTAATATTTCACATGTGCAGTATAGACCTCATCGGAGAACACCACTTTCACTGACTCCTTGACAGAGTTCACAAGATGAGGTTGGCAATAAATAATGTTGACACTCATATACAAATAACAAGATATTAATTGCCCAAAATGTCAAGAATTATGGCTGTGTTTACAATTTGTTACATGAACTTTAAAAAATTTCTTTCCCATGGCATTTCGTGACAGAAGAAATATTAACTTTTTAAATATAGATAGAGGTGATTGTATGACATGCCTTTCCTTTCTAAGCATATAGTGGAATGGCTGCAAAATTCTTATTTTTTGCCTTCTGTAAAACAGTTCCAATCTCACTTGCATAAGTCTACTTACAGTCATTGGAGAAAATACCTGATAGAGCCTCATAGTCCTCTCTGGAATCATCCATTTTCATTTTTCTTGTTCTGTGGGCTTTTGTTGTTAGTGCCTCAGAACCTGCAGTCCTGTAGCTAAGTAAAGCTCTTGTCGCTGCCATCCCCATCACTCAGACTTCCCTGCCTCGAATGCTGCTGCTGTTCATGCCAACTTCAGAGATGGCTCTGTGAATGGTTCCAAGGCAGCCTGTCTGAGGGGAGCCCAGGCTGAGCCATTGTCAAGGTATCTGTGTCAGCCTGTTAGTTATCAGACTTTATCAGATGGAAGAGATCAAATCGTTCATCTGCTTTTTTTAGTTTTGAATGCTGAGCATCTGGTGTTTGATTGTGTATTGCCATGTAAGAACACAATAATCCTCAAACATTTTGATCACAAGTAGATCTATCTGTGAGGAAAACCGACTTCCTGCTGGTAAATGTCTCCTTAGCTTTGATAAAAGGTGTGGAAGACATCACACAGCACCTCAAATTGCCAAGGAAAACAGAGGCTCATAGATTATTTGGAGTTTTGAAAAGTCTGTCAGATAATCTAATTCAATTTTCGGTCTAATTTACTTATTTCAATTCGTAAGTGAAAAAAGCTGATAGGCAAAGGGGAAGTAAGTGTCCCTGGTCACCACCTTAGCTAGTGAGGCATGGCGTGAGGCCCGGAATCAGAATTTTTACTCTAGTTAATGACTGGAAAACCAGAAAGGCCTTGCCTCGGGCTGCTCAAGAGTACAAAAGAGCTTTGAACTCCCCCACATGCCAGTATGAAGGTGAGGGATAGGGAAGATGAAAGGGAGATGAGGACTGACTTTCTCTGAAGGCATTATCATTTGGTCTGACACCAATATGCTGGTGGACTAGCCAGTGGGCATTTTAGATAGGTATCAAATGTTACTCTTTATTTTATTTTTATTTATTTATTTATTTATTATTATTATACTTTAAGTTGTAGGGTACATGTGCATAACGTGCAGGTTTGTTACATATGTATACTTGTGCCATGTTGGTGTGCTGCACCCATCAACTCGTCATTTACATCAGGTATAACTCCCAATGCAATCCCTCCCCCCCCCCCCCTCCCCATGATAGGCCCCGGTGTGTGATGTTCCCCTTCCTGAGTCCAAGTGATCTCATTGTTCAGTTCCCACCTATGAGTGAGAACATGCGGTGTTTGGTTTTCTGTTCTTGTGATAGTTTGCTAAGAATGATGGTTTCCAGCTGCATCCATGTTCCTACAAAGGACACAAACTCATCCTTTTTGATGGCTGCATAGTATTCCATGGTGTATATGTGCCACATTTTCTTAATCTAATCTGTCACTGATGGACATTTGGGTTGATTCCAAGTCTTTGCTATTGTGAATAGTGCTGCAATAAACATACGTGTGCATGTGTCTTTGTAGCAGCATAATTTATAATCCTTTGGGTATATACCCAGTAATGGGATGGCTGGGTCATATGGTAGGTACATCTAGTTCTAGATCCTTGTTTTTTAAATCTGCATAGCCAGTCTGAAATAAGAAGAAAAAAGTGAGATATATATCTGAAAACTACTCAACTAGGAGAAGCAATACTAATTAAAACTTGAAAGTGAAAAAGCTTGTAAAGAATGATTTAGTCACTGAGTTGCTGAGTAGTTTTTCCCTAGGGACTCAGCGCCTAATTAAGTAGAGAAGTTATCTCAAAGTACAACCTAAGGGGTGGAGTTGTGGACTTTCCTGTTTAAGAATCTCTTCTTCACATGCCAGCATGGAACTTCTCACCACCTGAGCACTCATATTCCTCCTTTTGAAAAAACTGTGTCCCAGATTTGGTATGCTTGGAATGAATAATCCATTAATTCTTACATACCTAACATTAATGCTTACAGACCTAACTTCTACCAACTAAATCTCTAAGGCAATTGAATGCAGGAAAAGAAAGATACGATGATGTTGTATGTGAGGAGATGAGGGACAGAAAAAAAACTAACACATTAATTACACATCATGTGTCAGTAACCATGCAAACAGCTTCACATACATCACCTTGTTAGAACCCCACAACACTGTGAAGTAGGTATTAGCTCTATTTTCTTTTCTTTTTTTTTTTTCTTTTTTTTTTTTTTTTTTTGAGACGGAGTCTCACTCTGTCGCCCAGGCTGGAGTGCAGTGGCGCTATCTCGGCTCACTGCGACCTCTGCCTCCCGGGTTTACGCCATTCTCCTGCCTCAGCCTCCCGAGTAGCTGGGACTGCGGGCACCCGCCACCTCGCCCGGCTAATTATTTATATTTTTTAGTAGAGACGGGGTTTCACCGTGTTAGCCAGGATGGTCTCAATCTCCCGACCTGGTGACCCGCCTGCCTTGGCCTCACAAAGTGCTGGGATTACAGGAGTGAGCCACCGTGCCCGGCCAATATTGGCTCCATTTTCTGCGGAAAAAGATTCATGAAGTTAAGTTGCTCAAGGTCACAGAGCTAATAAAGCAAAGACTGGTGTTGCAGAAATAGTCACTTATTAAATATCATGCTCCCCCAATGTAAAAAATTATAGCCACCATGGAAAACAATATGGTGGTTCTTCAAAAAATTAAAAATATATTTACCATATAGCCTAGGAATTCCCATTCTTGGCACATAACCAAAATAATTGAAAGCATGGACTCATAAAGTTATTTGTATACCCATGTTTATAGTAGCATTAGTCACAATAGCCAAAAGGTAGTGCAACCCAAATGTCCCTCAACAGAGGAATGAATAAACAAAACGAAATGATAAAAAAGTTGATGTCCCAGTTCTGAAAACCTGAAATCTGAAATGCTCCAAAATCCAAAAGGTTTTGAGTGCCAACATGATGCCACAAGGGGAAAATTCCACACCTGACTTCATGTAAGGGGTTGTAGTCAAAACATGGACACACAACACAGTTTATTCAGTGTCCTCAAGGGAAAAAGACCCACCCAGCCCCCTTCAGCTATGAGATATCTTTTCCATACATGCCACATTCCCCCACACAAGCACTCCCACAGAGTAATAAAATGGCATGTATGCAGGCAGAATGCAATAACAGCAAGTTCCCCACAATGTCCCACATGGGGACAAGACCTATATACAAAATTCACTGTTTTTGTTTTGTTTTGTTTGCTTACTTATTCTGTGTTCTGTGGCGTAAAGATATTGTTGAAAATGCCAAAAAGTCCTGCAGCTACCCCTATGGGCAAGAGTACTTTTTTAAAAAGAGGAAGCATTTATGTTTATCTACAGCACAGAAAGTTAAGCTGTTGGTAAAACTGGACAGTGACGTAAGTGTTAAGTGTGAAACATCTTAAATAAGGGTATGGTACTAGAATGACCGCCGTATATGACCTGAAGAAACAGAAAGATAAACTGTTGAAGTTCCATGCTGAAAGTGATGAACAGAAGTTAATGAAAAGTGGAGAAACACTGCCTAAAGCTAAAAATGAAGATCTTGATTGTGTATTACAAGGGTGAATCCATCAGTGTTGCAGCAAACACATGCCACTTAAGGACATATTGATCATGAAGCAAGCAAAGATCTATCACAATGAACTGAAAAATGAGAGAACTATGAATATTCAATAGGCTGCTTGAATTTAAGAAAAATACAGCATTAAATGTTTAAAGATTTGTGATGATAAAGCATCTGCTGATCATGAAGCAGCAGATAAACTTATTGATGAGTTTGCCAAGGTCATGCTGATGAAAATATGCCACCAGAACAAATCTATAATGCTGAGGAAACATCACTATTTTGTCACAGAAGGAAAACTTGACTACAGCTGAAGAGACAACTCCTACTGAATTAAGGTTGCCAAGGACAGAATAACTGTTCTGGGATATGCTAATGCAGCAGGCATGCCTGAATGTAAACTTGCTGATAGGTAAAAGCTTGTGTCCTTCTAATTTTCTATGAGTGAATTTCTTACCAGTCCATTATTATGCTAACAAAAAGGCATGAGCCACCCAGGGACATCTTTTCTAATTGGTTTCAAAAATATTTGGCACAAATGCCTTGTGCTCACCTCAAGGAAGCTGGACTGGACGATGACTGCGAGATTTTGTTATTTCCTGCCAACTGTTCTGCTCATCCTCCAGCTGAAATTCTCATCAGAAGTAATGTCTATGTCACGTACTTTCCCCCAAGTGTGACTTCATTAATTCAACCCTGTGACTAGGGTCCAGATCAATAAGGAGTAAATACAAAACACTTTCTTGAAGAGCACACTAGTGGCAGTATGAGGAGGGGTGGGTGCAGATTACGAAAAGGAGTTTAGCATCAAAGATGTGAGTGCGTCCCAGAAGAATGCCTCCTCATCCCTAGAAGGCCTATTTCCTGGTCTCTCAATTGCTTCTAATGTTTCTTCTCACCTAAAATAAAATACAGCATATAGTACCATTTTAATCAAAACTCAACATTGCAGGTGGAGACTTGAAGCCTGCTGCTGCTTATTGTTGCTCTCATTTAACAGCTGATACAGGTATTCTGGTGATGCTACTGTGCTGCTTCCTCACACTGAACTTTCACTACATTATGTTATGTCATGTTTTTTACTGTTAAGTATTTATGTGTGAACACGTGTAAGGAAATGACTGTTTATTGGTAGAATATAAATTCAGAGTCAGGAATGATGGTGATGCTAAACAACCACAGATCATCCACACGGGTGGCTGAGATAGCGATACCTTTGCTTTCGTTTTTTTTAGTTTTTGATTTTTTTTATTTTTATAGATTTAGGAGTTACAAGTGCAGTTTTCTTACATGCATATTTTGAGTAGTGGTGGAGTCTGGGCTTTTTCTATGACGATCAGCCAAATAGTGTGCATTGTAGCCATTAAGTAATTTCTTATCCCTCATCCCTTTCTCGTATGAGTATCCAATGTCTATTATTTCACTCTCTAAGAAATATTGTACTTTAAGGTTTTGTTTTCCATGAATTTGTGGTGGAAACCCCCATTTCTCACCTTTATCTGTAGATCAAAGTAAATGCTGAATAATGAGAACATATTTAGTAAATTGACACCTTTGCCTTCTGATGGTTCAATATATACAAACTTTGTTTTGTGCACAAAATTTTTTAAAACATTGTATAAAAATTATCTTTGGGCTATGGGTATAAGGTTTATATGAAACACAAGTTAATTCCATGGTTTGACTTGGGTCCAATCCCCAAGATATATCATTATGTATATGCAAATATTCCAAATTAAAAAAAATCCCTAATCTGAAACACTTTTGTCTCAAGCATTTCAGATAAGGGATACTCAATCTGTATTTGTATGCGAGGGAATATTATTCAGCCTTGAAAAGGAAGGAAGTTCTGACACATGCTATAACATGGATGAACCTTGAAGACATTATGCTAAGTGAAATAAGCCAGTCACTAAAGCACAGATACTGTATGGTTTTACTTGGTTTTTTTTTCTTTCTTTTTACAAAAAAAAATTTCTGTGCTTTAATGGAGGCAAATGTATTATTTTATTTAGACACAGAAAGTAGAAGGGTGATTCCCAGGATCACAGAAGGAGAGAGGAATATAAAGCTGTTGTTTAATGGGTACGGAGTTTCGGTTTGGGAAAATGGAAAATGTTCTGAAGATGGATGGTGGTGATGGTTGTATAACAATGTAAACATATTTAATGTCACTGAAATAAACACAAATAGACAAAATGATGTATTTTATGTATGTACATTTTACTACATAAAACTCATTGTGCTCCTCCCTCCATACTATAGAGTTATTACAGTGTTTTAGTCAGTTCTGGATGCTATAACAAAATACCTTAGACTGGGTAATTTATAAATAACAAATGTATCACTCACATTCCTGGAGGCTGGGAAGTCCAAGATCAAAGCTCTGGCAGATTCGGTGTCTGGTAATGGCTCACTCTTCAAAAATTGCACCTTGTTTTGGCTTCCTCACATGGCTGAACACTGTGTCTTCACATGATGGAAAGGAGGCGAGGTAGCTTCCTTCAACCTCTTTTATAAGGGCACCAATTCCATTCATGAGGGCACAACTCTCATTACTTAATCACTTCCCCCAAAGTCCCCACCTCTTAATACTGTCACATTGGTTATTATGTTCCAACATATGAGTTCTGTAGGGACATCAGCATTCAGATGATAGCACAGGGGAATGGCTGCCCAGCCAGCAACTACATTTCCCCGATGTCCTTGCATCCTGGTGGGCCATGTGAATAGTTCTCACCAAGGGAACCTGTGTGGAAGTAATATTATGTAGCTTCTGGAAAAAGGCAGTTAAGAAGCAGATGTGCCTTCTCCAACCTCTTTTTCACCATTTGCTGGCTATTGTCAGAGAATGGTGAGACTGTAGTGCAGGGAGAAATCATGAGGGGCGAAGCCTGGGCCCCTGAGTTACCACGTGTTAGAAAATTGCACAGGACTTAAGAGGATGAGAAGTAGAATTTTATTGAAATGCACTATTTTTTGGAGCTTATTGTTATAGTAATCCTTTCTCTAAATATACCAATAGGGATTTGTACCCTGTCCCATGTAACCTGGGGAAATGAAAGGGCAGACCCAAAGGTTGAGCGCTACTAGTGAAGACAAGGCCAAGAAACACTGCCATGAGAGACCCAGAATGAGTGTGAGAGTGCTAGAAAGCAATAAACACCGTGATGGACATGGAGGTTGAATGCCGAAGTGGAGTAAAAGGCAGTCTAATCCATTTGCAGTGCGACCAACTTTGTGCAGTAAAAATGAGACCAAAATAAAATTAACACGCAGAACTTGTGATCTAGAGAAAAAGCTAAGAATCAGCTTCCAAATTGCAAGAAGATGATGGGAGGATCACACCAAGAAGGTCAGTCTCTAAAATTGCATCGTATAATCAACCATTAGTGCTGCCATAAAAACAGCCTCTGAGTCTCTTTCAACTACACTTTTATGACTGTCTCTTTCTTGGTTATATATTTAGCTTTATAAGATACCTGCTGTCTCAAACTGCCTTGAGTTAGGCCACAGGGGGTGTGGGAACACAAAAGAGTTGGTAAACATTAACTTTCACATGATTATAAGAAGTTGGAGTATGTGGTGCAACTCTTACAGAACACTATGAATGATGACCCAGAAGTGAGGGAGCAGGGGCACTTTATTGACCTCAAACCTTCTGCCAATGGATGACATCATTATTCATTTGTGAGCCACGTTTAGTAGGTATCTTTCTTCTGAAAGTGCTTGTGTTTTTACCTTAAAATAACAAGTAGAGCATTTAAATAAAGCAGAATCAGAGAAGGGAGCACTTGTATTAAAAGTGAAAAATAAAATGTGGCTGAGTGCTAAATGGTGTCCCCAGAAAGGTTCCAGGGCTTTCCCAGTGCCTGTTTTCAGTGGTGCTCAGGCAGAAAGCTGACAAATTTAAACAAACAAACAAACAAAAAACAGTATACAGTCCCAGTCAATGATATAAACCGCAGGAGTTTCCAAATGTGGATGCTATGAAATAGATGATTCCTCAAGGATTCCCCACCCCAGAACACAATGCACAGAGCAGTAGGTCAGAGATAAAGGAGCCCACAGGATCAGAGTAAGTTTTCTAATTTCAGGGATATAGTGGAATAGGCAAAGATCCCATTGTAAAACTAGGTTTGGATACCAGGTCAGTCAAAAAGTTGAACCTGAAGAAAGTTTTAGTCGACACCTCTGTTTAGTAATACTCCAGATGTGAAGGTACCCAGTAAAGTGGCAGGTGTTCACATAGGTGTCCAGATAGGTCACACTGAGATATGTGCTGTTGTACACTCTCATGCATTGATGTGTATCCTCATCCTCTCATCCATCTGGGACACAGGAACCCCACTGTTAAAAACAGCTCGCACTCTGCTCATAAGAAAGTCTTGGGCATATAAAGACATATTTGAAGGACGGAAAGAAGGTACTAAAAGAATCCAGCTTTCAGAGAGGACCCACACTTCAGAATGGGGAATCCCCATAAGTGAGGGAATCAGGCAGAAGCACCCACCTTTCCCATCTTACAGGAAAAAAACAATGTTTCTAAACACAGCATGAAGCTGTTCTTTAACCTTCTTTGATCTTCACTTCTAAGGAGTACTCATGGACTCTGGGATACAGAAAGATGAAAGAACCCTGTCACTGAGTCACCAAGTGATTACATTAGAAGACCCCACCCATATACAGCTCTCACAGGACATGAAAAGAAGAGGTTGTTCCTCACCTATCAGAAAGAATAGCAAACATCTGACACCACACACCAGGTGGGAAGGTGAGGGCACAAAAGGTGCTACCTCAAGGAATACAAGAGGTTGCCACTAGACCAAGGCCACCATATGAATGCCTGGATCGAATGTGGCAGGCTCCTGAGGGTAGTATTACATAAGGAATCCAGAGACAGATCCTGGCCAAGCTGTACCAACACAGAATCAACCCTGGAGGAGAGTTATAGGTCACAGAGAAAAGTAAGAGTCAAAAGTTCAAGAATGATCTAAGTCAGTGGTTCTCAACCTTTGAGGAATCAGGACTCCTTTACAATTTTAAAAATTATTGAGTGCCCCAAAGAAAATTTATGTGGGTTACATCCATTGATATTTATTATGTTAGAAATAAAAACAAAATTGATAATTTAAACAGATTTATTTATTCACTTAATAATCATAAAATCCATTCCATATTATCCTTATGAAAAATAGCTACATTGTCCAAACCAAAACATAAAAATTGAAAAAAGTAATGTGTTTTACATTTTTGCAAATCTCTCTAATCTGAAAATACTGATGCCCTGGCATCAGTATTTTTTAAGCTGTTTTGGTGATTTCAGCATGCATCCAAGTTTAAGCACCAGTGATATAAGTCTGCTGTCCTTCGCATTCCTATGGTGTATTAAATGAAAGAGGTATGACATCTGACTTAAAAGAATACATTTGGATTCTCACATTGATTTCTACATTCAATTTCTTCAGATATTTTGCTTCATTTGAAGGACATGAAGAAAAACTTTTACAGATATGTAACTGGAAAATGGAGAAGTATTTTAAAAGTCTTTTCAGAGAACTGTGAATAGTCTCTTTTGATACTACACCAAATTTCAACAAGTGTTGGTTCCTTACAGGTTAATTGCTGTGGAATCGAGAAACATATCATTGTGCTTGTCATACTCTGTTACATTAAAATCTATTGGTTTATCTTGCACATTGAATGAAACTTTAACCCATGCATGATCTTCTATCATGTATCAATCATTTAGAAAATGTTGATTCATTGTTTTGAATATTAACATATCATTATCTACTATCAAAAAACACTTTTTTAAATATTTCCATTGATCCTTTCAGAAATGTCTTTAAGTATGAGGAAGCAGCCAAGCTCACAGTGGCAGATGCAGGTTTTAATTTTCACTTATAAGATGATATTTTGTTATTGGCAACAAACAAAGGAAAATTGTCAGTTGTTTTCCCTAAAGGGAGAGTCTTACTTTGTTCATTTTTGAGGAAATATCTGCCAAATACCCAAGTATAAACAACCATAATTTTTTCTGGCCATCATACTTCCAAGTAAAAAATGCTGTTCTACAAAAAAAAGGGGGGGGGGAAGTCTATGCTGGTTTAGCTCACAACGCAAACAATTGCATAAGTGCTATTCCCCAAGACAAGAATTGTACTTCAGTGTGCAGCAGAGTACTTTACACATATTTCTTATGTCATCACCCAGAATATATAAATGATACATACTCAAGGTTCAAAGTTTAATAAAATTAATATCTCCTACTGCTTCACTGAGGGAATTTTTCAACAAAACTGATTTTTTTACTGTGTGTGGCAGTGAAAAATACAACGTTCCTGTAACAATTGGTGTTGCAGCCTTGCTTCATGCTAAGGCACCAGCGCTTTTATCCACCATTGATTTTGTGCTATCAGTACAAATGTCAACATAGTCAAAAAGAAATCTAGTGTTTCCATGTTGTTATGAAAATTTTTATTTTCATATTATTATGGAAATAAATTATGGACTCCATGAAAGGACTTTCTTGAAGTCTGTAGAACACACTTTGAGAACTACTGATCTAAGTCGTTGATTCTCAAACTTGGCTGCCTATTAGAGTCACCTGATAAATATTGATGCTCCAGCCACATCTTTGACTAATGAAATCAAAATCTCTGGGTATAGGGTCCTGGCATCAGTATTTTTTAAGCTGTTTTGGTGATTTCAGCATGCATACAAGTTTAAGCACCAGTGATACAAGTCTGCTGTCCTTTGCGTTCGTATGGTGTATTAAATGAAAGAGGTATGACAGCTCTGAGACCCCAGGAAGCACCAGCAGTTTCAGTTCAGAATACTGTAGGTATAGGGTGGCATCTATGCAGAATCCCAAAGGATAATTTGTCATGCCTGGATTCCCAGTCTTTGGCCCATTTATCATCATTGTTGCTAAATACAGTAGCATGTGTTATTGAAGAATGCATAAAGCACTGGCCAAGGATTCAAGCCGAGCACTCTAAAGCTAATGCTAGTATTTATTAGCTTTGTGGTTTGGCCAAAATACTTAGCTTCTTTGCTTCCTTACCCTAAAAATGGTGATGATAATAACAACATCTATTCTCAGTGGGTGGTTAGGAGGATTAAATGAGCAAATATATGGAAACTCTTAGAACAGTTCTTGGCACACTGGAAGCACTAAATGTTAGCCATTAATACTATCCACTGAAATGCAACTTTCAGTGATACATCAAAAGTGCCTATCAGACAAAAAACACTTCTTGAATAAACAAATGTAGAAACAGCACAATTAGAGCAAAGGAGTTATGTCATGAAGCCTGGCTTTATCACTTACTGTGTTTGCTTGATAAGCTATGTAACCTTTCTGAGTTTCAGCCTTATCCATAAAATGTAGATTGTGGATTCAATGGTATATGGATATAAATTGCTACATAGTAGATGATCAATCAATTATAACTTTTAACTTTTTTAATCATCTAATGTAAATCACTATTCAAGCCTTGAATTCAAAACTCTAAAGTGGGAGTGATAGTTTCCATTAAACTTATTTCAAACTTCAAATGATGAATATGTAAATCAAGCCAAGTGTCTAACATATGTGCTACAGAAACAGGAGGAAATACGTGCTATATGTGTTCAATGTTCTTGTAGAACTTTCTCTCCCACTGGTCCACCACAAGGCCTAACATTCTCATCATTTAAGACACTGTTCTATCTTAAAGCAATTTGTTTCCAGAAGGTCCTCGTTAAAATGTACGTGGAAAGGATAATGTATAAATCTTAGCTTTTAATTACCACAATGCTCAAGCTAATAAATGATGATCTAATATATTTAGATTTTAGAAATTCTGTAGTATTTCCTAGTTGAATGACTAGAGATGACAAATTATAGTTTAAAAGGGGAGGAGAAAGAGAAGAAGTGGAGAAGAAGAGGAAGAAACATGCTAACATTCTATTTCCCTCTTGTCTCCAAGACAATTAATAATTGCTCCAAGTAAAATGGCGCAAGAATAATTGTTCCATTTTATTTGGAGCAATTATTATTCATTATTATTATCATGCTATATTATTACTATTATTTTACACAATTATTGCTACCATTTTAAAGATAAGGAAATGAAACTTTTGAGGCGTTAATGTGATTTGTCCAACATATGCAGATAATAAGTGACAAGACTGGGATTCAAATCAGATCTGATTCCAAAGACATGGTATTAGAGACCACATACAGCCTATAATAAAGTAAACCTGGGAGGGAACAGGAAGCAAAGTGAGGTCAGGGAAGGCACAGGATCCCATAACCACAGAACTGAAGAGATTGAGGAAGATAAGAACAGAATGATGTGGGACTTGCAAAGTGCTTTGACAAGAAAGATCTAACAATAGAATTGAAGATCTGCTTTAAAATAACCCAAAACAGGATGAAACAATCAAGTACACTTGCTATGGTTGTTGCAGATTTTAGAAGATAATTTGGCTCCAAATTGTCTATACAATTTCATCTTCCACTGCTGCATGCTGCCAGCCCACCAAATCAGACCTTCCTTTACTACTCATATTGCCCTCTGTCTGAATGCTCTCCTTTCTCTACTTTTTTTTTTAATTTTTTATTTCCATAGGTTTTGGGAGAACAGCTGGGATTTGGTTATCTGAGTAAGTTCTTTGGTGATGATTTGTGAGATTTTGGTGCACCCATCACCAGTGCAGTTTACACTAAACCCAATTTGTAGTTTTTTATCCCTCACCTCCTTCCCACTCTTTCCCCCACAAAGTTCCCAAAGTCCATTGTATCATTCTTATGCCTTCGCATCCCCATATCTCAGTTCCCACTTATGAATGAGAATGTAGAATGTTTGTTTTTCCATTTCTGAGTTCCTTAACTTAGAATAATAGTCTTCAATCCCATCCGGGCTGCTGCAAATGCCATTAACTCATTCCTTTTTATGGCTGAGTAGTATTCCATCATATATATATGTGTGTGTGTATATATATACACACACACACACCACAGTTTCTTTATCTACTCTTTGATTGATGGGCATTTGGGTCCCTAGTTCTATCCATTGTCTACAATTTATCTCAAAAGCCAGGTCAAGGCCTCTCTCCTTTGTTAAATTCACATATATTTTCTTCTTTTTTCAACTCATTTTGGTTCTACATCAGGTAAGATATATTTTGGTGTTTATTTATATACTAAATTGCCTCATATTTTTGATTGATTGTTTTTGACTCTCTAAACTGAAAATTTACAGGGCACAGATTCTCTTGACTAGTTTTCAAAATGCAGCCTTATTGTGCAGTTTGTAGTAAAATTTATACATGAAGTAAAAAGATATATATTCATACAAAGTCCCATCAACCAGAGAAGTAACTATAGAAATGATTGATCAATAAGCTTGCAGATAATCCATTCTTAACACACACATCCCTACATAAAATATTAAATAAATTTGTTCACATGTTAACAGCTTTTTAAACCTTTTTTATTTAATAATTTTTATGTATATCTTTTCATATGGATAAATCTAGAATTATATCATTATTTGTATTGACTGCAAAGTTTACAGTTATGTGGATATGCACATATTTATTTAGTCAATCTCCCACTGAGGGGCATTTAATTTGTGTCTAAATTTTATTATAAGCAATCCTAAGACAAACAACTTGATACATATTCTTCTTCATAGTTTTCTCATAATCTCCTTAGAATCAATTCCTAGAAGTATAATTATATGATATCGTTTCATTTTATTTCTATTCCCATATAATACTATATATAGACCTAAGCACAACAAAATACAACCCAGAAAGCCTAGGGGTAAATTCAGCCTGACAGATAAAGTCTATAACATACAAACATGGAATACCAAACACAAATGTAGATAAATTTCTTGGAAAAAGATCTATTGAGTTTAAGTCCCAACACCCTGTGTCTTCCCCAAAAAACTTTCTTTGTTTTTCATTCAAGGGAGAGTTTTCAATGTTAATGAAAAAAACAGAACTAGTTAGCAATTTGCTGGTAAGGAAAAGGTGCTTGGAATGGAGCTCCTGTCAACTAAAACTGCTGACAGAAGTTACAGAAACCAGTAAGGGAAGATGATTTCTTTGCATTCTGATTTAGAGCCCAAATGCATTTTCCTCTAGAAGTCCCAGGGATTGAATCAAATGTCAGTTTACAAAAATCGATTTAACCTAAAATGTACGTGACTGTGTTCATAATACAATGTCAATAATATAGATTCAAATTCATTGCATTGTTTCTATCGAAATATACCCTGCATCACAACCACTTACATTAAAGGAAAAACTTTGTTTTTCTGTCTCTACTCTCAACACTCACCACAGAACACTTCTGTGACCAAATGTTAGGGGGGCAATTTCTCTAACAATCAATTCTCTGACACCGACTGGGTGCCCTACACATTTCAATTCAATTCTGACATTAGCCACCTGGAGTTGTCTTCTGATCCACAAGTCAAGGTCTCAGTCCCACAAACCTTTTCCTTCCTGTCCCCACTTGCCAATTGCAAGTCCAGACCTCTGGTACTTCTGACTGACCAGCTATAAATTGGGGATTCTCACAATTCCTTCCTCTGGTTTGGTCATTTGCTAGAAGGGCTCCCAGAACTCAGGAAAACACTTGACATATGTTTATCTACTTATTGTAAAAGGATACAAATCAGGAAGGCCAGATGGAAGAGATAAACAGGGCGAGGTATAGGGGAAAGGGACGTGGTGCTTCCACTCTGTCTCTAGGAGTGCCAACTTCCCAGCACCTCCGCGTGTTCAGCAACCTGAAAGCTCTCAAATGAACAGTGATAAATTCTATAATACTATGAATCTTTAGCAGATTTCCTGGAGATAACTCCTCATTGAAGAATATTTACTCTGTACTGGGACCCAATTAGACTATGTGAAAATAGATATTAAATGACTTGGAAGGAACTTTGTGTAACCTTAAAGGTTAAGTACATGTTTATGCTAATCATAATTATTAGAATGTAGAAGGAGGAATAACTTACCTATAATGAAATTGAATTTGAAATAGATTGTTTGTAAATATTTTCTAAAGTAAAATTTTTTGACAAGATTCCCACCATCAACCAAGATGGAGAAACAGGGACCAGGGACTACATTTACTCTACCACATAAAATAGTAAAAGGAAAAAAACAACTGAACAAAATATATGAAAATACAGTTTTCAAGACATTGAACATTGAGAAACAAAGGACAGTGATCTGTGAGACTCAGAAAACCAAGGAAGTGAGCCCTAAAATTACATAAGCTTATTTCCTGGAAAAAATATCCCATGCAGTGGCACAGGGAGGAAGAAACTAAAAAGATTCAGAAAGTTCTCTGCGTTAATAAAACAAAGCAACAAAAGCCAAAACTGACAAATGGGATCTAATTAAACTAAAGAGCTTCTGCACAGCAAAAGAAACTACCATAAGAGTGAACAGGCAACCTACAGAATGGGAGAAAATTTTTGCAATCTACTCATCTGACAAAGGGCTAATATCCAGAACCTACAAAGAACTCAAACAAATTTACAAGAAAAAAACAAACAACCCCATCAAAAAGTGGGCAAGGGATATGAACAGACATTTCTCAAAAGAAGACATGAGTACAGCCAACAGACACATGAAAAAATGCTCGTCATCTCTGGCCATCAGATGAATGCAAATCAAAACCACAATGAGATACCATCTCACATCAGTTAGAATGGCAATCATTAAAAAGTCAGGAAACAACCGGTGCTGGAGAGGATGTGGAGAAATAGGAACACTTTTACATTGTTGGTGGGATTGTAAACTAGTTCAACCATTATGGAAAACAGTATGGCAATTCTTCCAGGATCTAGAACTAGAAGTACCATATGACCCAGCCATCCCATTACTGGGTATATACCCAAAGGATTATAAATCATGCTGCTATAAAGATACATGCACACGTATGTTTATTGCGGCACTATTCACAATAGCAAAGACTTGGAATCAACCCAAATGTCCATCAGTGACAGACTGGATTAAGAAACTGTGGCACATATACACCATGGAATACTATGCAGCCATAAAAAAGGATGAGTTTGTGCCCTTTGTAGGGACATGGATGCAGCTGGAAACCATCATTCTTAGCAAAGTATCGCAAGAACAGAAAATCAAACACCGCATGTTCTCACTCATAGGTGGGAACTGAACAATGAGATCACTTGGACTCGGGAAGGGGAACATCACCCACTGGGGTCTATTATGGGGAGGGGGGAGCGGGGAAGGATTGCATTCTGAGTTTTACCTGATGTAAATGATGAGTTGATGGGTACAGATGAGTTGATGGGTGCAGCACACCAATATGGCACAAGTATACATATGTAATAAACCTGCACGTTATGCACATGTACCCTAGAACTTAAAGTAAAATAATAATAAAAAAAGAAATTTATGATACTAGAAAAAAATAAATAAAACAAAGCAGAAATAATGAGGAAAAAGAACACTAGACATTACAGTACAGAGTACTGGGGAAGAGAGAACTTCAGAGAGAAAGAAAGAGAGAGCGTGCTCCAGAAATATGCAGAGAATCTTCCTGAATCTTCAGCTGGGTACTAATCAATACATGGGAAAAGAGACTACCCAAGGCTAGGGAATCACACCCAAAATGATTAGAGAGAACAATCTCTGTAGATCACACAGAGCCAGAAATAGTTGCTGTTGTCACAAGTCAGAGTGGAAAACCTTATCAAGTAACAAGACATTGAATAGAGTAAGCAAAGCTATTTTGCTTCAGTAGTAGAGGAAAATTAACCCATCTTAAATATGCTCGGCCCCACCTTAAAAAGATTGAAAATAAATCATTACCAGAAATGATTGAACTATTTTAAGTAAAATTTAGCTGCATCATACAACTACAACAAGAGTATATATAGGAACAAAAAGTATTCCACACCTAACAGGTTAAAATTCACATTGCTTAATATCAAATCAAAAATTATTCAGTCATGAATAAAAGCAGAAAAATAAAACTCGCAATGAAAAGAAGTATTAGTCACAGTTAGAATCACAATGAGGAGAAATATACCAATCCAGAAATGCCGACAGTGATAGAATAAGTATAAAAGAATAATAAAACACTTATTAAAATGGTACTATATATGTTCAGGAGGCTAGAAGAAAGGTTAAACATCTTAATTTGAAATTCAAAAACTTAAAACCACAATGAGATATTGTATTAGTCTGTTTTCATGATGCTGATAAAGACATACCCAAGACTGAGAAGAAAAATAGGTTTAATTGGACTTACAGTTTCACATGACAGGGGAGGCCTCCGAATCATGGCAGGAGGTAAAATGCACTTCTTACATGGTGGTGGCAAGAGAAAATGAGGAGAAAGCAAAAGTGGAAACCCCTGCTAATTTCGTGAGACTTATTCACTATCACGAGAATAGCACAGGAAAGACCAGCCCCCAGCATTAAATTACCTCCCACCTGGGTCTCTCCCACAATGTAGGAATTCTGAGAAATACAATTCAAGTTGAGATTTGGGTAGGGACACAGCCAAACCACATCATTCTGACCCTGGCCCTTCCAAATCTCATGTCACCACATTTCATTTCGAAACCAATCATGCCTTCCCACAGTCTTAACTCATTTCATCATTAACAAAAAAGACCACAGTCCAAAGTCTCATCTGAGACAAGGCAAGTCCCTTCCACCTATGAGCCTGTAAAATCAAAAGCAAGCTACCTACTTCATAGATACAACGGGGGCACAGGTATGGGGTAAATACAGCCATTCCAAGTGAGAGAAATTGGCCAAAACAAAGGGGTTACCAGGTCCATGCAAGTCTGAAATCCAGCATGGCAGAAAAATGTTAAGCTCCAAAATGATCTCCTGTGACTCCATGTCTCACATCCAGGTCACACTGATGTAAGAGGTGGGTTTCCATGGTCTTGAGCAGCTCTGCCTCTGTGGTTTTGCAGGGTACAGCCTCCCTTCCAGCTGCTGTCATGGTCTGGCTTTGAGTGTCTATGGCTTTTCCAGGTGCATGGTGCAAGTTGTCATTGGATCTACCATTCTGGGATCTGGAGGATGGTGGCCCCCTTCTCACAGCTCCACTAGGCAGTTCTCCAGTAGGGACACTATCTGGAGGCTCTGACCCAATATTCCCTTTCTACTATTCTGTAGCAGAGATTCTCCATGAAAGTCCAACCCATGTAGCACACTTCTGCTTGTACATCCAGGCATTTCCATACATCTTCTGAAATCTAGGCAGAAGTTCCCAAACCTCACTTCTTGACTTCTGTGTACTCACAGGCTCAACACCATGTGAAAGTTGCCAAGGCTTGAGGTTTGCATCCTCTGAAGCCACAGCCCAAGCTCTACATTGGCCCCTTTCATTCCTGGCTGGAGCGGCTGGGACACAGGGCACCAAGTCCCTAGGCTGCACACAGCAATGGGACCCTGGGCCCAGCCTATGAAATCACTTTTTCCTCCTGGGCCTCCAGGCCTGTGATGGGAGGGGCTGCCATGAAGGTCTCTGACATGCCCTGGAGACATTTTCCCCATTGTCTTGGGGATTAACATTAGGATCCTTGCTACTTATGCAAATTTATGCAGCTGTCTTGAATTTCTCCCCAGAAAATGGATTTTTCATTTTTATCACATAGTCAGCCTATAAATTTTCCAAACTTTTATGCTCTGCTTCCCTTATAAAACTGAATGCCTTTAGCAGTACCCAAGTCACCTCTTGAATGCTTTGCTGCTTAGGAATTTTTTCCACCAGATATCCTAAATCATCTTTCTCAAGTTCAAAATTCCACAAATCTCAAGGGCAGAGGCAAAATGCCACCAGTTTCTTTGCTAAAACCTAAAAAGAGTCACCTTTACTCCAGTTGCCAGCAACTTCCTCATCTCCATCTGAGACCACCTCAGCCTGGACCTTATTGTTTGTATTTCTGTCAGCATTTTGGGCAAAGTCATCCAGCAAGTCTCTAGGAAGTTCCAAACTTTCTCACATTTCCCTGTCTTCTTCTGAGCCCTTCAAACTGTTCCAACCTCTGCCTGTTACCTAGTTTCAAAGTCACTTCCACATTTTTGGGTATCTTTTCAGCAATGCCCCACTCTACCAGTACCAATTTACTGTATTAGTCTGTTTTCATGATCCTGATAAAGACATACCCAAGACTGGGAAGAAAAAGAGGTTTAACTGGACTTACAGTTCCACCTGGCTGGGGAGGCCTCAGAATGGCAGGAGGTGGCAGCAAGAGAAAATGAGGAGGAAGTAAAAGAAGAAACCCCTGATAAACCCATCAGATCTCATGAGACTTACTCACTTTCACGAGAATAGCACCAGAAAGACCAGCCCCCATGATTCAATTACCTCCCCCTGGGTCCCTCCTACAACACATGGGAATTCTGAGAGATACAATTCAAGTTGAGATTTGGGTGGGGACACAGCCAGACCTTATCAGGTATCACTACAAAACTTTCATAATGACTAAAATAAAAAAATAGTTATAATGCTATATTCTGTCAAGCATGCAAAGAAACTGGATTACTCATGCATTACTGGTATAAATATAAAATGGTTCAGTGACTCTGGAAAAATAATTTGACAACAATTATACTCTTAGGCATTTATCCCAGTAAAATAAAAGCTTATGTTCATTCAAGAGCCTGTAAATAAATGTTTATAGCAGATCTAATCTCAATGGTCAAATCTGGAAGCAAGTCAAATGGCCTTCGATGGGTGAGTGGTTAAACTAATTGTGGTACATCCAAATCATGGAATATTATTCAGCAACAAAAAAGAATGAAGTACTGATACATACAACAATTTGGATGAACCTCAAGGAAATTACGGTGAGTAAAAAAAGAGATTGGCAGGTCCAGATGGTTTTAGTGGTGAATTGTTCTAAACTTATGAGAAACAAATAAAAAAAATCATACAAACTCTTCCAGAGAATAGAAAATAAGAAAATCTTCCAAACTTGCCTTATGATTTAAGAATAATATTAAAGCCAAAACCTGATAATGATTTTATAAGAATGGAAAATTATAGGTAAATATATCTTATTATTAGATGCAAAAAAACCCTAACAAATCAATAATATAGAAAAAAAGAAATATATCATGACAAAGTTAGCTTTATTTCAAGAATGCAAGACTTATTGAACATTCAAAATCAATCAAATCACATTTGATTGAAAAATTTTTTAAATCATGGAATCACTTTTCTTGTTCAAAATTCAGTAGAAAGTGTTCAGTAATTCACAATTAAGTATAGTGACAAATGTAGGGTTTTTGTATATTTATTTATTGTGTTGAGAACATTTATTTCCCTTACTAGCTTGTTGAAAGTTTTTGTCATGAGTAGGTATTAAATTTTATTACATTGTTTCCTGTATTTGTTGATCTCGTGATTTAAAAAATTTTTATTCAACATTTTACAGGAGGTTCTAGCTGGTGCAATATGGCAGGAAATAGAAATCAAAAGCACAAATATTAAAAAGAAAGAGGTGGCCAGGATGGTGACTCATGCCTGTAATCCCAGCACTTTGGAAGGCCAAGGCAGAAGGATCACTTGAGCCTAGGAGTTAAAGACCAGCTTGGTCAACATAGCAAGACCTTGTCTTTACTAAATATATACATACATACATACATACATACATACATACATACATACATAGCTGGGCTTTGTGGTGTATTCTTGTAGTCCCAGCTACTCAGGAGGCTGAGATAGGAGTATCCCTTGAGCTCAGGAGGTTGAAGCTGCAGTCAACCATTATCACACCACTGCACTCCAACTTGAACAACAGAGTGAGACCCTGTCTCAAAATAAAAGGCAAAAAATGTATTACAGATGACATGATTATATAAAAATTCTGAAACAATCAAGGAACAAATTATAAGGATTAACATCTGAATTTAACAAAATTGCTGGATACAAGGTTTATATTTAGAAATTCTTTACATTTCTATATACTGGAAACAAATAATTGAAATATAAAAATGAAGGTTTTACCATATCATATAGCACCAAAGGCATCATACACCTGAGTAAATATTTTTAAAACATGCAAGACTCCTGCACTAAAAAATAAAATATTACAGAAAGAAAGAACAAAAAAGTGAAGCAAATGGAGAGATATACAATGCTCATGGATTAGAAAATTCATACTAGGCTGAGATGTCAATTCTTTATCACATAATTGAATTGAAAACCCCAGTCAGAATCCCAGTGCGTTTTTTTAAATTGCCAAACTGGTTCTAAAATGATATGGAGATACAAAATAATATATAACAGCCAGGCAAACTTAAAGAAGAAAAAAGCTGGAGAACTTAAATATCTTAACTTTCAGCCTTGTTATGGCTAATAATTCAGCTACAGTTATTAAATGTGATATTGGCAGAAGAATAGACAAATATATTAATGGAACAAGATAAGATCCCAGAGGTAAGTCCATGCATAACAGACACCAGATTTAATGGCAAGTCTCCACTACAAGTCAGTGGGGAAAAGAATGTTCTTTTTGATGAATGTTACTGTCAATTGAATATCCATGTTGATAGTCTTAATCCACCACACCATAATAAAAAATTAAAACAAGATGAACCATAGATCTAAAAGTGAATGATGAAATTACCAAATTTCTTAAAGAAAACTTCAGAGACTATCTTAATGAGCTGAGGATAATTGAAGAATTCTTAAACAGATACCAAAAGCACTAATCATAAAGACTAAAAATTATACTCAATCAAAATTACAGACTTCTCTTTATCAAAAGACACCATTATGAGAATAGAAAGGAAAACGACAGGGAGAAGCTATTTGTGATATATAGATCCAAATAGAACTTGTATCCAAAGTATTTAATGAATTTCCACAAGTCTGTAAGAAGAAATTACACTATGCAATTAAAAAATAAAATATCTGATATCTTTATAAACAAGATATCCAAATTATCAATAAATGAATGAGAAGGTGTTAAACATCATTATCAGGAGAATGCAAACTAAAGCCACATGAGGTATCCCTACATAGCCCATCAGCACGGCTTAAATTACTGCCTGGTGAAATTTTAAAGTGATACAAATACTTTGGAAAATGGTGTGCCAATATCTACTAAAGCTGAGCATACACCCACTCTATGACTCAGCACTTCCTCTCCTCAGTATATACCCAGAGAAATGAGTACTTGTGTTCACAAAAAGACATGAACAGAAATATTCATAGCAGTGTTCATCAGTGCCCAAAACTGTAGACCACTCAAATAGCCTCAATATTAGAATGCATAAACTGTAGTATAGCTGCATGATGGAATAATATACAATCATATACAGAAATAAGAAAGATAATTCGTGAATGATATATAATTCAAGATAGAAAAATCTCAAAAACTTTCGAAGCAAAAGTAGCCAAACAAGAAATAGTATATACAATATAATTCAACTTATATGAGGGGCAAAAACATGGAAAACTGGTTTGTGATGATGGAGATTGGAGTAGTATTAAACATTATGGTGAGTTCTGACTGGGATGAGACATGATAAAACCATCTGGAATGCTAGAAATGTTCTATAGGTTGATCTGGCAGGCGGAGATGTGCATATATACATGTACAATTTGCATATATGTGTAAAATGTACATATATGTAAAATCTCATTAAGCTATACACTTTCAATTTCTATACTTTACTATTTGTAAATTACACATCAGTTTTTAAAATATATATAGAGAGATGGCTATTTCTGAAGCTCCATTGGCCTTGGAAAGAACCATAAGAACATGGTTCTCTGCTAAGTAAGGGGCAACAGGAGATACCGTGTTTTTAAAACACGTCAGCAAATTATTTGACACCATTTCCATCCAAAAGATGAAGTCTAATTCCTTTCCCTTTGAATATGGGTAAAAATAATTATTCACTTCTAGCAAACATACAAACAAAATACAGAGGAAATTACGCTGTTTGAAATGTGACATAGCTCCCACTGGCATGACATTCATTCTCTCTCTCTCTCTCTCTCTCTCTCTCTCTCTGCATTTTACCTATTAGTATCCCATGGGAAAGAGAATTGGGACCTCAATCAGTTGGTGATAAGCCACATTTGTCTGTACTAAGAATTGTTTAGAGCTTTAGTTTTACTTTATTGGAAACAAAAAATTAGTTTTCCTTCGCTGCACACAAATGATTACAAACTCTGTGACTTAAAACACCACCTATTTATTATCTTACAAAATTTGCAGGTCAGAAGTCCAGACACAGCATGGTTTTACAGGAGCAGATATCAGCTGCATTCTCCTCTGGAGCTAAAAGCTTTCTTCCCAATGTGGTCAGTTTTGTCAAAATTCAGTTCCCATTCCCTTGATGGCTGCTAGCCTGAGTTTGCTTTCAGCATCTAGAGACCATTCTCAGGTCCCTGCTATGTGGTCTCCGTGATACGCACCTCACAACATGGATATTTGCTTTCTTCGCTGGGGCTAACAGGACATTCTAATATTTCACTTTATTTTTAAAGGGTTCACCTAATTAGGTCAGACCCACATAGGATAACCCCACTTTTGATTATCTAAAAGACACTGACTATTAACCTAATCACGGAGGTGAAACCCCATCATTTTCACAGATTCCACCTATACTTAAGGGGAGGAACTTGTATTAGGCATGTGCATCAGTGGGTGGGCATTTTAGGGGCCATGTTGGAATTCTGCCTACTACAGTTCCCTTTTCCCTGAATTCAGGGTTCATCATTGTTAATGTCAATCTTAATGTGACATTAAAGACTAATAAAATATTTTTGTGCCTATACATGTACTTATTTGCCTACTTAGGAATTTATTCTCTAGGACTTCAAAAAGATATTTGAGACAGATTATAATTAGGTCAGTATCATTAGAAAAAGGAAAGATAAAAGGGAGAATGCTGATATCAGGAAACTTCTATCTCTGAACATAAAACTCAGCTCTATACCTCTTCTAAAACAGAGATGGAAATAACAAGAGTTCTTATCATGCATGTCTTACTTGCTAGAAAAAGAAACATGGAGTTTCACAGAAAAGACAAACTCTTTTCTAGTCTTGAAATCTGAAGGACTTTTTTTCTTTATCTTTTTTCCTGAAAGATCCTTTAGAAAGGGGAAATTTGAACAACATTGTCCTCAATGGTAGTCTCTGTTTTACAAAAATTTGGGTTATTCAAATACAGCTTTCAACTCTCTATGAAATCCTAGGGCATGGAAAAAAGCAATCTCATAAGTGTAAATCTATTCCAGGCACTCAAACATTGTATGTGGGTTAGTTCATTTAACCTTCACAATAACCATATGAAGTAGATATCATAATAATTGTACTCAGTAACGGAAGAGGAAATTGAGTTGTAGGGAAGCTAGGTAAATTTCCCATGGTCTGATTGGATAAAGAAATGAATTTTGGAAAATAATGAAGAGCTAATAGTTAATCTATCTCTTGGACCCTGTCAAATATTGGCTACCTTACTAGGCTTTTGACAGGGGCTGAATGTCAGTCAGTTTCTAATTGATATGAACAGTAGTTCTTAAAGAGTTGCTCTTCTCTGATATTAATTGAATGGAAATCCATGTGCTCTATAATCTAGAGGCAAGATGCAAAGTTCTTAAATGGACAAAGATGTTATTTCATCAGAAACACTGAAAAAGCTGAACTTTCATTCTTGCCTTATTGGAAGGGCCCCTCATGTGAAGAGATGGACAAACTGCCAAATGAGAGCAGGGATAAACAGAAAAGTGAATGTGTGGATATTCATGTGCATTAAGGTCTGAGTGAGGTATTGGAGTAACCCTGGGCCTCTTTTCAGAGAGAAGGAGTTGGTAGAACAGGAAGAGAAAGAAGAAGGAAGATCTCTCAATAGAAATGAAGTAAAAGCAACAAAAATCATAGAAGTTGTGGTGCAGCTTTGTCTCACTGGATTAGGAGACAAATACCGAGGTCCTGTCTGTGTTAATAAGTTGTGAGAATCCTTGAACAGGCCCATCCCACCTGTCCAAGCTTCACTTTCCTCATTGCTAAAATGGAGACTTTATTAATTCCTAGCTGTTACTTCACATAGTTTTATTGACATCATTCATACATTCATAAAACCTTTACTTGTCACATTTTATGTGTCAGAAACTGTTCTAAGCAGTGGGAATATAAAGATAAAAGATCCAATATTTACCCTCACAGCCTTAAATCCCTTTCAAAAGAAAGCAGGGATGGATGGAGAGAAGAAAGGGAAATGAAGTATATGGACAGTCTCTAGCCTCATGGTATTTACAGACTTGGAGGGTAATAGGGAATGTAATGAATGTCTAAAAGAGTCTCACAAAATAAATTGTGACATACTTAATGTATATTTGAAAAGGGTGTCTTGGAGAAGCTGACTCCTAGCTTCAATACTGCAAGTGTGCAGAAACTGATTCAGAGGCAGAGAAATAGGAAGCAGAATGGATGGGATGGATGGATGGATGGATGGATGGATGGATGGATGGATGAGAGTGTGGAGAACAGGCTGGGAGAAGAATAGTGAAAAGAACAAGGCTTTGGAATCAATAAGCTCTGTATCCAAATGTAAGGTATGTGGTTTACTTCCTGAATGATGGCATGTTCCTTGTAGGATTACTATAAGGATTGCAGACAATTTATGGAAAATGGTAAAAACTCAGTGAATGATAGTATAATAATGCTTTCTTCAGTTAGTTAGAAACTGTGCAAAAGGTCCTGAGAAAGCATAGCAATAATTGGAGAGATGGAACTAGAGGTGAGATTACCGGGCTTCCAGCTAAGAAATGGTGAGCACTCACCACAGGTAGTAGCAAAAAGATTGGCAACATGGGGAAGGACATGAAAGGGTAAAGTCTCTAGGACTTGGTGAGGGTGACATCTGCTTAGGCATGGCCTCCTAGTCATATGGTGGTGCTCTTCATAGAGGAGGAAAGTTAAGGCAGGAAAATATGTTGCAGTGGAGGTAGGCAGTAGCAGACAGCAGCAGGGGGAAGAAATTAAGCCAGATTCATTAGTTTCTCCAGCATCCCAAGGAGAAAGGACAGTACATGTGTCTAGGGACTTAGTATACCCCTGGGAGCTGATGTTGGCATCTTCCTCTTTTCCCTTTCTGAATCCCTGTCTCCTATCTTAGCGTCTCAGTCTTCTTGGGCTGTTCTATCATGCCTCCCTTCCAAGGGCAACCCCTCATTTATCAACCATCCCTCGTCACTCTTTTTTCCCCTTCAGCACTCCCATTTTCTCCATGCACAGATTTTAGCTGATCTTATAAGTTAAATCACATGCAAACTCAAAGGAACAGTAACCAATGGTGTAATACGGGCACCCACAGTAAACAGCCTGGTAGCAATCTGTGCTTGGCAGACTGTCCTTCCCAGGACACCTAAAATCACATCATATAGTTCTCCCATGTGCATCTCCAGTCCTTGATAAAGGCATATGCAAAATCAGAGACAACAAGAACAGAAGGCAGCAAATGGAATATAAAATATTGCCACAACCCCCCCACTCCACCCACTCTTCCAGCAGGAGAAAAGAAGCTGCAGGGAAATTGAGGAGGTGGGAAGACAATTTAGGGCAGAAGATGATTCTCCAGACATAGAGAGCCTTGTATTCCACTGTTCCCGCCTGTTATACAATGCTATGCTGTTTTTCAGGCAAGGCAATAAGATTTGAAAAAATATATATATCACCATCAGGACCCACCAAACCATCTGTATGCGTGGGACACTTGAGAGTCTTGGGTAGAACTACATTGATTTGAAATAAAATCTAAATATTCATAAATAACTAGATTTGAAAAGTAGATGCCAGGTTGCTCCAGGTGTTCTCGTTACTGAATCAGAAAGTTTGTTCAGTGTACTATTCCGAAAATATGAGCACAGAACCTCTCCACTAGAAGTCCCAGGAGACAACTTGCTCTCCTATTCAAATGGGGGCAAATAATCTTTCTTGCAGCTCACCTTCATCTTCCCAGATGATCTAATATGAGAGAAAGAGAGAGGGAGAGGAGGAGGACTGAATTTGCAACCAGACTGTGCACGTGTGATTGCAAACTATTTCATCCATAAGCTTCTTTTATATGTAGTACCTTCTAATTTGTTGATTCTTCTTGTGAATATGATTGAGAACCACTTCTTGGGAGAGATGAGGGACCCTGATGTTGGTTTGTACAGCCTGAACTGTGTGGCTTCTTCTTTCTCCCAGTCCTTCTATATGGACTTAATATACACTCTAAGTCTCACAGGAAACTGGCTCAGTGCTGGCACATACTTATGCATTCGATAGATGGTAACTTATGCATACCTGTAGCACAAATTCCACACAGAGGATTCCTTTTTTTCCTGAATTCTTGTTTCAGAAATTTTGTGTACATTTTGGGCATATAGAGCCTCTACAACCTATGTGGACTCTTGAGATGTTTCAGTAGTCCACTAGTTGATGTAGTGTAGAGCTCTAGGAAAGGAGTCATCAAGACTATAGAGGTATTGGGATCCATCTCACCCAGATTGTGTTGGTTGTGGGGATAAGCAAGGTACATGCACATGCAGATGGTTAGGTACATATTTGGAAAGCTAGAGATGAGATTATCAAGAACTCATTAGTTTCCTAGTTCTCCTTCTTTCCTTCTGCATTTCCTTTCTTCCTTCCTTCCTCCCTTCCTTCCTTCATTTCTTTTCTCCAACAGTAATTATTCTGTGCCTACTACGTACCAGGCACTCACTATTGTAGGTATTGGTAATATAAGAATGAACATCACAAACCAGGGTGCTGGCATCAGGAGCTTACATTTTGGGTGTGAGGGTAGATAGACAACAAACACATGTGCTAATAAATGAGTTAGTTTCAGAAAGCAGTAAGTGCTATGAAAACAATAAAACAGATAACATAGTCAAGGGTGACTAGAATAGATAAGGTGGAGAGAAAAAAGGCTCTCTGAAGATTTGACATTTGCACTGAGGCCTGAATAACAAGAAGGGCACTTGGATATTTGAGAGAATGAGCATTTTAAAGGGAGCAGGAAGTACAAAGGCTCTGAGGTGGAAATATATTTGGCAAGTTCAAAGAATAGAAAGGAGGCCTATCTGGCTAACATGTATTAAAAGGGAGAGCAGGAGGAGATGAGGTCAGTGCAATGGGGAAAAGCCACATGACTGTGTAGGGCACAGAGGCCAGAGGCTTTGATAAGAATTTGCATTTCATCCTGATGGGAAGCCATTGGAAGGTCTCAAAGAGAGGAGTGATGTAATCTGATTTACATTTTGCAAGATAATTCTAGCAGATGGGTGGAGAATAGAGTGGAACAAACCAGTCTCCTCACTTCATAATCATTTCTATTATTAGATTTAAAAATAATTCAGTGGAGCCTCTACCCCAATCACTTGCTATTGCTAAGGCTCATCTTCAACTTTAAAGCACCAAGTTTAGTCCCCACGTAGAGGTTTATGACAATGTAAAGTAGGCCCTAAAGACAATTCCCAGAAACGCCAATTTGAATGTGCACATTCTGGCACCATTCCTTCTAAAGTTCTTCTATTTTAACCTCACCTACATGTTAACTCCCACAACAAAGACAGTCTCCACCCTATTCCTCCCTGTGTCCTTCAATGTCAGCTGAATATTAGAATCACCCAAGGAGACTTTAAAGATCAATAGTCATGCTGTACCACTGATCCATTAAATCAGGATCTTGAGATGGGTCTCAGAACTCAGTGTTTTTTAAAGCTTCCCCTTGTGATTCCCATGGGCAGCCAAGGCAACTGCTGCCTCACAAAAAGGGCATTTGAGAGCTTCTGATGGTGATGACAAGTGGCATGGGACAACAGGACATGTGCATTCCCACTGCTACGTCCCTGGAGGCCCCCAAGAAAAGGCATGATGAGCTCTCAAATGGCAGGAACATTCTGAAGCTTGAGCACACAAAGGCTCACGCAGGAGGCCACTCTGCAGTCAGCAGCACGTTGCTCTGCAGTGGGGTGCCCAGAATTGCAAATGAAACTAGAGGACATACTGCCTCTTTAGAAGGAACTTTGGGGATCTTGACAAACTCTATTTTTTAAAAAAAAATGAAACAAAGGATGATTTCATCCAAATAGGATGCCTGTGCATCTAGCACCATAAAGATAGATGCCACCCCTGCTCTGAAGTGCCTGACATCCTACAGAGCTCAAAATGTAAAAGCTAACACATCTTGTCAAGCTCTAAAATAAGAGAGGCAGCTTTCCCACTTTCCTATTTAGTTTTTCTACATTTGTTATGCTTAGCTGCTAGGTTAAAACAAAAAAGAAAAGAGAGAAGATAGTAAAATAAGCCCTAGCAAAGAGAAAGATGTCATTTTAGTAAAGCAGCATGACCCAATCGAGCAAGTTTTGCATGTTTTGTGTGGTGGTGGTTTGTTATGGTTTTCTTTTTTATGGCACAGGGAAATTGACATGGGGCAGACAATGCAATAGAATCCTAAAACATTTTTTTATAGTCTTCCAAATATTTTAGCACTTAATTTCATTCTGCATTACATGATTTGATACTATTTTAGATGTGTTAATACTGCCAAATCTGGCAAATTTCTTGAGAACACATTTCTTTTGTAATTTCAACAGCACCTGTTTACATGTGTGTGTTGCCTAGTGATCAGATTCCATATTGAGCAACGCAGATAATACTTGTATTCTTTTTACATTGCTTCTTTCCTCCCTGGCCCTAACTCCTAATCTTTCAAATCTTTCACCTTTTTATCTGTGCGTATATGTGTGTGAGTGTGTGTGCATGCACATACATGACTCCAAAGGAAGCACAAGGCTCTATACCCTCACCCTAGTAACTATGAAATTTCAGGGCAGGTTGTCAGGAGTCATAGTAAGTAAGGCACTGTTCTCTAAAGTGTACCTATGAGTCACATGCCAAGCTAGCTTAAAGCTAGGTTTCCCGTGTTAAGCCTCAGACACCTGCAAGAAGGGCAATGGATTCTATATGAAGGGAAGCTTAGTGAGTCAATACCCAAACCCATAATGGATCAAAAAGTTTTAGGAAAAAGAAGTCATAGAGTGAATTCCCCACCTACATTTTGAGTGCTGATTTAGATCCCCCCAAAATAGTAATTGTAACCTTGAGAAGAGCAAGCAACCTTCAAAGGTCAAAAACTCATGCAGCCTAGGTGTATAAAGTGAGAGTAGCAAGCATGATTAGCTACAATGGAGAAGAGATACTTTAAAGCTCTCAAGAGACACACACTTAGTGACATATGGGTGGTGCCACCTGGAATTATCCAGCACAGAAGCCCTCCACAGGACCTCCTGGGAAGGAAAGGGACCATGAAGTTGCCTCCTTTCCTGATTATACACATAGTCATGGAAGACCAAAATCAAAATCTATCATTGACAGTGAGACACATTGGTCCCCAAAACCTTGAATCCTGCTGAGTCCTAGAGCTTAAGCATTTATGAGCTTCAGTTTTCCACCGGTACTGTGGTCTAAGAAACAAGAATCATAGTCACTATTCTGACTAGAAGTTAAAGGAGAGAATTTAAAGGTTCCCAAGAAATATTCTATAAAGCAATCCTGGGAACACTGATTATTAAAATCATCTGAGGGACTTCTCAACAACAATATAGAAATTCTGGATCTGCTCTGTAATGATCCCCATCTCTAAAGGGTGAAGAGAGGCCTGGAATCATTTATAAAATGTTCCCCAGATGATCCTGTTGATATGTGACTGTTTTGGATAACACTTTTTTATATTTACCAAAAAGTATAATTTACACAACCAATTAGCGGATACTTGCCCTTGACTATTTTATAACTCATAGGAAAGTCTTTAATCAGTTTCCTCTTATAAAAGGTCTTGGTATCATCATTAGGTAAATGAGACTAATGATTAATTATCTCTAATTTTGCTGTAGAAAAGAGCTCCTTGGTGAGGAAGGCACAGAGTTTATGAGTTGCTTTCTTCTCAGTTAGATTTGTCGTCATGGATTCACGTTCATAGCATGTCTGAGATCTAGATTAACATAAACAAAAAATAATCTTATCTTGTCTCAGACTGGTAATAATGTAATAGCCTCTTTTAGCTACTTCTAAATGATGTTTGCTTTAAATCATCTCTGTATAGGGCAAAACTCCATTGAAACTTTCTAAAAGTCCTGCATATTTTATGTAGGAGATTTCAACCTCTGCAAACTTACTAGAAAAATGAACCAGGGTTGAGGCTAAAATGTAAAGAATGGAGACTGATAGAGACTTTTCTACCAAGGGGGTCACAGGAGTTCAAAATAATTTATTTAAAAGGAGGTGGGGGCCAGGCATGGTGGTTCATGGCTGTAATCCCAGCACTTTGGGAGGCCGAGGCGGGAGGATCACCTGAGGTCAGGAGTTTGAGACCAGACTGACCAACATGGTGAAACCTCATCTCTGCTAAAAATACAAAATTAGCTGGGTGTGGTGATATGCACCTGTAATCACAGCTACTCAGGAGGCTGATGTAGGAGAATTGCTTGAACCCGGGAGGCGGAGGTTGCAGTGAGCGGAGAGTGCACCATTGCACTCCAGCCTGGGCAACAAGAGTGAAATGCCATCTCAAAAAAAAAAAAAAAAGGACGTGGGTTATGTAGAAAAACAACTGGGATGACAGTGTATGACTTGGTGGCAAGAAGCCTGGCAAAGTAGAAAATGAAACTAAAAAAGTCTGGTATGTAAAATGCAGTGTGGTTTGATAGAATGGGAGACAGGGTACTGGGTCGAAGCCTGGCTTTACATCATTCCTCTCCCCTTAGATAGCACCTTGTCCATAGGTCAATCACAGCACTTCTAAAGTGGACCTATTTATATGTCGTGTCTCTCTTCTTCTGCTAGGTTGTAAACTTGCTGAGCATAGGAAACATGCATTTGAGTCTTTGGATCCCTGATCTTTAACAGATATTCCTGTACATGGCTGATAAATGTTGATTGACTGAGTTAAGTAGTATAATCTTGAGATCATTATCTGTGGAATGGTTTTGCAGAAGTTCCGTGAGTTAATAAAATGTTGAAAATACCAAAATTTGTCCCTAAAACAAGGATCTTGAGCAGTCCCTAGAATAAAATGTTTGGAATTTATCCACCAGAGTTAATTAAGCTGCATATGGTTCTTGTTGTTTTGTTCTGTTTTGTTTTTTACTAAAGTTGTCCTTTTTATTAAGCGTTCAAGAAACTGTATCACAGCTTCTCCACTGGAGTCATGCATCTGATGTTTAGGCTCTGCTGATCACCTCACTGCATTGCCTTTACAATGTGTGGGATAAAAGGATGCACCCCATGGGTGTCTGTGACCGGTTCTGTTAATAATTGTTTTCCTTTTCTCATTATAGTTTGACATTTTAGAAGCCAAATGCTGTTCCACACTCTATTAGCCTCTTGCACTGGATTGGGACTGAGGTTTAGAACAAAGAGAAAGTAAAAATGGAAAAACATGTAAGACTGAAATGGCACAACTAGGATAATAATTTTAGCTCAAATCACCTGCCGACACCTGGAAATTAAGGAGCAATCACTTACACAGAGAGATCAAAGGAAAGGTGCGAAGAGCCAGGGGCAGAGCAGCCTGCCCCAGATGCTGGTCAGTTCCTTTCTCATGGGTGGTGTCAGTTACCAGAGTATCAGTCAGCCATTGTTGCAAAATATACAACCACAAAATTTCAGCGTCATACAACACTAAGGTGTTGATTTCTTTCACATGTGGCTGATATAGGCTGGGCTTGGCTGGGCAGCTGTAGGCTGCTGATTGGACCTAAGTCTGCCTAAGTCTTCCTCCCTCTTCAATTAAATGCTTTCCAGGGGAAACTTAACTCATGGCAATGTGACGGGAACAAGAGAGGCTGCACAACCAGGCAAGCCCTGACCACATGGCCAAGCCCAAACTCAAGGAGGTAGTGAAGCATGTTTTTTCCACAGAAGTGTCAAAGAAGGAAGTAAATATTTTGGAATGACTAATGTCCATAGGCAGAGGCCTAGTCTGAAGCATTTCTATAATAATGGAGATAATTGTGCTAAAGAAGTCAAGGGTCGGTGATTCTCGTATTTCTAAGTCCCGGATATTTTTACTGGGAAATGTTGCTGATAGGACAATGAATTGATACTATCTTTCTAGGGCATATTTGCGATATACATTAGCAATTTCTTACCTATTGACTTCTAGGAATTTGTCTGAGATGTAGAGAAAGATTTTTATATCATCCACCTCACTTTCATGTTAGTGAAATACTGGGGAAAATTACAGGTGTTTGGTTGAATAAAATATGTGACATCCAGATAATGGAATATTTATGCCACACTTCAGTGATGTAATACCAGAATATTTAACGACATGGGACAGTATTGCCAATATTCTTGCTTAATGAAAAAAAGCATGTTACAAAACAGCAGATATTTTGTTTTTAAATCATGTATATGTGGGTATTCATATTAAGATTCTGTAAGGATATCAAATAAAATATAATAATAGTTATTTGTGTATGGAGCTAATTTTCATCTGAAATTTATTCTACCTACTATGATCTGAATGTTGGTGTTTCTCCAAAAATTGATTCGTTTGAACTTAATACCCAATGTAATAATAATATTAAGAGGTGGGGTCTTTGGGGATGAGATTTGTGTCCTTATAAATGAATTCGAAGGGAGCTGCCTTGCCTTTCCACCACATGAGGTCACAGTGAGAAAGCACCATCTTGGAAGTAGAGAGCAAGATCTCACCAGACATTGAATGTGTTGTTGCCTTGATCTTGGAATTTCCAGCCTCCAGAAGTATGCACAATAAATTTCTGTTATTTATAAATTGCCCAGTCTAACATATTTTGTTGTAGCAGTCCAAATGAGAAAAGACACTACCCTTCCTCCTCAGCACTAGAGGAAGAATAGATTATCTGGGGACCGTACTTTCCTGTGTCTAGGATGGGTCATAGTTTTGCTTCCGAAAACAGAAGTGAGTAGTAGAGATGTTTGCCCATAAATTTTTGCACGGGGGTTCTTTCCTCTCTTCCTGCTGGCTGGAATGGTGATGGCTAGAATAAACTTTGAAGACACATTGAAAATGAAGAAATTACTACCCAACTTAAAATGTGCTCAGGACTCTAATATGAAAGAGAAAATAATTTTTGTAATCTTTAATTCACTCAATTTGGGGGTGACTTTATTATAGCAGCCAGCATAAACTCTGACTAATATAGTGGGCTTCCTAATGATTTTTATTTTCTCCATAATTTTCTACATTTTCCAAAATTCCTTTTTTAACTAAATAGCAATGTGTCATTAACAGAAAAAATAGCAAATATTTTTTCAAACCTGGAAATCTTACTCCAAGATTTCCTCAAAATAATGAATGACAAATGTTTTGAACAGGTACTTTTTTAAATTTTCTTTTCATCCTGGTTAAATATGTGGGGCAAAAGAACTACAGTTATTTCTGAATCCTGCCATTTCTGATACATTCTCCATATTTTGAAATACTTTTTTTAACCGAGAATGTTTAAAAGTAGAATTTAAAATGTGAGATTCAAACTAAACTGGATTTCAATTTCCTTCTGAGGCTTGGATAAGTTGCCTAACCTCTTAAAACTGAGTCTCGGTTTTTCTCATGTGCAAATCTTCCAAAATTGTTGTGAGAATCAAATGAGTGGGTGAGGGAGTAAAAACTATCCCAAGGTATAGCACATCATTATGAATGCTCTCTTGAGATGTAAGTTTCCTTTATTTCGTTTCCTTTATCTACAAAAATTTGATCCTTGGGAACAAACACTTAATATTGAGAAATGTGTGAAACATACAATTTTGTCTTCTTAATCTTGTATTTTGCATTTTGACCTCTCATCCAAATATTTCACATTATTCTGGGCAGGAGAATTATAGCATTACATGACTAAATATGCCACTGAATTCCTCTTCCCTGTTCATTTTCCCATTAGGCATGGGGCCAGTTGAGTTAGGAAGGGAACATGCTGACAGGCTTTTCAAGGTTAGCACAATATCCCTCCACCCCTTCTCTAGTTTATATTTTGCAAAATATAGCTGAGGCAGAGAATTGTGTTGCTCTACGCAGAAATTAGAACCTACTTTGTATAAACACAATTAAAAAGTAAAGAGGAGGGGGAGATGCAAACAGAAAAAAAGCCACAGTCTGCAAAAGCACTGTATGGGAATTTCATTGCATATGTTTTCTGAAAAGACTAGAAATAACAGCATATATACATAATCATAAAGCTCAAATTAAACTCAGTAACTCCTACAGCCACTCTTAACCTTTTCTTTATTCTGTACGTCTCTTGTCTCATTAAATAAGAATATTAAATCTACTTTAAATCTTATACTTTACATCTATGGACAAAGCTCGTGGACACGCGTGCACACACACACAAACACACACACACACACACAGTTTTAGATTTCAGCTCTCCTGTCTGTTTTTGTTCTTGCCTTTCAGAACATTCTTTTTATATGTCTCTCCCACCCCTACCCCCAATATATTTTTCTATCATTCTTTTGACCTCATCGCCTCCCAACTGGTAGGTTCTTCAGTCTTCTCTTCTTCTCCTTAATATTTTCCTGCCTTGTATATCCTACATTGTATACATCTCACTTTTCTGAATCTTGTTAAGGTGAATGTGATGAAGTTGTCAGAAAGATGTGTTCACTTACGGTCCCCTTAAATTGCCATGCTGCATTTTAACAGTCACTTTCATGAACGTAAGATTTTAAATGTGGCACATATACACCATGGAATACTATGCAGCCATAAAAAAGGATGAGTTCATGTCTTTTGTAGGGGCATGGATGAAGCTGGAAACCATAATTCTCAGCAAACTATTGCAAGGACAAAAAGCCAAACACTGCATGTTCTCACTTATAGGTGGGAATTGAACAATGAAAACACTTGGACACAGGAAGGGGAACATCACACACTGGGGCCTGTCATGAGGTGGGGGCAAGGGGGAGGGATAGCATTAGGAGAGATACCTAATGTACATGATGAGTTAATGGGTGCAGCACACCAACATGGCACATGTATACATATGTAACAAACCTGCACATTGTGCACATGTACCCTAGAACTTAAAGAATTTTTTTTAAAAAAAGATTTTAAATAAACTCTCCAGAAATAGCTCTCAGTGAAAATACAAAATAAGAATTAGGAAGTTTTCATGTATATGGACTTACTGATACCTGGTTTGAAACCATAATTCTGCCTGGGATGCTTTTCTCTCAGGGAGCATTTGCATTCTTGCACCAAATAGGATTGAAACTGCTGTAATGAATATCTGAACTACATCCTCTGTTTCATGGTTTTGAACTCAATTTGATTCACGGCACTACTTTCAAAGCTACATTGCCCTGGAGCAAACAAAGTAGTCAGATGTGAAATCTGGACACCAGGTGCCAGGTCAGGAGTTCACCAAGGTTCAAGGCAAGGAACTATAAAAGACATTCATACGGAGATGCCCAATTGTTATTCCCAGGAAAACCAGAGAACTGACCAGTTAGCCAAGAGAGGAGCAGGCAGTGGGAGAAAGAGGCAACTCACATGAACCTTAAAGATCCTGATGCCTCAGTAGGGTCTGAGTAGGGTTATAAGGAGCAGCCCGTACGAACCTGTGAGAGAATTATAGGAGACATGTGAACTCTATCATTTGCAGAGAAGTGGCAGGGAGGAATCAGGTGATTGAGGCTGTTTTAAAAAGGATGTAAAATCCTGTAAGGTGAATGGAAATGACAACTAATAGTATGTCTACCATTTATAGAGCACTTATCTCCAACTATGCATTACTCTAAATGTGTCTCATGCATTATCTCATCTAAATATAGGAAGGATGGCTCATCAGAGAAAATCATGGAGAATCAAAATTAGAATCGGAGAATCCTGGGGGAAATAGGACCAAGCAGGTCTCAGCCAGAAATGAAAGAAAAGCACTTTTAGCAGATAAAAGTAAACCATTAGATAAACAGATGCTTTTTCTTTGGACCAATACTTTTTTGAATAAAGACATATGCAAATTACAAATTATTGCACACTTATTGTATCAGCACTGGGCTAAGCCTTGTGCGTGCATTATCTTTTTTGGTCTTCACAAGAAGTCTGAAATGTAGGTATCTTACAAAGAAACTTGGGTTTTGAGATTTTCTTAACTTCTCCAAAATTATACAGCAAGAAAATGCTGAAGGCAGACTTTAAACCCAGAAACACTTTTTCCCCAGGCTCTGGCATTTAACCACCACGATATACCATCTCTGGTCTTTCTTTTTTCTCTTTCTATCTGGATTCTTTCTGTTGGCGATAGTTTTCCTCTCACCCTCATCAACAAATATGAACCTGTACCTATTAGTGTTAACAGAAACCATGAAATAAAGACTTAATTACATTCATCAGGACAGAATGTCTAAACTCTTCTCCTGAAGCACAAATGACACCATCCTAAACTCAGCAAAAGCACACAACACTCTTTCACCAATCCTATTCACACTTCAGATCAGATCAAACTCTCCTGGTGCCAAGTGCTTAACGCGACATCATACAGCTCAGCTTTGTGTCATAATATCAGCCTGTATTTCTTTAGCACATGCCATCCCCATTGATACCAAAGCAAATTACAACCGTGGCCCAATGTGCATCTTTATTTAGGTGTCTCTTCACCCACTGGGGACACAGTTTCTCAGATCCTTGAAGAATGTTCTGACAGTTCTAAAGAAGAATGAAGAAAATGTGCTGGATAGCCATTTTTAAAAGAATAAATTTGAAGCTAGAAAACATTATAACTGTATAGAACTGTTTAATGCCATAGAGGTTAAATGTATTAATGTAATGCTAAATGCTACATTTAACCCCTATGACATTAAACAATTCTGTATAGTTATAACATTTTCTAGCTTCAAATATATTATTTTTTAAATGGCTATGCAGCACAAGTTCTCTTCATTCTTGCTACATTCATGCTACATTCTGGAGACCCAAGAATATTTTTCATTGAAAAGTAACACTGTACTAACAGCCTCTCTAGTTCTGTTTTCTATATTTTAAAAAATTAAATGTTTGCTTGCTTATTAACCATTGTGTCTCTCTACCATCCTTAGTGCTACTTGAACCTTTTGAATAAGTGCAATGTTTTTCATCACAGCCTGCAGAGAAAATGTCTTCTCAACCATGGCACTCATGAATTGTTCACTTACAAATAAGTCAACATATTGTGAACACCTCTTGGGTACTCATCTAGGTGCTGGAATGTAAGGGGTAGGGGCAAAAATACAGAAGATGAAAAAACTATACCTGCTCTTAAGAATCTCACAATATCACAGGAAAAACAGAGTCTGCACACTTCACTACTTAATGTTGCCACCTCTGCAGCTGAGAACTCAATGTACTGGAAGTTGCAATGATCCACTATTGGTGGGGCTGGAACCTGTGTTGACTTACAGTTTGGCTCCGCAGGAAAAAAAAAAAAAAAATCTGTTGATATTTCAAACACTTGTGAAAGAGGCTCTTGGGAAAGAGTAGGAACCAGGGTCCAAGTGTTCACATAGCCATGGAAAGGGGTGGGATTATCTAGGGAGGGAGTTCAGGTGTAAGGGAGAAGCTAATAAAGGAAACTGACAAGGGATGGCCTACTGGTAAGAGGAAATCACAAGAGTGTGATGCTAGAATGACCAAATAGGAAAATGTTTCACAGCAAAGTGGTTTATCAGTCTAGAAAAGTATCTTTTGCATTTGGCAACATAATGGTTGCTGTGGTACTCACTGATGTGGTTTTGGTGGCATAATAAATACAGAAGCTATATTAGAAAAGAAAAAGGGAAATAAGTTATATGGACAATTTTTACCATCAGTTTCGATGGAGGGATATTGACTAGAGGGATATGATGACATGGTAAGTTTTCATTTCATTTTTTTAAATTAAGATGGGAAATATCCAAACATATAGGAATGACCCCATGGAGACACAGGGATTGATTACGTTTGAGAGAAAAGATAATCGAAGTAGGAAAATTCTTGAAAAACTGGTAACAAAAATATAATTAAAGAGAAGGCAGGGGTTAAAGAAGTGACTCATCCAATATCTCTAGCTGGTTAATGGCAGTAAACGGATTAGAACTCAGAATTTTTCCCTCAACCATAGCTTTTTAATGCCATTTGCTATTTATTTTTCATCCCAAGAGTCTATAACAGTGAGGCAAAGAGAAAGAAGCCGTAATGTTTTCATGACAATTCAATTGCACAAATTAAGTTTCACTATTAAGGCACAAATGGATTTTCAAAGAACATTCAGTGAAAATATAAATGTAATTAAGAGAAGAGACAAGATATGTGTCAGAGATCAGTATAGTTGAACAACGGCATTTTTATTCCTGTATTTGCATGGTATAATGATTAAGGTGAGCTTAGTCAAGCTTTACAGTATACTCAAGCATCTTTTAGTTGTGTAATTTCCCAACATATCAATCCCTAGGAAGCTGGAAACCTCAGTTATTTTGGAGTGTGTTCCCTGGTCATTCCTTTTCACTTATGGGCCTCTCATTAGCTTGGTCTCCACTTCTCCTCCAACTTCTGGTTGAAATTATGAGACCACCACAAGGAAATGGAGAAGGTGGAATACAGTGCTTCATCTCATCCAGGATCATCAATAAAGTATCAGGCATATTGGGGGTTTTGTTTTATGTCATTTGTCAAATATTCAGTGTGAATTTTGTGCCAGAAACTAAGTTGGGCTATCTTCACTCTAGGTTGTGAAGTTGTGTTTCAGTAAAAGTGCAAGAAACAAAAAAAAAAATTTGAAAACAAAGGATCTTATGTAAGGGAGAATGAGTTCTGTTTATTTATTCTAACAAGTCTGATGGAGTTTTAATTATAAACATACTACTTAACAATACACAGATAAACTTATTGTTGTACATCATGTAAAGTTAATGAAATAATTATAATGAAGGATCTCACTGTGGCAACTGGCAGCTTAATCCTTGTAATTTTTGCAAAGAGAGAGACACTATCAGAGTGTGTGTGTACATGTAATACTATAAAATTTGTCTGGCCCCCGTCTCAAAAAAAATGTAAAAAATATACATAAATCTTTATAATAATACAACTTTAAGTGTATAAAATGATGGTTTTTATATGTCTAAAATTTGGCAAAAATTAATAGGATGACTGAGTTCAATTATTACTTTGAATGTCTGTGTGCTCTGTTGATTGCCCAGCAATGTGCAAATGAGGGATGAAAAAAGATGTGCACAGTTCATGAGTTATTATAAATTTATTCCATGAAAAAAAATTTGTCTGGCATCTAAAAGTAAAGATTGATATTCATCTTCATACTCAGATATATATGCTCAGCTAGGTTTTAAATTTTTATTGTAAGTGTGTGTGTGCATCTGTGCACATGTGTGTGGTTTTGCAGGCAGTAAGTAAATTCTATTTATATTTTGTCTCCTTAAAAGATGGGAATTTCTTAATGACAAAAAATCCAACTTTATTCCTCATGTATTCTTCTCACCACCATCATTTGTAGAGTGTTCAATACACCATTCACTCATGCAGCAATTGCTACTGCTGGAGTTGAAGCCCAGGTCAGAGATGAGTATTTTGGTAGAGCTATGGAGGTAGGGAAGCCAATGTTGATATGTAGATAAATCAACAGTTGACAACAAAGGGTTAGCATTTAGATCATTTCGCCTAGAGTAATGAGGAAGGACTAAATGAATTTAGATTTGAAGGCATACAGACAAAAAGACTAGGATTCTCCAGATCTATGAGTTAAGGACTAATGTTTAGAGGTTATCCAAAAAAAAACTAATAAAATTAAACATAGCTTCTTGGATTTTTTTTCCTATAGGCTCCAGAAAAGTTTTGAAAGGTAAAATAAACTCTAAAATATATTTTTAGACTAGTTATCCAATGAAATAGTGCTATTTAGCCATTTGCTTAGCGTGACTTTTCCCAGAATATAAGAAATTGGGATAATTATTCCACAGGAACAGACATAACCCTGGCAAGCTAAATTTTTCCTAAAAGGAGATATATTTTATACTACCTCATACTGATACAAAGCTTTGTCTAGAGTTAAACATAACTATTACAAGATTGTAGTAATCTGAGAATTTGAATCAGATCTAAATTAATTACAAATACAAACTATTAATCTGTGGCTGAAAGGTTGGTGGATTTAATTCTCTGCTGTCTATATTTGTAAAGCAGCATCTATTCAGCCATTGGAACTAGAATAACTGCATTGAGGCAGTCATCATTCAGAATAAAATCTTATCTTTTTAATTATCATATATTGAAAGTGGGGGAAAAATTGAACACGATTGGCACCTTATGCTATTTTAGTAGAATCAGACTTAACTGTGGTATTTAGCAATATAATCTCAATCTCATGGGATATGACCATACATGTTCTCCATGACTTATTTCTACACATACTTTACCTAGAAATGATTTTATTAACTCATTGACTCCAAAACGGAACAATAAACAGACACAAGTTGATAGGATTTGGCTCTGTGTCCCGACCCAAATCGCACCTTGAATTGCAATCCCCATAATCACTACAGGTCAAGGGTGGGACCAGGTGGAGGGAATTGAATCATGGGGGCAGTTTCCTACATGCTGTTCTCATAATGAGTGAGTCTCATGAGATCTGATGGTTTTATAAGCATCTGGCATTTCTCCTGCTTGCACTCACTGGTCCTGCTGCCCTATGAAAAAAGGTGCCTGCTTCTCCTTTGCTTTCCACTATGGTGGTCAGTTTCCTGAGGCCTCCCCAGCAATGTGGAACTGTGAGTCAATTAAACATCTTTCCTTAATAAATTACCCAATCTCAGACAGTTCTTCAAAGCAGCATGAGAATGAACTGATACAAAAGTCACCTAGGTTAAAATGGGTCTCACATATTACTCCAGAGAAAATTTTTATAGTCAGGTAACTGAGCAGAAATGAAACTTCTGGTTCTATGTAGGCACTGACCCAGTGGTTTTCCTAGTGTTTTAAAATCTGGAGGAGAAATACAACAGATATAATTAAATATGCCTACCGGTCAATACATACGTCTGTCAAAAAGGCCCTGGGAAAGTTTTCCAAAATCCTAGACCTTCTGAAGTTACTTTTTATGCAATACTCAGATTTTATTCTTTTAACAAGAAAAAAAAAGTCATTTAGTGTTAGTGACCTTGCTGTTAAATTTAAGTCAATTTTTCAAAAGTCACTAAAATGTCAGCAAATTAGTGTCTGTTCACAGATCTCTTTGACTTGTTCTAATTGATTTGACACCCCATAACACATAAGCACTGCATTGGCATTCTGCAAGGAGGTCATTCATAAAATTGAAAAATGGAAAGTGTCTAGGCATTGATCATAATACCTCCCATGAGGAACAATCTGCAGGCAAGATCTTACTTCCTCTCCCACAGGATAAGTGGATAACTCGTAGGCTGCCATCTGCTCACAATTATATTGTAAATAATTAAATATTCAAGTAACCACAGCTTAAATAAAAATGCAAGAACATGTTGTGCTTTGTCAGAGATGGTAAATAAGTTTCATCTTATATATAAATGACAATCAACCAACAATGGCAGATTCAAGTGTGTTGAAGAAGATTCTGAGGTCACATCTAGGCTCAACAGGAAAAAAATGCTTTGATGCAACGACTACAAAAGGATCATCTGTCAAAAATTTACCATCCCTGGGACAGAACCTCATGGGAGATAACAATGGATTGTGTTAAGCAATTACAGGCAGTTCCCATGCCAGTTAACCAAAACCAAGAGAGACACTATTGTCAGATTTCCTAGTATTCATTCAAGTGAAAGTTGATTATCAATATCAACTTTGACTTTTAAGCTAGATTCAAATTTATCTGGGAATATACAAACTTCCAATTTTCTGCTTAAGCAATTAATTTTTAAAAATCATAATTATATTTGCATTATTTTGTCCTTGGGGTTTATGGGAGATTTGCTTAGTCTATCAGTTGTGTTTGATCTAAAAATTAAAATTTTGTCTTCAAAAATTTCCTATAAGATCTACAAGGCAGGATTATATGTGCCATGAATACGTATTCATATAAGAGAGAAGGAACAGCTAGACAAGCTCCAAATGGAGAAATCACTACATTTGTTTTTGCATTTCCAGCAAGACATAGAAGAAACCATCCTGAAGTTTATGAAATTAATATTATTTCTTAAGTCTTCTATTTCTTGAGAAAAATCCAAAGTATGACTGATCTGAAAAGACAGCCTCAAACATAGTAATACTATTCTTAATAAATGTAAAAACATTTCTTTTATAAAAAATGTGTAAGACAGGTTTCCATTGATGTATAAGAGTTATTTCTCATGACTCAGAACAATGTGTCTGAATTTTTTAGTTACTGTGAGAGACTTGCTGAAAGATTCCAGAATGAGGTATTTTGCTTCTCTCTCTCTGGATGTTGGGCTTCATTTTTTGTTAAACTACGTATTCTAGTTGATTCTCAAGTACAGCTTCTCCTGTATGGGTAAAGGTATCTAAAAACTCATTAGATTGCCAGATACTGCATCAAAAATATACATTATCTTTTTCTAAAAAGTTGAAGTTCCTGATCTCCTAATATAGTATCTTTTATCAGAAACATGCAAATATTGCCATTCCTTTTCACTTTGCTTAGGAAATAGCTAAAGATGAATAAGATTTTTGGATGTTAACAATCTGTCATCAGCATTTGATTCTATGAACTCTACTAGAATCAAAATGTTCAGGATCCTGTTTACAATAGGAAAATCATAGTCAACCTAGGTGTCCCTCAACAGTTGACTGGATAAAGAAAACGTGGTATATATCACCATGGAATACTATGCAGCCATTTAAAAAAATGAAGTTAGGTCCTTTGCAGCAACAAGGAGGGAGCCAGAGGCCATTATCCTAAATGAAATAACTCAGAAACAGAAAATCAAATACTACATGTCCTTACTTACAAGTGGAAGCTAAATAATGGGTACATAAAGATGGAAACCATAGACACTGAGGACTCCAATGTGGGAAGGTTGGGAGCGGGTGAGAATTAAAAAAGTATCTATTGGGTACAATGGTCACTATTTGGATGATGAGTACACTAGAAGCCCAAATCTCACCATTATGCAATATATCCATGTAATAAACCTGCATGTGTACCCCAAATCTAAAATTAAAAATAAAAATAATTTTTTTAAAAAATGCAGGATTTCCTAATTTATATTATAATTCTTATGAATCAGAGCCATTACTCTTTTTTTGTAGTTTTGTTGAAATTTTAAATAATATGGCATGTAACACAGATGATTAGGAAGATAAGGCCAGTTGTCTGTGGCCAAAGCTCTCATAAGATGCCATTTATCAGTAGAGTTTGGTGATGTCAGATTTTGTTGGCTCACCGATGATGGATCAATTACCATTTTTGCAATGTATATGTTTGTAACTTCTCAAAGTCTTTCTCCAAGTAAGATACATGTAACGTATTAGGATTCTACTCACTAATTTGTAACTTATGGGAGGCTGAGGCAAGAGGAACGCTTGAGCCCAGGAGTTGGAGACCAGCCTAGGTAGCATAGGGAGACTCCATCTCTACAAAAACAAATTTAAAAATTAGCCAGGCCAGGTGGCACACGCCTATGGCCCCAGCTTCTCCTGAGACTGAGATAGGAGGATTGCTTTGGCCCAGGAGGTTGAGGCTACAGTGAGCTATGACTGCAACACTGAACTCCAGCCTGGGCACCAGAAAATGACCCTGTCTCAATCAGTCAATCAATCAATAAAAATTCAACTCTTTATACCTGTACAGAGGATTTCTCCTTGAGATAACTAGTCCTATTTACTGTGCATGAATATTGCTAATTTAAATTTCAAAAGATTGTTTACCTCCAAATATCTTAATAGCTCTGTGCATTTCTTAGGTTAACTAAATACATACCATTTTACCTTGGCAAACAAGAAGAAAAATATCCTGCTCTACACAGACAATATGTTCTTTCCTCCCAAAGCTACTCCTAATAAGATGAAAATAGCCAACAAATGAAGATTTTCTTTCAGGCAGCCAAAACGAATCCCAGGGTGCCCGTCCTTGCCAGAGACTTTAACCTTGAATTGATGGCTCTCCAGCTCCTGTCCAAAGGCCTGACTGACAGACAGAAGATTCCACAAGCAAGCAGCCCATGCACTTCATTGCACCGAGCAGCGCATTCTTGCCCCAAAGGGAAAGCTGCGTTGGCTATAACAGGGAGCTCAAGGCTCACTGGTTCAGCTGTGAAATGAAGTTGAAGTAAAGATGACACACATTTCTCTCCTAGGATTCTGACACCAAAACAGCCCTGGAGGCTAGTGGGGAAGCGCAGAGGAAAGGGGAAATTTGAGCCCACCTCGTGTCCATGCAATGATTTTCCTACACAGGGCTATGTTAACCCTAGAGGTATAAGATATAGATGATCACTCCTGAAATAAAAACACCTGATTCAGTGTCCTGTTTGGAGTATCCATTTGAAAATAAGCCACCCGAGGCCCAGAGAGGCTGTGATTTACCCAATGTGCACCACTAAAAAGATAGCAAAGGAAGGACCAGAACCAGATCACTAGAGTCCTAGTCCATGCTTCAGTTGTCTTTCAAGAACATAGCAATTAAGCCAGAGATTCAAAACACCTTGATAATCATTCAAACAATTCTACTGAGCACCTGTGCAGGGCCAAGCTCCATGCGAGGCACCTCAGGAGATCAGATGAAGTATGAAACACTGTCTGTTAGTCCATGGAATTTATTGAGTATTTCACAAGAGATTGACACATGAAACGATCAGCAAATAAGACTCCTATCTTGCTACCATAACATCCATCTTAACTCATCTCATCTGTCGCCAGAGGCCTGCTGGGATTATGTGGTATCCCAGGTACACCCAAAGATGGAGTGAGAAAGCACTCACAAACACTCCCTTGTCTTCCTTCCCTGGAGTGTCCTCAAAGTATTGCTCTGTTTATGCTGTTGTGTAGAATGAATGCTAACTATATGTTGTATTTTTGGTAACCTATTTGATCCTCACAGGAAACCTGTGAAATAGGCAGTACTGTATTGTCTCCATGTGGAAACAGAAAGTTTAAGTCTTTGGCTAGAAATTTTAATTAAATTACATGGTCACACAGCCAGTAAGCAGGAGAGCCAGGATTCAATTTTACTTTTTTCTGACTCCAAAGCCAACACCTTTCTTGCACACTGCCTTTCAAGCTGTGGTCTCATTTGATCCTTGATCCAGGGGAGGGACAGAACCAATCACCTTCACTCTACTGTGAGGAAATGTCCTTTATCCTTGGTTCTGCTTCAGTCAAATCCAGTTTTCCTTCTATATCCCATGAATGCACTAATAGTATCCATGCAGGCTCTGAGGTTGTACCAAGGGCTTTTATGGGTTTAGCTAGTCCGTGTACAATAGCAAAGTGTAAATGCTTTGTCATTTATATTAGCATGTATAGAGAAGCCAGCTGCTATAGTCTTCTCACAATTTAAGTCTGAAAGTAGCTGACTAGAGCAGTATGTCCCTGGATAATTTCTGAGAATTAATAGGATCTGATGTTCTTTGTGCAGTTAAAATGAGGGATCCTCATGAGACAGGTGATAGCCATAGACCCACTTGTTAATACTGTTGTGTGTGTATGTGTTGTGTGTGTGTGTGACCCCCAAAATGTACTCAGATGGAAAGTTAACACACTATTTTTGTGATTTTAGGCAGAATCGCACCTTCTTTAAGCCTCACCCTCTGATAAACTGAGGGTACAAATAGTTCTTGGGATTATTATGAAACTGAAGTGAGCTAATTTACATAAACATCTCCCAAAAGGTATCTTGCAAATAAGAGGCATTCACAGAACATTTGTTCATTTTTTTCTACAACTATTAAGCACCTATGTCTAGAATATGCCAGACTCCAAGGATGTGAAAATAAAGAAGGCACACAAGCTAGACGGATGAATGGCCAGCGAGTTAATATGGGCTCTTTATTAAGAGGAATTCCATGCTAAGGAAGACCTTGTTTAAGACTCGTATCCACAGAATGTTTTCAGCTATGATTTTACTCTTCATTATTGAGAACACACCTTTGCACATTTACGTAGTTTTAGAAAATCTTGTTTCTAATTTATTCTGTTTTAATTCCCGAGTAGCTGAGGACTACAGGTACGCACCATCTGACCAGCTGATTGGTTATAGGTCTCACTATGTTGCCCAGGCTGGTCTCAAACTCCTGGCCTCAAGCAATTCTCCCACCTCAGCCTCCCAAAGCATTGGGATTACAGGCATGGACCACCATGCCCAGCCTACTTCCTTTCTATTACTAATTATCAGTTCTCTCCAATGTACCATAAAACACTCTTATATTTTCTATCTGATGGCTTCAACCAGGAGGCTTGAATTTCTGGTCCCAAGGAACAGTTCTGATTGGCCTGGCTTGAGTGAAGACAGCAGTTTGGACCAATCAACACTAGCTAGGGATGAGAGGAAGAAGCAGAAAGAAAATAATATTTCAGGAAACCACTGTCCCTCAAAAACCATGTGATAAGAAGGGGAGGAGAAAAGAGTTTCCAGAAAAGTACAGTCTGAATAGATGCTACAATGCCTGAAATATAAACCTTGAACTTCCTTTTCTTAATTAAACATGTATTATCAAACTTTACGAAAGGCTTAGTATTGAGAAAAACTATTCATAGACAATTGTCTGAAGTATGTGCAGACCATTCATTTCTGTCCATTAGATTAAAAATAGAGATTCTTGGAACGCATCCAAATTTATTATTTCAGACCTCTGGGTATTAGGTGCATGAATCTGCATTACAAAACAGATGTTTATGTTTTCATACAATTTGGTATTAGAAAAAAATTATGTACTTAATAATTTTTGTGTTTTCAGCAAAACTTAGAATTATTTTTCTTCCTCCAAAAACTTTTTTGAAGATCTCTTATAAAATCAAATCTTGGACAACCTGTGCAATAACACTTAACAACTCTGCTTTCTAAATAATACCTTCCTACTCACTCTAGATAAGTAACGATTTATGCTCCATGTGCAGAAAAAAACAAGAGACAGTTTCATTTGTTTTTTAACCTTCCTCCTTCTTAAAGGAGTTCAGGGGAACCTGGCTTTTAGAACATGGTGCATTTTATTTTAGTACTTACTTGCACAACTGAATTATAGCAATGTAGGATTTTTCTGAAGATAACACAGCTGTAGCAGCAAATCAATAATATATAAACAGTCTTTGAAAATCTGCTGTAGATTTTTAACACTGGCATAAGGATCACAGGAGCTACAAATTTCTGCCTCTACACTTCTCCTGATATACCCCTCCCCTGTCCCAGCCCCACTGAATCAATACTCCACACAGTAGTCACAGCAATCCTCTATGGTCCTAAGTCAGATCATGCTACTCCCTGCCTAAGACCTATAAACAGCCTCTCTTCAGTTTTAAGCTCATATTCAAATTATTTCCCATATTCTAATATCTCCTACCCCCTTTTGTTCTCCTGTCCTCTTTGCTGTTGCTCAAATATTCCAACAGGTGTCTGCCTCAGGACATTTGCACCTGCTTTTTCCTCTACCAGGAACATATTCCCTAGATATTTCCATGACTTACTTCCTCACTTCATTCAGGTCTCTGCTAGAATGATGCCTCATCAAAGGGGCCTTTTCTATTTAAAGTAGCATACACATCCCAACCCTCCTGTTACCCTCTTTCCTATTACTTTATGTTTTCTTCATTATACTTCTCAGTATCCTAGTGCCTGGCATGTGGAAGGTACTTGTTAAAAAGTTCTTGAATGATTAGATAGATAAATGAATGCATGAATCAATAATTTAATGGTTAGTTTGCTTAGTTCTACAGAATTCTTAGAACTTCATCATTTTTTAAGCACCTAATATGCACTCTGAATGACAAAACAGTCTCCTTCAGGAGTAGAGGTTGATGTTATCAAGCTTAGTTTCCATGTAGTCTTGAAAAGTGTGATTGATATAATATGTGAGATTTTATAGTATTTCTACAAATCAAATATTTTAGACTTGTTTTTCTAAAATGAAGTATGGTACGCTCCCATAAAGAAGGTACTGTATTGGAAGACTTGGGCTTTGAAGCAGTTGGAATTACTTCACATCTGCAATAGATTATGAGGCAAACATGTTCACTTTCAAAACTGTAAGATGAAGGTGAATTACGCAGCGCAGCTGTTCAGAGCCTGTGTCACCTACATATTCGGGTCCGCCTGGTCATTAAGACAAACTTTACTGTTCTGAAGTTCCCAGCGTGTGCATATGCTTTGTTAATAATGCATCCGGCATTAGCACTTGTGATGATTACCGGGAAGGGCTGCAACGTCTTCCAAGAAGGACCTGGAGTTTATATTTCAGGGCGATACTTCTAACTTAATACTTACTGCCTAAAAACAGTTCTTAGGTTTTCAAGGGCAGGGAGCTAATTCACTTTCTTATGCCCTGGTTCCCAATGGATAGCTAAATAGGGTGAAGTTCTGACATTTGCACACTTTGAATATTTCTTGATATGGTATAAATCTAATTAGGCTACAGCAGCTAATGGAAAGACAGGTGGTGCTAACGGTAACTTGTGCAACACAATGCGTTCAAGGCTACCCTTAACAAAAACCAAAAATTTTACAAACTGTTACTAAAAAATAGGGACACATAAGCTATTGGGTCAATCTCGTTGTAACTGACTTCTCAAAAGAGACTAGTGACCCTTATTTCAGTTCAGTGACTCCAGCATTGTGAATATCATGCCCAAGGTCTACAAGCTCAGGTTCAATTATAATCCAGTCATTGCTGGCAAAACACGAGCCAATGGCTTGGTGCTGGTTGACAGATGAGATCATAGCACATTACGACTGATATGTAGTGTCAGAGAAAAATCCAGGACAGCTAAACTTTAGTGTGCTCTGACAGGTCGGTAATGATGAAGACGTTATCACAGTTACAACGACTATGTGCTGCTTCTTCAATGAGATGTGTTTGGTATGCCCGGCTAGCTTGGTTGGCAGAGCATGAGAGTCTTAAATGAGATGGACTTGATGGCTGTTATCGCCAAACTGCAGAAGACCAGCTGAATCGCAGTGACTCACAGAGCGTTTTGAACAATACATTCTCTGAGGTTCCACCCTAGAGATTCAAACTGAGTAGATCAAGATTAGAACCCAGATGTATATATTCTCATAATGCTTTCTAGGTGATCTGAGGCCCATGCAGGTTTGATTTTAAATTCATATATATATTATATATGATTTAATATTATATATAATATTCATATTAATATTTATATTATATATAATATTAAATCATATATAATATAAATATTATATAATATAATATATTAATATATAATATATTTATTTTTCTATTTTAATATAATAAATATATTTTTAAAATATATATATTTACATTATATATTATTACATAATATATGATATATTAAAATCATATACTTTTTTATATATTTTATATATATAAATTTTATATTATATATATATATTTTATATTATATATTATATAATATATATAATATTATATATTATATATTATATAAGTATATTATATTATATCTATTTATTTATATATTATATATATTTAAATATATATGAATTTATATAATTGAATTCATTAGTCATTCATTGAGAACCAGGGCATAACAAAGTGAATTAGTTCTCTGCCCTTGAAAATCTAAGCACTGTTTTTAGGCAGTAAGTATTAAGTTAGAAATATCACCCTGATATTTATATATCAATTCACATATATATATATATGAATTTAATTATATACATTTAATGATTTAATTAAAATATATAAAATTTAAGATGAAATTTTTAATTTTATTACACCCTGTAACAAAATTCAACAACAGTATTTATGGGGTTATATTACTATAAAACTTATTTGATTTTTTTGAGATGGGGTCTCACTCTGTCACACAGGCTGGAATACATTATTTGATATTTAACCCCAAATTCCCAAATTATGACATGCTTAAATTAGAAGATTGGGGGTGGGGAGGAGAAGTACGTAGATATGGGAACGTGACTGGCAGGATGGGATATAGAAAGCCAAAGACTAAAACTGAAAAATAAAAAAGAACAATAGAGGCCAGGTGCGGTGGCTCACGCCTGTAATCTCAGCACTCTGGGAGGTTGAGACAGGCAGATCACGAGGTCAGGAGATCGCAACCATCCTGGCTAATACGGTGAAACCCCGTCTCTACTAAAAAATACAAAAAATTACCTGGGCGTGGTGGCGGGTGCCTGTAGTCCCAACTACTTGGGAGGCTGAGGTAGGAGAATGGCATGAATCTGGGAAGCGGAGCTTGCAGTGAGCCCAGATGGCACCACTGCACTCCAGCCTGGGTGACAGAGCGAGACTTTATAAAAAATAAATAAATAAATAAATAAAAAATAGAAACATGCAAGTAGAAATATGGAGTTAAGTTCCAGAAGAAACAGCTGAAAATGTTAAGTAATTGATTCTGGGAGACAAGCATCAGGAACCTGGAAGATACCAGCTGCTATTTTTTCATTGCAAACATTGTACCACTATCTGGCTAATCAATGTGTACATAACTGCTTGGTTAAGAAACAGACACATGAAAAAAATGCTCATCATCACTGGCCATCAGAGAAATGCAAATCAATACCACAGTGAGATATCATCTCACATCAGTTAGAATGGCGATCATTAAAATGTCAGGAAACAACAGGTGATGGAGAGGATGTAGAGAAATAGGAACAATTTTACACTGTTGGTGGGACTGTAAACTAGTTCAACCATTGTGGAACACAGTGTGGCGATTCCTCAAGGACCTAGAACTAGAAATACCATTTGACCCAGCCATTCCATTACTGGGTATATACCCAAAGAATTATAAATCATGCTGCTATAAAGACACATGTACACGTATGTTTATTGCAGCACTATTCACACTAGCAAAGACTTGGAATCAACCCAAACGTCCATCAATGATAGACTGGATTAAGAAAATGTGGCACATATACACCATGGAATAAGGATGAGTTCACGTCCTTTGTACGGACATGGATGAAGCTGGAAACCATCATTCTCAGCAAACTATCGCAAGGACAAAAAACCAAACACCACATGTTCTCACTCATATGTGGGAATTGAACAATGAGAACACTTGGACACAGGAAGGGGGACATCACACACTGGGGCCTGTCGTGGGGTGGGGGGATGGGGGAGGGATAGCATTAGGAGATATACCTAATGTAAATGATGAGTAATGGGTGCAGCACACCAACATGCCACATGTATACATATGTAACAAACCTGCACATTGTGCACATGTACCCTAGAACTTAAAGTATAATTAAAAAAAAAAAATTAACAGTTGCCAGATTTACACCTCTGTTTGAAACAATAAAAATAAGACACAATACATGAAACAACAGGCAAGTCAGTGTACATCAGACAATGAAGGACAGTAACCCCTGAGAGATGGAAACAAATGAGGTAAACCCTGAAATTGCCCACACTTACTGCCTTGAAGGAGTTTATAGAGAGCAGAGTACAGAGGAGGCCCCATGCAGAATCCAGTAGAATCTTTGAGGCAAGGAGACAGAATCGAGAGCCTGAGAAGACCAGAGCTGAAGTTCTCAAAACAAAGTACTGGAGGTGAGAGCTGTACGTATACTAACCGTGGGTATCTAGAGAGGATCTCCTGTGAGCATTCCGCTAAATACTGATCAACATATGCATGTGAAGGAAGTAGCTAAGGCTGGGGGAAGAGGCACCTGAAGAATTAGAGAAAATAGCGTTCTCACCATTTCTATCCAACATTATGCTGGAGATTTGAACTAGTGCAATAAGGCAAATAATAAATGAGAGAGAGAGACAGAGAGAGAAAAGTAGGGAGGGAGGGAGGGAAGGAAGGAAGGAAAGAAAGAAAGGAAGAGAGAGAAAGAGAGAACAAGAGAAGAAGGAAGGAAGGAGGGATGGAAGAAAAAACAAAATGAGGGAAGGAATAAAGGAAAGAAAGAGAAGGAAGGAAGGGAGGGAGGGAGGGGAAGAGAGAACAAGAGAAGAAGGAAGGAGGGAAGGAAGAAAGGAAGGAACGAGGGAAGAAATGAAGGAAAAGGAGAAAAAGAGAGAACAAGAGAGGAAGGAAGGAAGGAAGGAAGGAAGGAAGGAAGGAAGGAAGGAAGGAAGGAAAGAAGGAAGGAAGGAAGGAAATAGGGAGAGAAGGAGGGAGGGAGGAAGGTAAGGAAGTAAAAAAGAGAGGGAGAACAAGAGAAGAAGGAAGGAGGGAAAAAAGGAATGAGGGAAGGAATGAAGGAAAGACAGAGAGAGAAAGAGAACAAAAGGAAGGAAGGAAGGAAGGAAGGAAGGAAGGAAGGAAGGAAGGAAGGAAGGAAGGAAGGAAGGAGAAGGAAAGAAAGAGACCAAGAGAGAACAAGAGAAGAAGGAAGGAGGGAAGGAATGAAAGAAAGAGAGAGAGAACAAGAGAGGGGGAAGGAAGGAAGGAAGGAAGGAAGGAAGGAAGGAAGGAAGGAAGGAAGGAAGGAAGGAAGGAAGGAAGGAAGGAAGGAAGGAAGGAAGGAAGGGGAAGGGGAAGGGGAGGGGAGGGGAGGGAAGGGAGGAAAAGGCATCCAAATTGGGAAGGAAACAGTAACACTGTCTTTATTCACAGATGACATGATAACCTATCTAAAATATCCAATAAAATCTATAAATAAATCCCTAGAAGTAATAACAAATAATCAAAAATTGACATTTGCTAAAGGTACCATTTATAATAGCATAAGAAATATGAAATTCTTAGGGATAATCTAACAAATGATATGACATAAACTGAAAAATGTTAGACATTACTGAGAAAAATTAAATAAATCCTAAATAAAGACATATGTTATATTGAGTTCATGGATTAGAAGACACAATTGTCAAATGCCAATTCTCCCCAAGTTGATCTATAATCCAGTGTAATCCTAATTAAAATTCCAGTAGACTTTTTGGTGGAACTTAAAAACTTGTTCAAAAACTCATATTGGAAAAGCAAAGAACCTAAATTAGTCAAAAAGTTTGGAAAAAAAATTTCAGAACAACAGCTAACACTGCTTGCTACACAGCTGCTTGTAATAAAGCCACAGTAACCCAAACAGTGTGGTACTGGAATATAGGCCAATGTAACACCATGGGGGAACCTAGAAATAGACACAAACAGACATGGACAACTGATTTTCAACATATGTGCAAAGGTAATTCAATGGAGAAAGGATAGTCTTTCCTTGGTACTGGAACAAAGATATTATTACGCAAAATAAAAAGCTTTGATCCATAACATCTACCAGGCATAAATATTAACTCAAAATGGAGCACAGGACCTAAAAAATATAAATCTTCTGGAAGAAAACAAAAAAATTTTGTGATCTTCGGTTAGGCAAATATTTATTTGAAACAACAACAAAATTATAATCAGTTTAAAAAACAATCCTTAGATAAGAGACATAATCAAATCAAAAACTTCTGCCCTTGAAGAGAAACTGCTACGTTAATGTGTAGAGAAGCCATAGGCTGTGAGAAAGTATTTGAAAATCATATATCTAATAAGATAATTGTACCAGAATGTGTACTGTCAAAAATCAATAACAGTGAAATAAACCAGCCAATAAAAATGACCAAAATATTTGAATAGACATTTTCACCAAAGAAGATATATGAATGACAAAAAGCACATGAAAATATGCTATCATTAGTCATTACAAAAATGCAAATTAAAACTAACATGAGCTATCACCACACACATGTTAGAATGAATAAACATAGAGACTGGCCATGCCAAGTGTTTGCAAAGTTCTGGAGAAAATGGAACTCTTATATGCTGCTAGCAGGAATGTAAAATTGAATATCCACTTTGGAAAAGAGTTTGGCCATTTTTTACAAAGTTAAACCTACAGCTGTAACAAACATACCACAGTCTAGGTAGCTTATAAACAATAAAAATTTGTTTCTCCCAATTCTGAAGGTTAAGTCAAAGATCAAGGAAGACTCGGTGTCTGGTGAGGGTTTGGTTTCTGGCTCATAGACTGTGCCTTCTTGCCGTGCCTTCACACAGTGGAAAGGGTGGAGAGGTCTGGGTCCTCTTTTATAAGGCCCCCCTTTCATGAGGGCTCTGCTCCCGTGTCTTAATCCCACTTCCCAAGGGCCTTGTCTCCTAATACAATCACCTTGGGACTGAGGATTTCAACATACGAATAGCAGGAAAGGGAGGGACATATACATTCAGACCATAGCACCTATCATAAGATTCACCCATTCTACTCCTGGAAATAAAAGCATATTCCCACACAATGACTTATACATGAATATTCATAGCAGCTTTACTTGTAATAATTGAAAACTGGAAACAACCCAAATGTCCATTAAGAAATTAATAAAGAAAATGCTACATCCATACAATGGAAAATTACCTAGCAATAAAAAGGAATGAATTCTTGGTATGTTCAACAGCATGGGTGAAACTCAAAATAATTATGCTGAATGAAGGAAGTTAGAGGAAAAAGAGCACATACTGTATGATTTCATTTATATACAATTCTGAAAATGCAAACTAATGTATGGTGACACAAAGCAGATCAGTAGTTGCCTGGGAACTGGGGAAGAGAGGAGGGGTATGGTGGTTAACTTTATGTGTCAACTTCACTGGACAACAGGATGCCAGACATTTAGCCAAACATTATTATGGGTGTGTCTGTGAGGGTGTTTCTGGATGAGGTGAACATTTGACCGGTAGACTGAGTAAAGTGGATTGCCCTAATGTGGGTGGGTCTCATCCAGTCAATTGAAGACTTGAATAGAAGAAAAGGCTGAGTAAGAGGGTACTTCTGCCTGCCTACTAGAGGTGAGAAATCTGTCTTTTCTTGCCTTTGGACTTGAGCTGAAAAACTGGCTCTTCCTAGGTCCCTAGCGGGCCAGCCTTCAGATCAGAAGTTACAACATTGGCTTTCCTGGTCCTCACGCCTTTTGATGTGGACCGTACCTACACCATTGAATCGCCTGGGTCTCTAGCTGGAAAGATGGAGATTTGGAGACTTTCCAGTCTCCATAATCATATAATCATGTGAGCTAATTGTGTGTGTGTGTGTGTGTGTGTGTGTGTGTATCCTAATAGTTCTCCTTCTCTGGAGAACCCTACTGCAAGAATAAAGGAAGGAATTATAAAGGAGTACAAACAAACTTTTGGAAGTCAGGGGTATGTTTACTTTCTTGATTGTAGTGATGGTCTCAAGGGCATTCATGTATGTCAAACATATCAAATTGTACATTTTAAATATGTGAAGTTTATTGTAAGTCAATTATACTTCATGACACCTCAATAAAGTTGTGAAAAATATATATATATATATACACACACACACACACACACACACACACACACAATTCATGGTGAAGAAGAAATCAACCTCTGAAAGTGAGATAACAGGGTTACATGAACAGCGCTATAGGAATCCAGAGGAGACAAGACTGATTCTGACTGGGTATCAAGAACGTCTCACAGAGAAGATGAAGCTGCAGTGTGTGTACCTCTAATCCCAGCAATCTATATCCCAAGAGCTGAATATCTTTTGGATTTTCCTCCCTCTTGCTTTTATCTTAATCCCTTTCAGAGTGGTTTCACATTTGGGCACTAAAATTATATGGCAACTCTGCAGTTAGATAACCAGCATCTGAAAAGTTAGATGACCTTTCACTTTCTAGCTCTGTGAATAGGCATGGGATCCAACATCTCTCAACAATCACTTCCTTATTATGAAATCAGGATTAGAGTGGCACCTATTTCCTAGGTCTTGTATAATGATTCAGTGAGAGAATGCATGTAAAGGAGTTAGCACAGTATTCAGAACATAGCACTAACTTGATAACATTAACCGCTTTTATTCACTTCTTGTTTTCTGCCAGTCATCAGCCCAGATCGCCTTATCATTGCCATTAGAATGACCATCTATCTTTCTAACTCATCATTTACTTTCTTGTTAATTACTCCCAATCACTTATTTTCTCATTCTCCACATTTGCAGTGAGAATTGGTTAAAACCACCTGAATTATTCAGCATTTGGCAAACACATACAATTTGGAATCCCAATCTGGCTCTAAAATAAAAATTGCCATGAGTAATTTAATGCTGAACTCAACACTAGCCCGCACTTGAATAGATAAATGTAAAATTACCCTCAGTGGTTCTTAAAAAGACACATGTAAATATGTGATTGGGCATAGCACAGTTATTGAATATTTAAAATCAATTTGCCCATTACTAATGAATGACTGACCAGAATCAATTACATACTAAAAATCAATAAACTAAGAATATTCACTAGAAATTCTGAAATAGACAAGGGATTTATTTCCTTACTTGTTATGGTATGCCATCAGGAAATCATTAAAGGATTATAGTAATACCAAATCTAAAAACTGTCAAGGCTAGGAAGAGAGCAGCACATTCCAGCAGGCTTAGCCTTGGGCCCCTGCCCAGCTGGGGACATCAAACCCTACAGAACTGTGAAGCTGACAAAGTTTAATTTAGGGGTTACCAGCCCCTTTTTTGACACACTTTCCTCATGTCTGTAGTTAGTTCTCATCCCTTCCTTTGTTCTCCTGAGCTCAGGGGCTTATAAGCTATTAATTTTTTCTCAGGGAAAAAATATAATACTAGCCACTTAAATTTTAGTGTGAACAAGGCTTAATGTCTAATCTCTCCTAAGGGACTTTGCATTTTAACAAGAAATTTTTTTAATGGGAAATTTCAGAAAAGGACTCGTTGGCTAGAAGATCATCTGGAGAGAGACGTGGAGACTCTTTTTCCTTCCCCCAGATAACATTACTTATTCCGTGACTTACACTTGCAAGAGTGTCGCTGTTTCTGAGTTTTAAGTCAAGCTTAAAATTGCCTGTTTTCACAGGCTAGTTTTCCTGTAAAATAATGATTTCTTCTTGTATCAAAGGAGAATGATTGAAAAACTCTCAAAAAAAGAAGAAAAAAAAAGTCTCATGAGGCTTTTTAAACAAACAGATGCACACAAATCACAGGAAAAAAGAACATTATTTACATTAAATAAATGAATATTGAGTAGACGACTATTAAACAAACAAGTAAATACTCAATAAACAACTTGGTTTTCTAATGTGAACATCAAAGCTTTTTTTGTCAGCTGTTTAAAATAGACCAAAATATCACCAGAAGTGAACTGAAAATACATAGTTATTGTGCCACAAAGCCCCACTGAATTTTATATTGTCTTTTAAGACTGGTTGCCCAAAGCAGTTTCAGTAGAGTTACTCATCGCAAGTGTCTAGGGGCCTAGTATGTGTTAGATATTTCTCTAGTTAAAAAAATGGAATTGTCAAATGGACATTGAGTCTCTGCCTCTGAAAATTCACTGTCTGAGATGATTAAGGCCATGTGAATTACGATAAGACAGCATGGTAAATTCTCAGAGAAAGGAAAGCACAGGGTATGATGAGAACACAAAGTAAAACTCCTGGGTTCTGATCAGACGAGCAGGACTGGGGTTAGATTGCTTTCAAAAGGAGGACATAAAGATAGGAGTTTTAAAGGAGACTTTAGGCCTGAGCAAGAGAGATTTGCAAATACCATTAACAAAATATCCAAACTAAGTTCAAGGTCTAAGGTGTCCACTGAAAATGAGGTAGGGCAGACACCTGGCTGAGGTCCAAGTGGATTAGGAGAACTTGAGGGGATTCAGCAATAGGGGTCCCAGACTCAGCCTCAGGGAAATTTAGATATGGGAGGATGAAGCTTCTCATTCCCTTTGCCGAGAGCATTCCTCCCTCGAAACTGGACAATGCTGCCTTCTTCTCACTGATCAAACATGAAGTAGCACGTCCCCCTGTCACTTATAACTTGCCATGTTTTATTTCCTTTGCGGCATTTATCAATAAGAGATTATCTCATTTTTTATTGATCTGCTCCTTTATTTTCTGTTTCTCCCCACTAGAATGTGTTTTGTGAAGGCCTGTTTCATAAAAGGAACCTAATAAACATGCATTGAATGGTTGTTGGATAGAGTTCTAAGGCCCGGGGACAAGGCAGGAAGATGCCGGTGAACTGGAAACACAGCAGGTTGGTAGAGGCCTGAAGGACAAAGCAGACTTCAAGGTCACTGAAAATTGAATAAGGGGTTCAAATAGTCAAAGCAATGGTCATTTTTAAACATTTGTATTCAGATCTTCCTTATGTCAAGCTGAATTCTTTTAAACGTTTGTGTGAATTTACTTTAGATCTTGAGGTGGCTTATTTAATCAGTGATGGATCTGTCCTAAGATATCAGCCCACTAAAATAAAATTGGTCAGAAATTAGCGTATTTCTTAGTACCGTCCTATGCCTTTGGTCTGAGATACTGCCATATGCAATGTATCTGATGACTTTGTGTAACTCTCTCCAATGTATACATTTTAAAAGTCACGTTTGCTCTTTGATTGAATGAACTCCTCAGGAGAAATAAAAATTTTGTTGTATTAGCTGTCTTTTCTGATAACCTCAAGAGAAAGCTTGTGTTCTCATGATGTCTGGGATAATTCTTCAGTCTAGAGAGTGACAGACTAGATTGAATTAGCTTTGGTTCTTTCATCACTAATTAGGTGGCAAAGCAGGCCTGCCGCAAGGCACACAGACATGGACTCTGTTTCCATAATTAGCCTAATAAAGGGATTGCAGCCCTGGCAAGAGATGTCCTTGCATGATCTTGAGATCCAGAATTCTCACTGGACTGTGGACTTCTCAAGGACAGGAAGGTTGCTTCATCCTCTTCCTATTCCAAGGGTCTAACTCAGGTTAATGTCCATCACATGACAGGTGCCCAGCAAATATTTGTAGAACCTAATGCATTTCTATGAAGGGAGTTTCTAGAAGTATTACTATGATACATTCTGCCTTTAACCCTATTTTATTTGCTATTTTTACCAGTATCTTAAATAAAGAGAGACATGCACATCCATTTTTAAAAGGACACAAGCTGTGAGAGAGATAACTAATGGGATGGCTGATGAAATCAAGCTTCAAAATTATCCCCACAGAATAGAAAGATTAGCTTCAACTGTCAGGATAAAGTTTAATAATGATATGTGTATATTCTCCTATATAGGTGCAAACTGTCAATTGCACAGTTGTGAGAAGAAGCAAACCCGATTAGCAATAGTTGACATAAAAAAAAATCTGGATCTCACCATTCTTCCTAAATTTAGTCAGTGTTAACTGTGTAAAGCTTCAGCCAAGGAATAAAAAAATAAAGCAATGATAGATTTTAATGCAAATATAATGTATAGAATGTACAAAGCAAGGTAAATAATCTCACTACACTTTGTGGTCCTGGGACCACACTCGAAGGATTTATGTAGTTCCAGTTGCTATATAGATAGATAGATATCTATAGATAGATGATAGATAGATAGATAGATAGATAGATAGATAGATAGATAGATAGATAGATAGATAGATGTTTTTGAGACAGTTTTGCTCTTGTCACCCAGGCTGGAGTGCAGGGGTGTGATCTCGGCTCACTGCAACCTCCACCTCCTGAGTTCAAGCAATTCTCCTGCCTCAGTCTCCTGAGTAGCTGGGATTAAAGGCACCCACCACTATACCCAGCTAATTTTTTATCTCAGGCGATCCACCTGCCTTGGACTCCCAAAATGCAAGGCCAGTTGCTATATTTTAAGAGATAGTCCAACAAATGAAAACAGTACTTCTCCAGCTTTATCGCTTATACAAACCATTTTGCTAGTACGTCTGGTTTTGGGCCTGGGAATCTGCATTTATAACAAGCTCTCAGATGATATTGATGTTTCTAGGGTACAGAGCATTTTTTTAAATAGCAAGGCACTAGTATCTATTTTGAGAGAGGCCCACAGCTGGAAGACTTATGAATCTGAAAACCATAAACCATCATAATGATGGAAAGAACCGGACTATTGAGCACGAAGAAGGTTTGCACGGTGGGGACATACTTTCAGTCCTTAAATTTTGAATAACTGTCATAATAAAGAACAGACTTGTGCATTCTGGTCACCAAAAGCAAACACAGAAGTGGAAGAAGTTGCAAGATGTAGATTTTGGCTAAATATAACAAAGCACATTCTAGCAGATGGAGCCACTCAGTGATAGAAAGTGCTGCCTCATAACCTTGGACATGCCTCTGCAATTGACAAGGCTAAGGAGGAACTGGTCAGTTGCCAGTTAGGCATGCAAAGATGATTCCTACGTGGGCGAGAGAAAAGACGATACAATTTAAGATCCCTTTCAACTCTAAGATGCTATGAATCTGCATCTTATTTATTATCTCTTTGATGTCTCCCTCTTGATGGTTTTCCCTCAGCCTATTGTTCCAGGCCCATGAACTTCACTGCAGATTCCCTCTTCTGAAAAATTGGATGTGAAAATGTTCTGCAAAATATATAGCACCATATAAAATATGAGTTTATATTGAGAATTTTATAGTACTCCATTAATTTTCTTTCATTTCTACATATCTGGTTGTCAATTTAACACGAAAGTTGCTTGGATCAAGGCAATATTCAGCAAACAGGTGATATTCAATTATGAATAAAAGGCATATTTCATACTAATGAGCATAGAGGAAATGGTTAGGTACTTGGATATGTTACAAAACAATTGTGGCACTTTCAACATTTCAAAATTTAGAATAAATTCTGACTCCTAGGACTCTTTTGTTATAATCCACTGTGAACTCTGAGAGGTAAATTAATGGATATCTCAAGGTCATTTTCAAACCAAGGGTTGAAAAAAATGTAAGCACATCCTTTAAAATATCAGTGTCACTTTTTCTTGTATTCTGTTGTCTGTAAATTGATTGCGTAGCTTCAACATTTCCTAAGCTTTACATTTCAGGGCAATTTTTAGAGAATTGGCATCCTGAAACATGGTGAAGGCACTTCATTAGGCTTATTACAGAAACTAAATCGATGAATTGGTGCCCCAAGGCAGGCCTGCTGCGCCATCTAATTAGTGATGGAAGAACCAAAGCTAATTCAATCTAGACTGTCGCTCCTGGGACTGACAGATTGCCCTGGACAGCTTGGGAGTACAAGCCCTCCCAGAGGATTACAGCACCAATACCAGCCCAAGAAGGGCACTGATGTCAAACCATTAAAGCTCTTCCAGTTATCCCCCAAAAGCAGTTTTAAATACAGCACATTTCATGGGAAGAATTGTCACACCCAGGAGATTTCAAAAGAAAAAAATAAATGATGGAAAGAGCTTATTTACAATAACCTGCCATTTTATCCTGACATGAAGTGTCAACTAGACACTGTTCTTCTGGATTTTAGACTCAAAAAATGGCAAAGGAGACCCCATTGCCTCACCAGAAAACAATGCTGTATATGGATGGATTTATATGATAATACAGTAGAGAAAAAACAAACTTCTTTCACATTCAGAAACTGATTTGCCTTTATAACCACATACACAGGAGGTATCTAAGGTAGATAATCCCACTTCATTGATGAAGACACTGAATTTCAAAGAATCTAAGTGGCTTCCTCAATGTTACAAAGATAGTAAATCATAGAGCTGGGACTCCTTTTGACTCATAACTTAATTTTCTTTTCATTTTGGAAAAAGTCAATTAAATGTCATATTTTCTGTGAGAACTAAAATATGCCATTAGATTATACCTGTATATTGCTACAGTAGAGTTACGTTTAAATAGTTCTACTACTAATGTTTTTAATGGAGTTTTTGTTTCCCCTTTTAAAACATAATTCTCTCAAAAAAATTCTTTATAAATATGCATGTTTACTCAGTTTCTACTGTGTACAATGCACTTTACAAAGTCCCTTACATGCACTATTATTTATTCCTCACTAGAGCCCCATGAAATAAGCATAAACAGATTAATTTTTTTAAATGAAAAAATAATTAGGAAAGATTAACCTGCCAAGGGTCTCACAGCTGGCAGATGGCAAACTTGGTTCCTCCATGATGCCGTGCCCCACATTTCAGTACTATGGAATCATTGACTAATTTATTGATCAATATTTGTTGAATAGATGTATCTCAGAGTAAAATGGGAGCTCAAAATGTAGTTGATGATAATTTTGAATTAATTAACTTTTAGCATCTTAAAATCATTTTCACATTCAGCTTGAAATGTGTATCTTGCTGGACATCACCAATTTTCTGTTGTTGTTAAAATTATCTACTTGAGGTACAGTAAGTGATGAGTTAACATATGCTTTTCTGTGGAAAGCCTTTGAGATTCTGAACTCAAGGATGAGAAAGGTGCCAGAGAGTAAAACCCACTGGGTTTAAATTTGCATTTTCTCCATACCTTATGCCTAGCACAGAAAGCCCACAATGAGGTATGAAGGATGGGAATAGAAAAGAAAGTGGTGAGACATTACATGTTTCGTTTGGGCCTGCAGAAATCACACACCAAAAGGAGCTCAGTGGTCTTGGGCAAGAGACAACTTCTCCAAGCCTCAATCCCCTGTCCTGTTTTTTGTTTTGTTTTGTTTTGTTTTGTTGTTTAAAGGAAAATCACTCTCAGCTGTTTCTTCGTCTTGGGATTGCAGTGAGGAGTAAACAAAATAATGTCTATAAAAGCATTTCTAAACTGATAAGTATTACAAATAGAAGACATTACATACTAATATAAGGTGTTGATATTTACATTTTTGTTACACATTTTCACTGACTTGGTTTTAAATCATTTTCTTAACTGGCCTATTACTTTTGGGTGATGGTCCCATTAAGCTTTTTTTTTTTGCTGAAATGAAGAGTGGATGTGATGATTAATTTTATGAATCAACTCAACTGGGCTAAGGGAGTGCTGGCAAAACAGCACTCCCTTATTTCTGGGTGTGCCTATGAAGATATTTCTGGAAGAGATGAGCATTTGAATAGGCACACTGAGTAAAGATCACTCTCACCAATGTTGATGGGCATCATCCAATCCATTGAAGTCCTGAATAGAACCAAAAGGTGAATAAAGGATGAATTTATTCTCTCTGAAACATGAGAGCTCCTGGTTCTCAGGCCTCTGAACCTGAGACTTACACCAGCAGCCTGGCCTGGTTCCCAGGCATTTGAAGTCCACCTGCATCACATCACCAGCTTTCCTGGTGGTCCAGCTTGCAGGCAGCGGATCGTAGGACTTCTCAGCTTCCATAATTGCATAAGTCAATTTCTACAATAAAGCTCCTCTAATTTCTACAATGGGGATATAAATGAAGCAGTGAGAAAGATGAGGATGTGGGGCCAGTTCTATCAGGCTCACATCTTAATAGCAATGTGATCCTAGGCAAGTTGCTTAAACACCCTTTTCCCCCCTCTGTGAATTGGGGAAATAACACTTGCTTTTTCAAAAGCAGGTTATCTATCTAAAGCACCTAGCCAAATTTAGAGCTCAGGATATTTGCCAATAGTTAGTTTCTTTCTCATAACTATCCAATAAATCAGGTAATTTTTTAAACATACTGTGGCTTAATTCTTAGTTCTGTCTTTCCCAGACACAGGATAAAGAGTTCTAAAACATATCTAAATTTGTTTATGGTGCGATCATAAATAACTAATGTGATTTTTAAAAATATTGCATGCTATTTCCAACTCTAGCTTCTATACCCGAAGAGGCCACGGGTGATTCTGAGACACAGAAATCCTCATCTCTACTTCTAAACCAAGAGGCTGATAATATGTTAATCCATGCTCTTATCAGGGATTAGAAGAAAACGAGTCATAAAAAGTACAAAGACTGATATATACTAAGTCCAATAAAAATTGAAGTGTAATCAATACTGTTATATTTTTGTTACATGAATCATGTATGGGAATGCTCTGTATCCATGAAAAATTTTGAAATTTCTCTCTAATATATTCCTCCCACCACAACCCCCTCCCCTCAAATTGATGTCAATAACATTCCAGATGAAGTTTATCCTTTTATTAAATACATATCAGCAAATAAAGAAATACTTTTTGAGAAGTGCAACAACACCCCTTAAATGAAATAGTATTGATGCTTTTCAGTGTTCCCAATAGTACCTGCATTAAAACAGTATAGCTCTGTATAGGGAAGAAATACATCTTAAGTAATTCACTGCAATAAGAAAATGTAACTTCAGCAAACTACATATTTTATGGTCCTCATTATTTTGGGTTTTTTCCCCCTGTTTCCTATAATTAGCTGGGTGATTTTCTAGCTGATGTAATAAGCATTATTCTACTCAAGTTGCTCCTGTAAATTTACTGTAATTCCATTATCTCCCATCAGGCGGAGACATAGCTCTAGAAATCAGAAAGTTAAACAGCTAAGACACCTTAAAGTACTTCTTTTAGTTGCTTCCTATATGAATAGTTACTAAGGTCAGTTATGGGATATTTGTCTCCTCAAGAAGAGCAATGAAATGTACATTCACAGAAAGACAAAATCTGGCAATAATGTGTCTTGAAGACACTCAGGCCATTTGGTCACACTTCAGTGACTTAATGCAATTTTCTGTATATTAGGGTCTTCATTTTTATCATTCTTGCCTGCCAACGCTCAAAATATTGCTGCTTATAGAATGGTGGTGTCTCCTTAGAGAAAATATAGTATGTAAATAAATGCCTGTTCTTTATTCTCTTATCTATCTATCTACCTACCTTTTTTTAGAATCAAAACAAATTCTGTTCCCATAAAATCTTCCTTAATTACATTCACCACATTCTGCTTTCTCCTGATTTTGGTGTTTTATTAATTTCTCAAAGAACTGAAAATAGAACTGCCATTTTATCCAGCAATCCCACTACTGGGTATCTACCAAAAGGAAAATAAATAATTATATAAAATTATACCTACATTCATATGTTAATGCACTATTGACAACAGCAAAGTCATTGAATCAACCTAAAAGTCCATCACTGGATGATTGGATAAAGAAAATGTGATATACCATGGGATACTACTTAGCCATAAAAAATAAAATAAAATCATGACTTTTGTGGCAACATGGGTGGAACTGGAGGCCATTATCTTAAGTAAAATAACTCGGAAACAGAAAGTCAAACACCACATGTTTTCCTTTATAAGTAGGGGCTAAATAATGTGTACAGATAACATACAGAGTAGAAGAATAGACACTGGAAACTCTAAAAGGTGGGAAATTGAGTGGTGGGTGAGGGACGAAAAATTACCTTTGGGGTACAAGTTATACCTATTTAGGTGATGATTATACTAAAAGCCCAGACTTTACCACTACAAAATGTACCATGTAACAAAATTGCACTTATAACCCCTAAATCTATAAAAAGAAAAATAAAATAAATAAAAAATAAATGCTTTGTTGTCATTTCAGCAACGTTTACAGTATCTTCACAGGAGCAGAGGATGGAGTGAGCCAAGATCACACCACTGCACTCCAGCCTGGGCGACAAGAGTGAAACTCCTTCTAGAAAGAAAGGAAGAAAGGAAGAAAGAGAGAGAGAGAGAGAGAGAGAGAGAGAAAGAAAGAAAGAAAGAAAGAAAGAAAGAAAGAAAGAAAGAAAGAAAGAAAGAAAGAAAGAAAGAAAGAAAAAAAAAAAAGAAAGAGAGAGAAAGAAAGAAGGAAGGAAAGAAAGAAAGAGAGAGAGAGAGAAAGAAAGAAAGAAAGACGGAAAGAAAGACGGAAAGAAAGAAAGATGTAAAGAAAGAGAGAGAAAGGAAGGAAGGAAGGCAGGAAGGAAGGAAAGAAGGAAGGAAGGAAGGAAGGAAGGAAGGAAGGAAGGAAGGAAGGAAGGAAGGACATTCTTTGTACATCCATAAGAAGCACTCTTGATTCATTGAAGTTGTATCATGAGATTGCAGCAATTCAGTCACATCTTCAGGCTCCACTTCTACTTCGACTTTCTTGCTATTTGCACCACTTTTGCTGTTACTTCCTCCACTGCAATCTTGAAGCCCTCAAACTCATCCCTGAGGATTGGAGTCAACTTCTGCCTAACTCCAGTTAATGTGGATTTTTTTTACCTTCTCCCATAAATCATGAATGTCCTTCATGTCATCTAGAATGATGAATCCTTTCCAGTAGGTTTTCAATCTACTTTGCCTGGATCCATGAGATGAATTGCTATGTATGGCAGCTATAGCCTCGTGAAATATATTGCTTAAATAATAAGACTTGAAAGTCAAAGTGACTCCTTGATTCATGCAAAATGGATGCTTGGTTAGCAGGCGTAAAAACACCATTAATCTTCTTGTACATGTTCATCAGAACTCTAGGGTTACTAAAATATCACTCAATGAGCAGTTATATTTTGAAAGGCATCTTTTTTCCTGAGTAGTAGGTCTCAATGGAGGCATTAAAATATTTAGTAAGCCATGCTTTAAACAGATGTGCTGTCATCTGGATTTTGTTGTTTTATTGATAGAGCACAACAATTTTTAAGGGCCCTAGGATTTTCAGAATACTAAATGAGCACTGGTTTCAACTAAGTCACAGACTGCATTAGCCTCTAACAAGAAAAGCAGCATGTCTTTTGAAGCTATGAGGCCAGGCATTGACTTCTCCTCTCTAGCTATGGAAGTCCTAGATGACGTCATCTTCCAATAGAAGGCTGTTTTGTCTACATTGCAAATCTGTTGTTTAGTAGCTATCTTCATCAATGATCTTAGCTAGATCTTCTGGATAACTTGCTGCAGCTTCTACATCAGCACTTGTTGCTTCACCTTGCACTTTTAAGTTATGGAGATGGCTTCTTTCTTTAAACCTCATGAACCAACTTCTGTTAGCTTCAAACTTTTCTTCTTCAGCTTCCTCACCTCTCTCAGCCTTCATAGAATTCAAGAGAGTCTGGGCCTTACTCCAAACTGGGTTTTGCATTAAGGGAATATTGTGGCTGGTTTGATCTTCTATCCAGACCAGTAAAACTCTCCATATCAGCAATAAGACTGTTTCACACTCTTATCACTTGTGTGTTTATGGAAGTAGGAATTTTAATTTTCTTCAGTAACTTTTTCTTTGTTGTTACAACTTTGCTGTTGGGTGAAAGAGGCCTAGCTTTTCGCCTGTCTCAGCTTTCAACCTGCCTTTCTCACTAAGCTTAATCATTTCTAGCTTTTGATTTAAAGTGAGCAATGTGCAACTCTTCCTTCCCCTTGAACACTTAGAGGCCATTGTAGGGTTATTAATTGGCCTAATTTCAATATTGTTGTGTCTCAGGAAATAGGGAGGCCTGAGGAGAGGGGGATAGATGGAAAGAGATGGAGAAAAAGCTGCTCCGTGGGGCAGTCAGAACACAAACAACATTTATCAATGAAGTTAACTGTCTTACGTGGGCAAGATTCATGGCCCCCCAAGATAATTATAACAGTAATATCAAAGATCCTTGAACAGATATAATAATCATTTTAAAATTTAAAATATTGCAAGAATTTCCAAACCATGACACAGAGACATGAAGTGAGCACAGGACGTTGGAAAAATGGCCCCAGTAGACTTGTTGGATACAGGGTTACCACAAACCTTCAATTATATCAGCAAAGCACACCAAAAAAAGATATACCTGTTCAAAACGCCTAGGATTTATAGCATATGTGAAAGCAGATATAGAGTCCAGAGGGTTGGAAAAATGAAGAAAAGTTAATTTTCGAGAGATTATATCCACTAAGAAAAATCAAAAATATGGTCTCTGTCAGCTTAGAAACTGAAAGCAAAAAAATAAAATAATCTATAATTGTATCTGTGTCCATATAAGCACTGTGTTAATTAATAAGGCCTACATTACATGGCCACCACCCATGACCTTGCTGTGGACATCACCTCTGTTTTAGAGATATGGTGACAATGACTATCACAAGAACATTGAATAGCACGAAGCCTGAAACAAGGGTGGTCTCTGACTCTGTATCCATGTTGTTTCATAAACTGGGCTGGTCAGGATGAATAATGTCTTACTATCCACAACCAGAAGAATATCCAGGAAAGGGCAACAGAACCAGGGCACTTAAAGTCTGTCAATTACCCTCTACAAACTCATTGTGTATACAGATGACATCTGTATATCTAGTACATCTAGCCAGATTGTTTCATTTCAACTCTACCCATTATTGAGCTTCAGATGACACTAGAATTTTCTGCCCAAAATATAGGGATTCTCCCTCTCCAAGCAAGTCAGCACACAATTTATGGCAAATAATAAATACAGCAGTTTCCCTTTCTCATCATACTTTCTTTGACGCAAGTAAAGCTGGTGACTCAGAATTCTGGGCCCACGTCGTGGGGATGTGGCTGCAACAGAAGAAAAATGAACAAGTCCTGAAGATAGGAAAAATCTGCAAAAGGGCTGATTCAGAGAGGACAGGCTATCTATCACCAAAGACCTTTCTGACCCAAGGTCTGCTGATTTCATATAAGAAATAAAGGACTGAGAAAGTCACAAGGCCTAGGACTACGCTGAGTAAGATAGTTAGAGAGGTGCAGATTTTGAAAAGGCCTGTATTATCAAAATTTTCAGATTTCTCCTCAAGAGTCAAAATGGTCAAGTGTATACCTTGGAAGAAAATACGTATACAGACTGGGGTGAATGGGAAGTTGTTGTTGAGTGGGTAGAGTACATATAGTTTGAGATGATGGAAAAGTTCTGGAGATAAATGGTGGTGACAGCTGCATTAAAATGTGAATGTATTTAATGCCACTGAAATGGTACACTTAAAAATCACTAAAATGGTAAATTTTATGTTATGTATATTTTACCACAATAAAAAACCATATTTACAAACAGCATTTCAGTAGCAAACAGTACCTAAAGCAAAAATTTAGAAAGTGGTCAGGCAATGTTATGCCCATTTATTGCATGTTTTTAAAAAGTGAAGAGTCTTGGCTGTAGAACTAGGTACTGGTTTCATATCAGAGCGTCTAAGCTTCACGTCTCACTCGTTCTGTGACATTAGGCACATTATGTCGTTGTTCTAAGACTCAGTTTTCTCATCTATAAAATGGGTCAATTATACAACATGTCATGTTTAGGATTGTTGAGGGGATAAATGACATTATCCACATAAACTGCCTGTACTGTAAGTGTTTGGGAATTCTTAACTATAATGTTGTTATCATTATTGTGTTGTTATTGTCGACAACTAAATTCAGACATTACTGAATGTCTGAACACGAAAGCCTTCAAAAAAGTTCTTAGGAGGGGAGAAAGGTAAGAGTACACAGTTAAATCAATAGGAAATTTATTAAATGCATATTATAATTCAATCTTCTGCTAGGTACTGGGAAATAGAAAACGAACTAAACACGAAAACACACCATAGGCCCTAAAGAAGTTTACAGCCTCACTGAGGAGATAAAGTAGACGCATGACACATTTCAACAGTGTCGAGTGCATGACAACATTCAAGATCCTTCACGGGTGCCACCCTTGGGAGAAGAGAAAGCCCTTCCAGGAATAACATGCTGCGGTATTTAGGTATTCAACAGGCATGTGTCTGGTGTCAGCCAGTCTTAGCCTCAAATCCCACCTCCACCCCTGCAAGTAACCTAATCTCCCTAAGCCTCAGTTTCCTCATCAACACATCAGAGATGTGGGTAACTAAATCAGAGGGTTGTTTCAAACCTTAAATGAGATTGATGCACGCAGTGAATTTAGGAATTAGCACAGATTAAGCCATCAGTAGAAATTACCTTATTTAATGAAAAATCTAATATGGTAAGCACTGCTTATTCTTATGGAAGAAAATCAGGCCTCAAAAGATTAAGCAACTCACCCAGTGTCTAGCTACTGCATGGCAGTCAGGAATCCAACCCTGATGATGGGACTCCTGACCCAGTGCCCTCTCCACTATACCAAAGCCACCTCTGGGCTGTTAGTGTTAAGTGAGCACTGAGAGAAATTCCTATGGCAATTGAGAAGATGGTTAAAACAATGTCAGTAAAGTGATCAAAAAAACAAAAAAAAAAAACTTCATGAATGAAGTAAAACAGAAAACAAAAGGTAGGCTCTTCAAAACAATGTTATTGGAGACTTCCTTTCCGTACACTATCTCACTGAATCTCTACAACAATCCTTCGAGATGTAATTAGCCCACTTTACTGTTCAGAGAAATAAAACCCGGAGTAGGTAAAACAAAAACTTATAGAATGTAACAAGATTAATAAGAGGAAACATTGGGATCTGAACCCAGTTCTATCTGATTTCAAAATCATTGCCCTTAATCAAAGAGAGATTTCCAGATGAGAGGAAAAACATGAGTTTCTTATGAATTTTTTAGGTGAATATCAAAGACTAAGTGTGAAATAAACAAAGCAAATTCAAGGAGATGGAATACAGGTGGGGAGGACCCAGAAGAGGAGGGGAGGAGGAAAGAAATCTGTGAGGTGGATGGAGACGACAAGAGTAATAGCTTAGAGAGAGAGGTTCCTTTGGTTTCCTTTAAATCAAGGATATTTTTGCTTACACATTCTCTTTATTCCCATGAATTTGAGCAGAATCTTCCTCCTTTTACTTTTTTTTCCTAATAATTTTATATTTATTTCTATGGCCAACTCCTGCCCAATAATTAATATCTAGGGGGATCCACAAAGAGTTCATTTACCTCCTCAAAGGAAATGGCTCAATCCTAAATCATAATGCAGAATTAATCATGGTGATGACCAAGGCCATAATGGTCTCAGTGAAGGCCGGAATCCCTGACACTGCTCATTCACAATACACTAAGATAAAAGTTCAAGGAGGTGACTAAGAGCAACTCTGAGACTATGTTTAAACAAAAGGCTCTATGGGTCTGTGAGCTCAACTTTACGGACATCTTTAAAGGAGGCCTCTAAATGCTTTTGAGAAAAAGAATTGGCCTTTAAATAACTTGAATTTTAATTAAATTGAATGACCTAAATACAATTTATTGTAGAGTATAGGAGATATCTTTATTTAAGTAGAAATCACTATCGATTTCTACATTTTGTAGGGGTATGTTATAAAGCACTTATCTATGAGTCCTCCAAAGAACAATCTTTCATCTGACCAAGCTATTTTAAAGACTGGTCTCTAAACATGTGAGAGAAGGAAACAGAGTCCAGCTTTCTTACCCATGACTCTGGGAAATAAGACGAAGCTCCTTCCAGGAGCTATCAGGCATCCAGCCTCAGGAGTAGCCTATATCCTTCATGAGAACTCAGAAGGGATTCGGGGGCACCAGGCTCTGCTTTTACTTTTCCCCAGCATTCTTTCCATTCTCCTGCAATGATAGCAACAGAAAAACTTCAAATCTACAGAAATTCTGCACCTTCCAAAAGCTTGATCCACAGATGCCAAAAAGTCGCATGGGCAGAATCGTCCAGTCCTGATGAGAAACAATGATGAAGAAAGATCTGAGTTGGAGCTGCTTCCTTAGGATCTGCAAGCTGAAAAATTGCTTCTCAACAATCCCAGTGGTTAAGTGACATCAGACAATCAGCTCTTTCCCTGCTGCCACATAAAAGACCGTCCCCTGTAGAAAAGACAAATGACCCAGATACAATTTTTGGTGCTTCCTAAAGTCAAAGTTTCCTTTATACACTCTTGGGTAATTAAGCGGTTGTTGCCCCAAAACAATCAATAGTATTTCTACCTCTGTCTCCTGGTTCACTCTTCTGACCAGTGAATTGGAATAAAGGACTTCCTAATAAAGACACAATTCTGAAGATTTAAATTGCAGATCCAGAACTTTCTAATTCCATTTACTGTGATAACCACAGGCTTGGGTCAACAGAACCTGGCAAGAGCAATCCAGGTTCTAGGTTCTAGATCCAGATTTCCTTGTGAAGAGACAGTCTAATCAGTTCTGCATTATGATCACAGGTCACCATTGTTAAGTTAAATAAAACTTTTTTTTCTTAGTAATATAAACTTATGTTACATACTATATAAATTGATGTTCCACCCTTGAATATGCTTCTTTGTATTTATTTATTAACCACATAAAGCTAAAAAACATAAAAGCTGCAACACAAATATTCTTCCTATGGGGTTTTTCCGCATAGGGTGAATTGGCTGTAGTGTCTCTAAATGCAATTTAAATAATGTTTGGACTAAAGATGGTTTATTTTCTTCGGTAATATCTCTGCAGCAAATAGGAACATTCCTCATATGTCCAAGAACCTCCTGTGCTCAAAATTGTATAACCTTAAGTTTTGCAAAGAATAACCACAATCTGCCATATTCTGAACCTATTTTGCACTGCATAACAGTTCCCAAGCAAGATACTACACTGAACTAGACATGAAACGTATAGAAGAGCATACTGGTTTGTATGTGCCGTTAGACCCTAAAACACAAACACAAAGACTGAACAGTTAGTTTAGGACTATAAATTTGGCCTTCACTATTGTCCTAGTCACTGTCATCAACATTCAAAAATAGCTGTGAAATATATACATGTATGTATATAGGGTGTATGTATACTGTAGAACCCAAGTGAGGTACCAAAATATCTGTCAGTATAACTCATTATTTTTTATAATGATTTGGATCTTAGATATTGTGAAAAAAAATCAATCTTTTCAAAGTTAAGTTGTGTTTTATTTAAAATATGTTTTTAAACTATGCTGAGAAAAAATTTTTGATAAAACAGGAACACAGCCAGGTACAGTGGCTCACACCTGTAATCCCAGCACTTTGGGAGGCCAAGGCGGGTGGATCACTTGAGCTAAGGAGTTCGAGACTAGCCTGGTCAACGTGAAGAAAACCCATCTCTACTAAAATGACAAAAATTAGCTGGGTGTGGTGGCATCTCCCTGTAGTCCCAGCTACTTGGGAGGGTGAGGCATGAGAATCGCTTGAACCCAGGAGGCGGAGGTTACAGTGAGCCAGGATCATGCCATTGCACTCCAGCCTGAGTGACAGCAGGAGATTCTGTCTCAAAAAAATAAAATAAAATAAAAATCAGAAACACTAGTTTGAGAGTTTGTTCATTAATTGCATGCCTACTGTGTTCCAAGAACTGTATTACATGCTGGGAATATAAGATAAAATATGCCATCTTTATTTTTTAAGAGTTCCAAGATTAGACACACTCTCTCATTCTCTCTCTCTCTCACATAAACACACATCCTGCACAGGCTAGTGAGTCCTAACACACAGGTATAAATGAGCAATTCATTGGGCACATGAAGGAGGAGTAAGGAGAGCACAAAAACCACAGTGGTTAGGAAGACATATCAGAATTGTATAAAGTCACCAAAGTATAAAAATGATGTAACTAAATCCTAATCAGAGGATGGGCCTGAAAGCCAAATAACATATGTAGTGCATCAGCCAGAACGATGGAGAAAGCCTTGGAAATTTACAAGGCCAGAACCCTCACGTTAGGGCTTAGGCATGAAGAAGTTAAGTGACTCATTAAGGTTATAGGAGTTAGAAATTTGGAGCATATAGATGAGGTTAATTTAAACATATATGCAAGTGCATTTAATTAAGTTTATAAGAACCTTCACATACATGAGGATATTTTGTAAACAGATCTATCCCACGACAGAGGAATCAAAGGCAAAAGAGAAGGCCTTATAATCTTTTGCAACTAAAGAGACCTTGAGTCCAAAAGTATCAAAATCAAGGGCTGAGATTTGGCTCTGACTCCTCTATGTCTACGACGAGTTCAAGGTTTCTGCTGTTCTCATAGAGAAAACTAAGAACGATGATTAATAGTAACGACATTTAACCAAGAAATTGTATGTATATCATTGGACTTTGCTTCAAATTATACAATCACCTATATATATGTGTGTGTATGGATATTACTGAAGGTTAGCAATTCGTGGTTTGGTGGTTTTTTATATTGTTTAATTGTGCAATTATGTTCATTCATAATCTGTGTTAGATTGTTTTTCAAAGAGTTTATTTTATAACAAAATTAATCAATTGAATAATAATTCCCTCTCCATTGGCTGCCCTTGGAGGAAGTTTGTATTATTGACTCATGTAGCCAACGTTAGACACTATTGTTCCCCTGGTGATAGCTATTTGAGGTGCATAGATAATATCGAAGATAAAAAAACACATCCTGTGAAAGTCTAGGCCAAGGATACAAGAACTTTCTCATACAAATCTGGATTTATGGCTTCTTTTAAAGAAGTGAAAGCTTTAGCAAGGCCAGGTGCACATTTCCGAATGATAACAACCGGCAAAAGCCAAGTTGCAGCTGCCCCTTCTGATGATATGAGAACCCCGGTTCACTTCCATTCTCACAGGCCAAGATGAATATTTCTGACCTAGCCCTGTAGACATTTGAGTTTATGATCCCTGGTATAGTCTTATAGACTTAAATCCAGAGTTCCAGCAAGCATCACAGATGTTTAATGTTCTTATTCTTTAGAGAAAGGATTTATTTTTATTACATTGGAATAAACTCCACTGCGTTTTGAAATGTTTTAGTCCTTTGAATTTTAGCCAGAAACTGGAATGCTGACAAGTCCTCATTTGTATTAGTGAACTACCTTGTTCTATCAATTTTACTTTATTGTGGAAAATGGATTTGAGAATCTCTAGACTCTAAATTCTAATTCCTAATAATAAATCCATAACTTTCTGCTCTACCTCTTCTGGCATAATCAAGAAGGAAAGTTAGTACTGGTTTATTGAAGACGTTGAAGAACAGCTACTTAGAAATGATAACAAACACTTATGTGTCTAGTTTATCACCAAAGCAAGACATCCCACGACATTCTGTAATTAATAGTATGACCTATATATTATTGGGAAAATTAATGGAGTACATATTTCAAGTAAAATTCATTTAGTAAATGAAAAATGTTTTAGTTCCACACCATTATCCTCAAAAAAAGGTAAACCAAAATGAATGAATTGAGTCAGTCAGAAAGAGGGATAAGAATCACATAGTTAAGTATGAAGGCTGTTAGAGTCATTTTCACGACATCAAAACTCTGAAGGCCTTTAGGGGTCAGTAAAGTTGAGATAATTGGGCAAAAAAAAAAAAACCCTGTGGGTAGAGGCTTTCAGAATTAGGAACTTCAGACTCTCCATCATTTTTTTTCCTGCTTTCATTTCAGAAAATAAAACAAAATAAAAATCTTTGCAAATTCTAGCTTAAAGGTTAGGAAACTGCTTATTTCTCCTAATTTGGATATTTTCTCACCTTCCTGAGGTGTGCTGTAAGATATCAAAAGCACAAATATATCATCAAGTAATTTTATGTGGAAATACTTAAGGCAAATCAAGAAAAAAAAATGTCAATTTCAAGAAGCTTTGGAATTATTGAATATGTCCCTATGAAAGCATTGCAAAATGTTAGTGTTTCTCTTTTGAGACAATTCCACAGCATTTTGATGCCTGACCCAGACACACCTCCTACATAAGTTTCCCTCTCTGGTCAGTGTCATCTCTATTCAACAGACAGGAACTCCAAAGTTCACTCAAGCATTTTAATGATCTCAAGTTGGGTAGCAAGAGCCTGGGGGCTTTTTCTGAGTCATAGGGAAACTGCTGCAGGGTGACAATCAGAACCCTACAGAATTATCAAGTGTGAAATGAAGGCAACACCAAAGGAAAGAAATTCTCACTATTTTCCAAGATAGTGACCTTTTATCTTCTCCACTTCAAAACTTCATTTTGTGACTACGATGCCTATCAATTACAGAGGTCATTTAAACTCTCAAGAGAAAGAAAGAATTCCACCTTGCTAAGCAATCCCCGAGCCCAAAGCTTTGATCACACTTCAAAAGAGAACATCTCACACCAAGATCACCCTCGCTTTTATTGGAGGGACAGGACTGATCTGCCAATGAGAACAATGGCACGACTCCGAAGCATCTCAGAGGGTCAGTCTTCCAGGTAGCTGGTTTCTTCTCCCTCTTTTCCTTCGTCTGGAATATGAAAGAGCTATCAGAAAACAATCACACCACACTAATAAAGGAACAAGTTGAAATAAGGCCTCTAAATGGGAAAGAGACACTAACGAAACACACCCTGGCAAAACCAAAAGGATAAAACCATTTAGAATGGTAGGTAAAGGGTTTCAGTAGCAGTCAAGGAGGCTGGGAACAACCAACAATGTATGTATCCCTCAACAGTCATGAACCTAAGACTCTCAGTAATTACTCAATCATGAGGGAGTAAGTGTAGTACATTGGCAAGACTCCAAGCTTTAGAGTCTGAAAGACCTAAGTTTAGATACTGGCTCTGTTGCAGATGGCTTTGTGCTTTGAGTTACTTTATTTCTTTGCATTTCAGATTTCTCATCCCTACATTCCTTTTAATAATATCTGTCTTTCAAGATTGTTGTAAGGGTTGAATGAGATGATACACCTAAAAATGCCAGACACATTCATTGTCTAATGAATGGTAACTATTGCCATGATTATTTGTAGTGTTAATAAAAAGGTGAGATCTATCAGCTCTCTTGCTCTTTCTTTGTTGCCCCTATAGCATGGTATAAAGTTACAGTACTCCCTTTGGGTTTCCTTTTCCATTAAAGTCAAGCTCTGTCATATCCTGTGGCTGAGACAGGAACAAAAGAGGTAAATACAAGAGTCAAAGCATGAAGTTTGGGGCAATCTAAAAAGTGCACCTCTCCAATTGGGTGAAGTGAGTACCTGGAACATGGACCTAACTATACGTGTAAGAGGATGGAATTTTTGTCTAAAAGGAACATCATTTGTCCTGAGCCATAAAATAAAGCAGATTTTAGACCAAGGAAAGAGAATGATTTCCTGGACTCTCAGGATCCAAACTCGGAGCTTAGGGGAGAGGTTGGTTCCAGGCAGTGCAGGAACCACTTAGGAACTAACTTGTTTGAGGTGAGACATCCACATCTGCTGGAAAATGTGCATGGATGTGCACATGTGCATGTGCATGAACTTATGAGCAAGGCCCCGCTGGTCAGTGACAGGAGTCCGACCCACATTGGTGTGCAGGGGCAGCAGCAGAGGCTGACACAGAGAGCAGGACTTTCTCTTCCAGGGCTGGCAGCAGCAGCCCCAGGTCCCAAGACATCTTAGCTCAGTGGACGAGACTTCCCCAGGATCCCAGATTTCTAGATATCAGCAGTGGCACACCACCTACTCAGCTCCAGGAAACCACCACTGTACTGCCAGCAGACAAGGGCAGCACCAGCATGCCAAGTTGCCAGTGTTTCAATAGTGACACCATGTGGCAGAGACAATCAGACTTCCCACTTGTCTAAGCCAATTTCTGGTTTTCTTTCCTTGACCTGAATCTTTGGATTGAGCAAGACCTTTTTCATTATCATGGGAGAAGAGACCGATAAGGTAAGAGAAACTTTGCGCAATAGGCAAGATGGTGAGTCGATTGCTTAATCTGAATGTAAAACAAGACAACGTGTGTGCTCCAAACTGGAGAGGTGATGAGGGAATCACAGTGCTGGAGAACAATACCTGGAAAGCATGGTAAGACAGGACAGGCTGTCCTAAGCACAAAGAAGTGTGGGAAGCGATAATAGGAGTACCATGCCAGTCAGCAGAGGAGGACAAGAGGAACCCTAAGAGCAGACCAGATGGAGTGGCTTTGGCAGGCAGACCAGCAGTCAGTCTCAGAGAGCACTGGTAGAGAGTGGTAGCCCCCACTTCACAAGACTGAGGCTCAAGAACAGACTTCAGGGCTGGATGGGGGCAGAAGAGCAATGATGACAGAGAAAAACAAGCCCAAGTCATTGAGAGCTGGGGGCAGGTTAAGCTATGAAGACAAGGACCTCAGACACAGAGTTTGGATCAGGAACACACTTATTAGAACACAGCCAGGTCCTGGTCCCAGGAGTAGAAAATAAGGTACAGCAAACATGTAGAGTCCTACTATATTCCAGGTACTATTCTAGGTGGTACTCTTTAGGAGCATCCAAAAATCTCTGCTCCCAAGGAGTCTGCATCCTATCAGGGGAGATGGACAATAGATTAAATAATAAAACGTATAGCAAATGGTGATTCATGCAATGGAGAATAGGAAAGCAGGGAAGAGAGAGAGAGGACATGACGGGGGACAGGGTAGATGTTAAATAGATGGCCAGGGAAGGCCTAAGAAGGTGTCATATCAGCAAAGACACAGAGGAGGTGAGGAAGTGAGCCACATGGCTATGTGGGGACAAGAAGGACAGAGGGAGCAAGAGCACAGAAGCAAGAGCAAAGCAAGCCTGCCTGCAAAAAGGCCAGTGAGGCTGGAGTGGAAGGAATGAACAGGTGAAGAGTCAAGGAGGCCTGAGAGTTATGGGGTCAAATTGTGTGGGGCCTGTGGATCACATGAAGGACTTCATTCGGAGTGAGACGGAGGCCTTTGGAGGCTTTAGACAGAGAAGTTGAGACAAGGCAGTCAGGCACGAGGGCAGCAGGGGCAGGCTGGTCAGAAGGCTGTGAGAGTAGCCCAGGCTGGAGGCGAAGGTAACTAGGGCCAGTGTGCTTGCCATGACAGTGGTGAGACGTGGCTGGATTCTGAATGTATTCTGAAGTGAAGCCGACACAGTTTCCTTGGTTGTGGGATATGAGAGGAAGGGAGAAGACACATGCATGACCCCCAAGTTTTTTGGCCTAAGACGCTACCTAGACCTTGAGTAGGCCAGGCTACCCCAGGCAGCAATATTACACTGTTCTGAGTCTCCTGAGTCCCTTAAACCCCCCAAACCCACCAAGACACCAGGTGCCTGCAAGTAGGGAGTTATATTTGGTTACAAACCACGAAGGTGAAAAGAATAAGAAAAGTCAAATCATCGTAAAACCTCTATTTCAGATGCTGTAAGGCCGATGGACTTCTGTCCCCTTGGTCACAGCTGCTACCTGGGGTGGCACTAATGTCCCCTGAGACCAGCAGCACATAGACAGTCAGGTTACATTGTTCTGCTTTTCTCTGACCTGTCACCAGAAGAGCAAGTAAAAAAGTTCTAAACACATGGTACTGAAGCATGCTTTGTGAGAGGGCATGAACACATGGCAAGCACAAACTTTCCTCATGTATATTCTCCAGTGAGCTATAAATCAGCAATCTTAGGCTGTCACCAAATGGATCCCTTTCATAACTAATCATGTTTTGCTAACCTTCAGACACACTTAAGTAACTGACCAGTTCCACTTACCTCAGGCATTTGTGTGTGGCCCACTGAGAACCATTGTCCTAACCGGCCCCCCACCGCCCCCACAACTGTCAAGCCATTTTGAGAGTAGTGATCTTGCAGGGCTTTTCCCCACCTCCAGCCCCACTCCTACTCCTCCTTCCTCCCATCTCTACTTTCCCTGAACTGAACTGACCAGTACAACCCACATGTCTGGTACAAACATAGTCTCTTTTTCACAGCCCCATTGCTTACTTCTCCTTTCTTGCTTTTTAAGGCCCATTACCATCTTCATCCCTGGCTTCCTACTGGTATTTCCATTAGTGAATGTCCTCTTCAAAACAGCCCAACAACGTAACTCCTGTATGAGGACTTATATCCTGGGACACCCCACCAGTTTTCAGAATAGAGCAACTTTCTTAACGACTCTTCTTCCATTATCCCAACACACAAACACACACACATGCATGCACGCACACACACATACACACACATACTTCCTATGTCCTTCATGTCTGCTAACTTGTGACATCAGAGCTCCCACTTACCATTTCAGTTTGAAAGCTACATTATAGCCACAATTCCCCCATAGGAATGGTCACCTCTGAGAAATTTAAGATTCTCCCTGTTGTGTTTTTGCAGAGGCTGAAAAAGTGAATCAATCCATGAAGATGCTTTGCTCTTGAGCTTTCTGGGGACATTCTTGCAAATATACTGGTGTTCTCTGTGCTTTGGGGTGTTAAGTAGGCACCCTTTTATCTCCAGAAGTTTATTTTTAATGAAAGGCTGACATTTTAGCATTTCCTTGCATATCTGCATTCTAGGGTATCTGCCAGTAGTGACAGGAACTCAAGAAAGCATGAAAAATAATCCACTCATTATCAGTCTTGTCTTGAGTTTACCTACAATTGCTATACCCTTGAAATGGATTTTAGTTGGTAATGGAAAATCAATACAAGCAACAAGAGATAGTTTAATCTCCTTAGGTATGTTGTAACTCACGACATTGCACACATATTCATTGCCCTACAAACATACTCAGAGATGTTAGACTTTCTAGAAAGAAATGCGATGCATAAAGAAAATAATATCAGGGTACAGATAAAGGACAGTAATTCCTCTGGCAAAAACAAAATGTCCTTTCAGGGCATATGTGCCAGTCACGCCTAAGTGGTAAAGTAAAATTTGGGCAATTTGTCTTCTTAAGTTGTTCACCCAGCAACCATATCTGTCTCAAATGATGAAAGGAGTCAACACTGTGAGTCAGGCTGCCTGTTGAAGCATGGCTCCTGACCCTTTCCAGTGCTGCCTGTCTTGTAGCAGTGATCTTTGACAGACATCAGATTTCATACAACTTTCTTCTCCACTCTAACAAAATGTGCTTCTCTGCTGTACTGACTGAGGAAGAGAAAGCTTGGGTACAGTCACCAGTCCTGGGTTCTAGAAAATTCAGTAGCCATTATCAGGTTAGGATAGAATACATATTTTTTCTGGTATCACCAAGATTTGCTATGGAAAAAAAATTTTAAATTCATATTTTCCATGCCTTTCACATCTTGCTGTTGGCCTAAGATGGCTTCAGAGAATCGCCAAAGATAGCCTCAAGACAAGTGAAATAAGCCAGACACCAAAGGTCAAATACTGTCTGACTCCACTCACATGAGATATCTACAATAGGCAAATTCATAAAGACAGATTGTAGAATGAAGGTTATAAGAAGTTGGAGGGAGCAAGAAATGGGGAGTTATTATTTAACCTTCACAGTTTCTGTTTGGAATGATGAAAAAGTTTGGAAATAGGGATGACAGTTGTACAACATTTTAAATGTAATTAATGTCACTGAATTCTACCCCTCAAATTGTTTAAAATGGTTAATTCTATGCTATATGTAGTTACCATAATTTGTTTTAATTTTGAAAAGATAACCTGAAGAAACTGAGGTGGAATTTTCCCCTCTGCTTTAATAAACAAGGGTTTTCTCTACAGCCACCCCCAAAACTAAATTAGTAGCTTGTGTCATTGCACAGAAAAGATTCCTTTCCCCATGCCAGCAAATGATAGAGGTATCTGTGCTCCTCTTTATAGGACGGAAGCAAAAATGGTTCAGAAATGTCCTCCGGATACAAAATTTATATATACATACATAAATTATTTATCACCACAAGCTTATAATGGAAAAACATCATGTATTTGGTCCACCCATTGCCATCTGTGTTCCCTCTCCCTAGAGGAAGCTTCTTTTAAATGAGTCTCTGGTAGTTACCTACAAAGCCCTACATAGTATGCTTAAACCACTATTTCATGCTGTATCATCTCCACCGATTATTTGTAACTTCCTGCTGTAAGAGATAAATGATAGCTCACTTGTACCACCTCCCACTGCCTCTACCCTTTCCCTCCCAATATAGTTGCATCACTGTTCTCAGTTCCTCCCACTGATTGCCTCTACAACCTCAGACTTAAATCTCCATTTATTACTCAAACAGACAATTTCTTTTGGCTCCCTATTTTGGAGCTGGAGATATTAGTGATCCCTCTTCCTCTCGCCTTCCACTCTCTTTTACCTCCTAACATCTGTCAACTCTAGTTTCACTTGTATGTGGTCCAAGCTAAAAGTAGTTAGTTATGGTGGTAAAATCTTCTATGTTTTTTTTTTTTAACAGGATTATTGCAAAAGTTGAATACCAGTCAACAATGTTTGCATTATAGTAATCAGGTAAGTATTGTTATCTTTAGGAGCACTGGGCATGCTGGAAGTATTCTTTCTTCTCTCAGATCTTAATGTCATAGGCACTCTGACATTTGGAGAATAATCCTGAGATTTAGTTCAAAAAGATTCTTCTGCTTCATACTCATCAACTGCTAAATTCACATTTAGTTTGCTACAGATATGGATCAGATCTGTCTTACATATTCGGTTGGGGCAAAAGTAATTGCCACTACTTTTAGTTTGCAGTTAAAAGTAATGGCAAAAACCTGCCAGGCACAGTGGCTGACACCTGTAATACCAGCACTTTGAAGGCCAAGGCAGGTGGATCACAAGGTCAGGAGTTCGAGACCAGGTTGGCCAACATGGTGAAACTCCATCTCTACTAAAAGTAAAAAAATTAGCCGGGCATGGTGGCGTGCACCTGTAATCCCAGCTACTCAGGAGCCTAAGGCAAGAGAATCATTGGAACCCAGGAGGCAGAGGTTGCAGTGAGCTGAGATCATGCCACTGCACTCCAACCTGGTGACAGAGCAAGACTCCGTCTCAAAAAAAAAAAAAAAAAAGTAATGACAAAAACCACAATTACTTTTACACCAACCTAATAGATTGCTTGGTTGGTTGGTTGATTGGTTGGTTGGTTGGTTGATTTTTATTGAAGTTCCTGACAGTCTTACCTTTTCTTCTTGCTTTGTGTGCCTTAATCAAGGTTTCTCAAACTCACTCTATTATCTACTCCATCATACACCCTTTATTCCAATGACCTACCTTGCAGTGCCCTCCATATTTCTGTTTCTATATGGACTCAGCCTGTTTCACAAATGCCTTTTCACTGAGCTCCTCTGTTAGATCCATCGTTTGTTTGTTTGAAGTTTCCACCTTTTCTCACAATTTGTTCTAAATCCTCTAGGGTTATTCATTTCTGGTTTTATTTTTCTCTTGGTGGGTGGTAAGAAGAGATCTTTTATTTTACATTTTTATATTTCCTAAATATCTTGGGATTCTTAGTGGTCTATTTATATCTGTTTCAATAAAAATTCTGCCTGATAAAAAAACTTTCAACAAATCACGTATAAAAGGAACATATTTCAACTTTATAAAGGCCATATAAAGGCCGTATAGGACAAGCCCACAGCTAATATCATACTCAATGGTGAAAAGCTGAAAGCTTTTTCTTTTATGTTATGAACAAGACAAGGATGTCCACTTTCACCACTTTTACTTACTATAGGACTGAAAGTCCTAACCAGGGCAATTGAGCAAGAAAAACATAAATAAATAAAAGATATCTAAATCAGAAAAGGAGAAGAAAAATTTTCTCTATTTGCAGATGACAAAGCCTTATATATAGAAAACCCTAAAGCCTACACCAAAAAATTGTTAGAACTGAAAAACAAATTTACTAAAGTCACAAATACAAAATCAGCATACGAAAAACAGTTGTAGTCCTATTCACTAACAATGAACTATCCAAAAACATAAGAAAACAGTCACATTTACAATAACTTCCAAAAAGATAAAATACCTGAAAATATATTTAAACCAGGAGGTAAAAGATCTATACACTGATAGCTATAAAACATTGATGAAAGAAATTGAAAATGACACAAATAAATGGAAAGATATTCCATGTTTATGAATTAAAGAAATTAATATTGTAGAAATATACTACCCAAAGCAGTCTACAGATTCAATGCTATCCTTATCAAAATACCAATGATATTTTTCACAGAAATAGAAAGAAAATTTATACAGAACCACAAAAGACCCTGAATAGTCAAATCAACCTCAAAGAAAAAGAACAAAGCTGGAGAAATCACACTACCTTATTATAAATTATATTATAAAATTACAGTAATCAAACAGTATGGTACTGGCATAAAAGCAGAAAGACCAATAGAGCAAAATAGAAAGCCCAGTAATAAATCTACATATCTACAGTAAATTGATATTTGACAAAGGTGTCACTAACACACAATGGGGAAAAACAGTCTTTAATAAATGATTTTGGAAAAACTGCACATCCACATGCAGAAGAATAAAATTGGACTCTTATCTCACACCATGTATAAAAATCGATCCAAAATGAATTAAAGACTTAAATGTTAGGCCTGGACCTGTAAAACTACTAGAAGAAAACAGAGGGGAAAGTCTCTATAGCATTGGTCTGGGCAGTGATTTTTTTGGCCATGACCCCAAAGGCATAGGTAACAAAAGCAAAAATAGGCAAATGGGATTGCACGAAACTAAAAATCTTCTCTAAAGAAAACAATCAAGAGTAAAAAGACAACCTATAGAATGGGAGAAAATATTTGCAAACCATACATCTGGTAGGGGGTTAATATCCAAAATACGTAAAGAACTCCTGCAAGTTAATAGTAAGAAAACAAATTTTAAAGAGGGCAAAGGACCTGAATAGACATTTCCCCAAATAAAACACACAAATGGCCAACAGGTATATGAAGAAATGCCCAACATTACTAATTATCAGAAAAATTCAAATAAAAACTATGGTGAGATATCGTCTCACATGTGTTAGAATGCCTATTACATACACAAAAAAGATATAATAAGTATTGGTAAGGATGTGGAGAAAAGGGAACTCTTCTTCACTGATGATGGGAATGTAAGTTAGTAGAGCCATTATAGAAAATAATATGGCATTTCCTCAAAAAAAATTAAAAATAGAGCTGCCATATAATCCAGCAATCCCACTACCGGATATATATTCAAAAAAGAGGAAATCAGTGTGTCAAAGAGATACTTGCATTCCTGTGTTTATTGCAGCATTGGAATCAATAATCTAAGTGTGCAAGATATGGAATCAATCCAAGTGTCCATCAATAAATGAATGGGTTTTTAAAAATCTGATATGAGATATGTGCGTGTGTGTGTGTACAGATACACGGACACACACAAACTGAAATACTGTTTTTTCTTAAAGAGGAAGGCAATCTTGTCACTTACAACATGGATGAAGCTGGAGGATATTACACTAAGTGAAATAATCTGGGCGCAGAAAGACAAATACTGTATGATCTCACTCGTGTAGAGTGTAAAAATTTTGAACTCACAGAAGCAAGAGTAGAATGGTAGTTACCAGGGGCTGAAGCAGGCAGCAGATAGAGAGATATCGATCAAAGAGTCCAAAGTTTCATTTAGACAGGATGAATAAACTCTGGGGATCTATTGTACGGCATGGAATGGTTAATAGGAACAGTATGGTTAATAGTAATGTATTGTACACTCGAAAATTGCTCTGGAAGTAAATTTAAAATGTTCTTACTACAAAAAAAATAACTATGTGAGGTGATGGATATGTGAGCTTGGTTGTGGTAATCATTTCACAGTGTATAACATATATCAAAATATCACATTGTACACTGTAAATATATACAATTCTTATTTGTCAATTAGAAATAAAAATAAAAGACTAAAGCAATAGGGCCATTGCATATATCAATGGAATTGTTGGTTGGCAAATTTCAATTTAGGGTAAGTAAACAGGAGAAGTCCTAAAAGCCAGAATTAGGAATGAGTGTATATATCCAGAGGGGTACACTGTCTCTCTACAAGTTCATTCAATTTTTTAAAGAAAAATTAATCCTTTTTGCTGTAACACCCTTTCCTAACCACCTTATATAAAACAGTACCCCCGTCCAGTGACCCTCTATTTTTTCAACCTGTTGTATTTCCTTCACAACTCTTAGCTCCCTCAAAATCATCTAATTTGTCACTTGCTCATAGTTTATTTCTCCCACTACAACATAAGGTTCATGAGAGAAGATCTTTTTTTTAAAATATATCTGGTTTACTACTGTATCCTTAGTGCTTGGAACGCTGACACACAGTAGGTGCTCAGTAAGTATTGCCTGAATTAATGAATTAATTATGTAATGAATGAAAATGCTATGGCTGGACCACTACAATCTCAAGAAATAATTCATATACATTACAAAAATGGGAAAAAAACAGAAGTTTTTTGATGTCATAGAAAATTAAGCATGCTTACTACTTTGTGATATTTCTTTTTGAACCCAGGGAGAGTCCAATCCTCAGGCCCCAAAATAAAAAATAAAAACTTCTCATTGGATGTTATCACTCCCAATCATCTCAAAAGGGGCAGGTCATTTTCTCGACCCTGGAGCCCACAGCAGTGACCAGGTCATGTCCTCAGAGCTTGATCTAAGAAAACCTTACTTTGTCTTCTTCGATTAAAACATTATTTTGTACTTCTGAAAAAATCTAAGGAGAAAAATTTTACCAGCAGAGAGTTGAGCAATACATATGGGTAATATCAGATTATCACTTAATATTCTCAATTAGAAAATAAGGCTGGGCATGGTGGCTCACCCTTGTAATCCCAGCACTTTGAGAGGCTGAGGTGGGCGGCTCACTTGAGGTAAGGAGTTCAAGACCAGCCTGGCCAACATGGTGGAACCCTGTCTCTACTAAAAATACAGAAATTAGCCAGGCATGCCGGCCTGCACTTGTAATCCCAGTACCCAGGAAGCTGAGGCGGGGAGAATTGCTTGAACCCAGGAGATGGAGTTTGCAGTGAGCCGAGATTGCCACTGCACTCCAGCCTGGGCAACAGAGTGAGATTCCATCTCAAAAAAAATAAATAAATAAAAAAAAATAAAGAAGAAGAAGAAGAAAAAGAAAATAAAAAGAATTTTGTGAAAATACTTTTTTGATCTAAGAATGTCTATTAGAATCTGAATTTTTCACTGCTTTATGAAAATAATTAATTAAAGACAAGGCATGGAGAATCAACTTCACTCTGACCTCCTGCCAGGTATTTGCATAAAACATTGGCCAATTTAATAATCTAAGATTGAGTATTGAGAACGCTCAGTCGCTTGAAGGCATTTGTCTTCTAATAGATGACCTGGTAACTAATATAGTTAATTGTAGTCCACATTTCTTTTACTGCCTGGACACAAGTCTTCTTATTTCAGGGAACAGGCCTCTTTATATTCAGTTCAACAAACATTTATTGCCTACTTTGTATTCCTATGAAATTTTGCAACCTCTTTCCATTCCCAAAACTAAGTATTTTCGGACTTTCATTTCCTGTTTTCACTTTAAGTGACTTATTCCATAATCAGTTATCTCCTAACCACCTCCAAATAGTGACATTCTTTAAAAATCCCCATACTGTAATACAATGCAATGGAATATTATTCAGCACTACAAAAAAACGTGCTATCAAGCCATGAAAAGACACGGAGGAACTTTAAACGCATATTTTTAAGTGAACGAAGCAATCTGAAAAAGGCTACGTACTGTGTGATTCCAACTATATGATATTCTGGAAGAGGCAAAACTATGGAGGCAATAAAAGATTGGTGGTTGTCGGGGGCTGCGGGGAGTGAAGGATGAATAGATGGAGCACAAGGAATTTTTAGGGCAGTTACTGTAAACTCTGGACTTTGAGTGATACTGACGTGTCAGTGTAGGTTCACCAATTGTGACAAATATACCACTCTGGTGCAGGATGTTGACAGTGAGATTGTGCAAGTGTGACATAGGAGAATAAATAGAAACTCCTAGACTTTCCATTCAATTTTGCTGTGAACCTAAAATGCTCTAAAAATTAATTCTATTTAAAAACATCTTCAGTCCTAAGTAAGTAATCTTATACTATGACTCTGTGTGGCTGTTTAGAACACAGAAGTGAACGAAAATGTTGTCCGTAATTCAATCTTGATCCCTTTTTAATTCATCTTCCTTCTATGCACACAAATGCATTGCAAATGTGCACCTGTGCATGCACAAGCACGCCCTGCTCAGTGTCTTCCTGAGAGCCAGAACATGGAATGCATGTTTGTGACTAAATTTGTAATTCTAAACTCTGGGCCAATGAGCCTGCAACTATCAAAAGTACCCGTAAACAACTGATCTCTGATTAGTTAATGTGCAGAGAGAGCACAACTTTTCAAATATGAGAAGCCTTTGAACTATTCTCCCAACTTAAAAACAAACAAACAAACAAAAAAAAAAACAGTTGCCTAAGGCAGTAACTAATCAATAAACCAACTAACCCAAAGGGGCACTATATTACTAGGTAAATAAATAAGCACTGTACATTGGAAAATGGCATAACTATTTTCACCTTGTGAACCTGAGACACAGCCAAAAATCAGTAGTAAAAATGTCACTAGGTGCCCAAATGCCATTCTCGGCAAGCACTAAAAGCAGGAAACGTATGTGTACAGTGCAGTACTAAAGTCACTTAATAGAGAAAGAATCATCCCCACATTTCATATAACCAGAATCCAGAAGTTGGTATTGCAGTTTGGATATTGATGGATTTTCATAATTAATTCTGCATGTGAAGTACAGTATGGGACTCCCACATCCTTTTCCCCTATTTCTCTGAGTTACCTTCTGATTGGCTCCTGAATTGGCCACCTGAAGCACAGCACTAAGCTGTGAGTCACCTGCAAGGGTTCGTTGGGCTTGAAAAAACTAGTCCCACAACATCCTCTGAGGACACTGGAAGGTGAACTTGTTGCTTCTAATTGAAGGTGGTTTGGAGACCCCAGTGTTGCGTAACAAACCGAGGAAGAACCCTCAGATATCTAATCTGGCATAGTATCCACTATATCCACATGAAGATTTTCTTAGGTTCTCTTAGATGTAAGAAATAAAGACTCAGTCATTACTTCAAGCAATTGGGAGTGGGAATGGGATAGGGGCATCAGTACATGGAGAATAATTCCTGTAAGAGCTTGTAAGTTCAGGAAATTATAAACAGCTAAGCCCCAGAGAGAACAAAAACGGAAGAATCTAGAAACTTCTGATGCAGGGATATTTAACCTTTATTCTAATACAACTAGAAGAAGAAAGTCCTTTCAGGAGAGCCCCTTCCTCAAAGCAGGTCTCAAAGAATTCCTATAGATAAGATTCCAAGAACTAAACTTGAAGCAAAAAATAAAAATACAAAACATGAGAAATAAAACATCATTAGTGATTTTAGCAAAAACACAGAGCAACCAGAACTTTCACACACTGCTGGCTGGAATCTGACAATGGTACAATTACTCTGGAGAATGGTGTGATCCTTTCTTATAAAGCTAAATGTACGTTTACTATACATCCTGGCAAGTCCATTCTCAGGATTTACCCAAGAAAAAAGAAAACACGTGTTCACCAAAGACTTCGACTGAAATGTTCGTTGTGACTTTATTCATAATAGCCCCAAACTGGAAAAATTCGTATGTCCACTAAAAGGTGAATGGATAAACAAATTTGACATAACCATGCAGTGGAATACTACTCAGCAATGAGATAGGGATTAATTACTGATAAACACAGTAACATTACACTTAGTGAGAGAAACCAGAAAAAAAAAGAGTATATTCTGTCTGATTCCATTTATATGAAATTCTGGAGCAGGCAAAACCAATTTAGACTGTCAGAAATGAGAACAGAGGTTGCTTTGGGCAAAAAGTGGATGGGAAATTCACTGCAAATAGACTAGAAATGTTTTAGTGTAATATAAATATTCTTTATCTAGATTATGGCGGTGATTACATGGGTATATTATTTGTCAAAATTTGTCAAACTATATGCTATGATGATACTACATCTATATAAAATGATGACAGCAAACATCATTTTATTGTATGTGAATATGCCACAATAACAGTATTTTTTTTTAAAGGTTAAAAACACATTCTTAAAGGTAAGAGAAATTAATTATTTTATCCTTTCTGAAATAAGGTATCAATGGGCTCTTGCTTCTCTTTCAGATTTATTACAGGTTGCACTATAGAGTTTGGGGGTGAGAGGATTTGTTTTTGTTTTTAATTAACTTTTTTACTTCTTTAATATTTAATGTTGAGGTTAGTGGCCTTTTATGTAAATTATAGTCCTGGAAGAAATAAATCATTGCCTCAATAAACTAGACATTAACCTTTTTACCCTTAATTTGTTCTCTAATAATTTTTGCCTTTAGCAGAGAAAACAGCAAAATATAGATTATGAGAAGAGTCCCTCCAGCAAAAATAAACCACATATTTTCCAATCAAAAATATGTATGAGAGTCATTCAGACTGCAGCATGGATTTGAAAGGAGGTTGCATTTTCCCCCTTAGTACTTTAGGTGCTGAATAGTCTCAAAACACAGCAGGTCTGCTATAACATTGATCAAACCACATGAAGAATTTTTTATTTCCATGAGTTGAAGTTGAATGTTTCATTATTTTTAGAGAAATAAATATGTACTATAGTTATACTTTCAGCAGTAAAAATTGTACATTTTAAACAAAGGAATCCATTTCTATGCTACCTTAATTTTATAACATACGCTTTTCAGGTGTATATTTTAATAGGGATCTAATTACCATTGTATTTATTTTATTTTAAATGTTTTCATACTAATTTGTTCTTGGCAGCAGACAAGAGGCAAATGCGTTTTAATCATTAGTTCTTAATCATGAGTAACCTTAACCCAACCTCCCAGGGAAAGGGTACCTGCATTTTATAATTTGTCCTTTATAGGACCAATTTTTAAAAATCTCTCCCAAAACTGCAATTCTCAACCAGGTCTATCCTAACCTCAAAGCCTGTGCTCTTAACTTCCGTGCTATACCATCTCCAGATATTGACAATCAAGCTCAGGACATGGGACCCGTTCACATGAAACAATCAATGCATACCCTGGCTTCACTATCCAGATTGGACCCAATGGACTTCACTCGACTTGATCTTTGGCCAGGCCTCCCATGTTTCTCTGTCACCCAGGGCCACTCCCTCTGTCTGCTTTTGCTCTGGCTTCCTGGCTGCTGAGTCGTGCCAGAAGAGAGCTGGAAACTGGGGGATGTGGGGGGCACTGCAAATCCATGCTCTCGTAGCTCAGTTCATCTTCACTGCTGTGTGGGGGTTCCTTTACTCTTTTTACTGTGAAATATTTAGTGGCTGTTCTGACTCTTTCCACTCCTTTAAGTTTCTAATGCTAGACATTCTCTTTACAAAAGAAGGAATTTTACAAAAAGGATAAATACAATTTATCATGATATTATTAACCTTTATCTCTAAGAATTTCTCTACATCTTTTTCTTTTCCTACTCTTCCACTCCTTGCTAAACTTTTTTCATTGCTACTCTCTCTCTCTCTCTCTGTCTCTCCCTCTCCCTCTCTCTCACACACATATATCTTCAATATTTCCCTCTCTTGCTCTTTCTCTGCATACTTCCCTTTGACCCTCTCATTCAAGTGAGCAATTGCCTTTATTTCACCATTAAATTCCTCCTGTGTATGGGCAACACTCCTCTCTCCATATCCTCAGCTGGGGTACCTCAACCTCAGTTTCTTTATGTGTGGCTTCTGTCCTACCTCTCTATGCAAACTGCTTTCTTTGAGGTCTTGAGCAAAGTGTTACTCACAGATCCAACGGTCTCTTGCTAGGCTACAGGCATTTTAGTCTCTCTCAAAAATGTGCACACTGCTCACCACTATTTCCTTCCTACATCTATGCTTCCATAACATTATTCTGGTTCTCCTCCACCCTCTCTCATCTCTTCTCTGTCCCCTGTTATTGTCCCTAATCTTCCTTCCTGACACACAAGTACACATCCTCCCTTTCTGGTCCCTCTCTAACATATTCTCCCTCAATGATTTCATAAACTTCCAAGTCATCTAAATAGTAAGAGAACCTCCATCAAACCCATAATGAAAGTGTTAATGAATATCAGTAGGTATTGGACAGTAGGTAATCATTTAAAAGCTGTTCATTTTATACCTAAGGGATCAGGTTCAATTCCTTTATAAAAACTACTCTAACAATGTAACATTCTATCATATGTTTTACACGTATTTCCTAATCTCTTTCCCTGCCTCACTGTTTTCTAACATTCTAATGCTGAAACCTACATATAACATGCATCTCTACACTGGTTTCCATCCCTAAGGAAATAATGTCCTACTTTAGGCTCTATTCCTTTTTGATCTAGACTATTGATACAGATTTTTTATTTACTTTTCTCCCTTTACATGGCATTTAAAAATACTCTGTAACCCGATATATCTGAAAATTTACTATGCTATTTCCAAACTACAGCCGGTGAAATCTCATTTTTAAAGTCAAATTCAAATACTGCCTTCTCCATGGACATTTAATCTCCTTGACAGCTTCCTTAAGAATTTCTTCATGCCTGTTCTATGGTGTTTATCACAAACTGCCTTGTTTTGCTATTGTTTGTATGAATGCCTTAACTCTGCTGCAAGATCATTTGGCCCTTGAGAGTAAGAGCCATATATCTTGTTCATATTTGCATTTTCCATGGCATTAAGCATAGTGCCTTACACGTAATAAGATTATGTTGTAATTTTCATTAAAAAATATTCCTATAAATAATATGTAACATTAGAGAAAGCTCTATGGGAAAGCAGCACACACTAACTTAACTGACATTTATTGTCGAGGCTTTAAAACTTTTTAGGTTATAGACCTTTTGAGAGTCCATTCAAAGCTATGGACTTGCATGGATTTTTGAGATCCCATGAAGCCATTCATGAACTTCTGCTTAAGAACTGTTGGATTTGACTGTGTGTTATTATGATTATTATCATTATCATTATAAATGTGGCCAGTTATCTCTAAAGAATAGAAGATCAAAATGCCCAATGCCTGTGAGATGCTCTTTCCTTGGGTTTCAGTGAAGAGGGGGACCCTCCCTCTGAGTATATCTTTCCCTGCTTACCATATTGCCTAACACAGAAACAGGCAGTAAGTCCATCTGAGAACAGCTTTTCTAAAGCAGCACAGGTTCTGTGTAATCACCAGTCATGGTTGCTGAAGACACTGGTGAAACAGCTCTAAAAACAGCTGACATCCCAAAGAAGCAAAGCAAGAAAGTCTAACAGTTTTTCACATCTGTGTCCTTGTATTTGAATTGTTTGATCATCTGACTGAATCGTAAGTCTTATGCCAGTATAATATTTTTTTCTTATTTTACACAGCACTGGTTATCTTGTCGGTACACAAGAATAATAACAATAATTAAGAAAATTAAAGTGGCAAAGCTTTTCGTTTTTTAGTATTATTTACATGAATTAGATGCAATGCAAGTGGAAGTCTGCCGTGGAAGGGATTGAGATGTGCGGAGACCTTATTAGTGATATTTAATTGTGATATTTAAATGTTATTTTTATAGCAATTTGGCATTGACATGTGGCATGTAATTTAGAAGGGGTGCAAGATGTAATTATTAAGTATTCTGAAGCTAATTACTTAGACAAAAACAAATATTTTATTATCAAAAGGATTACACATTCATTTGTGTAGTCTATTTAGGACATTCTAATAGTAATTGCTGTCCTTATTTGCCTAGACTGATGTGAGATAGTCAAGGGATTTTTTTTGGATATCCACATAGAGCTCAGAAGTCATAAATGCATTGGTCTCTCTATTTATTGTATATTCTTTCAGTAGTAATTTTATGATTAATATCTTCCATTTGCATAGGATTTTACAATAGGCAAATAACTTTCATATGCAGTGATTATCTCATTTTATCATTACCTTTTGAGCTAGATAAGTTATTATTAAGCATATTTTAGATTAAGAAACTAAGATACAGGGTGCTATGGACTGAATTGTGTACACCCAAAATTTGTATGTTGAAGCCCTAACCCGCAAGGTGACTGTATTTGGAGAAAGGGCTTTCAGGAGGTAATTAAGGTTTTCGAAGGCCTTAAGAGTAGGATCTTAATCTGACAGGATTGATGGCTTTGTAACAAAAGCAAAGGAGAGAGCTCTCTATGTCTCTATCCCACAAGTGTTCACACAGTGAGAAGGCAACTGTCTACAAAGCCAGGAAAATAGCCCTCACCAGAGCCCAATCACAATGATACCCTGACCTCAGACTCGCAACCTCCAGAACTGTAAGAAAATAAATCTCTGTTGGTGAAGCCACTCGCTCTATGGTATTCTGTTACGGCAGCCAGAGCACTACAACACAGAGAAATCTGCCCCTAAATCTCTTAAGTTGTGGCATTGAAAGTAGAACCCTCATTCCTCTCTTATTCCAGCAGTATTCCCATCAAAATGTATCACCTTTGAAGAAAAAATTGACAAGTTGGGAGTGATTTCATTTTTCTCAAGGAGTTAAATAAAGGGCAAGAAAGAAATCTGTACTCACATGAAAATGGAAAAAATCAATGCACAGGAAAGAAAACAATAAATATTTAACTTGATGAAATCCTGTGGCCTTTGAAAGATATTAATCTCCTATTGTGGCTTTTCTTCATCTTAGTTTGTAGTCAGGGGAAGGCGATTATCGAGTAAAATATCCTTGTGTGCCCTGAGATCTCCCACAGGACCCTCTATCCTCTGAGACTCCACCTAACGTGGGCTTTGTGCCCAAAACAACAGCAGTTCCAACCTAATAATAAAAATGAGCTGGAAAATCTTAGGTAAAGTTCCGTTTCTAATACTAAGGATGAATAATATATTTATCAGGTCAAATGTGAGAAGATCTATAGGAAGAAATAGAGGAACTCGACAGTACTCAGGCCTGTTTCGCATTTATGAAAACTGGTAAACAGAGATACCAGAAATATGCTAGTCAGAATATAGCCTCTGAGATTGTAAAAACTATACTCTTATTCTTAAAGGTGGCCACGTTTTGAAACATTTAATCTAATAAAAGATTAGAAATAGCATAAAGAGGAGGAAAAACAAAGTGGAAGACTGCAGGAAAAGGAAAGAGGGAAGGAAACTCTAGATCTTTCAGAAACGAAGTAAGAATTCAATGCAACAGAAATAAAAGTGTGTTTCCAGTCAGAATAGCTATTATTAAAAAGACAAAAAATAACAGATGCTGACGGGGTTGTGGAGAAAAGGGAACACTTACACACTGTTGGTGGGAGTGTAAATTAGTTCAATGATTGTGAAAAGCAACCTGGCAAGTCTTCAAAGAGCTAAAAACAGAACCATTCAACCCAGCAATCCCATTACTGAGTACGTACCCAGAGGAATATGAATCATTCTACCATAAAAACACATGCATGTGAATGTGTATTGAAGCACTATTCACAATAGTGAACATGTGCAATCAACCTAAATGCCCATCATTGGTAGATTGGGTAAAGAAAATGTGGTACATATATTCCAAGGAATACTACACAGCCATAAAAAATAACAAGACCATGCCTTTTGCAGGAACATTGATGGAGACCATTATCCTTAGCAAACTAATGCAGGAACAGAAAACCAAATATCACATGTTCTCATAAGTGGGAACTAAATGATGAGAACTCGCGGACATAAAGAGGAAAGCAGCAGACACTGGGGGCCTACTTGAGGGTAGAGGGTGGGAGGAGGGAGAGGATCACAAAAAATAACTACTGGGTACTAGGTTTAATACCTGCATTACTAAATAATCTGTACAACAAACCCCCATGACATGAGTTTGCCTATACAACAAACCAGCACATGTACCCCGAACCTAAAAGTTAAAAAAAAAAAAAGTAATAAAAAAAGATAAAGCAATTCCAAGTACAACTTTTTTCACTGTAGCTTTTCATCATCATAATTTTCAAAAGGATGTCAGAAATAAAATATTTTAGCAACCGCAAAAAAAAAAAGAAATGAAAGTGTGTTTAAGTACAACTGCTTGGGCTACTCTAGCCATATTTATTTGCAATCTTTGGTCTTTTATTGCTTCATTTTAAAAAATATTTTGATTTTGATAGATTCAAAGATCAATAATTATAGTTGGAACAGTTATGCTATAATGTAAAGTCATTTTTCTTTGCATTAAGTCAAATTTGTAATACGATTTGAAATGAATTTGAAAGATTTTACCATGTCCAGGCGATCTGAGACAAGACATGTCTTCCATCACTTCTGGCTTAAGTGGTTGCAAACTCCTACTTTCAAGATACCATTGAACAGACCAGGAAGCTCAGTGTTTGAATATCAGAACTCCAACTCTCCCTCCCCTCCATACACCCACCCACTCCTGCCAATGTTAGAAGACCATGGAAGTTACTGGAAATCTTTTTAAAGAAATAACTGGCCTATAATACAAGGTAGCAATGGGAATGGAAGAGCTAGAAACAGAACACAGAGACTGGAGAAATATTTAGACAAGGTGGGCAGGGGAGAGGGAGGAATAAATAAATGATGAAGCCATTGGGGGTGGATGGAGTAGTCCTAGAATAATCCTTTCATAAAATTTCCCCATCTATGTTCACAGCATCTCCATCTCTGTATACTTTTCATGATCACACCAGACTTTCCTAGGGTCCTGCCCTTAAACAGCACTTTGTGAATGCTTCATCAGAACACAGACTTCAATGTAAATCCAGGCCCTACCATTTACTAGTTGTGTGACCTTGAGCAAAGTATTTAACCTCTAAAATCTTTATTTTCTTCATCTGTAAAATGAAAATGGAACCTACTTCATAATTTTCTTTGATATTAAAATTGTATAATGCATGAAAAAGTGATTAGCAAATTGTCCATCACACATGTCCTCAATAAATGTTACCCTACTATTAGTTTTAGCACTTACCACATTGTGTTTTAATTATTGTTTTGTGGGTGTCTCCTACTCTCTTTTGAGATCATCTAAGGCAGAGAATGTGCTGTATTCATTTTTGCCAACCTGTAACTAGCATAGTTCCTGGCACATAGTAGTAGATAAAAAACAAATCAACAAGTATGAATTGAGAATTGTATGAATAAATAAAAACAAATTTTCTCAGATCTAAAAAATCCAGTCTGAGCTATATCTGAGGGTTAATTTGGATCTATGACCAAAGTTCTCAGAGTTCATTTATTCATTCATTTATTCAAACAGACTTCCATGTTGTATCTACAACTGGGGCCAGGGTAGGAGTGGTCAAGGGGTGTTGGCATCTGCCCGTCTTTGGCCATTTAATTCTGTAGGCAGCGGAAAATCATTAAAATTTTTAAATAAAGGGGCAATATAATCAGTGAAGAAGAGGCTGGATTGGAGGCCAAAGAGGAAGACTAGAGTAAGAGTTAGTGGGCTAGAGAAAAACTCCTTGGTTTTGACTAAAGCACAAGTAATGGGAGAAAGATCTAACTCTAAAGACAATCAACAGACAGAAACTACCAGGCTTGTGACTGACTGAATGTAGGAAATGAAGGAGAAAAAAAAAATCTAGAGGGCCTCTTTTCAATATATGAATAAAGAAATTGTGGAAACTTAATAGAAACAGCATTTTTCTTGAATGCAGTGTATTTTTTTTAATTACAGTAGAATGGCCAGGCACGGTGGCTCACACCTATAATCCCAGCACTTTGGGAGGCCGAGGCAGGTGGATCACGAGGTCAGGAGATCAAGACCATCCTGGCTAACACAGTGAAACCCCGTCTCTACTAAAAATACAAAAAATTAGCCAGGCATGGTGGCGTATGCCTGTAGTCCCAGCTACTCGGGAGGCTGAGGCAGGAAAATGGCATGAACCAGGGAGGCGGAGCTTGTAGTGAGCACTCCAGCCTGGGCGACAGAGCGAGACTCCGTCTAAAAATTAATTAATTAATTACAGTAGAGTGATACATTTGTTAAATAAGAGAACCCAGGAGTATTATAAAATCTGTGTATAGGCTAGATGGTTTTTGACTTGCAAACATGTGTAATTTGACCTACACAGAGTATTTTTTAATTGTATAAAACAGTTTTTGTCTTCAGATAGGGTAGGAGCCCCCCAAAGTATCCCAATGCCCCCCATTCCCTACCATCTTACATCATTAGGCACTGAAGAAGAAAATATCCTGATTTTCTCCTCTGTGTGCAAATGCCTTCCCCAGGCCACTCAGGTCAGAGTCAGTCCTCCTACCTAGACCATACTTATTGTATATTCAGCCTTCAGGCATGCACCTATTTGTGTACTTTTTAAAACTATGTAGAGGCCCAGATGTCTAAAAAACGTTTTTCTTTTCTTTTTCTTTTTATAACTAAATGAAGTTCTGATATTATGGCACAGTCCACCTGGTGGCAAGCCCTGTAGGTAAGGCTGTCCCTCCTTACCCCTCTTTTTCTTGAAGTTAATTGGACACACTGCAAAATGTTGCATCATAGATTGTTTGTATGTGAGTATTGGGAGAGGAAAGGGCTCATGACTCAGCCATGGTCATCTGCCTTGAAAAGCATCTATTGAGAAAGGAAAATCCAATATGGCCCATGGGCATGGCCCTCTCCCTACACAGGCACCCACTTGGGATATGAGTTCCTACCACATCCTCATCCCAGCTGTGGGCCCCCTTCCAGCCCACCAGCTCTCCATGCTCACTAGCACTTCTGCCTTCCTCAGAGTATGGGAGAATCTGAGTGTTCTCATTGCTTTCGTGCCTTGGTGACACAGAACTCAGGTCACATCCCACTTCACAGAATTCTAGTCTGTTTTCAGACTCCACAACTTACAGGAAGCCCTCATCATCCATCATCCCTCTCCCCTCAGCTCTTGAAGCTGTCTTTTGGTTAGAGACGCCCATCAGCATCTCTTGCTCTTGATTTATGTCTAATCTGCTCCTCACTCTTCCAGTTGAGGAATCCTTTCAATTTTAGTATAGGTGCCGCTAAAGTAAGCACCCAGTTGGGAACTCTTAATTTACTTGTTTTCACTCATCACCAATCTTCAACGCCCACCTGCTCTCGATGTCCAGAAGACACAGGCTCTTGCAATAACACTCTCTCACCATTTTTTTCTAAGCTATTACCTCTGCCAGAGGCTTCAAGTGTCTACTTCAACATTCAAAGGCTGAGCACTAAATCATATCTTCCCTTTTGAATTTTTGCTGTAAGGGGTATGTGTGGCTAGCTCTAGCTAATCACCAAGATGAGATTAGAAGGGATTGTACAAGAGATATCAGAGAAAAAAGCAGTTGAAGTTCAATGCAGTATCCTGTTACAGATGCATATTTTGAGAATAAAATTGTCTAATTCTTTTCTTGCCTAGAATCCTCCTCCAAACACACTACACCACACACACACACACACACACACACACACACACACACGCACACATCCAAGATGCTACCATAAAAGGTTTTCTAAGCATACTTTGTCACGAAGGGAAAGGAAAGGAACTAATATTTATTAAGTGCCTGGTCCATGTGCCAGGCTCTTTGCTAGTTTCTTTTACATAAATTACCCCTTTTATTTTCGCCTAGGAAGGAAATAACTTGTTTTTGCATTGTCCCTAAGTGCACCATTGCTAAATTTTCCCTATCCTGCCCCAGCAGAGAAATTCTAACATTCACCAGAAAGTCCTTGTGCCAAAGTACTTCCAATTTTTTCTCCATGATTTCATTTCCACCCTCCTGGTTCAAGTTTGCAGCTGGAATTGGGAGTGGATAGCAGTTATTCCAAAAGGAATAACCAATCCTTTGCCCGAATTATCTGAAAGAAATGAGAGCACACCAAACCCTTGAGGTCAGTTTGGATTCAGGTTAGATTCTGAGGCTAAGAGCCAAACTGGCATAAACATACACCATACACCATAATTGCAAAGCTAATAAAATTACTAAGAATGTCCTCTGACCCATATAGTTTTCATTAATCCAAAACATATTTAAGTGCCTACTCTACTGTGTGCTAGAATGCATAGAATATAGAGTCATCACATATGTAATATCTACCTTTTGGGAGTTCTTAGACTTCCTGTATAGTCCCAGGTGTATCTGTTTCATATAAAAACAAACCATTGAACAAAAACTTTACACTACCATGTAATTCTTTCCATCTAAACATTGTCTCCCCACAAAGTATATCAAAGATATTTTTCCATTGATTTTTTTTCCTCCCACTCAATTAACTAGGTTTCTGATTTAAAAGTAGAGGAATTATCAGTGATTGTGACATGATGTGATAAAGCCCTTGACTCTATCTCACCTTCCTTCTACTCTAGAAAGACCTAAGTCAGACACCAAGGATAAAAAAGCAAGAGTGTCTATCTCATGTTTTAATCTGCAGCAGTCAAAAGGGCTTTGTCTTTGCTGGAGGCGATTTCAAGAGCCTTCCAGAATTTCTCCTTTAGAAACCCTACAGTTAGTTTCTCTAAAATCTTTATAAGTGAATGAATACATAAGCACTGGCAGTGAAGATGAAGGATAGAATTGATGTTTATGAATGCCATTGATGTTATTTTAATTTGGGGTTTGCAATTACAGATACTGCCTTTTATTTAAAACAAATGTCAGTCAACAAAGAGTTGTTGCTCTTCTTTGAGAATCTTGTGGGATTCCATTAATCATGTAAAATGATTTATATCTTTCTTAATGGTCCAAAGGAAATAATTTAGAAACCCATGCTGTAATTAATATAGTCACTTGAGTACTTACGCCGAGCAACTCCAAAAAGTGTCTCTCTCTTTCTAATCTTATTAGTTTTAACTGATGTTCTGTTTTCCCTATTGTTTCACTATGGAAAGTTTTATGTATAAATGTTTGTTTCATCATCATCATCATTTAAAGCTTTCATTATGAGTTGTGACTATAAGATAATGGAGCCAACTTTCAATTTTGTCACTATATAATAATATTTTCTAAATTATTTTCATTCTTTTTAATAGCAAACATGAAGTAACTTGAAAGAGAGAAGAAGGAAAACACAAATTGTAAAACCAAAATTGGTCAAACTGGGCAAGTTTCAGTCTGGTCTGCTGAGAAGACCACAGAGATTTAGAAGCAAAAGACCGATGTTTGACTTCTGGTTCAGCTTCTAATTTGCTAACGGCCTGGTCGAGTTGCTCGTTTGGGGATCCTTTTGCTACGAGATGGAAAAATCAGCATTTCCCAGAATTCTTATAGCAATAAAAGAGTTCATTAATAGTGTGTTACAGAGCTTAGCACCATCCCAGGAACATGGAAGGTATGCAATAAGCTTCCCTTCCTGTCCACCTGCATTTCTACCTTTCCTCTTCCTCCTTACCAGAGCTATGAGCAGGTTTCCAGAGGCACAGTATTTTTTTAATTTCAATTCAGAGGAAGAGATATTCTCAACAGAATAATAGGGTTCCCAGCAAGTAGCTGGAGTATAGGAAGCAACTATCCAGGTGAGTGATAGCATTCAACATGAGGGAGGGCCAATGCCAGGTCCACAACCATCAGGCTAATGTTTAGGAATGAGCTCTAATCCCTAGGAAGTGACCCGACAAGAAACAAGGCAGGGTCTCAGTCTAGGACGACACTGGGACACTGGACAGAAACCATAATTAGATGAACAGGGATCGAGGCAGAATGCCAGAAATGTGTGTTAGAGCACTTCAAACAAAGTGGATTTTAAAGACGAAGAGCAATCCACTCACCGGGATTGAAGCACATAGAGGAAAAACTGGGGCTTGGAAATGAGACAGGAGCCCAACCATAAGAAGTGGAATGCCCCATTAGCATCAGGCAGGTGGCTGGGTGACTAAGTGCTGAGTGCCACGATACAGGTAGGAATGAGGCTACAGGCAGGAATGAGCCTACAGGTGGGAATTCAAGAGTCTACCCTGGAGTGAAAACAGAAAACAGTCTAGACTTGAAAAATACTTGTTTAGATGTTATCAGGAGTCTTACAAACAAATTTAAATGGACACATTCTATGCCTTCTAAGATTTTATTGTGAGAAGTAAAAGGCCACAATGAGAGCGGTCTGCTGTAGGAAAGATGTATTAGTCATATGCTAACAAAACAAGTTTTTTAAAATTTATTTTTCATGCAAAGAGAGGATAAGTTTCATAGTGGGGAGAGAGATAAAGAGAGATTCTTAGAAGAACTGGGGGGTTTGGAGCTGTTTGGCTGGGCAGCATGAGAGAAAGATATGGAGTAAGCAGTATTTTCTAAATATAAAATGTAGTTTGGGAGAATACGCAAGAAAGCACAGAAAGAATATTAAGCACAGTGGATTTTAATTAATTTGTATAAAAGGGACAGAGGAATCAAAATCAGTGGGAAAAGATGTAAGAATCAAGGTAATCCAGACACCAAATGCATGAAATCTAATGAATCCAAGGTAGCACTACCAGAAAAGGACTCAACTTTAATTTTCTATAGGACTGAGAGAAAACCTGCATTTTTATAGCAGCTATCACCTTGAATTATTCATATTAATTCCATAAAAGGAAACATATAGGCAGAGGGATGAAAATAAATGATGTATTCTACATATATCTGATCTTAAGAATATTAGCTGAAATTATATTCTAGACTAATCTTCCATTCATTCCAAAGAGCTATGTGCATTTATGTACTAATTGGTCAGTTCAGAAAAAAAAAAAAAAACAACACATTCATGAAAATGGTAATTTTGTAGTAGAAGAACGGTGCCTGTGATGAAAAATGACCTCTTTAGAGGTGACTTGTAGTAGCTATTTGAGAAAGGTAAGCAATTCTTGGTTAAAGGCATAGGATTTTTATGCTATGTATTATTTTAGCCAGTATGTGAAATAAATTCTGTTGAACATACTGAGGACTTCCCACTTGGGCTCCTTAACTAACTGTGTAAACAGAATGCTTATCTGGGTAAGAAGAAAAGACACTAAACCAGAAATTTGAAAACAAAGATTTTAAATCCAACTCCTATAAACTTAAAAGTATGTTTTTGTCAAATCATTTAACCTTTCCTTTCTTCTATTTTTTCATCTCTAAAGTAATGCCATACTACTTTAGTCCTCCACAAACCCTCTAAACTGTAACATTTAATGTCTTAACCATGCATTTGACCCCTAGCATATGACTGATGTATTGAATATCTTCTACATCCTCAGAGAGAGATTAAACTTTCCAGAAAATCCATCTTACGTATTGTTAAATGGATATATTTTATGTCTTTTAAGATCTTATTTTGAGATTTTCACATATTATTGAAAATAAAAATTCCATAAAGCAAGAGAACATTTTATTAGCTATTTTACACACTATTAAAAATATAACTAGTGACTTTGAATTTTGTTATATACAGTAATTCAAAATTTTGCAAACAGGTTATTACCAGAATAAATACTGGGGGTCTGGTGAACACTAAATAAAGATTCTGCTTCCAAGGAAAAGATAGAGTTCCATTAAAAAAACCTATAAAGTGCATGAGCAGATTTTGATATTGTTTTTAAATCATGATAGACTTGCAGCTGACTGCCAGTGAATATGGTAAATAGAACATACATTGAACTCTCTCACATTTATCTTTTACTTTCTTTCTTTACAAAAATGGGGATTTTTTGAAAGTTTATGCTCTCAATTACACAAAAGAAGAAAGAAAAAACCTCAGATGTGTCAACAATATTTTGGAAGACTAGAATCCAAATAAACCGTAACCGACAGTAAAACAGAGGAAGCTGAAACCTAAGGGCTTGTAGAGGGTAATGCAAAATGCAGAAGGACTTGAGCAAAGTAGAAATTAGAACTGGGATAGGAAGAATGATCCACAAGTCTTGGGAAGACATTTGATACTTGGCTCCAGTTGGTACAGTCAAGTGACTTCCCCTCCCCAACTCATGCAGAAACCAAGCTATTTATCCTCTGGAGATCTTGGAAGAAGGCTGCTCTGTGCCTGAGACCAAGATATGGTTTGGGGTTACAATGAAAGCAGATAATTCAGGAGAAGTTTACATCCCCTGCTCTGCTCTCGTTATGCTAGCAGACAGGTTTGTATCCTCCAGGGAAGAGATAGAAGGATTCCTTTTTACCAGCCAAAAGAAAAGCTATGGGCTGGCAGAGATCTCTCAGGCTTACCCAGTCACTCTCATGAGCCCTACCACTATGTGCTCTGCCGTTCAATTTTAAGTGCTTCACTCTTGAAATCAACAGTCAGGGGCCACCAGGAATTTGAGGAAAGGCTCTAAAACCAGTAGTTTTTGTTTAAAAAAGAAACTTGCAGGAATATACAAGGCAGATAGCAGGAAAAAAATTATTAAAAATATAGAATTAAAATATTCAAAGATATTACTCCTGGAAATTAAAGATGACTATAATTAAATTGAAAACAAAAAGAATTGTAATATAATATTGAAGAAATCTCCCAGAAAGCAGAACAAGAAAACACAGGGATAGAAAATAGAGGAGAAAATGTGAGAAAACTAAAAGATCCAATCAGATTACGTATCTGAATGATGAGAGCTCCAGAAAGAAAGCAAAAGAAATGGAAGAGAAGAAATTATTAAATTATTCATACAAGAAAGTTTCACAGAAACAAAAGACATAACTTTGAAGATCGAAAGAACCTACAAGTGCCCAGTAAAATAAAAACTGAAAATAACAAGAACATTCTAAAAGCTTCAAATGACAAAAAAGGGGCTACCAATAGCATAGGGAGTTCGAATGTTGCCAGACATCATATCAGTAACCCTCGAGGTTAAAAGCAGGGGAGAAATCTCTTACATTTTTAAAGAAAAATTATTTTCAATCTAGAATTTTACATTGAACTAAATACTTAGTCAAGTAGGCAGGTAGAAAAACAACCTTATTTGACTTGTTGGTTTTCAAAAATTTTTTACTACACTCTGCCCCCACCCAAACCTCATTTTGAATTGTAGCTCCCACAATTCCCATGTGTTGTGGGAGGGACCTGGTGGAAGGTAATTGAATCATGGAGGTAGGTCTTTCCCATGCTTCATACTTCAATGAAGTATGAAGGAAGATATACCAAGAGGAAAAAAGAGGTATGAAAGAGTTACCAGACAGACAGGAAATAATTCACAAAATGGCAATAGTAAGTCCTTTTCAATAAGTAATTACTTTAAATATAAATGGATTGAACTCCCTAATCAAAAGACACAAGTGGCTGAAGGAGTTAAACAATAAGATCCAGGCCAGGCACAGTGGCTCACACCTGTAATCCCAACACTTTGGGAGGCTGAGGTGGGCAGATCACCCAAGGTCAGCAGTCCAACACCAGCCTGGCCAATGAGGTGAAATCCCATCTCTACTAAAAATACAAAAATTAGCTGGGTATGGTGGTGGGCACCTATAATCCCAGCTACTCAGGAGGCTGTGGCAGGAGAATTGCTTGAACGCAGGAGGAGGAGGTTGCAGTGAGCTGAGATCATGCCATTGCACTCCAGCCTGGGCAACAAGAGCAAGACTCCATCTCAAAAAAAAATTTTTTTATTTAAAAAAAAATCCAACTATATGCTGACTATGAGGGACTCACTTTGGATTTAAGGACACACACAGGCTGAAGCTGAAGGGTTGGGAAAACAGTGCTCTATCTAAGCGGTGACCAAAACAGAAAAGGACCAGTTATATTAGACAAAACTATCACAAAAAAACAAGAAGAACATCCTCTAATATTAAAATGATCAATCCTCCAGCAAAATATAACAATCATATATCTATATGCATCCAACGCCAGAACACCTAAATATATAAAGCCAGCATTGACATAACTGAAGGCAGAAATAGACAACATAAAATAATAGTAGGAGACTTTAATACCCCATTTTCAGTAACAAATAAATATGAGACAGAAAATCAATAAGAAAACAACAGACTTGAACAACACCGTAGATTGAAAAGGCATAAACAGAACATTTCACCCAATAGCAGCAGAATAGACATTCTCCTCAAGTGCATGTGGATCTTCCTCCAGAATATAAATTACTGTTAGGCCCCAAAACAAGTATTAACAAATATAAGAAGATTTAAATCGTAACAAGTATCTTTTCTGACCACAATGGAAAGAAACTGGAAATCAACAGCAGAAGGAAATCTGAAAAGTTCACAAGTATATGTAAATTAAACAACTAATCTTTAAACAACCAGTGAGTCAAAGAAGAAATCAGATATTAGCAAATATCTTGAAACAAACAAAAACACCACATTTTAAAAGTCATGAAATGTAGTAACAAAAGTAATTCTAAGAGGAAAGTGTATAGTTATAAATGCTAACATTTAAAAAGAAGAAAGATCTCAGATAAACTCACGGAACTAGAAAAAGAATAACAAACTAGCCCCAAAGTTAGCAGAAGGAAGAAAATAATGGAGATGAGGGCGGAAATAAGTAAAATAGAGAAGAGAAAACAGTTTGAAACATCAACAAAACTAAGAGTTTTTTTTGACAAAATTAACAAAATAGACAAATCTTTAGCATAATTAACTAAGAAAAAAACAAGAGAAGACCCAAATAAGTAAAATTGGAAATGAAAAAGAAGATATTACAACTGATTTCATGGAAATAAAAAATAGCATAAGAGAATACCATAAATAATTATACACCAAAAAAATGAATAATCTAGAAGAAATGGGTAAATTCCTAAAAATACATAACTTAACAAAACTGAATCATGAAGAGACAGAAAATCTGAACAGACTTATATAGTAAGGAGATTGAATTAGTAATCAAAAGCCTCCCAACAAAGAAAAACCCAGGACCAGATGACTTCACAGGTGAATTCTACTTAGCATTTAAAGAGAATTAACACCAATCCTTTTCTTAATTTTAAGAAAAATTAAAGGTGAGGGAACATATTCAAACTCATTCCAGAATTACCCTGATACCAAGCTGAAGACACTACAGACTATGGGCCAATATGTTTGATGAACATAAATGTAAAAATCCTCAACAAAATACTAGCAAACAAAATTCAATAGCACCTTAAAAGAATTATATACCACGATCAACTGGTATTCATCTCTAGGATGCAAGAATGGTTGAACACACAAAAAACAATCAATGTGACATGCCACATTAACAGAATGAAGGATAAAAAATACATCATCATCTCAATACATGCAGAAAAGCATTCAATAAAATTTAACAATCATTCATTATACAATTCTCACGAAACTAGAACTAGAAATTTGTTGTGTGTGTGTATTCCAATAAAACTTTATTTATGGACACTAAATGTGTTAATTTTCATGCATCATAAAAGTAGTTTTTTAACCATTTAAAATTTAAACCCAATTTTTAGCTCACAGACCATAAAAAGCAAGCAGCAAGCTGGATTTGGCCCACAGGTCATAGTTGGCTATATCTTATACAAGCTTTTATATGTTATGCAAAATGTTTCAAATTCCAGAGACTGTGCAGAGTTTTATTTTTTAGATTTCTCATTTTAAAATTTGTACAACACAAGTTTTCTTTCTGGATAAATATACTCACAAGAGATAAAATAATTCAGAAAAAAATACAAAGCTTTACTTAAAAAAGGGAAAGGTTGTGAAACAAAATGTTTGATCTTAAAACATACAATTAGGAAATGTAAAATTAAAGATGAAAATATGTTATGCAGCATAAAACAATATGCAAAGATCTAGTACACAATTTCTTAGTCTTTAGGAAAAAGGCAACAAGAAAAAGGTTTATAAATTTCTCAGTCTCTTTTATAAAAAGCTGCAACTCAAACCAGCAATCACTTACATGTACAACCATCAACCCTGAATATAATACAAATAATACCTAGGAACAGAAATTTACCTAGATGAGTTCTGGCTGCTGTTTTAAAAATGCACAATCACCGAACACTGTGGCTTCCACAATTTGTGACAATTGTGAAAAGGTAACTTCTGCCTCCATAATACAAGTAAACAACAATACTCTTTCCATAGTTGTCACCCAGTATAAAGAAAATTTCACATCTGATTTACCTTTATCAAAGGTAAAATGATTCACTGCTACATTTGCATGGATTACTTTAATCCTCAGTAGTTCCTAAACACAAAATAAATTTTGCATAAACCTTTATCTGTTTGGGTTTTCCAAATCTAGATACTAATATGTATTAAACTGACAGAAGTCCACAGTCCAAAGAAAAATAAATTAAATATAAAATGTTTACCAACTTTATCCTTTCTAATTTTATAGTAGCTTCAGGTACTGAGACCTAATTGGTTTCTTGTGCCTATCCATCATGAACACAACTCAATCTTCTATTTTAACACTCCTCAGTGCCATATTTTGGTGGTTGCTTCATTTCAAGATGTATAAAATCATTTCATCCAACTTCAATCATTTGTTCTTCCCAAGGCTTAATTTCATTATCATAATGAATCTTATCATCTTTAGCAAGCTGAATGTATACTTGTTTTGAGAACCTGACAGATTTTTCCAGTTTTCATTTACAGTCTTCAGCTTTGCCTGTGATGAACCATCCTTAGCTTCTTGGAAGCTTTCAGATACAAAAATGTTGTAAGCTGAGCAAAGTCTTTTGGTTTTCCAGGCATCGTTAAGCTCTCTCTTTTTTATTAATGCTTTCTTCTATTAAAGTTTTTGCATGATTTCTTTTCCAAAGATATTATCTGACTTGGAGTTAGCTGTTCTTGAATTCTGTTCTTTCTCTTCTCTGAATGCCTGCCAGTCTGCCCTGTAAGCATCTTCATATTTTTTTTTCTCTGATTCAGCAAGTTTTCTCCATAGCTCAGTGATTCTTTTAATTAATTCTGAATTTTTTGCATCTGGGTTCTGAGCTTTAAATATGAGTAGTTATTCTTTCAAAAACCGAAGGTAAGACACCATAGGTTTCTTCAGATAACTAGCTAAGATAGATGAAAACCATTTCAATAAATACACAAAACTGAAAGGTAAGCACAATCAACTTCCACAGCCAGTGCACAGCTCCACTCTGGACCTTCACTGGGCACTCAGCATGCCCCACACACTTTGAAGAAGGCTACTGCACTGGTGAATGAGGCAGTGACTGAGCCCCAATCTCGGAGAGCCTCCTGGTACAGAAAACCCCCCACAGTGACACCTAGAACCCGCATGTGTCCCTCCTGAGTTTGTTATCATACCTGCCACTTGAAAGGCCTTACAGTAAGTCTGGAATAGAAAGAAATTACTTCAACATATAAATGCCATCTGTGAAAAGCCCACAGCTAATATCATACTCAGTAATAAGAAAAAATTGAAAAGCTTTTCTTCTAAGATCAGGAACAAAGCACTGATGCCTACTCTTCCATTCAACATGGTCCTAGATGCCTTAGCCATAGCAATTAGACAAGAAAAAGAACTAAACGGCATCTAAATTACAAAGTGTGTTAACCTGCTCTGGTGTGCTATAAACACATACATGAGACTGGGTCATTTATATGGAAAAGAGGTTTAATTGGCTCATGGTTCTACGGGCTGTACAGAAAGCATGATGCCAGCATCTTCTTGGCTTCTGGTGAGAACTCAGGGAGCTTTTACTCATGGTAGAAGGTTAAGGCATATTAGGCATATCACGTGGTAAGAGCAAGAATAAGAGAGAGAGAGGAAGGATGCCACACCCTTTTAAACAACCAAATCTTGGGTGAACTCAGAGCTAGAACGTACTCATCATCAAGAGGATGATGCTAAGCCATTCATAATGAATCCTCTCCAATAATCCAAACATCTCCCACCAGGGCCCACCCCCCAATACTGGGGATTACATTTCAAGGAGAGGTTTGAGGGGACAAACACCTGAACCAAATCAGAAAGAAATAAGGAAAATCTTCTCTGTTTGCAGACAATATTACCTTGTAGAAAACTTTAATGATGCCACACACACACACAAAAATCTTATAACTGATAAAAGAGTTTGGTAAAGTTGCAGGATACACAGTCAACATATCAACATATGAAATCCTGTTATGTTTCTATACACTAACAACAAACTACCCAAAAAATTTTTAAGAAAACAATTTCATGTACAATGGCATCAAAATAATAAAATATTTAGGCATAAATTTAACCAAGGAGGTGAAAGATATACACTGAAAACTACAATTCACTGTTGAAAGAAATTAAAGAAGACACAAATAAGTGGAAAGACATTCCATGTCCATGAATTAAATTACAGGACTTAAAATTGTTAAAATGTTCATACTACCCCAAAGTTATCTACAGATTCAATGCAATCCCTACACAAATCCCAAATGAGTTTTTTAAGTTGATATATAATTGTATATATTTTGGAGGTGTATGTGATATTTTGATACATGTATACAATATGTAATGACCAAATCAGGGCAATTGGAATATCCATCACCTCAAACATTTATCTTTTCTTTGCGTTATTATTTTCAATTATTCTCTTCTAGCTATTTTTTGGTTTTTCTTTTATTTTTGTTTATTTTTCTTTTAGCTATTTTGAAATATGCAATCAATTATTAACTAAACTCTCCCTATTTTACTATCAAATATTATACTTTACTCCTTCTATCTAACCGTATTTTTGGTTTAGTTTTGTTTTTTTTGTTTGTTTGTTTGTTTGTGTGTATGTGTGTTTCTTAAGAAAAAGTCTTGCTGTATGACCCAGGCTAGAGTGCAGTGGTGTGATCTCAGCTCACTGCAACCTCTGTGTCCCAGACTCAAGCCATCCTCCCACCTCACCCTCTCAAGTCGCTGGGACTACAGACGTGCACCACAGTTTCTTGTTAATTTTTATTTTTTTTTTATAGAGACAGGGTTTTGTCATGTTGCCTATGATTGTCTCGAACTCCTGAGCTCAAGCAATCTACCTGCCTTGGCCTTCCAAAGTACTGGGATTAGAGGCATGAGCCAGTGTACCTGACCCTAACTGTATTTTTGGACCCATTAGTCAAACTCTCTTCATCCTTCCCACTTTCTAGCCACTGGTATTCAATATTCTACTCTCTATCTATGTGAGATCCATTTTTTTAGCTCCTACGTATGAGTGAGAGTATATGATATTTATCTTTCTGTACCTGGCTTATTTCATGTAACATAATGACCTCCAGTTCCATTCATGTTGCTGCAAATTACAAGACTTCATTATTTTTTATGCTTGAATAATATATTTCATTGCTGTGTGTGTATCACATTTTCATTATGCATTCATCTGTTGATGAATACTTAGGTTGATTCCATATCTTGGCTATGGTAAATAGTGCTGACATGACTGCAAACATGAGAATGCAGATATCTCTTCAACATACTGATTTCCCTTCTTTTGGACATATACTCAGCAGTAGGATTGCTGGATCATATGGTAGTTCTATTTTAAATTTTTGATGACTCTCCATACAGTTTCCCATAGTGGCTGCATTTCTTTACATTCCCAACAACCGTATAAAAGCACTCACCTTTCTCCACATTCTCACCAGCACCCATTATTTTTCGTCTTTTTGTTAACAGTCATTTTAACTGGGCTGAGAATATCTCATTGTAGCTTTGATTTGCATTTCCCGGATTATTAGACACTGAGCCTTCTTTTTCTTATACCTGTTGAACATTTGTATGTCTTCTTTTGAAATCAACTGACTTTTTTACAGAAATAGAAAAAAAATCCTAAAATTCATATAAAACCACAATGGAACCAGAACAATCTTGAGAAAAAAAGGAACAAAGGTGGAGTATCATATCAAAGTATAATATCAAAGTTGGAGTATCATATTAAAATATATTACAACTCTATTGTACTAGTACTGGCATCAACATAGAACAATGGAACAGAATAGAGAACTCAGCAATAAACCACACATATAGAGTCAATTGATATTCAACATGAGTGTCAAGAATATATGATAGGGTAAGAATTATCTCTTCAACAAATGGTGTTTGGGAAAACTGGATATTTACATGCTCAATAATGAAATCAGAACTTTATATTAGACCATACACAAAAATAAACTCAAAATGGATTTAAGACTTACGTTTAAGACCCCAAACTGTAAAAGTTCTAGAAACAAACAAACAAAAAAAAAAACACATGAGGGAAAATCGTCATGACATTGTCTTGGCAATGGTTTCAAGCATATAACACCAAAAGCACAGTCAACAAAAGCAAAGTAAACAAGTGAGACTACATTAAACTAAAAAGCTTCCACACAACAAATGAAGTAATCAACAGAGTGAAAGGACAACATACAAAATGGGGGAAAATATTTGCAAACCACATATCTAAGAATGGGTTAATATCCAAAATATATAAGGAACCTCTACAACTCAATAGTAAAAAACAAAACAAAACTAAAACCTGATTCAAAAATTGACAAACGACATAAATAAACATTTTTCCAAATACATATAAATGCTAACAAGTACATGAAAAAATGTTCAACATCCCTAATCATCAGGGAAATACAAATGAAAACCAGAATCAGATAGCTAACACCTCACATTTATTAAAATGACTTTTATCAAAAACAAGAAACAAAAGATAACAAGTGTTAGTGAAGACGTGGAGAAACTGAACCCCTGTCAATTATTTTTGATAATGTAAAATGGTGCAGTTGCCATGGAAAACAGTATGAAGTTTCCTCAAAAGATTAAAAGTAAAACTATCATGTGATCAAGCAGTCCAACTAATGAGTACTTATCCAAAAGAATTGAAAAAAATTTGAAAGAATTGAAACAGGATCTTTATATAAGAGATACTGTACTCCCATAATACATTGCAGCATTATTCACAAAAGTCAAAATGTGGAAACAACCTAAATGTACATCAACAGAGGAGTAGATTTTTAAAGTGCTATAAACACAGAATGAAATATTATTCACCTTAACAAAGAAGGAAATTCTGCCATATGTAGCAACATAGATGAGCCATAAGGACATTATGCTAAGTGAAGTAAGCCAGCCACAAAAGGACAAATAGTACACTTGTGTACTTTTAGGAAGTATCTAAAGTAGTCAAACTCATACAAGCAGGAAGTATAATAGTGGTTGAAAGTGCTGAGGGGAGAAAGAAATAAGGAGTTGCTGTTCAATGGCATAAGATTTCAGTTATGCAAGATAAATGAATTCCAGAGATATGTTGTATAACATTATGCCAATAGTTAGCAATACTGCATTATACACTTAAAAATGTTGTCAAGAGAGTAGATCTCTTGTTAAGTGTCCTTACCACAATAAAAAAAAAATTAACTCCAATATATCATAAGCCTAAATGTTAGCACTAACTAAAGCTATAACACTCTTAAAAGAATACATAAGAGTAAATCTTTGGGCTGGGCACGGTGGCTCATGCCTGTAATCCCAGCACTTTGGGAGGCTGAGGTGGGCAGGTCACGAGGTCAGGAGTTCAAGACCAGCCTGCCCAACATGGTGAAACTCCGTCTCTATTACAAATACAAAAAATTCACTGGGCGTGGTGGCAGGTGCCTGTAGTCCCAGCTACTCGGGAGGCTGAGGTAGGAGAATCACTTGAACCTGGGAGGTAGAGATTGCAGTGAGCCGAGATCATGCCACAACACTCCAGCCTGGGTGACAGGGTGAGATTCCAACTCAAAAAAAAAAAAAAAAAAAAAAAAAAAAAAGAGTAAAACTTCATGACCTGGGGTTACGCAAGGCTTTCTTAGATACAACACCAAAAGCACAATTGAAAAAAGAAGAAAAAGATAAACTGGGCTTCATCAAAATCAAAGACTTTTCTGCTCCAAAGGGCATTATTTGAAAAAAAAAAAAAATTAAAATACACCTTCAGAATGGGGGGAAATATTTGCAAATCATATATCTGATAAGATACTTTTGTCTAGAACATACAAAAGAAACACAATAATGAAAACATAAATAACCCAATTTTAAAATGCGCAAAATATCTAAATAGACATTTCTCCAAAGAAGATATACAAATGACAAATAATCACATGAAAATATAAGTGCAAGTCAAAACTACAGTAAGACAACACTTTTACACCCACTAGGGTGGCTATAATCCAAACGATGGAAAGGAAAAGTATTGATGAGGGTGTGAAGAATTTGGATCCCGGATGGTGGCAGTGTAAAATGGTGCAACCACTTAGGAAAATAATCTGACAGTTACTCAAAATGTCAAACATAGAGTTACCACTTGACCCAATAATTTCACTCCTAAGTATATACTCAAGAGAAATGAAAACATATCCACTCAGATGTTCATAGTAACATTGTTCGTAATAGTCAACAAGCGGAAACAACCCAAGTACATAGTGTTAAGTGTTGTTACCACAATAAAAGAAAATTAACTCCAATATACCATAAACCTAAATGTTAGCATTAACTAAAGCTATAACAAGTGTTCATCAACTGAGGAATAGATAAGTAAAATGTGGTATATCCCTTCAATGGAATACCATTCAGCAATTAAAAATAGGAAGTACTGAGAGATGCCACAACATGGGTGAACCTTGGAAACAATATGCTAAGTGAAAGAAGCCAGTCACAAAGAACCACATAAGGCATATTTATATAAAATGTCTAGAAGAGGCAAATCTATAGAAACAAAGAGTAGATTTGTGGTTGCCTAGAGCTCGGGAGATTGAAGGTAAGAGAGGACAGACTGTGTATGAGTACAGGGTCTTGGGAGGGTGATGAAAATATTCCAAAATTGATTGTGATGGTCACACCACCATGTGAATATACTAAAAGCCACTGAATTGTACATTTGAAATAAATGGATTGTATAGTATATAAATTATATCTCAATAAAGTTGTTGGATAAGTTACGGAGGTTGTCATTCTCAAGACCATGCAGCGTAGGCTCAGCAAAGGTCACTTGCTCAACCCTAACATTGAGTACTTCCTTAAATGTTGTGCCCTTAGATGCCTTGCTAGCCTCACTCTAGTTTTGGCCCTAGCCATGTGAATTAATGAGGCATTACATGAAAGGTACTTAATATATTCACCTACTATGTACCCACAAAATAAAAGGTAAGAAGGTACTTAACACAACCACATATCAAGTGCTTAGTAAGTGTTTGTTGTTATAATTATTAAACATCAAGAACTTGTTAGTCTTGAGACGTATAAATAATAGCCAAAATATATTGAGTACATGAACCAGGCCTTATTCCAAACACCTTCTATGAAGATTAGATAATTGCCCAAATATATACACTAGTAAGTAGAGCAGCCTTTAAAAAATGTACAGGGAGCCTGGCTCCAGTGCCACTGTATTAAACTGCATCATTGGTGAGAGCGTAAAGATCGCCAAGATACAATTCATTTTAACCAGTAATTTGAACCATAAAGATGTTCATCAAGACTATAACAGCATAGCAGTAAAGATGAGAAATCCCATTGGTTTATAGAGAATTATAAGTCCATCTGAGGATGGACAAGACTTCAGAAAGGGTTCATTCCCTTACCACCACCACCTGCAGGTTTCAGGATGGAAAGGAGCTTGCTGGGATGAATGAGAGCATTCCAGGTAGGCAGAGTGAAAATGAGTAAGAGCCAAGTGCTGAAACCAGTCTAGCAGGTTCAGGAAATGGAATTCCTCTGTGGAGCCTCTAGAGTGGCATGATGCTGGCTCTCACTTAGAGTTATGTAATAGAGTTCAGTGTGAAGGGTTTTCTACACCATACTGGAGTCAGAGCTTCATTCAGAAATGAAGAGGAAGCCAGGAGAGGTCCTTAAGCAAGAGTAAAACACACAGATAGGAGGTGGGGAGATCTTTCACAAAGAAATTAGATTTGACAACAAACAATAGACCACTATCTCTTAGACAAGCTGTCTCTTAATACCCCATAGTAATTTACTGACTTTAAAACTCCCTTACTGAAGAGCTTGAGAAATAATGAGTTTTCCCTTTGTATATTCACGACAACTGCTTTCATAATTTCTTTTATGTAGTTAATATAATGTTTTCTATTTACAAATGTACTATAAACTCAATGAGATAAAAAATTATCCTTTCATATGCCACTGGTTAAGCGTTCCATTTCAATCTCCCATTCCTTACCCCAGATCTTGGTTTCCAGCATCATTTAAACAAAATTAGTTCAGGGTCAACAAAACAGTAGTTTTTAATTTATCTCAAACATTATGTAGCTGACTAAACAAACTTTCCTGAGAGTGCTTTAGAGTGAGACCCTTGTTTATCTGTTTGAAATTTCTGACCCACATGCTTGGCTGCAGATCAGCCAGGAAAGGAACAATTATTTCTATCAAACTCATTCCTAAACAACAACTCAATCCCCAGGATGTGAAAACACCATCTCTTACTCGCATCAGACCTTCTACCACCAGTTTCCTTTTGTCAACAATAGACTCTGCTAGTTCTGACATTGTTTCCTCACTCTGGGCAGCTGGTGCAGAGGTTAAGCACAGAACTGGACTGTTCGTATCAAGGAAATTCGTGGAGCTTGTTCTGCTGCTATAGCAGCTCGTATTGCCCGGTCTAGTGTCCCTTCTTTGATTTCATTGTTAAGCCCTCAAGCTCTTTACCTGAAACTTGTAACAGGGCTGCTTCTTACAATCTACCTGAGATACAGAAGGAAGTGATGCAAGAGACAGTGATTTATTTCACTCTTTTTCAAGATGGTTCTTTTTCCATCGCTAAAGGATCTGAAATACTCTTTGGAATATGAAGTATGATACAGTTTATGGATTCATAGATCATTGGGTTCAAAGAATATCTAGAGTTTTCTGTATGGCATTCCTTCTGTGACAAGTTTGGCTGGAAACTAATAGTCTAGTCATTGTTGCAACACTTCCAGTGATGAGTCACTCTCAAGGTGGCTTGTTCTATTTGGGGATGGATATAATTTTTCAAAAATATTTCTCACTCCATTTGTTGGAATTGTTTGTCCTTCCATAGACTGACCGTAAAATATCAAAAGATTATATTATCTCTCTGTTTTTTCTTTTTCCAGGCTACACTAGGGTTATGGTTGAATTCATATTTTCTGTAGGATTACTGTTTCCTTATCTTTAAAGTACTGACATTTTGCGTCTTAGTAAAGTATCAGTTTTCTAACCTAAGAAAAAATGGAAATGATAACATTAATACCTTCTATATTGTGTTACAAGGGCCGAATAAAATAATAAAGATGCAGTTGCTCTAAAAATACACCTTTCTCTGAATTATTAGAAATATAAATACCTCTGTAAAATCTCAGCTCAGATAATCTTTTACTTAGAGCAAATCACTAAGTAGTTATCCCAAAGAAATTGAGCTCAACAATCTAGTCTTAACATGAGGAAAGAAGCAAAACTGTCCCTCAGTCACTTCGATTCAGGCAAGAAATATTTTAATGAGTCCTTACTTTGTGCTAGACACTGTTCTAGAAATTAAGGATGCCAAAATAAGCCAAGTAGATAAAGTCATCTCTAAGGAATTTATTTATTTATTTACTTATTTACTTATTTATTTATTTATTTGAGATGGAGTCTTGCTCTGTTACCCAGGCTGCAGTGCAGGGGTACGATCTCAGCTCACTGTAACCTCCGCCTTCAGGTTCAAGTGATTCTCATGCCTCAGCCTCCCGAGTGGCTGGGACTTACAGGCATGTGCCACCACACCCGGCTAATTTTTGTATTTTTAGTAGAAATGGGGGTTCACCATGTTGGCCAGGCTGGTCTTGAACTCCTGACCTCAGGTGATTCACCCACCTCAGCCTCCCAAAGTGTTCGGATTATGTGGCGTGAGCCACCGTGCCCAGTTGGAATTTACATTTTAATGTGGGGAGCCTGGTTACATATAAGTAAACACATTTGATGTTGATAAATGCTATGTAGAAAAATGAAGCAGGGTAAAGAGTGTAAACGAGGATATACTATTTTGTATAGATTGAATAGGGAAGACCTCATTAATAAGGTGACATTCAAGGTGACACCAGAAATAAATGAGATAGTCAGCTGTGTAGATAGCTGGGGAACACATTTTCAGAAAGAGGAGATCAATAGCGCATGCAAAGCTCTTGAGAGTAGGAAAAGTGGCAGTAGCAGAGGAAATGAGTGGGGAAGTAGCGGGTAATCTAGAACCCTGGTGAGGACTCTGAGCTTCCTTCCAAGTGAGATGAGAAGTCACTGGAGGGCTTTGAGGACAGGAGTGATGTGACCTGACTTAGCTTTTAAGAGAATCACTATCCTAATCTGTAACATAGACATCAGGGAAACCAGTTACAAAATATTCCAATAATCTATGCAACAGTTCATGTTAAACTGAACCAGGGTAGTATGAGTATATATGGCTAAAATGCTCAAATTTAGGGTATATTTTGAAGGTAGAGCCATTAGGATTTGCTGATGGATTGGATATGGGATGTGAGAGAAAGGAAGGAGTTGAAGATACTCCAAGGTTTTTGCCTTGCACAATGGGTGGGTTAGAAATTATAGAGCATTTGGAATTCCACACAGAAAGGAAAGGGAGAAAAAGTTCGAAATGTAAACCATGGTTAAATTGTGAAAGACTGTACTTCATGCTAAAGAACTTGGAATTTATCCTGTGGGCAATAGATTTTATGCATAGAAAGTGATGTGACAAGCTTTGTATTTCCTAAAAATAACTCTAGAGGGACATGCAGGATGGAATAAAATGGGATGAGACTAGAAGATGAAAGATTAGGACAATACTGTAATAGTCCAGGTAAGACATAGCACCACCAGGTAGCAGGATGATCTTAGTTTCTGCTGACCTAAAGGCAAGGTTACTATACACTCACTGAGGAAAGGAGATAAATGATCTTAAGAACCAAGTGATGATCCAAGTAATGGCAAGCAGATTCCAGTGTGTCCCTCTTTATCACTAGATCAATGCATCCTGTGCCTAGACAGTTCTGGAGATATATTGATCAGCCCATTTCAACACATTCACATTTCTCCAGGAAATGTTTATTGAGTGCTTCCACCAGTTAGGTAACAGGTCAATACTTGACCTAGACTTGACCTAGACTCTATGGTTTAAAAAGAAAATAGATCGGATCGGGAATCAAAATACCTGAATTATTCAAACCCCACTATTGCAGAATAAAGAAACCTCATTGAAATATTTATTGGTTACTATACATATGCATTATTATCCTCACATCCAGGTTTCTATTCAGTGAGCATTCTCAGGCATATGGTATATGTCAAGATTGAACACATTTTGAATTGAACCTTTTGTTTAAGAGTGATGAGGTGGTAAATTGTTTGTTGCAGCTCAGTCAGAAATATTTTTTACTGGCTTTTTGCTGAACAAGGAAAATATCCACTAATCATGCAGGTAAGCCTTAGCATTTTGTCAGTTTTCTTGTATGCACAGGTAAAGTCAATGATGAGTATTTTCAAGCAGCAAGAATTCTTCTTTACAGTTTATATGAACTGAGTGAACTTACCTCTTCTTTCCTACCTAAGTCTAGGCCAAAAAAAATGCTTTATTTTTTTTTAATTGGATGTTGGCCTGTTGCTTTAAAAAAATAAACTTTACTTTTAGAGCAGTTTTAGGTTCACAGCAAACTTGAGCAAACCACACAAAGATATCCTATATATTCTCCCCACATGGACACAACTTCCCTCATGATCAAAATTCTTCACCATAGTTGTACATTTGTTATAATTGGTGAACCTACATGGACACATTATTAACACCCAAAGTCTATAGTTCACATTATGGTTCACACTTGGTGTTGTACATCCTACGGGAGTAAATGAATTTACAAAGACATGCATCAATCACTATAGTATCATACAAAGTTTCACCTCCCTAAAAATCCTCTGTGCTTTGCCTATGCATCCTTTTCTTCCTCTTCTCCTGATCTTTTATTGTCTCTATAGTTTTGTCTTTTCCAGAATGTTGTATATTTGGAATCATACAGTATGTAGCCTTTGCAGATTGGCTTCTTTCACTTAGTAATATGCATTTGCATTTCCTCCATGTCTTTTCATGGTTTTATAGCTCCTATTCTTTTTAGACTGAATAATACTCCATTATCTGGATATACTATACTTTATTTATCTACTGAAGGACATCTTCGTTACTTCCAGCTTTTGACAATTATGAATAAAGCTGTTATAAACACTAGTCTTCAGGTTTTGGTGTAGAAATGTTTACAATTTATTTGGGTAAGTATTAAGGAATGTGATTGCTGAATCATACAGTAAGAGTATGTTTAGCCTTGTAAGAAACTGCCAAACTGTCTTCCAAAGTGGCTGTACTATTTTGCATTCTGCTCCAAAATGAATGAGAGTTCTTATTGCTCCACATCCTCACCAACCAGCATTGATGTTGTTAGTGTTTCAAATTTTGGTCATTCTACTAGGTTTGTAATGGTATCTCAGTGTTGTTTCATTTGCAATTTCCTAATGACATATGATGTTAATTTTTTTGTATGCTTCTCTACCATCTATATATCTTCTTTGGTGAAGTATCTGTTCAGAACATTTGCAATTTATGAATCGGTTGTTCATTTTCTTTTTGTTAAGTCTTAAGAGTTTTAAGTACATTTTAGATACCCTTTATCAAATAAGCCTTTTGCAAATGTTTTCTTGCAAATATTTTCTCCTAGTTCTGTGGCTTGTTTCTTATTTTCTTGTCTCTTATTCTCTTTTGATCTTTCATAGAACTAGAATTTTTTGTCTTAATGAAGTCCTGCTTATTAATAATTACTCTCCTGAATGGTATCTTTTGTATTGTGACCAAAAAGTCATCACCATACCCAAGTGTCTTAGTTCATTCAGGTTACTGTAACAAAATACCATAAACTAATTGGCTAAAAAAGAAATTTATTCTTAGAGTTCTGGGGATCCCTTGATCTTGAAAATCAATGTGCCAGCCAATTCAGTGTCTGGAGAAGGCCCACTTCCAGGCTTCTAAATGGTGCTTTCTTGCTGTGTTCTCACTTAGTAAAAAGTACGAGACAGGTCTCTGGGACTTTTTTTAAGGATGCTAATCTCATTTGTGAGGATGCTGCCCTCATCACTGAATCACTTCCCAAAGGTCCCATCTCCTAATACCATCATGTCAGTTACTAGGTTTCAACATAGAAATTTTGGAGGGCACAAACACTCAGACCATAGCACCAAGGTCACATAGATTTTCTCCTATGTCATTTTTTAGATGTTTCATTGTTTCCATTTTAATTTAGGTATATAATTTATTTTGATTTAATTTTTGTGAAGAGTGTAAAATCTGTATCTAGATTCGTATTTTGAGTTTTTTGTTGGTTTGTTTGTTTTGCATGCAGAGATCCAGATGTTGCAGCACCATTTGTTGAAAAGACTATCTTTGCTACATTGTATTGCCTTTGCTTTTTTGTCAAAGATCAAAGATTATTTATGTGGGTATATTTCTGTGCTCTCTATTCTGTTCCATTGATCTATTTGTGTATTCTTTTACCAATATCACACTGTCTTGATTAGTGTAGCATTATAGCAAGTCTTGGAGTTGGATAGTGTCAGTCTTCCAACTTTGTTCTTCTTCAATTTTGGGCTATTGTGGGTCTTTTGGCTCTCTATATAAACTTTAGAATCAGTTTGTCAATATCCACAAAATAACTTACTGGGATTTTTACTGCGATTTCATTAAAACTGTAGATAAGCATAGGAAGAACTGGTATATTGACAATATTGGGTCTTCCTATTCACAAATAGAGTATGTCTCCATTTTTTGTTCTTGTTAGATTTCTTTCATCAGAGTTGTGTCATTTTCCTCATATAGATCTTGTACATGTTTTGTTAGATTTAAATCTAACAATTTCATTATCTAGGGAGTTAAAATAAGTGGCACTGTGCTTTAAATTTCAAATTCTACTTGTTCATTTTTGCTACATCAGAAAGTGATTGACTTTTGTATGTTAACTTTGTATACCGCAACCTTGCTGTAGCTGCTTATTACTTCCAGAAGGTTTTTTGTTAATATTTTCCAATCTTCTACATAGATGATCATGTTATCATGAACAAAGGCAGTTTTATTTTTTTTCTTCCTAATTAGTATACCTTTTATTTTATTTTATTTTATTGTCTTATTCCACTAATTAGGATTTCCGGTACAATGTTGAAAAGGAGTGGTGAGAAGAGACACCCTCATCTTGTTCCTGATCTTAAAAGAAAAGCTTCCAGTTTCTTGCCACTAAGTATGACATTAGCTGTAAACTTCTTATAGATGGCCTTTATTAAGTTGAGGAAGTTTCCTTCTATTCATAGTTTGCTGAGAGTTTTTATCATAAATGGGTGTTGTATTTTGTGAAATGCTGTTTCTGCATCTGTTGATATAATCATATAATTTTTTTTCTTTGGCCTATTTCTGTGATAGATTACATTAATAGATCTTCCAAAGTTGAACCAGCCCTGCATACCTGGGGTAAACCCAACTGGTTATGGGGTACAGTTTTTTTTACCTTGTTGGATTTGACTTGCAAATATTTCATTGAGGACTTTTTATCTATGTTCATGAGAGATATTGGTCTGTAGTTTTCTTTCTTGTAATTTTTTCTGATTCTGGTATTAGGGTAATGCTGGCTTCACAGAATAAATTAGAAGTATTCCTTCTGCTCCTTCTAGAAGAGATTTCAGAAAAACGACATGATATCTTTCTTAAATGTTTGATAGAATTCACGAGTGAACTCATGGGGACATGAAGCTTTCTGTTTTGGGAAGTTGTTAATGATTGATCCAATTTCTTTAATAAAAATATAGGCCTATTCCTGTCATACAGTTCTTCTTGTGCAAGTTTGGCAGATTGTATCGTTCAAGAAATTGGGTCTGTTTCAACTAGGTTTCATATTATGGGGTTATAGTTGTTTGTAATATTCCTTCACTACCTTTTTAATATCTATGGGATCTGTATTGATGTCCCTTCTATTATTTCTGACATTAGTAATTTGTGTCTTCTCTCCTTTTTGTTTAGCAAGCCTGGCTAGAGGCTTATCAATTTTATTGATCTTTTCAAAGAAACAGCTTTTGGGTTGGTTGATTTTCTCTATTAATTTTCTGTTTACAATTTCATTGATTTCTACTATAATTTTCCTTATTTCTTTTATTCTGCTTGCTTTGGATTTCATTTGCTCTTCTTTTTCTAGTTTCCTAAGGTGGAAGCTCAGATGATTGATTTTAGATCTTTCTTTTCTAATACATGCATACAATGCTATAACTCTCCCTCTGAGCACTGCTTTCACTGCACCCCACAAATTTTGGTAAGATGTGTCTTCACGTGTAGTTAGTTCAAAGTATTTTTTTAATTCTTTTGAGATTTCTTCTTTGACCTACGTGTTATTCAAAAGTCTGTTGTATAATCTCCAAGTATTTGGGGATTTTCTATCTTTCTGTTACTGATTTCTAGTTTAATTCTATTGTGGTTTGAGAGTAGACATTTTATAATTTCTATTCTTTTAACTTTAAGTTATATTTTATGATCCAGAATGTATTCTCTCTTGTTGGTTGTCCCATATGAGCTTGGAAAAATGTATATTCTGATGTTTTTGGATGAAATAGTCAATAGCTATCAATTTTGTTCAGTTTATTGATGGTGTTGTTGAGTTTAACTGTGCCATTACTGATTTTCTGCATGTTGGATCTGTTCATTTCTAATAAACAGGTGTTGAACTCTCTAACTATAATCGTGGATTTATCTATTACTCCTTGGATTTCTATCAGTTTTTGCCTCATGCATTTTAATGTTCTGTTGTTAGGCACATACACATTAAGGATTGTTACATCTTATTGAAGTTTTGACCTCTTTATAATTATGTAATGTCCCTTTTAATTCCTGATAATATTTCTTAATCCGAAGACTGCTTTGTCTGAAGTTAACATAGCTACATCAGCTTTCTTTTGGTTAATGTCAGCATGGTATATCTTTCTTCATCTTCTTACTTTTTTTTTGACAGAGTGTCACTCTGTTGCCCAGGCTGGAGCGCAGTGGCACAATGTCAGATCACTGCAATCTCCACCTCCCAGGTTCAAGGGATTCTCCTGCCTCAGCCTCCTGAGTAGCTTGGATTAGAGGCACTCACGAGCACACCCAGCTAATATTTGTATTTTTAGTAGAGATGGAGTTTCACCATGTTGGCCAGGCTGTTCTCTAACTCCTGGCCTCAAGTAATCTTCCCACATTGGCCTTTCAAAGTGCTGGGATCACAGACATGAGCCACCATGCCCAGCCTCTTTATCTCTTTACTTTTAATCTACATGTGTCTTTATATTAAAGTGGGGTTTTTGTATCCAACATGTAGTTGGGTTTTGTTTATTGATTCATCTTGACAATTTCTTTCTTTTAATTTGCCTTTTGAGACTATTCACATTCATATTGATTGTTGATAGAGACAGAGAAAGATGGTGGAATCAGATTTTCTGGCAATTGTCCCCCTGCAGAAATTTCAACTGGAACAACTGCCCAAGCATAAAAATACTTTCACAAGAGAGAAAAAACAAACAAACAAATGAGAGATTACAGAACCTGGCTGTAGCAAAATAATAAGAAAAGATGTATTGAAGAAGGTAAATCGGACACTTACATATTATCTCCATCACCCCTCTCCTAACCCCAGGCAACACAGCATAGAGAGAGAGAGACACTGACCACTGGGTAAAAGAGAGGGCAGTGAGCACGAGACTGCCTTGAACCCCAACACTGTGCCCACCATAGTAAAACCAAGCACCAGGCAGACCCCTACAGTTTCATATTCCAAACCAGTACCCATGGATTGAGTCTAAAGACTCACTACAATGCCAGGCTGAACTACACAGACATAAGCTTCCAGCTTATAACAAACTCTAACCCCAGACCACAACCATAGCCAGGCCAACATCAGTGGCCCTGGGCTCCAGACAGCCCTCAGCATCAATCAGGCTTCAGTGGTCCCTAGGCTTCAGGCACATTTCATTGCCATGTTGCCATATCTAACCCAGGCTTCTGGCCTGCCCACACCTGCCAAACAGGCCCTAGGCTTCTGGCAACACTGTGCCAGCTGCAGCTACCTTGAACCTCTAGTGTACCCCAGCATCATACCTGCTACAGGGCCTTCCCAGACAAAGCCAGTCTGTAAAAATTGGAATAAGGACCTAGTCTTTCAAATACTTAGACATCAACACTCAACCACAGAATCAAGAACAATCAGGAAAACATAGCATCACCAAATGGACAAAATAAGAAGCCAGTGGCTGACCCTAAGAAATTGAGATATATGAACTACCAGACAAGCCATTCAAAACATTCCATCCAACAGCTACAGAATACATCCCTCTCAACTGAACATGGAACATTCTCCAGGACTGATCATATATTAGGCTACAAAACTATTCTTGACAAATTTAAGAAGATGAAATCATATCAAGTATCTTTTCTAACCATAATTGTATAAAACTAGAAATCAATAAGAGGAGCAATTTCTGAAAACTTGCAAATATGTAGAAATTAAACAACATACTCCTGAACAATTTTAGTGAAAAAATTTAAAAGAAATTTTAAAATTGTGGAGACAAATGAAAAATGGAAACACAACATATCAAAACCTGTGGAATACAGCAAAGAAATTCTAAGAGAAAGTTTATAGCAACAAATAAATATATAAGAAGAAAAATCCCAAATACACTAAGGTTGCACCTCAAGGAACTAAAAAACAATAACAAACTAAGCTCAAAATTAATGGAAAGGGAAGGCCGGCTACGGTGGCCCATGGCTGTAATCTCAGCATTTTGGGAAGCTAAGGCAGGCAGATCACTTGAGACCAGGAATCAAGACCAGCCTGGCCAACATGGCAAAACCCTATATCTACCAAGAAATACAAAAATTAGCTGGACATGGTGGCACATGCCTGTAGTCCCAGCTACTTGGGAGGCTGGGGCATGAGAATCACTTGAACCCGGGAGGTGGAGGTTGTAGTGAGTCAAGATCATGCCCCTGCACTCCATCCTGGGTGATAAAGTGAGACTCTGTCTCAAAAAAAAAAAATTACACACACAGACACAAGGAATAAAATAACAAAAATCAAAGCAGAAATAAATGAAACAGACTAGAAAAATGAGAAAATATCAACAAAACTAGGAATTTCTTTTTTGAAAAGAGAAACAAAATTGACAAACCTTAAGATAGAATAAGAAAGGAGAGAAGACTCAAGTAAAATCAGAAATGAAAAAAGAGACATTACATTCTGCATTATGAAGAAATAAAAAATCTAAACAGACCAGTAATAAGTAAAGACGTGTAATCAGTAGTAAAGAGTCTCTCATCAAAACTGTGGATTTATTTCTAGGATCTCTATCCTGTTTTTTGGTTCATGTGTCTGTTTTTATGACAGCACCAAACTGTTCTGATTATTATAGCTTTGTAGTATATTTTGAAGTCAGATAGAGTGATGTGTCCAGATTTATTATTTTTGTTCAGGATTGCTTTGGCTACTCAGGGTCTTTTGTGGTTTCATACAAATTTTAGGATTGTTTGTTTATTTCTGTGACAAATGTTATGGGCATTTTGATAGGGATTTCATTGAATTTGTAGATTACTTTAGGTAGTATGGACATTTTAACAATGGTCATCCTTCCCATTCGTGGACGCAGGATATCTTTCCATTTATTTGTGCCTTCTTCAATTTCTTTCATCAATGTTTTATAGTTTTCAGGGTAAAGATGTTTTACTTCTTAAATCTGTTCCTAAGTATTTTATTTTTTGGAGTTATTGTAAATGGAGTTGTTTTCTTGATTTCTTTTTCAGATAGTTCACTGGTAGTGTATAGAAGTGCTACTAATTTTTTTGTATATTGATTTTATATCCTAAAAAGCTCAGGACCTGATGGCTTCATTGCTGAATTCTACCAAACTTTTTTTTAAAAAACCAATACCAATTCTTCTCAAACCATTTCAAACAAGTAAAGATAAATACTTACAAATTTATTTTGAGAGGACAGCCCCACCCTGATACCAAAGCCAAAGACAGTACACAAAAGAGAACTATAGGTCAATATCCCCTATTAACATAGATGCAAACATCCTCAACAAAATACTAGCAAACTTAATTTGACAGTGCATTTTAAAAAATCATTCACCCTGATCAAGTTGGATTCATTGCAAAAATGAGTCAACAGACATAAATCACATTGACAGAAACAAGGACAAAAAAAACATATAATCACATTGACAGAATCAATGACCAAAAAAAAATCATTTCAAGGGATGTAGAAAAGCAGTTGACAAAATTTAATACCTTTTCATAATAAAAACTACTCTCAACAGATTAGGTATAAAATGATGTACCTCAATACAATAAAGGTCATACATGACAAACCCACAACTAACATCATACTCAATGAGGAAAAGTTGCAAGTTTTTTATTTAAGATCCAGAACAAGACAAGGATGCCCACTCTTACCACTTCTATTTCATATAGTACTGGAGCTCCAAGTCAGAGCAATTCATGACAGTGAATAAATCTCATGAGATCTGATGGTTTTATCTGATGTACAGGGGAGCTCCCCTGTACATGCTCTCTCTTGCCTGCCACCCTGTAAGAAGTGCCTTTGCTTCTCCTTTGCCTTCCACCGTGATTATGAGGCCTCCCCAGCCATATGGAACTGTGAGTCCATTAAATCTCTTTTCTTTTTAAATTACCCAGTCTCAGGTATGTCTTTATTAGCAGAGTGAGAACAGTGAGAACAATACACTACCCAAAGCAATCTACACATTCACTGAAATCCCTATAAAAATGCCAAGGATATTCATCACAGAAATAGATAAAAACAATGCTCAAATTTGTATGAAACCACAAAAGACCCTAAGTAGCCAAAGCAATCCTGAGCAAAAAAAAAAAAAAAAAAAATCTGGACACGTCACTCTACCTGAATTCAAAATATACTACAAAGCTATAGTAATCAAAACAGTAGGGTATGGGCATAAAACTAGACACACATGGACCAAAAAAAAAAAAAAAAAAAAAAAAAAAAAAAAAACAGAAAAGAGGTCCCAGATATAAATTCACACACTTACAGTCAACTGATTTTTGACAAAGGCACTAAGAACACACATGGGTCAAAGACAGTCTCTTCAATAAATGGTGCTCAAAAAACTGAATATCCACAGGTAGAAGAGTAAAACTGGACCCTCATCTCACACTATATACAAAAATCAACTCAAAATGGATTAAAGGCATAAATCTAAAACCCAAAACTATGAAACTACTAGAAAAAGACATAGAGGGAAATCATCATGACATGAATCTAAGCAATTACTTTTTGAATATGACCCCAAAAGCATAAACAATAAAAGCAAAAATAGACAAATGGAATTATAAAAACTAAAAAGCTTCTTCACAGCAAAGCAGTCAACACAGTGAAAAGACAACTTACAGAATGGGAAAAATATTTGCCAACTCTACATCTGATTAAAAAATTAATATGCAAAGTATAAAAGGAACTCAAAAAACTCAATAGCAGAAAAAAACAAATAACTCAATTTAAAAATGGCAAAGGTTCTGAATAGACATCCCTCCAAAGAAGATATACCAGTTGCCAAAAGGCATGTGAAAAAACGCTTGTCACTAATCATCAGGGAAATGCAAGTCAAAACCACAATGAGATCATCTCACCCCACTTAAAATGGCTGTGATCAAAATGACAAGAGATAACAAGCGTTAGCAAGAGTGGAGAAAATGCAATCCTTGTACACTGTTGGTGGAAATTTAAATTAGTAAAGCCGTAATGGAAAATAGTATGGAGATTCCTCAAAAAATTAAAAATAGAACTTCCATATGATCCACAATTCTACTATTGGTAGGCATACAAATAAAATGAAATCAGTATGTTCAAGAGATATCTTCACTCCCATGTTTATTGCAGCATTATTCACAATAGCAAGATATGGAGTCAACCTAAGTGTCTATCAATGGATGAATAAAGAAAATGTGGTATATATGCACAATAGAATACTATTTAGCCTAAAAATAAGAAAACTCTGTCATTTGTGACAACATAGATGAACCTGGAGGACATTATGTTAAGTGAAATAAGCCAGGTATAGAAAAACTAATATCACATGATCTCACTCATATATGGAATCTGAAAAAGTTGATCGTATAGAAGTGATAATGGTGGTTATCAGGGACTGGGATGGTTGTGGGGTGGGGGAGTTCGAAAGATGTTGGCTAAAAGATAAAAAATTTCAGCTAGATGGGAGCAATAAGTTCAGGCAATCTATTATACAACATAGTGACTATAGTTAATAATATATTGTGTTCTAGAAAAATGCTATGAGAGTGCTGTAACCTGTTCTCACCACGAAAGTGATAATTATGTGAGGTAATACATATGCTATTAGCTAGATTTAGTCATTCCACAATATATATATCAAAATATCATGTTGTACGTAATAATACATACAATTTTATCTGTTCATTTTTAAAGATAAAAATAGAATTGACTGTTGATAGAATTGAATTAGTATCTTTTTAAAAGTTTTCATTGTTTTTATTTGCATAAATGTAAGGTTTGTACAAAGTGCAATTTTGTTACACGATATATTGTGTAGTCACCAAGTCTGGACTTTTAATGTACCCATTACCCAAATAATGTATACTGCACCCATTATGTAATTTCTCATTGTCCACCTCCCTCCTACTCCGAAACCCTTCCACATCTCCAATGTCCATTATTCCACTGTATTTGTTACTCTATCCTGTTTGTTGCCTTTGCCCTTTTTTCTGTTGATAAATAAATAAAATGTTTTATATTCCTCAATGGAATATTATTTTGCAACAGAAAGAAACAAAATTCTGTTACATGCCGTAATATGAATGAACCTTAAAAACATGTTAGGTGAAAGAATTCAGTCACAAAAGACTACAAAATGTATGATCTCTGCTATGGTTTGGATATTTGCCCCCTCCAAATCTCACGTTGAAATTCAATCTCCAGTGTTGGAGTTGGGGCTTAATGGAAGGTGTTGAATCATGCAGGCAGATCCCTTGGTGCCATCCTTATGGTAAAGAGTGAGCTTTCACTCTATTAGTCCTGTGAGAGCTGGTTGTTCAAAAGAATCCAGCACCTCCCTCTCTCTCTCTTGCTTCCTCTTTCTCCATGTGATCTCTGCACATCCTGGCTCCGCTTCCCTTTTGCCATGATTGGAAGCAGCCTGAGGCCCTCACTGGATGCAGATGCTGGTGCCATGTTTCTTGTATAGCCTGCAGAATTATGAACCAAATACATTTTTTTCTTCATAAATTACCCAGCCTCAGGTATTCCTTTGTAGCAACACAAATGGACTAAGATAATCTCATTTATATGAAATGTTCTAAATAGGTAAATCTATAAAGACATAAAGTATATTAGTAGTTGCCTGGTATTAAGCAGGGGGCAGACATGGGAAATGACTATTAATGAATAAAGGTTTTCAAGGCAGGAGGTGACTAAAATGTTCTAAAATTGATCACAGTAATACCTGAAAAACACAATGAATATACTTTAAAGAGCATTGACTTGTACACTCTAAATGAATGAATTGTATGGTATGCGGGTAATAGATCTATAAATCTGTTCTTTCAAAAGAAAAAAATAATTTTACATCCCAACCCAGCTCTCTTTTCTCTCTCTCTCTCTCTCTCTCTCTCTCACACACACACACACACACACACACACACACAATATTCAAAGTTTTACAAAATAGCACTTACCCTTTATATCCCTCTATTATTTTTGTATTCTATTTTATTCTAATTCATTAAAAAAGTATCTTGATCTATGTTCTGGTTACATAGTGCTGCATAACAAAACTTAGAGCTTAAAAACAACATGATAATATTATTTCAAGAGTTTCTGTGGGTTGAATGACCCCACTGGGTGGTTCTTGCTTGGAGTTTTTCATGCACTTGCAGTCAGATATAGGCTGAGGCTACAGACTTCTGAAGATTCATTTATGTTGGATATCCTAGAGGAATCATATGGCTGGCAATAGATGCTGGTTGGCAGCTGGGAGCTCAGATCTGGTTGTTGACTAAGCAGCTATACTTGGCTTCTCCATGTGGTCTGGGTTCTCACAGCTTGGCATCTGGGTTCCCACAGAGAGTGTCCCAAGAATGAGCTTTGTAAGACACCTGAGCAGAACCTGCAAGCTTCTTTATGACCTGGCCTCCAAAGTCCCAGAATGACACTTCTGATGTCTTCTATTGGCCAAACTGATTACTAAGGCCAACCCAGATTCAAGAGGTAACATGGACTTCTTTTTCTTAATAATGAGAGTCAGAGAATGTGTGACCATATTTAATTTTTTTTTTTTTTTTTTTTTTTTTTGAGGTGGAGTCTCCCTCTGTCTCAGGCTACAGTGCAGTGGTGGGATCTCGGCTCACTGCAACCTCTCCCTCCTGGGTTCAAGCGATTATCCTGCCTCAGCCTCCCAAAGTGCTGGGATTACAGGCGTGAGTCACTGCGCCCAGCCGACCATATTGAATTGGTCACAACTCAGTCAATTGATTTTAACACTCACTAACAGGTCACAACTTGCTGTTTGAAAAATAGTTCTCTAATCTCAGGAGGCAATATCTCTTCTAGTGCTAACATTCCTTGAGTCTGAGAATTAATTAGATTTCATGTCCGGCTATGAAATTAGTAGCTTCTCACTAGAAAATAGGCAGAGGGAAGAGCAGCGGTACAAAGCAAGAGGTACGGCAAGGTCTGATGGCTGTGGTCAGATGACTCCCTGCAAGGAGATGGCATTGTCTGTTCTCCACCTTCCTGCTGCTTCTATTTGGGTCCCGGTAAATTTAGGCCAAATGATTCACTAAAGGGCCGCATGCAGTGTGGAAAGGCATGTGTGAAAGTCAGCAGTGACTAAACTTTGGCCAATGCTGTGTGGGGGGAGAAGGGAATATACAGACATTCAGTAAGGCTAATAAACTAGAAGAATCATTGAGAAACACTCATATTCTTTAATTCTGTCCCTGGACTTGGATGGTCATGGCAACAACATTCTCCGTAAAATTGTTTAACTATAAGATTCTTTTTTTAAAAAAAAGCGTTTTTTTATACATTCTCTGTAATATAGTATCAATGTGTATTATGTCTTAATTTATAGGGTGAGTAATCTTTGTCTATTGAAACTCCAGGAGTACTTGCTATGAACAGATGTTTCCTATTCCCTTGGCTTATCAATGCAAGACTAAATAGAAGGCAAAAGGGTAATTAATCAAGCCAAAATAAAAGGGATGGGCAGAAACAGTGTGAATTTGTGGATCAACAAGAATTTTGCTAAGCCAAATCATTTGGAGAATTGATTTGCAAGCTAAGGTAAGCTGCTTACAGGAAGGAGTCTTAGTCAATCCAAATCCTACCCATATGATTAACTGCAACACGAAGACAGAAAAATAAGGAAGGAAAATGTTCTCCTTCTATAATTTTATTCTGTTGGGTATTATGAGATGTTCCCAAATGGACAGTCAAACTTCTAAATGACCATGTAATTCCCCATCTCTGCATAGCAGGAAGAAGAAGAGTATAAATATGCAAAAGCTGTTCCATTTCATGGTCGCATGGATACCAAGCAGATGGGTAGATGAACATGAAACTATTCTTTATAAACATAGAGAGCCCCTGTCAATCCAAGCTGTATCCATCTGGCTACACAGCTATAGCACTGCTTTATCTAAGAAAGACAAGAGTGGATTAGAGAAAGCGCTATTGAGAGAGAAATCTGTTTGATCTTTGGAGACTCATTAATATTAACATAATAAAATAGCTTTCAATGATATAAACTTTGGATTATGCACTCCTGTGGATGAACTCTGGATACTGAAAATCTTTGAATAATATATTTAAGTGGTCCATTCAATAATCCCAGTGCTACTTACTAGCAAGCTACTTAAACTCAAAGATTCCATTTTCTTATCTATAAAAAGGGGATGACATTAATACTACCTCATAGGGCACGCTTGTCAAACCCACAGCCCACAGGCTGCATGTAGCCCAGGATGGCTTTGAATGTGGCCCAGTAAAAATTGGTAAACTTTCTTAAAATATTATGAAATTTTTTTGCCATTTTTTAAGCTCATCATCTGTTGTTAGTGTTAGGGTATTTTACGTGTAGCAAAACAATTCTTCTTCTTCCAGTGTGGCTCAGGGAATCCAAAAGATTGGATACCCCGTCCGCCTGTCTTAGGGATTTTGTGAAGGTGAACTGAAACAATGTTTGCAAAACGTTTTGCACAGTATGTGGCACACAATAAATGTTCAACAATTATAAAAGTAATTATTAGTGATTTTATTGTTGTCTCACCACTACCTGCTCTTCCTGGGAAAGAATTTCTAGCCCTTTTTCCCCTTTCTTTCCATTCCAGCATCTTATCAAACATTGTGCACTCCTCATTGCTCTTTGCTTTTCAATCAATAAAAATGCATTTTCCTTCTATGAACTCTCACTGTTGCCCAGTGAGCCCAGAGAAAGAAAACTCAGATGTTAAAAAAGATAGAGTGTCTGAATGCTTTTTTCACAGGTGACTACTGTTTCACCCTTTTCTCTTTCAATCTCTCACAAGTTGCTGTGGCCTCAAGAGTCCTCTGGCCATGACTTTTTTTTCCATTAATTTTATTCCAATCATTTGAATAAGTAAGATGGTGAAATCTGATTATGTCATATTGCATATGCTTAGAATTTAAGATAATTTAAAGTTCAAATGGCTCATTCTCCTCTATCTTCCTCTCATCCATTACCCACTTCTGGTGCCAGCCCTGGCTTCCATGCAGAATTCTCTCCTACAGAACTTCTGGCAGATGGTTCTCCAGCTTTTGTCTAAATGCCCCTCTGCCTTATGAGGCAAGCCATTTCCTTTTTAGACAGCTCAAGTTGTTATTGACTTCTTCTTTAAACTGAGTCCAAATCTAACTCCTTCTCAATAGTCTTCTTTCTGACTTCCGGAGAGAGAAAGAGAGAGAATCTAACTATTCTTTCACATGGTGGCCTTCCAAATATTTGAAGACATTTATTCTGTCTTCCTCTAATCTGACTCAAGCAGTATCATGCTCTGATCCTTCCTCTTACATATGTGAAATAATCCCCTAGCATTTTATTGCCCTATCACCCTTCTCCTAAATGCCCTTTTTCTTTAGCTATACATGGATATATTTTTATACATAGCACCTAAGGTTTGAAGCAGTATTCTTCTTACAACTCAACCAGAGAAAAGCAGAGTGTGTTACACTTCCCTGAGGAAACACTGTGCTTTTATTCACTCCACCTAAAAGGGCTTTCAGAGCTACTGCATTTTGTTAGTAACATTAACAGGCCATAGAGCTCCCAAATATGAACTTCTTCAAATCATGTGAACCTTACCTATCCTGTAATTGAACACCTGGATTTGATGTACAACTGTCCACAGAGAACTCTAAGTTTTCACAAAATAGTTAACAATTTTTGTATAACTAAATCCTCATCATTTTCTTGCTTGGAGTCATACAATAGCTTCCAAATACCATCACATTGGGGATTATGGTTTCAACATATAAATTTGGAGGGGTACACATTCAGTCTCTAATACTACCTTTTCCAGCATCATCTCCTCCTGCTCCTTCGTAGTGAACCCTTGTTCAAGCCTCAGTGAACTTGAAAACTTCTATCCTTTCAGGGTTTTGCCAAAGTTTGTGCCTCCTCTGTGAGTCATAGCATGCTGTGTACTTAGTTACCGGTGTATGAGTTTGGAGCCAGACAAACTTCAGTTCCTTTCTTTACCACATCCTAGCTTTGGAAACTTAGGCACACTTTTTTGACCCCTTTAATCTTTAGTTTCCTCATCATAAAAAAGAAAATGTAATACTGCACAGGGCTATCATAAGGATTAAATAATATAACATGTATGGTGGACATCAGTCAGGTTTTCTGGTTACCTAGCATATTTTGAACACCTATGCTGTGTATAGAGTGTCCAGTCTTATGAGTTCTGTCTATTCAAGTGAAAAAAAAAAAGAAACTCTCCAGCCTCATTACATCTGGGGCACAGGCATGTAACTGAGGCTCCAGCAACCACATTTACTCACCTACCCTAGACTTCAATCCTGAAGAGGTAGCTTGAAGAAGGATGCATATCATGGCAATTATTTTGTTGATGATGCTGTTAGAGACACATTGCATTTCAGGGGCTGAGTGGTAGCAAGACTGAATCCTGATGCAGCAGTATCAGTCACAGTGATGGCTCTATTCACTGGAGCCAGTTCTGCAGCAAGGTTTTAGATATTGCTCCTAGAAACTCAGTCTCAAGCCTGGCTCTTCAGGCAAAAAACTGTACAATGTCTTTTCTTAATATTTTTATATATATATTTATTATATATGTTTCATATATGCATATTTATCTTATATATAAAATATTATCATATATAATAAGATATGTTATAAATAATAAGATATATTTACATAAATATAAGATATATATGGTATTATTTATATATAAGATATATATCATATTATTTATATAAGAGAAGGTTTATACATATATATTAGAGGCAGGGTCTCATTCTGTCACTCAGGCTGGATAAAACTCCTTTTCTACATGATCATAGTCTGCCTCTGTTGCTTGCAACTATGACCCTTGACTGATGTAACAAGGTGTTTAAAATGGTGCTTTACATAAAGAAAGTGGACACAAAGTTCTTTCCTCTATGATGCTGGCCCAAGGCCAGTCATTCCTCAATGTTCCAGGTCACTTTGACATACCTCCAGTGGATGCCTATCACTGTGGAACTATGGGTATTTGCACTCATGTTTGTCAATCCCTGGACTGGGCCTCATTGAGGGCAGGAATCCCATCTTATTCACTTACATCTTCAGTGCCCAGCAAAGGTCCTGGCAAATTGTGAGTGTTCAATAAATGTAACTGAGTGCACTGTTCAATCGTGACTCTACCTGACTGTATTTCACTCAGTCCACAATCCATTTGATGTAATCAAATATCCTGAGAAATTTTGTCAAGTACTGAGCTGAAATAAGATTGCTAGGACTGCAGCATTTCCGCCAAGCTAGCAACGTACAAAAACAAACAAACAAACAAAATGATGCCTGTTTGGCAAAATAGACTTTAAATACGTACACACATACACACACACACATTTTTATTTCTCAACAAAACAAAATATATCCTCCTTGTAAGAAGATTGAGAAATTCAAAAAAGTATAGAGATCAAACAAACATTAGTTACAATCTTACTACCCAGATATAATCTGGGTTTTTTTGTATTCCCTTTCAATTTTTTTTCCCAGATGTATTTTTGATAGCTGAGATCATAAAATTATATTTACAACTTTGTATTTTGTATTTTACTTACATTTTTATCATAAAGTTTTCTCAAGCCTCCAAGTATTTTTTGCAAATATCATGATGTGTCATATAGATTACAAGGAGGATGTGTTTAATGGAATGATTTGCAAACTGTACTCTCAAAGTCATAGAGTTCTTTGGAGTTCTCTCTGCAAGATCTACTGCAAAGAGCCCAGGAGGGGCTCGGTGGGTGGACACACTCCAGACTTTGCCATCCTCAGAACAGATCTGCTAAGTGTCTTAAATATTAAGGTTCTAAGTAAGATTCTTTTACTTAGAAAGTAACAAAAGACTTGGTAAGACTTTCATTGGATTTTCTCAAAAGTTTGAAAATCTCTAATTATCATTCCAGCATTATTTAACATTCAGGTTATTTCTAGGTTTTTGATAATATAAAAACCTTATCACACTTACCTAATTTTTTTAAATTTCCTTATCAACTTATCACACTTACCTAATTTTTTTTTAATTTCCTTAAAATAGAATCCTAAATTGTGAATTAATGGACCAAATCTGGAAATGTGAAGGCCCGTAGTACATATTTATAACTTTCTTTCCAGACAGTTATACTGATTTATGTTCCTGACAACTGTAAAACACAACCAAACTCTAGTACTATTGTAATCTTTTTCAGTCTTTTGCTATTTTCCTGCTTCTTTTTTCTTTTAAATTTATTTTTAATTGACAAAGAAAAATTGTATATGTTTATCATGTACAACATGTTGCTTTGAAACATGTATATGTTGTGGAATAGGCTAATTGAGCTAATTAACATATGTATTACCTCACAAACACTGTTTTTCAATTATGAGAATGCCAAAAATCTACCCTTTTAGCAATTTTCAAAAACATAATATGTTGTTATTAATTATAGCCACCATGTTGAACAATATATCTCTGAATTTTATTCCCCTCATTTAACGAAAATTTTATCACTATTAAAAGGCAAAAGAACTTTAATTAATTTAATTTGCATTTAAATACTTTTTCCCATTAATTTTCCATGATGTCTTATTTATACATTAAAGTATATTTCTGAGTTTTTTTCTGATGTTCCAATGATCTTTGTGTCCAGTTTTGTCACACATTATTTCAGTTATTATAGTCTTGTAATATTTTTTGCTTTTAGGAAATAGAAGTCTCATTCTATTTGTTTTTTGTAATTTTATTAACAAAATTGCTTTTGGATATTCTTAATACTCCTCTAGAAGAAATTTAAGCTATTTTTTTCTGCAGAGGAAAGAAAGTCATTGAGATTTTCACTGAAGTAACATTAAAATGCTAAATAAATTGTAAGAATTTACATTTTCTAAATGTTAGGTATTCTCATCCAATGGCATAGCATATTTTTTCTAATACATAAGTCATCTTTTATATCCCTTATTAATATTTTGCTGTTTTACTTCTCCAGTTTCTAATTTATTTCTTATAAGCACGCACATATAGGTAGATTCCGTTTTGCTGCTGTTGTAAAGGGCATTGTTTCCATTATGATTTCGAGTTGTTCACTTCTGGTATATAAAAAAGCTACTGGTGTTTACACATTTATTTTATATCATAAATATTATAAATCATGTTTGCTGAAAAACTTTTTTATGAACCTAAGTTCATTCATTATTTATTCCCTGAGCATCCCTCTCTGCCAGCCAGTATGAGTATTCTTATCCATCTACATTTGTTTCCTGCAGCTTTGTAAACCAGATGTTTTTAAAACGTACCTTAAAATTTTCTGCAAAATCAAGCTCTGATCTTGTTATGGCCTCCAGGCCAGGCCTTTTCTATCTCAGTTCTAGGCTGTCTTTCCAGCTCATCCCATGTCATTTTCTTGCACACATCCTCCACCCCACCTACTCAGATGGACACCGTAGTTCTTTCATAACTCCATTATGCATTTTTGCCTGCCTCTGGTGCCCTTTCCCCCTTGATTACTGGGGAATTCCTATTCATTATTTAAAGACTAACTCAAATGTTACCTCCTGTCTACAGCTACCCTGACCACACATTCAGACAGAATTAGTTTCTCTCTCATTTGTATTCACATAGCAGCATACACATGCCTCCAATATGATACAGGTCACATCATATTCTATTTATTTTTTCACATCTCTGTCTCCCCTTAAGAGACTGTGGCTTCCTTGAGAGCAGCATCAATATCTTACTCATCTTTGTACCCTCAGTAGTCAATACTTTTTTAGAATAAGTAAGATAATCAGTTAATTTGTTATTTTATGATTTAAATAGAAATTAGTGATTTATTGTTTCTGGAACCTACCATTTTTTCCCACTTGGAATTGTTACATTCTCTCATTTCCATCCATGTGAGTGATCTGACATTCTCTATGATTTCCAAAAGATTATCATTCATAGCCCTGAGATCACATCTAAAATCTCTTCACTGGTCTATAAAATCAAGTGTCTGGAGCTGGAACTTAAACAATTTGGGCTCAAACTCTTAAGTGTCTATTAATCCCCTGCATACACCTTTGGCTTAAGTTTCTTATTTGTGTTGTGGAATTTTACCTTTTTAATAGAAAGACCATCTTACTTGCTCTAAAATGGAAGGAAAATGGGAGTAAAAATCAATTAATTCAAGTATTTATTCAGTATATATTTATTAAAATATAATTCATGAGAATCATAGTCTATTTGGGGCAGTAGGTATAAGCACCAATGTAAAGGCAGAGTATGACAAGAGCTATGCCAGAGGCATGGACATGGTGCCATGGGAAAAAAACGACTGATTTCCAGCTGGGAAAAAGATTTCTTGAAAGAGATAGATTAAGCTTAGGTTTGTAGGTTGGGGAAAGAATATTCCAGGCAAAAGTGTTCAGCCCTTCTTAACTGTAGTTCAAAATATAAAAGAATTTCTTTTAACGAGGACATTTGTCAATTAATTAAATGGTGGTCAAATAACATTACAGGAAAAACCAAATATTCTTTCAATATTTTGTATTTTGTTTCCATAAATAGCACCTACATCCACCCAGTTGTTCATCCTAAAGTTCATCCTTGACACCATCATTCCGTTATCCCCAGTCTGCTGTCAATCACCAAGGCCCACTCGGTCTAACTCCTAAATGTCTCTCAAATCTGCCGATTGTTTATGATACTCATTGCTAGCACCCAAAGCCACCTCTTTCTCCTGAACTGCTGACATAGCCACCTAATAAATCTCCCAGATCCACTCTTGCTGACTTCAAGCCACTTTCCACACTGAAATCATAGGTGTCTTTCAAAAGATGCAAGTCATATCAACCCTTGTCTTAAAAGCCCTTTAGTGGCTTCCCATTGTCCTTAAACACCGTGGGCTATTATTTTTTCTTCTTTATATGGTTCGGGGGTTTTTTAATAAGTAAACTTAATTTTGTAAATGCACAAGTTGTTTGGAAGTCAGTGAGTAATAGTGCAAAGATCCTATGATTTAAAGGCAAAGGGCCTAGGTTCATGTCAAAGTTCCATCACTTAAAAGATGTATGACCTTGGGAAAGTTACCTAGCCTTTCTAATTTTTTTTCTCATCAGTAAAACGGGTGTAATAACGATCCCCATATAACATATTGGTACAAAGAATAAATGAAACAATATATGTAAAAAAATTCTGCAACCTATAACTCATTATGCAAATGTTGCATAGTAAGAATATCATCACCTAATAAGAAACATCTGCTAGCAGGTAAATGAAGAAAGCATTACTTAGGACATGAAAGAGTTAGCATGAGCAAATAGTTGGGGAAAGCCCCAAGTTCAAATACAGAAAAATAATTTTTAATGAATTGCTTTTAATATACCAGAGATAAAGGAGTTCAAGACAATGAAAAAATTGAGCCAAATGCTAAATATTTAAGGAGTGAGCAACATGAAAGGTTAATCACTTACTTCTAAAGAACCTGAGATTGTACTATATTTTTTCTACTTAATGTTTTTTTAATTTTACACCTTATTTGAAATATAGCACACTATTACTGATATTTTGGAATTACTTGTAAACATTTCAATATTATTGTCAGTATTGTGGGCAGGTGAGTATTATTTTTCTTTGAAAGGGCTATTTTAAAACATTTACTGCATTTCTGACTATAATTTAGTAATGCCTGAGGACAGATTTTTTTTCTGCAGAACTAATCCCCAATTTAATAATGAAATTCAGCAAGGAAAATTTAGGGTTCCTTTAATGGAAATTAATTTTATGGCTTCTAAAGAAAACAGAAATGCATTTACCTCATCAAACAAGAGACAAGTGTACTTGGAAAACCTTTTCTCCGTGTGACATGAATACCAAGCAGGTTGAATTGATGAAGCAGCATTTAGCTAACCATGCTACTTTTCCTCTTTTATATTCTCTCTGCCTTTAATTCAGGTAACAGTGGGAAGCTGGAACTTGGCCATTTTCCTGCACAGTCCTCTTATGCAGAACCTTTTTCCACTGAGGTGAAGGAGTTCCTCTGCTGCCATCTAGTGCTTCTTAGAAAGAGCTTTGCCAGTTTTAGTCGGATGAGTTGGTTTATATTTAGCTCCAAGTGTGGGATGGAGGGAAATGGGGGTGGGAGTGGCAGAAAACTAAAACTTTTTTAGACTTTTTTTTTTTTAATCTATTGCATTAATCAGTAAGAGGTTCTGAGTCACAGAGAACATTTATGGGCTTCTGAGCTGGATGTTTTATTTGCCTTTTTATATGAGATACTCGAATACTCTATAAGACCGGATATAATTTCAAGTTCAAAAGATTGATGAGAGAGGTTGGGGTGAGTAGCCTCTCATTCCTTAAATTGTTCCATATAAGTATTTTTTAAAGTACTGACATTCACAAAGCTGCTCAATCCAGAAACTTCAGAGTCATCTTTGACATTTTCTTCTCCCTCATGCCTCCATCATCCATCCAACGCAATAACACATACACAATAACACACAAACACACACACACACACACACAAAATCTCTAAAAACTGTGGATTCCAGCTCCTAAAAGTCTCTCAAATCTATCCACTTTCTAGATTACCATTGACATTACACATGATATAACCTAAACATATTCATTAACATGAGTTGGAATCATCCTTTATCCTCCTAATTTATCTTCTCATATCTAATATTCATGCAGCAACCAGAAATAACTTTGTTTAAAAAAAAAAGAAAAACTAAATTTGATCCCTTGAAGTCCTGCTTAATATTCTTTAGTGATTTTCCTTTGATTTAAAGATAAATTCCAGACCTTTTAACATGACCTTAAAATCTTTATATGATCTGACCCCTGCCCAGCCCCCTAAGCTGATCTCCTGCCATTCTACATCTATTCCTGTGTCACTGACACCAATCCTCTCTGTTTGTCCAAAGGACTAAGCTTCTTATAGCCTCAGGGCCTTTGAACATGCTGTGCCCTGTGTCTATTCTGCATTCTGTCTTCTCACTAATCACAAATCATCTTTATACTTTGTTACTTAAAATCTATTTCTAGGCTAGGTGGGATGGCTCATTCCTGTAATCCCAGCACTTTGGGAGGCTGAGGTGGGCGGACCGCTTGAGGTCAGGAGTTCAAGACCAGGCTGGTCAACATGGCGTAACCCTGTCTCTACTAAAAATACACAAATTAGCCGGGTGTAGTGGCTCACACCTGTAATCTCAGCTGCTACTTGGGAGGCTGAGGCAGGAGAATTGCTTGAACCCAAAATCTGAAGGTTGCAGTGAGCCAAGATCGCACCACTGAGCTCCAGCCTGGGAGACAGAGTGAGACTCCATCTTAAAACAAAAGAAAACAAAAAAACAAAAAACAAAAAACTATCTCTAAGCTCAAATTTAAAGCCTATGAAGTCAGGTAACAAGTCTGTCTTATTCATTTCTATATTCAGGCCAAGATTGGCATTTAGTAAAACTTTGCTAAATGAGTTAAAGTATTCATTATTGCCGCCTATAATTTTTGATTATTTTAAACCCGCTTCTTGCTTAAAGAATAAGCTCCTCAAAGCAAACAGTCATCAAATTTTAATAAGACCTAAGGTTGGAGGCGGTGGTAGAGATGACTCAGACACGACTTGACGACATAGTGGTGATAGAGCATGTAAACAAGTAACTGCAATACAACATTTAGAGGTGTCATGACACGCAATCTGAGCACACTTCTTTGAAAACAACAAGGGAGAAGGGTTCATTCAGCTTAATTGAATCTGGGTAGACATGTAAAAGAAGGTAAAATTTAAGCTGAAGTTTTGAAGAACAAGGAAGAGTTCACAAGTAGCAAATGGGTGAAGGATGACTAAGGGGGTAAAGAAGGATGACTAAGGGGGTAAAGTCAGAGACATGAGAAATAATCAACGGTTTAACGTAGGAAAAGGATGGACAAATGTCTATTTCTCCACTGGAACCTCCATCCCAGTTAATTAAATGCATAAACAGACATTTAATCAACACTTGTGATTTGACTTTTGGAGAATGGTGAGAAATGTGGGAGTAACAATATTTATGGTATCTTGGCAAAGTCAGAATAAGAGACTAAATAGAACTAGCTTTCTTCCATCTTTAATATTCAACAACATTGAAACAATTATACTTGATACTACTCTAAGGAAACGCAAATATAAACATCATTGCCTGAGCTCCCCCATGTGTTTGATCAAACAAGCCTACATTTGAAACCTCTGTGAAAAAGGGTTGTAAAGGGTTGTGAGCTCCAGCTAAGGGTGTACTCACAAAATTAAACCTAAATTTTTTCCCCAGTGAACACCATTCTCTAGAGATATCTTCAAGTTGACACTCCTTTTCTCTCTAGCTTCCTGTATTTCTAGACTGAGAGGATGAGAGAGTGGCATTCTCTTGGCTCTCTGCTAACACCCCTAAAGCAATCTTCAATCACCCTCCTTTGAAAGTCACGTCAGATCTTTAGAGCACCTTTTACTACTCTTTGGCATGCTTTTATCCAAGAATAATAAACATCAGATTTCTCTATTCTTAACTATTATTTCCTAAATCAAAACATAAATATAGATTTAACTAATTAATTAGCACTTAAGAAATCTAGTCTCACTCTAAATCTCTTTTCCTTAGAATTAAGTTCCAGAAAGCCAGTCCCTCATTGTTTCCTCAATTTTTGGAGAATTGAAAATGTCAACAAAGGAAGTCAAGTTATTTATATTTCAAAAAGAGAAATGTTTAGTACTACACATGCATTCTCAATTGTCTAAATAAGATACAAGAAAAAAAATCACATAATTGCTGTTTATAGGGAAAAAAATTGGAGGAAGAGACCATGTCTATGCAAAGTTTCTCTCTCTAAAGTAGCAAATTAAGCTCCTAGGAGTAGGCAAGAATCAAGAGCAAATTGCAAAAGTGTGATGCTTCACTTATGTAATGATTTTAAGTAAACAGAAAACGATTTTAAGTAAAAAGAACAGAAAATGATTTTAAGTAAAAAGAACTTCTACTGTTTTCATAGTTAGGACTCACCATTCTTTTGTATGATTTGGTTCTTGCTTCCATGCATCCTGTTAATATTAGTAAAATTTATTAGAGGAAGGATTATATATATTGTACTGAAGACAAACTATCACATTAACATTGTGTTTATGTCTGTGTGTGAGAATTGTATTTCTGTGCCTAAGAACTTTAGGGCAGGATTCATTATTCCTGCTCTGATATTGACACCCTCTCTTTCAATAGAAATGGACCTTTTACAATACTGAATGGATCTCAGAGAAGACACTGAAGGAGGCTATAGCTCTCCAGGACTGAGAGAACAACTTAGCACATGGGATAGGTTTGGACTGAATGTCACAGGCAGGGGTTCTCAGCCCAACCCTGCCCCAACTGACTATAAGGCTTTGGACAAGTCCCTTGAGAAATGGAGTCTGGGCCTAGAAGGAAAAGATGGCTCCAGGAGTCCTTCCAGCCTCAAATTACCAGGCTATTCTTCCAATATTTAGGCCAGAAATACTTCAGTTTTCAAGATTTAGCTTTCAGCTGGAACCGATGGCTAAAATGAAGGAGCACTTTAATGATTTAAGAAGCTATTCAGTTGTCATAAAAAAGTAATTTTGTTTCTTCCAAAGCTCCAGATTAGTATGGAGATTTTTCTGCTGAGTCTTATTTTTAAAAGGCATTATGCGCATCAAGACTGACATAGCCATAAGGAATTGTAGAAATTTTAATATCTGTTGATGTGGATGAGAAACTAAAATTTCCATATTTAAAACTGTCATTTGACTTTTAAATGGATCACATTAAATTACTGTCAGAAATGTTCAATATTTTCTCATCTATATACGATTGTTTCTTGGTAGATGAAAGCTGCAATCTGGTTTCTTTGGCTACATGGCGATTTTTTCAATTTGTCCCCAAACTTGCTACCAAGCTTGTCCCCAAAGCAAGAGGATGAGATTAAGTGATTGTGTGGTGTGTGTACTAGTGTGTGTGTGTGTGTGTGTGTGTGTGAGAGAGAGAAAGAGAAAGAGAGAGAGGAAGAGAGAGAGAAAGAGAGACAGAGAGAGAGAGAAATAGCAGCAGCAAGGTAAGATAATATCTCAGAAAGGTGTATTCTATTTGTTTGTTTTTGTTTTTATGAAAAAGGTATATTTTTAAAATAAGATTATTTCCCAAAACTATACGAGTTTTTTAAATGACACACATAAGGAGAATATTTAAAATAAGAAGCCCAATCATATTTTGTTCAAAGACCTTCCAGTTGCATTTTTATATATTTATAATGTAGCAATTGGGATTCAGGGAGTCAGGATTTATTTTTTTTCACCCAACGTTATGAGAAAAAGTGAGAAATACATAATCCTACCTTAGCCCTCTTAGGCCAAATACAAAAAAAAGAAAAAATATATAAATAAGTTAAAACCTTTCTAATTTCTGTTCAGAATGCAGTGTTCTGTGAAAGAGATGTAGGACTTGGGGGGAAATACTATTTTTGGAGAACTGTAGAGGTAATTTGTAAATCAAAGCAGATGTTACTTATACTTTGTCTCATTTTTTTGTTACCATCCCTTTCTCCAACTGATCCAAGCATAGTTGTCAGCACATACTAGGTTTAAATATTTCTTGATTGAGGGCTTGCTAAAAGTAATAAATATCCAAATTTAATTAGCAATAAGTAATTTATCTAAATATCCAGCTAGAGAGAAGATGGAGAAGTACAATAATTCTTTCAAGAGAGGAAGGAAGGAAGGAAGGAAGGAAGGAAGGAAGGAAGGAAGGAAGGAAGGAAGGAAGGAAAGAAGGAAAGGGAAAGAAGGGAGAGGGAGGAAGAAGGAAAAATATCTCCATCTAATTAGGAAAAAAATAAACCTGGGTAGCTTCTATGTTCTTAGATTAGAGAAGGAAAATGGAAGTAAGGGAATTAACATTAATTGAACCTCTATTGTGTGCCAGATACTCTGCTAGGTTTTTGGATTTTTAAAAATTTGATCTATAGCTATTTCTATCTTCTGTCTGATGTAAGGATACTTTAGAGAAATAGAAATCAGAGAGCAGAAAAGGGAAATTATTAAGTTAATATCAGAACCTACAGAAGTCTTACCACTTACCAAATCAGAATCCTCAAGTTGTGGATAATTTTCTAGAGATTTTTGACACCAAAGCAAACTTTAAGTGTGTGATAAAACATTATTTAGTTAATTAATCATATAATTAAGCTTTGAAGTTAATAGTAAGTACAGCCTACACATTTTTCTTAAATGTTTAATTCTTTAAAAGATTATCTTTGCTAGTAACTTTTAAGGCCTGATTATTTTTATCAAGTTTTGAAAAATATACAATGTTAAAAAGAATTGTAGAGGGATATCAAAGGAAAACAGTAGGTTATAAAAGACTATGTATTCATTAAAATCTTGATAATTCTTGCCTCTGCCTGGTAAGATATTCAGTAATTTACATTTATTTCATTTGCATATCTGTGTTTTACAATAATTATATAATGCTTGGGTAAATAAAAATCATAGTTTAAAAAAACAAATGGAATTGAGAGGCAACACAGAGAGAAAAATGGTATCCAGCTTTATTCCTTCCATAGTCTAGGGTTTTAACAAAAAGATTGAATAAAACTGCAAAAAAATCCTGAGACAAAACACACAGGGCTTTTGAGTGCAGGAGAACAGGAAAGAAGAAGATACACAAAAACAGACCAAATGTTTCAATAAACTGTCCTGCCACACTAAAAAATGGGCAGCAGCAGAGGTTGCCACATCATCTACAGGCAAAGAGGAGGAACAACCATTGGGATTATTCTAACCAGATTTTTCATGAAATCCTCTGTTTTAGCTAGCCTAAGTGTAGCAAATGTGTCTGGGCCTTTGTTTCAGAGTATTTATACTCCCTAATTTTTATAGCTCTTTCCACATCTTTACATGCAATAACGTCATTGATGATGTCATACTGGTCTTCCTCAGTTTCTACAAATACAGCCAGCTCTTTCTCACAAAATGGCATTTGCACATGTCATTCCATCTCGAACAATCCATTCTCCCATCCTCTTCAGTGTTTCTCCACAGCAAGCTCCCAGTCAGTCCCAGGTCTCAACTAACATGTCACCTCCTCTGAGATTTTGCTTATCACCCTACTCCCGGACCTGAAATAAGGCAGTCACACCACTATACACCCTCCACTACCCTCAACTTTGCTTCCCTAACTTAGCTCCTGCATCATTGCCTTCATAACCCTTAGCACAATTTGAAATGACTTTGTTTGTTTGTTTCTGTCTTCCTCATTGGGATGCAAAGTCCATGAGGTCAAGAACACATTTGTCATCACAGTTGTGTTTCCAGTAGACCTATAGTTGACACTCAACAAATATTTGGGAAATAAATGAATGGTCTCATAGTAACCTAGCACAGTACACAGAGCAGGAATTATTATCCCTATTTCATAGGTAAGAAAATCTCAGAGGTGCTTCAAGGACTTGCCCCAAAACACACTATCAGGAACATAACTTCGGTCTTTTTCCTCAAGTTCAAGATTTGAGTCAGCCTTCTAGCTAGGTGACACTGGGCACGTTACATAACCTCCATGTTTCTGTTTCTCCATCTGAAAAATAAGAAATAAAATAGAAACCTACTTCTCGGTTGTTACGAGGATTAAACAAGGCTTAGAATGTATTTCCATTGGGAAGTACTCAATTTCACAGAAAAATATAACAGTCTGATACCATATCACAGACCTTGATGAAGGCAATAGTATTGTACTCATAATATATATAGGATGGGTCGCACTTAGGAGAATCGAGAAGTTTTGTGGCATAGGGAATTTTTTTTTAATAGTGAAAGGCTGAGATGTCAAAGGCAAATGAGCACCTCACAATTTTGCATCTGGGTGTCTGTCTACCAATCATAACCTAGGTCCCTTTTTGGAGCCCATGGAAGTTGGCTTGTTTTACAAATCTTGAAAATTCACTTATGAATATCAGAGGTTGCTAGTTATGGCCTGAACTAAGAAAAGGCTGTATTTTCTTGAGCCTTAATTTGTGGAATTACAAGACATGATTTTGCTTCATTCGGTAGCACAGGCTCCGACCACTAGAGGGAACTGCTCCATCAGTTGTATGAGACTCCAGGCTTCCGCATTCCTGTGGCTGTGACTATGGAGTATTGTTTCGCAGCAATTTCCTCAGAAACCTAATTGGTCATTGACCCAATTATCTCTCCTTCATGACTTGCAAAATATACTTTCTTGGCCTCAGAGTTATAAGGATGGAAACAAACACTCCTGTTTCTGAACCAGAGTGAGTTCTCAGAGTCTTAGTTTTCTTTCTGCAGCCTGTCTGCCTCCTAAGCAGCTGAGATTGTTTCCCTACTAAAGATGAGTGATAAGCTGACTGCGCCCTCACAGATAATTCTACCAGTAATCAAGTCAGAAGGATAACCCCCTTCCCCTCTCTCCCCAAAATATTCGTTTCCAAAACACTCACTGAGTATCGCCCCAGTCATTTACCATGGGTCAAGTGGCTGCTTGGGCCCTGTGCCAACTAAGACCCTAGCTTCAAGTACATGCAGAGTAGAAAGTAATTTACGAAACTGGCATCCCCAATGAGTAAGGAAGAGCAAAAATGAATAAAATGTCTTCAGAAAGATTAAAATGTTCCAAACGGCTTGTGTGAGCAGTTTGTACTCTCAGGAATTCTCTGCTTTCTTCAGTCCTTCAAAGCTCTGTCCACAAACTTAGAAGAAACCAATATTATGGGTGAGAGGGGAGGCGACTTTAAAACACCTATAGATCATGGAAGAGAAAAAGTATCTACCTATCCTGGAAGTTTTAAGATGTATGAATCTTCAGTACATATCAGAAGTTCATTAATTCCTTATTTTAAACTCATGTCTTATTCATTCATTCAGCAAAATAAAATAACTTCTACTTACCAAAACTGTTCTAAGAAGTATGTATGGGGAACAGGTAATTAGAATAAGGTAATTAAGAATAATTATTGCTGTATCACATCTTTTTACCTTTGTTAATTAACTGTTTTATTTGAGATCATTGTGGATTCACATTCAGTTGTAAGAAATAATACAGGGATCCTGTGTACCCTTTCCCCAGATTCCTCCAGTAGTAGCATCTTGCAAAACTATGGTACAATGGAACAACCAGTATATTGACATTATCCAGTCAAAATAGAGATATCTCCATCAACACAGGGATATCTCATGGTGCTCTTTTATAGAAACACACATCTCCCATCTCCTCACCCCATATCTGGTCTTAACCCCTAGTAACCACTAATCTATTCTCCATTTCTGTAATTTTGTTGTTTTGAGATTATTCTATAAGTGGAATCATGCATTATTGGTTTTTTTCACTCAGCGTAATTCTCTAGAGATTCACCCAAGTTTTTGTATGTATCAATATTCCATTCCTTTTTGTTGCTGAGTAATAGTCTAGGGTATGGATGTACCATAGTTTGTTTAACTAATTATCACTGAAGGACACTTAGATTGTTTCTAGTTTTATGCATTACAAAGAGCTATAAACATTCATGTACCATATTTCGTGTGAACGTAAGTTTTTATTTTTCTGCAATAAATGTCCCAGAGTATAATTGCTGGGTCATATAAGTGTTGCATATTTAATATTTTCAGAAATTGCCAAACTGTTTTTTAGAGAGGCTGTACCACTTTTATTCCCACCAGCAATGTATGAATGACCCAGTTTCTCTGCATCCTTGCTAGTTTTTGGTGTTGTCATTACTTTTTATTTTAACCATTCTGGTAGATGTCTAGTGATATCTCATTGTGGTTTTAATTTGCATTTCCCTGATTGCTAATGATCTTGAACATCTTTTCCTGTGCTTAATTGCCATCTGTATATGTTTTTCAATGAAATGTCTCTTCGAGTTTTTCACTCATTTTCTAATCAGTTGTTTTGGTGCTGGTTTTTTTAACTGAGTTTTGAGAATTCTGTAGTTCTATTAGTTCATTCGCACACTGCTAATAAAGACATACCTAAGACTGGGTAATTTATAAAAGAAAGAAGTTTAATTGACTCACAGGTCAGCATGACTGGGGAGACCTCAGAAAACTTACAATCATGGTGGAAGGGGAAGCAAACATGTCCTTCCTCACATGGTGAAGCCAAGCAAAAGGGGGAAAAGGCCCTCATAAAATGATCAGTTCTCACAAGAATTCACTCACTGTCAAGAGAACAGCATGAGAGTAACTGCCCCCATGATTAAATTACCTCCCACCGGGTCCCCCCAACAACACATGGGGATTATGGGAATTACAATTCAATATGAGATTTGGGTGGGGGCACAGCCAAACCTTATCATTCTGTCCTGTCCCCTCCCAAATCTCATGTCCTCACATTTCAAAACACAATAATACCCTTCCAACAGTCCCCCAAAGTCTTGACTCATTCCAGCATTAATTCAAAAGTCCAAGTTCAAAGTCTCATCTGAGACAAAGCAAGTCCCTTCCACCTATGAGCCTGTAAAACCAAAAGTAAGTTAGTTACTTCCTAGATGCAATCGGGGTACAGGTATTGGGTAAATACATCTGTTCCAAATGGTAGAAACTGGCCAAAACAAAGGGACTGCAGGCCACATGCAAGTCTGAAATCTAATAGGGCAGTCATTAAACCTTAAAGTTTCAAAATGATCTCCTTTGACATCATGTTTCACATCTAGTTCACACTGATACAAGAGGTGGGCTCCCATGGCCTTGGGCAGCTCTACCCCTGTGGCTTTGCAGAATACAGTTCCCCTCCTGGCTGCTTTCACAGCTGGTATTGAGTGTCTGCGGCTTTTCCTGGCACATGATGCAAACTGTTAGTGGGTCTATTATACCATTCTCGGGTCTGGAAGATGGTGGCCCTCTTCCCACAGCTCCACTATGCACTATGCAGTGGGGACTTTGCATGGGAGCTCTATCCTCACATTTCCCTTCCACACTGCCTAGCAGAGGGTCTCCATGAGGTCTCCACCTCTGCAGCAGACTTCTGCCTGGAGATCCAGGCATTTCCATACATCCTCTGAAATCTAGACAGAGGTTCCCAAACTTCCTTTCTTGTCTTCTGCACACCAACAGGACCAACACGATGTGGAAGTAGCCAAGGCCTCCTGGGACTTGCACCCTCTGAAGCAACAGTCTGAGCTGTACCTTGGCCCCTTTTAGCCATGGCTGAAGCAGCTGGGATGCAGGGTACCAAGTCCAGAGGCTCCACACAGCAGTGGGAGGCCTGTGTGGAGTGGAATGTAATATTTTTGTAGATCCTTTGGGATTTTCTACATAGACTCTCAGGTCATTTGCAAGTAGGAGCAGTTTTACTTTTTCCATCCTAATCTGTATGTGATATATTTTCTTTTCATACCTTATTGCACTGTCTAAAACTTCCACTACTATGTTGAATAAATGTGATGAGAGGGAACATCCTCACCTTGTTCCTGACATAGGGGAAAAGCATTCAATTTTTTACCATTAAATATAACATTAGCTATTGGGTTTAAGTACACGTTCTTTATCAAACTGAGGAAGTTTCCCCCCCACTTGTATTTTTCCAAGAGTTTTTAAAATCATGGATTAAATTCAAACTGTCATATGATTTTTCTGAATCAATTAATGTGATCATGTGGTTTTTCTTCTTTAACCTGTTAACATGCTTATATTGATTGATTTTGAAATATTGAACAGCTTTGCATTCCTAGAATAAACTCCATTTGCTCATAGTGTATAATTCTTTTTTTACGTAGCTGAATCATATTTTAAGTGTTTTCAGAGAATTTCTGCATCTATATTCATGAAGGATATAGGTCCATAATTTTCTTTGTACTATCTTTGTCTAGTTTGGGTGTCAGGTTAATACTAGCTTCACAAATTAATTGAGAAATTTTTTCTTCTCTTTCATATTCTAGAAGAGATTGTTTAAAATTTGTGTTAATCTTTCTTTAAATGTAGAGTTACAAATAACTCTATACATATAAATTTGGAAACAGATGAATGGATCAATTTCTTGAATAGCACAACTACACAATTAATCTAATATAAAGTAAATAATTTGAATAGCCCTATCAATATTAAAGAAATTAAATTCATAATTATAAAACACCCCAAAACATAAATCTCCAGGTCCAGATGGCTTCATGGGATAATTCTACCAAACGTTTAAAGAAAAATTAAGGCTGATTCTACACAACCTCTTCAAGAACAGAGGAGGAAAAACTTTCCAATTCATTTTATGAAGTTAATATTACCCTGTAATACATATTAGGTCTTCATCGCCCTTTCATGGCATGCAACTCCTAAAATCCTTGGAACCTCCAAAGTGCTGTGTATTTGTATGTTAGTGTTAACTCATACTTTCAGGATGGGGCTGGTTGTCAGAAAGACACAGGTAAGATTAAAGGATTGGAACTTTCAGTCCCAGCCCCCAACATCCGGAAGGGGAGAGGGGCTGAAGGTTAAGTTGATCATCGTTGGCCAACGGTCTAATCAATCGTGCCTACATAATGAAACCTCCATAAAAACACCAAGAAGGCAGGGTTCAGTGAGCCTCTGAATAGTCTGCTACATGGAGGTTCCTTGAGGGTGGTATGCCCAGGGAGAGCATGGAAGCTTCATGCTCCTTCTCATATGCCTTGCCCTATGCATCTCTTCATCTGTATCTTTTGTAGCATCCTTTATAATAAACCAGCAAATGTGTTTCCCTAAGTTCTGTGAGCCACTCCAACAAATTAATCAAACCCAAATAGGGTGTTGTGGGAACCCCAACTTGAAGCTGGTAAGTTAGAAGTTCTGGAGGCATGGACTGGTGACTGGTGTCTGGAGTGAAAGCAGTCATTATTGTAGTTCATTATTGCTAAAAATTTACCACTCATTGTTTTAGTTGTGTCCCGCATATTTTGAAATGTTGTATCTTATTTTCATTCAGTTTGTAAAAGGAAAATAAATCTCAGGACCCCAAACTCACTAAGCCAAAGGGAAAAGTCAAGCTGAAAACTGAGTTACGCAAATGTGCCCACCATTTGGTTCCTGAATAGGATAGCTACAAAGATGAAAAGCTACATACCTCCTTCCCCAAGATCTTTATCCTAAAACAGTTTGCAGAATTTCACCCTGGCAATGTAAATTGATAGCTTATTTTTACAGGTGCAGGACAAAGGACAGAACTAAAAGTCATCCCTCCACTCACCTGAAACAAACATGAATCTGATTGCTTCCTCTACCCTATTGTTTACATGATCTTATGTAAAAATGCAGATTCTCTGAGCCAGATGAAGGCATAAGTGACTATTCCTCTACTCCCCTGTCACATGTAAATTGTATATTCCATGAAAGGCTGATCAAATACTCAAAAATGTAACCATCTGTTTTTTATATATCCACACCTTTCAAATAGTTTCTACCCCTGTCCCCAATATCTACTCTTTCCCCTTTAAATATCAAAGCCTTTGGAGAAAGGCACAGACCTGTATCCCAAGCATACATCCTTAACTTTGGCAAATAAACCTCCTAACATGATTGAGACTCACCTCAATCATTTTCATTGATTTACAAGTTCAATGTATTTTTAAAAATGTGTTATCTTAACATTTTCTCTGTGACCCATTGTCTTAGTCAATTTGGGCTGCAATAACAATTATACTACAGACTGTATGACTTAAAAAACAAACATTTAATTCTCAGAATTCTGGAAGCTAGGAAGTCCAAGTTCAAGGAGGTGCTGGCAAATCCCACATCTGGTGAGGGCCACCTTCTGGTTTGCAGATGGCAGCCTCTTTGTTGTATTTTCACATGCCAGAGAGCAGAAAGGGAAGCACAAGCTCTCTCCTGTCTCTTCTCCACCCTTATGACCTAATTACTTACCAAAGGCCTCATCTCCAAACACCATCACATGGTGATTAGGCTTCAATAGACAAACCGGGAGTTAGGGGGTGGCTCACAGACACTCAGTCCACAGCACTCCTGAATTATGTGAAAGTGTGCTAGCTTCCAAGTATTTAAAGATTCACCTGTTATTTTGTTCTGCTACTAATTTTTCATTCTGTTGTGGTCATAGAACACACTTTGTATGATTTCAATCATTTTAAATTTGTCAAGGCTTGTTCTATAATACAGAGTATAATCTATCTTTGTACATATTCTATGGGACATATTGGCCCTTGCATAGAAGGTATATTCACAGTTGTTGGGTGGCGTGTTCTGTGAAAGTTAAATTAGATCCTGTTGATTAATGATATCATTGAGTTCTTCTATATTCTTGTAATTTTTGTTAATTCTTGCTACTCATTGTTTCTCTATTCCTAGAAGTCTTAGAATCTCTGCCTTAGAAGCAGGGAAGAAATTGTGAATATTCAGCCTGTTTTGTTTGTTTGTTTGTTTGTTTGTTTGTTTTTTGAGATGGTGTCTCCCTCTATCGCCCAGGCTGGAATGCAGTGGTGCAATCTTTGCTCCCTGCAACCTCCGCCTCCTAGGTTCAAGTGATTCTCTTGCCTCAGCCTCCCTAGTAGCTGGGACTACAAGTGTATACCACCACACCTGGCTAAGTTTTGTATTTTTGTAGAGATGGAGTCTCACCATGTTGGCCAGGCTGGTCTCAAACTCCTGACCTCAAGTGATCCACCCACCTCAGCCTCCCAAAGTGCTGGGATTACAGGCGTGAACCACCACACCATGCCCAACCTTCTAACTCCTTAAATTAGCTAATGATGCATATTTCAAAGACAAGAAAACAAGATCTTTTATTTCTCATTTGCAAGAGCCAAATTTCATTGAGAGGAGGAAAAATACTTTTATAGATTTCAAAGAGTTAAACCATAGGGGATTTGAGTATAGAATGGTTAGTGTAAGACACTGAAAGACAGGATATGTGATATGATATGGATATTATATCCCACTAAACAAGATAAAGCATTCCTCCCAGACGTGAGGGAGGCGGGAGACAGACAGACATAGGTGAGTATCCAACCCCCCAGGATTGAGACCCTTAGTGAAAAGTGTAAACCTCTAGGTAGGTTTGAGGACCTGAGGACAGAAGAGTATGTTTTATACTAAGAAAAAAAGATTCATTAAAAACGAGCTTGCTGTGTGCCATAAGCCATCATAGGATAGATTCAGGGAAGTAGAAATGAAAGTATAGTATACTTAATCCGAGAGCCTTAGTGTTCCTGCCTTCATAGTAGCTCCTATCCAGCAGTTCCTGCATGCTGCAGGGGGACAGAAAACAAAGAAGGGGAGAGAATGAGGAGGGCCCAGAGTGCAAGGACCTGAAGATCAGACAGCATGGCTACACCTAAGGGTACCAGCAGCAGAGGCTGGTGCAAGTCAGATGGATGAGCAGGGACTGGCAATACAAGCAGAAAACGACCAGCACGATGACATACTCAAGTAGAGGCTAATGCTGGCCAGCTCACCACTCTTGCCAAGCTACTGTATAAGTTTCCACTTGTACCCAGAAGCCATAATAAGTGGTATACACAGGAGACAGGGAAATAATGCACGAAAGAGGGTGGTTCCCAGCAAAGGCCCTACTTTCAAGTAAGCCTGGAAACCCACAGGCCTAGATGAGAACAGGCATTCCTGTTTCTGTGCCCAAAAGTTGCCTTTTGGCCCACCATGCACCCCTATCCTGTACACATATAAACCCCAAACCCTAGGCTCCACAAGCCAATGAACAGAAGAGCAGAAGAACAGAAGAAGAGCATGGCAGAAAGAAAAAAAAAAGGAGCATCTGAATGCCAAGAGGAGATCAGCTGGGAATGGTCGGAGAGGAGATCGGACGCCGCACACCCAAACTTCAGGGGAAGATCATCTTCTCACTTCATCCGCCTTCCAGCTCCCCATCCATCCCACTGAGAGCCACCTCCACCACTCAGCAAAACCCCTGCACTCATCCTTCAGGTTTATGTATGACTTGATTCTTCCCGGACACCAGACAAGACCTAGGTACCAAGAGGGCACTGAGCTGGTTAACACTTAAGCCATCCGTGGACAGCAAGGCTAAAAGAGCGCACTGCACTGTAACACATGCCCACTTGGGCTTTGGAAGTCACAGGATCCCACCCAGAGATGCTACCATGGAGCCTGGGCCTAGGGATGCTCGCTACGGCTCCTGCACCTGCCCATCTGCATGCTCCCCCTCCTGTAAGGAGTTTGAGCATGCACAGTGGCCAAACAGATGAGCTACACCCCTGTCGCATGTCCTACTAGCGGGGTCAGGGAACTCTCCCATTTCATCAGCAGTAAAGCAGCACAAAAAGGAGGAGGGGAACATCCAGGAGAGTAGAGGCAAGGAGTTAGAGGAGCCCTTGAGAGAAAAGGACACCTCTGACAACCTGAATTTTCAATCAACAGAATTTAAATTCTGGGTAATTACACCAAAAAGCTAAATTCTAAACTAGAAGAAAATCAAAGTGACAAAGTTAGTTTGTTTGTTGTTTGTTTACTTGATTTGATCTCTTTTCTCTCTCTGTCTCTCTCTCTCTCTCTCTCTCTCTCTCACTGTTATTGAAATAGGGGCTATTTGAATTCAACTGTAGAGGTGTCAAAAAAAAGAATCACGTGTTTATATGTGTGAAGTTTGCAGGGTATATAACTACCCTGCTTAAAGTTTTGGTCCCGGAAGGGTCTTCAAAGGGCATTTAATTCACATTGTATTGAGAGGAAATAGATGAAGAAATGGGAAGTGATTATCTCAGGACCCCAAAGCCAGTCACTAAAAGGACCAGAACAAGATTGCACATTTGCAAGGCACCCAGACATGTGAGCTTTCAAAATCAAGAGCCACTTTCACCCATAGTCATTGATGATGAAAAACATGGGTTCAATAGATGTTGCTGCTTCAGATTTATAAGCACACACAAAACTCTTGTACCTCTGGAGCGAACCCACCAGCCATCAATGACTGCATGAGGCCTTTCCCCCAGCTCTTTGCTCTCAACGGTAATTCCCTTTGCCGTAACTTTCTGTTTTCTGCAGTGCCAGCCAGTTGTGACTGGTTGTGGCATCTCTAACAAAACACACTGGATGTTGTTGTAAAGTCCCATGGTTGCATTTCAGAGCTAAAAATAGGACTATGCTATATCATCTGATATTTTCAGATGATCAGCTACACCACTCCCCTACTTTCTGGAACTAACAGAGGTAAGTGGATTTTAAAATTTTGTTCTTTGAATAGCTCAATTTAGAGAACAATAGAGCCATTACATAAGCATACTTAATTTCAGCTCTACACCCTTAACCCATTACCCCAACCCACTTTCCCCTCATTTCATGGGCTACTAAAAATATTGAACTAAATAGTGTGACCCACCTGGAAATGAGCGTGTCCACTGTTTAGCCTGAATGAGTGTTTGTGTGTGTTAAAGGAACACGGTGCCTTCCAGGTATTACCTCACATTTGGTTTCATTTTACTTTTCTCTAGTCATATGCCTTTGCCCTGACTTCTATGCCTATTTTTACATTTTATTTTACAGAAATTATGTATTTTTGTAATGCAGCTTATTAAAAAATGATAAGAATATTAATCAGTCAATGTGTTTACTTTCATCCGCTTCAGTCAAACTTCTATTTACCCATCTTCAAATTATTTGCTCAAATTCTATCTGCAAGGCAAAATGAAATTAAATAAGGAAAGAATCCTGCTACTGAGGATTAAAAGCACCTTTTACATAATAACTAATGAATTTTGCAGACTGGCTGTGAACGTGGCTGACAGCATCAAATAGATATGCTAGTGGTGAATTTTTGCTCTGTCCATGTGAATACAACCTCAATTTAAGATCACAATAAAATTTGAAACAGTGAAGCAAGAGTGAGATTTAACCTCATTAAAATCAGGGAGCACATCTTCTTTTAATAAGTGTTTCAAACATGTTTACATATAGACTTACCCAGGCAAAGTAACCACGATAACTGTTTTTAAAGTGAAATACATTAATATGTTACCTACTCTACAAAAACAAGAACCTTAAGAAGCAAAATAAAAATCATCATTTGAAATATGAATAGTTACCTGAAAACCTATAGCAATCCAAACCCAAATTTAAGATGAACAAACTTAAGATGTCCAAAATTTAAGTTGAGACAGCTCTTTGATCTTGGCAAGCTACAAAATAAATACAAGTTCCCCTCCCTTTATGTCACACACACAATTTAGAGGGGGGCTCACTTGGACAATATTTGTACTACGATATATAACATCATCTAGAATATAAGTCAGAGTACCCAGCTATTTCTCTCTTTTGCGAGTATTCACTTTAAAATTACAAGTTCCAATTCATTTTTAGATTTCAAATGATCTAAACTGTATCTGTTTTTAAAATGCCTACATTCCTTGGCTTTTTCTTAATCAAGGAAGTGAATAGGTATCTTAGCAAGAGACGTCGTGGGGAAGATTGCAAGCATTATACTATGCATTGCTGAATGGGTTCAGAAAAGTTTATATTATCATAAAAACAAATTGACATCAATAGCATAATTGCTGCATGAATAATCTTAGAACAAGTGAGACCTTTCAAGGCTTTTTTTATTGTAAGCAATCATTACGCTCACCACATAAAACAAATGCCTTCTGGGAATTTTTTAAATAAGACTCAGCTTTCTCTAGCTTGTATTTCTTGGTTTCAACATGAGATATCTAAAAGATGAAAGAAGCTGTTCTGGCTATAGGGATAATATTGTGTGTAGCCATGGGTGATTTATGTAGTAAATTAAGGGAAAAAGTTGCACATGTAATGAGATACTGGTGTGAGTGAGTTCTCATTACCATCATAATATTTGGCACCAAAATTTAATAACTCTTTTTGCATGTGAATGCCAAAGAGCATTTTAACATTAATTAAAAGCCCATAATCATGCTGGATGAAAGAGAGAATGTTAACCCAACTTTACATATGAGATACGGAGTCACAGAGATTAAGAAAATGACCCAGGCAGATTTTTTAAATTATTCATAATGCCACAATATGTCGATGGGGAGAGGGAAATCGGCATAGACTCCCACAACTACTGCTGTTCTCATCCTTGTCTTGTGTGGAACAGAAGCCTGGTAATTAGGGCTTCTGATTTCTACAGATGTTCCCACTGCCTCTTCTGCCCTGCATTCCCTCAGCACTAATGAATTCAGTATTAATTTGCAATTGATGATTGAGAAAATAAAAAGCTGTCTTTAATTCCTTTAGGGCAGAAAACAGTTCTTTAATTTTCTCTGAATTTCTCCATATTTCTCCTGCTCAGCTTCATGAAATGTGCAAGCAAAGAGTTTCTGGGTTGAGCAAACTTAAAGGGGCTTCTTTACTCCAACAATTCTCAGAGCCTTGACTATACTGATGTACACTGCAAAACTCCAAGGAAGAAATATTACTTGCAGATTTATGTGACCACAAAATCTCCATTTAATGGATGTGGTAGGCAGAATAATGCTCTCCCAAAGATGTCCATTTCCTAATCCCTGGAACTTTACAAGGCAAAGGGGATGGAACTTTACAAGGCAAAGGGGAATTATGGTAGCAAATGGAATTAAGGTTGCTAATCAGCCAATCTTAAAATAGTGAGGTTATCCTGGATTATCTGTGTGAACCCAATAAAATCACAAAGGTCCTTAAAACTGGAACCAGAAGGCAGAAGACAGGTCAGAGCGATGCAGCATGAGAAACACCTGACCAGTCATTGCTGGCTCTGAAGATGTCGGGAGGCAGAGGAGTATGAGAAGCTGCAGAACTGGAAAAGAGAAGAATTCTCCCCTCCAGCCTCCCGAAGGAATGCAACACTGCTGATACTTTTATTTTAACCCAGTGAGACCTCTTTCAGATTTTTACCTCCAGAACTGTAAGATAATAAATTTGTGTTGTATTAAGCCACCAAGTTTGTTGTAATTTATGACAGCAGCCATAAGAAACTAATACAGTGGGGCCCATTACTGTCCTACTAATACCTCCCAGAATTATAGTTCTGTGTTACAATTTTTTAGAGAAATGCTATTCTACCTGTAACAGGGGCCCACATCAGACTGTCAATCAATAAATATTATAGACTGAATAATTCATTTTTATTGTATGAAAATTGTTAGTACTTGGTCATTAAGCCAGCCCATCTGCTAGCCTATTTCACTATCTTTGCATTTTATAACAACAATTTCTAGCAGCCATTTTGAATCATCAAGCAAAAATGCATTTACTTTAAATGATGCTAAAATAAACGGTATGGAATAGATTCAGTGCATCTCAAATTTTAATGTGCTTGCAACCACCTGGAGAATCCCCTCAAAATGCAGATTCTGATTCCGTAGCTCTGGCATGAGAACTGAGAGTGTGCATTTCTAACACGCTCCCAGGTGGCACCAATGCTGGTCATCTGTGGACCAAACTTTAAATAGCAAAGAACAAAAGAGGACAACCCCTGTCAGACCCTCTATTCCCTGCCATAGAAACCTTTCTCTTCTCCCAGGTGGAATTAGGCAAATCCTCCTTGCTCTGCTTTTAGGATCATTACTGACCACACGCAGAAGATATTCAAGGAATTTTAGTTTAATACTTAGAAGACTCAGCTTCTAGTTCATACAGTATATTTGTAAATTATAAAATAAACATATTCTCATGAAAGACAATTTATAAAACAGAAGAAAGAGTAATTTTAATCATCCACAGTCTCAGCACCCAAAGATATGTCTTATTAACATTTTAATGTCTTTCCTTCAAGACTTCTTTCTCTACAGAGATTCTGTTTTACATATTGGACATCATATTGCATATCTCAATGTTTTAATCTAACATCATGTATGCACATATATACATATACAGTGGTGACAGGTTGAATCATTGGTCTCAATTCTTCACTCCCCTCTAATAGAATTATATATCCACACTCTTGCCACTCTGGGGAAGAGCATCCCAACTTCTCTCCCTTCTAATAGAAATATGTCTTTACCTCTCGTCAGACTGGTGAGCAGAGAGTTATTCCCAACACCTTGACTTTGAAATTAATCAAGTGATTTACATTGGCCAAAGGGTTATTAGCGGACAAATACTTTTTAATGTAGGTTTTATTGTTTAAGATATGGCAAAGCTAACAGATCAGGAGACAGCTACCACTGTAAACATAATTTGTTACACTCAACAGACCCCAAGACAAAAGGGCATGCCACATCATAATGCGGGGTCACACGGGAAGCACCAGGGTCAGTCAGGGGCAGAGGAAGCAGGGAGAAGATCTTCATTGTGGTTTCTGTGGGAAACATAATGGGTGAGGCAGGGTAAGCAGGTTTAGGATTGGCCACTTTGAATAATTTAGTGGACTCTATGATATAGTTGTCTGGTATTTGGTCCTGGAGTATCGGCCCAGAATGTGAGAGTTCATTAATGGAGGTGGTTGGGGGGTATGAGCTCCGGAGTAGTTGGTTTGTGTGTGAAAGGTGCACTCTTAGGCCAGTAGTTTGCTATCTCTAGGAATTAGCTAACCCTGGGAGAGGGAGTCGCTCCAGGGTCAGCAAGGCCCCAAGATGTCAAAGCATCAACAAATACAGAGTAAAAAGACATGATTACCACAGCATGACGCAAACAAGGGCTTGGAATGTGCTGATGTGGTTGGGCTTGTTCTCTTGCAACGTGATTGTCTGCAACGAGAAAAGCTCATCCAGCCAGGGTTGCAGAACAACCACACAGGGAGCAGGCCTGGACCCAACTCAAGGTCAGGAACTAAGCCCAGCTGACTCCCAGCCAGCAGCGGAGGCAAACCGCAGCCAGCCCACGTAAGCCAGAAACTAATGCTTATTGCTGCCTGCCTCTGAGATTTTGTGGTTGCTTGTTATAGAGCATTATGGTGGCAATAGCTGAATATGTTGGAAGTGGGGTACTGCCATAACAAACCCCAAAATATGTGCCATCAGCTTTAGGACTGGAGATTAGACAAGAAGGATATTGTTCTAATAGCCTGGAAAAAATGTTGGTCCATGTCATATAGTAGTGAAAGTAAAACATTTGTTACAACTATTACTTTCAATAAACCAAAAGACAGACAATGGACCTCATAAAGTTGGGATGATGACCACGCAAGTTTCAATTCACAATGCTGATAGGTTAAGTGGGTTGTTGAATTGCATTTGAAAAGCTATGATAACAGATGGGTTCTGTGATGGTTAATATTGAGTATTAACTTGATTGGATTCAAGGATGCAAAGTATTGTTCCTGGGTGTGTCTGTGAGGGTGTTGCCAAAGGAGATTAACATTTGAGTCAGTGGACTGGTAGAGGCAGACCCACCCTCAATCTCGGCGGATGCCATCTAATCCACTGCCAACATGGCTAGAATAAAGCAGGCAGAAGAAGTTGGAAGGACGAGATTCGCTGAGTCTTCTGGTCTTCATCTTTCTTCCGTGCTGGATATTTCCTGCCCTCAGATATCAGACTCCAAGTTATTCAGCTTTTAGACTCTTAGACTTACACCAGTGGTTTACCAGGGGCTCTCAAGCCTTCGGCCACAGACTGAAGGCTGCACTGTTGACTTTCCTACTTTTGAGGTTTTGGGACTCAGACTGGCTTCCTTGCTCCTCAGCTTGCAGTTGGCCTACTGTTGGACTTTACCTTGTGATTGTGCGAGTCAGTACTCCTTAATAAACTCCCCTTCATGTATACATCTATCCTATTAGTTCTCTCCCTCTAGAAGACCCTGACTAATCCAGATTTTGGTACCAGGAGCAATTCTAGAGGAAGAGAATTTTAAGGATGGATTTCTTTAGTTGAATTTGGGGTTTCTGGAGTTGGTTGCTTAATATGATTAGACTCAAAAATGCTAAGGACTCTACTTCTGATAGTATGGAGAATACTGATGGTCCTTGGAATGAACTGTTTAGAGAATTATGCAAAATAAATACATCTGATACTTCTGATTAATCGTTCATGAGAGGCAAGGAGTTTAGTGACTCTATACATAATACCTTTGACCATATGTAGAGAATCAAGAAATATAATGAAGTTGGTTGGTTGCTCCTAAGTTCACTGGACAAAGTGATGAAAGAAAAGGATGAGCGGCCGGGCGGTGGCTCAAGCCTGTAATGCACTTTCCTAAGTCAGGAGATCGAGACCATCCTGGCTAACACGGTGAAACCCCGTCTCTACTAAAAAATTCACTGTGGACGGGAGGCTGAAAGAATGGCGGGAACCCGGGAGGCGGAGCTTGCAGTGAGCTGAGATGCCACAACTCCAGCCTGGGCGACAGAGCGAGACTCTGTCTCTCAAAAAAAAAAAAAAAAGAAAAGGATGAGCTCAGGGATTCTAACTCCCAGCTCCAGAAGCACATACTGAGCCCCAAGTCTTCTAAGATTGCCCCAAGTGAGAGTCTTATCTCCTATAGACAAAGGGCTGAAATTGCAGAAAATCAGACATAAGCTCTTGTAATAGAATGACTGACCTGCCAGGAAAGGTGCATGCTCAGTCTCACCAGGTGTCTACTGTTAAAGTGAGAGCATAGATTGGAAAAGAACAGGACACTGCAAGTTGCAATGGGGATGTGTAAGAGGACCCTCATGATGCTGGGGACGCTGAGCTTGTAAACTCTGATGAGATACTTTTGCCAGAGGAAACAGCCTCCCCACCCTCAGTGGTGGCAACATCCCCTCCCCCACCAACATGGCCATCAGCCTTTCCACCTTTATCTGAGGAGTTAAACCCTGCACTGACTGAGCCAACAGTGATGGCCTCCCCTGAGGCAGTTACCAGGCAAGATAATGCTGATTCGCCTCAGGACCCACTCCCAACACCCCTGTTTGCTTCTAGACCTATAAGTGGACTCAAGTCCCGGCAGACCCTTAGAGGCGAAGTTCAGAGTGTGACCTACGGGGGGGTGCACTACTCTCCAAAAGAACTGCTTGAGTTTTCTAGTTTATATAAGCAGAAATCTGGAGAATAGGCATCGGAATAAATATTAAGGGTATGGGATAATGGTGGAAAGAACATAGAGTTGGATCAGGCTGAATTTATTGATATGGGCCCACTAAGCAGGGATCCTGCATTTAATGTTGCAGCTTAGGGAATTTAAAAAGGTTCTAATAGTTTATTTGCTTGGTTAGCTGAAATATGGATTAAAAGATGGCCCACTGTGAGTGAGCTGGAAATGCTTGACTTCCCCTGGTTTAAGGCAGAGGAAAGGATCCAAAGGCTTAGGGAGATTGGAATACTAGAGTGGTTTAGTCACTTTAGACCTACTCATTCCAGCTGGACGGGTCCAGAAGACATACCCTTCACCAATACTTTCCAAAATAGATTTATGAGGGGGAGAACCTATATCCTTGAAGAGCTTTGTGATTGCTTTTTTCTGTATGCCAGATCTTACGGTGGAAACCACAGTCACTCAATTAGAAAATTTAAATGCCATGAGAATAATCGGATCTCAAGGTGGCAGTGGCCAAGTGGCGGCACTCAACTGTCAAAAGCAAGGTGGGCATAGTTACTGTAATGAACAGCAGAGGCAAAGCAGCAATCAGAATAGTCTGACTCGAGGAGAGCTCTGGCTTAGCTAATTAATCACAGTGCTTCTAGAAGTGAAATTGGTAGGAAGCCTACAGCATTCTTACTTGATTTGTATAAGTAGAAAACTTCCAGGTCAAGTGGACAAGACTAATTTGAATTATAAAATAGAGAATCATGCCCCTTCTGTCAGTTTCCAGACTTGAGCCAGTTTACAGACCCAGAACCCCTTGAATGAAGGGGTGGCCAAGTTCCCTTGAGAAAGGGCCCCACTACATTACCAACAATTTATGCTGCTAATCTTTCTCCCATCCTTCCCACAAGGAAACCTCCAGCCTTTTACCAGAGTAACTGTGCACTGGGGAAAGGGGAATGATCAGACTTTTTGGGGACCACTGGACACTGGCTCTGAACTGATGTTGATTCCAAGGGACCCAAAACGTTATTGTTGTCCCCCAGTTAAAGTACGGGCTCATGGAGGTCAGGTAATTAACGGTGTCTTAGCTCAGATCAAACTTACAGTGGGTCTAGTGGGTCCCTGGACTTATCCTGTTGTCGCTTTCCCAGTGCCAGAATGCATAATTGGCATAGACATACCTAGCCGCTGACAGAATCCCCACACTGGCTCCCTGACAGGTAGGGTGAGGGCTATTACAGTGGGTAAGACCAAATAGAAGCCATTAGAACTGCCTCTACCTAGAAAACTAGTAAATCAAAACCAATATCGCATCCCTGGAGGGACTGCAGAGATTAACGCCACCATCAAGGACTTGAAAGATGCAGGGGAGGTGATTCCGATTCCCACCACATTCCCATTCAACTCTCCCATTTGTCCTGTGCAGAAGACAGACGGATCTTGGAGAATGACAGTGGATTATCATAAGCTTAACCTAGTAGTGACTCCAATTGCAGCTGCTGTATCAGATGTGGTTTCATTGCTTGAATGAATTGACGCATCTCCTGGTATCTGGTATGCAATTATTGATTTGGCAAATGCCTTTTCCTCCATTCCTGTCCATAAGGCCCACCAGAAACAATTTGCCTTCATCTGGCAAAACCAGGAATACTCTTTCACTGTCTTACCTCAGGGGTATATCAACTCTCCAGCTTTGTGTGATAATCTTGTTCACAGAGATCTTGATCACTTTTCCCTTTCACAGAACATCATACTGGCCCATTATATTGATGACATTATGCTGATTGGATCCAGTAAGCGAGACGTAGCAAACACATTGGACTTATTGGTGAGACATTTGCATGCCACGTGTTGGGAAATAAACCCACCTAAAATTCAGAGACCTTTTACTCAGTAAAATTTCTAGGGCTCCTGTGGTGTGTGGCCTATATCTTTATATCCTTCTAAGGTGAAGGAAAAGTTGCTGCATTTGGCCCCTCCTACAACCAAGAAAGGGGCACAATACCTAGTGGGCCTATTTGAATTCTGGAGGCAAAACATTTTCATCTGGATGTGTTACTTTGGCCCATTTATCAAGTGACCCCAAAGGCTTCTGATTTTGAGTGGGGTCCAGAACAGGAGAAGGCTCTGCCGCAGGTCCAGGCTGCTATGTAAGTGGTTTGCTACTTGGGCCATATGACCCAGCAGATCCAGTGGTGCTTGAAGTGTCAGTGGCAGATAGGGATGCTGTTTGGAGCCCTTGGCAGGCCCCCATAGGTGAATCACAGCAGAGGCCTCTAGGATTTTGGAGCAAGGCCCTGCCATCTTCCACAGATAACTACTCTTCTTTTGAGAGACAGCGCTTGGCCTGTTACTGGGCTTTGGTAGACGTTTGACAATGGGTCATCAAGTCACCACGCGACCTGAACTGCCTATCATGAACTGGGTGCTTTCTGACCCATCTAGCCATAAAATGGGTCATGCACAGCAGTATTCCATCATCAAATGGAAGTGGTATATATGTGATGGTGCTAAAGCAGGTACTGAGGGCACAAGTAAGTTACATGAGGAAGTGGCTCAAATGCCCATGTTCCCCACTCCTGCCACCCTGCCTTCTCTTCCCCAGCCTGCACCCCTCATGGGGAGTTCCCTATGATGAGTTGACAGAGGAAGAGAAGACTAGGGCCTGGTTCACAGATGGCTCTGCATGATATGCAGGCACCACCCGGAAGTGGACAGCTGCACCACTACAGCCCCTTTCTAGGACATCTCTGAAGGACAGCAGTGAAGGGAAATCTTTCCAGTGGGCGGAACTTCAAGCAGTGCACCTGGCTGTGCACTTTGCTTGGAAGGAAAAATGGCCAGATGTGTGATTATATACTAATTCATGGGCTGTAGCCAATGGTTTGGCTGGATGGTCAGGGACTTGGAAGAAGCATGATTAGAAAATTGGTGACAAGGAAATTTGGGGAAGAGGTTTGTGGATGGACCTCTCTAAGTGGTAAAAAACTGTGAAACTATTTGTATCTCATGTGAATGTTCACTAAAGGGTGACCTCAGTAATCAAGTGGATAGGATGACTCATTCTGTGGATACCACTCAGCCTCTTTCCCCAGCCACCCCTGTCATCACTCAATGGGCTCATGAACAAAGTGGCCATGGTGGCAGGGATGGAGGTTATGCATGGGCTCAGAAACATAGACTTCCACTCACCAAGGCTGACCTGGCTACAGCCACTGCTGAGTGCCCAGTTTGCCAGCAGCAGAAACCAACACTGAGCTCTCGATGTGGCACCATTCCTCAGGGTAATCAGCCAGCTACTTGTGACAGGTTGATTATATTGGACTTCTTCCATCATGGAAAGGGCAATGGTTTGTTCTCACCAGAATAGATACTTACTCCAGATATGGGTGAGCCTATCCTGCACGCAATGCTTCTGCCACAACTACCATCTGTGGACTCATGGAATGCCTTATCCACTGTCATGGTATACCACACAGCATTGCCTCTGACCGAGGCACTCACTTTATGACCAAAGAAGTGTAGCAATGGGCTCACGCTTATGTAATTCACGGGTCATACCATGTTCCCCCTCATCCTAAAGCAGCCAGATTGATAGGATGGTGGAATGGCCTTTTGAAGTCAAAATGACACCACCAACTAGGTGACAGTACTTTGCAGGGCTGGGGCAAAGTTTTCCAGAAAGTTGTGTATGCTTTGAATCAGAATCTAATATATGGTACTCTTTCTCCTAGAGCCAATATTCATGGGTCCAGGAATCAAGGGATGGAAATGGAAGTGGCATCACTCACCATCACCCCTAGTGACCCTCTAGCAAAATTTGTGCTTCCTGTTCCTGTAACATTACAACATTACATTCTGCTGGCCTAGAGGTCTTAGTTCCAGAGGGAGGAATGCTGCCACCAGGAGACACAACAATGATCCCATTAAACTGGAAGTTAAAATTGACACCTGGATACTTTGGGCTCCTCCTACCTCTAAGTCAACAGGTTAAGAAGGGAGTTACAGTGTTGGCTGGGATTATTGGCCCAGTCTGTCAAGATGAAATCAGTCTACATATGAGATCCCTTAGGGCGTCTCTTATACCATACCCTGTGATTAAGGTCAATGGGAAACTATAACAACCCAATCCAGGCAGGACTACAGATGACCCAGAGCCTTCAGGAATGAAGATCTGGGTCACTCCACCAAGTAAAAATTCATGACCCAACGAGGTACTTGCTGAAGGCAAAGGGAATACAGAAGGGTAGTAGAAGAAGGTAGTCATCAATACCAGCTACAACCACATGACCAGCTGCACAAACAAGAACTGCAATTGTCATGAGTATTTCCTCCTTATTTTGTTAAGAACATGTTTGTGCATGTATACACTTGTACTAAGGAAATATCTTCATTTTATTTCCTTTCTTTTTCATTTATCATATGGCATAAGATTTATTGACTTTATATCAGCATTTAAGTGTTGTTAACTTTATGTAATAGCATTTAGGTTAAGGATTAGTACACTTCCATTTGTACAAAGAATAGTTGTATTATGTTAGGCATAATTATGACCTTATTATTGATTGTCTTTATTTGAAGACTATGTATGTTAGGAGATGCATGGGTTCAAGTTGACAAAGGGTGGACTTGTGATGGTTAATACTTTATGTCAACTTGATTGGATTGAAGGATGCAAAGTATTGTTCCCGAGTATGTCTGTCAGGGTGTTGCCAAAGGAGATTAACATTTGAGTCAGTGGGCTGGGAGAGGCAGACCCACTCTCAATCTGGGTGGGCGCCATCTCATCAGCTGCCAACATGGCTAGAATCAAGCAGGCAGAAGAAGTTGGAAGGATTTGACTCGCTGAGTCTTCCGGCCTTCATCTCTCTTCTGTGCTGGATGCTTCCTGCCCTCAAATATCAGACTCCAACTTATTCAGCTTTTGGACTCTTAGGTTTACATCTGTGATTTGCCAGGGGCCCTGGGCCTTCAGCCACAGACTGAAGGCTGCACTACCAGCTTCCCTACTTCTGAGGTTTTAGGACTCAGACTGGCTTCCTGCTCCTCAGCTTGCAGATGGCCTATTGTGGGACTTCACCTTGTGTTTGTGTGAGTCAATACTTCTTAATAAATGTCGCTTCATATATACATTTATCCTATTAGTTCTGTCCCTCTAGACAACCCTTACTAATACAGGTTCCGAGGAAAACATGGCTACCTTGCAACAGAATTGAGAGTAAATAAACATGGCCCAGAAATCCCGCATTTACAGGGAATAAAAAAAAAAAAATCTATATTGAGAAAATTTCTGTTAACATGAACTAAAAGCGATTGTGACTTTTTGAGATATAAAACTTCTTCTAGTCTCCTCCTACCCCAACCTTCCACAGGGAGGATGCAGGCTGAGAGGGTGACTCAGACACCAAATAGGGCATATTCTCCAATGCCTTCTTTAGAAGTGACCAAGGGGGATTTTGGCAAGGGACCTCCCAAAGAGTAGAGCCAAAAACCACAGAGAAATAATGAACTAAGATTTGGGGAGCTCAGCCCAGGGAGCAGTAATGGGGTCTAAGCCAGTAAGAATATTCCCTTCTCCCAAGGTAGGGGAAGCTGACAACATTCATCAACCAGGATTTCACAGTGTCTATAAACCATGACCGCTATGTGCATCTTACTCTTCTGCTATTAGAATGACGCCAGCAGGGGATGAGATTTGGAAGGATTTTGGGATGGACACAAGCACCTGTGGGAGGGATGTGAAGAAAGGTAATGGAAAGCAGACTAGGGTTGATCGAATTATTGGTGCCAGTTCTTTTTTTCCCTCATAAGAGAATCAGACATAACTCATTCTTGCCATCTTCTCAAGGAAAGCAGAGGATACTTCCCCATCCCTCACTTTAGGCGGGGCCATGTGACTTGCTTTGGCCAATTAGAAGTTGGCAGACAGGAAGCAAGCAGATGCTTACAATGTGCTGCGTGGTTGCACTCAGCCTCTTGCCCGCTAGGAGACTCCCATGAGAAGAGCTTACCCCTGGTAGCAGGTATCCCTTCAACCTGGACTCCAAAATGAATACAGAGCAACATACCTGAGACCAGATCTGCAGCCTGCATCCAAGGCCGGTTTACCTGAAGCCAAAAGCAGAGTCTTATTCCAGCTAACCTGCAAACATATGCAAAATAAGTAAGTGTTTATTGTTTTCTGCCACACAGATTTAATGTTTGTTATATGGCTTTATTAAGGCAATAGTAGACTAAGATACGTATTTTCCCATGTCATTTCATATTCTTTAAAAAGCACTCTTGTAAATGCATTGATTCCATTGAAAAATTTCATTTAGTTAACTATTTCCTGATTCTGAAGTATTAGGGATTTTACTAAATCTGGTTTTTTGCCTCTATTTTTTGCTTTTTGTAACAATGCTATTAATAACATATTAATCCATAATTTTTTTCCATACTTTGATTTATTTTCATAGGGTTAAAACTGGATAATAACATCTACTTCACAGAGCTGTTGTGATGATTAAGAGACTTAAAATAATTAAGTGCTAAACATATCATCTTTCATGTAATAAGCATTCAGTAATGATTGTTATTGTTTCTTGTTGTAGAGTTCCAAAAGTAAGAAAAACAATTCCAAGGTCTTGATATGAAATGTAAAACTATTTTCCAATAGTTATACCAATTTATACTGCTAACAGCATCATGTGAGTTTTAGCATACCTTCAAACAACTCCATTTTTTTAACCTTGGCTATTTTGACAGCTGAGAAATAATATCTTGCTGATATTTTAATTTTTATAGTTTTTATTACAAGTGAGGTGGAAATTATTTTATAAATTGTCTAACCATTCATATTTTCTCTTCTGCAAATTACCCAGTTAACACGTCCATTTAACATGCCCATTTCCATCCAGTCATGATGTTGGTCTTTCTCTGACCTGATAGACTTACCTGGTGCCAAAGACCTGATTGACTTCCGGGTGTTTCTGTGGCCACTGGGCACTTGAAGTGTTTCTATTGCCACAAGTTGATATGATAATATTTTGGATATAGTGAGTTTAATGAAATATAGTATTAGAATTTATTGTATATGTTTCTTTTTACTTTTTAAAATATAGCTACTAGACAATTTTAACTACATATTTCTATTGGACAGAGCTACTTAGACCTTTGAATATCCCTTGCTCTGAAATTCTTCTTTGTCAAAACTCTCACTGCCCACGCCCTCATGTTGGGTTCTCCTGCTATTACATGGTCTATCACCTGTAGTCTGTTGTCATACCTTCTAGATAATGCTGTGTTGAGTCCAATCCATCTCCTCCAAGTCCCTGCTGCATTTCATTCTCTGAGTCTCACCTCCTCCTAATTCAGTTCCATCCTCCTGTGATGAATCCTTCCAGGTCTCACAACACATCTCAATTAGGTTCTATTACAGATTCCTGGATGAAATGGCAAACTTGATAAGGATTTTTAAATCCTATAATGTGTGTTAAATAGATTATACTCACTGCTATCTACATGTTTATATTCCATTTATTCTATTTTCTAGCAATAAAACACATGGCTTTTCAAATGCTGAGTATTTTTTATTTGAAAGTGCCATTGAAAGTTTACAAACATACAAAGCTAGTAAACAATTGCATATGTTTTTCAAATTCCCCTACCTCTGCCCACACCGTCAAACGTAACCACTGTGAATCCTCTCAAAACCACAGTTGGTGAAGACAGGCAAAGGTTATATCTGTAGCCACGAACCCTCAAAAGTTTCCTAACACCAACTCTAGCTGACTAAAATGTCACAGACATTTACTCATAATCCCTGGGGTTTTTGAATCTATAAGGCAGCATGGGTATGGGTTAACTTACCTGGCTACATTAGAATTTTTAAAAGCCCTTTATGAAGGATTCAAGAAAAAGAAGTCTATAATGCCGATGCAAAGTAGAATTCTTAATGTATTGAAAGGGATTACCATATGTAACGTGGAAAATCAACCTCGTTTTTTAGATCCACAGCTCTTTTCTTGTTGCCTGAATTCATAATTGTGAGGCTCGTTTGCCTTAGGGAAGTATCTGCAGCATATTTTTAATGCCAGACCAGCTCCTTCCGCCGTTCTTGCGCCTTTCCAGCAAGCTATTTCCCACCTCCCCCAACATCCCCATGGCTGCCCAGGAATTAAAACCAATTTGAATATGTAATCATGTGGAATAATAAGCACAAGTGTACTCTCTGGGGTGCTCTCTGGCTGCTACTCATCTCCTTGCATCTAGTTTCCTAAGTGCCTTTGAGAGATGCTGAGAACGCCATGTTGACGGTTAACCTTTTAACAGTTTTGCCATTCTCTGTTCACCCTGGCTACAAGCCCAGCTCTAAAGGAGGCACAGGAAGTGGGGTGAAGGAAGGGTTTCCTTCCTTCTGAGACTCACTGGAGAAACATTCTCCATAGCCTGAGGAAGAGAGTTGGGCAGGCTTTGAATAGTGTATTTTTAAAACATTCATTATTCTGACAATGGAGTTTCATGAAACTAGCTTTTATTCCTTTTATGCAAGTCAAATAGAGATTTCCTAAAACACATTACCATACCAGGAAGTAAATAACTATTGCCTTGTTTTATGAATATGAGAAATTTCTGTGAAGATGCCTAAATATTTTGATTAATTTAAAAGTAGATGAGCTGATGTGTAGGTATTTACAACATCAAAGTACTTTTCTGATTGAATCAGTTTCAAAAAGGCAATATAAAAGGTAGAGCATTCATCTTAAATAGCAATTTAGAAGTGGATGCGTTGGGTATTCTGAGGCATTCAAAATCTGATTATTTTGATACCAATACTGCTATTTTGATGCAAACACTACAGTGATCAATTTGGTGGATGTAAGGGGAGGGCCTCACTTTGTATCTAGTATTCCTTATTAAAATGTAAAAGCATCCACTGTACCTCTTGAATACATAAGAATAATGAACAGTACCAGTAAATATCTGAATTGCAATCAGTGTTGTTTTGCCTGTATCATCTCATTTCATCTTCAAAGCATGTGTCTGGGAGACAGATATTATTAGGATTAATCACTGATGTTGCTGAGATTGAGACTTCCTTCGCAGTTGGTTATAAAGATCTAAGAATAAATCATCTTTCTTGAACTCGAGCATATCCATTAAGGTCAGAATTTCTGCAGATTGAGCTTGAGCTATTTTTAGGTAGGGTTCTAAAAAGCAGCTGCAATTCAAGTGTCACAGTGCATGCCTTTTTGGCTCAGCAGTTGATACTTCTTTTTCGTGCTACTCTCCCTCCCCAGACTCCTGGGACCATCGCATAGAGGGTGCTTGGGACATGCTGCACTGGACTATGCACACACCCCATGTCTCCAACATGACTATAAGCCCCTTGAGTTTTACAATATGCAAAACCTTAGCACAGAGCTCTATGCAATTAATATTGACCAATGTTCATTGATAATAAGGTTCTATAAAATTTCAGAGGCCACCAGGATGCATCACGGTCCTGACTCCAAGGCGGAAGACTGAGAGTCACCAAGAACTGAGACATGCTGTCGAGCCACAATCAGAAGAGAAACTGGAGTTGAGAAAGAGCCAGGCCTGGCCACACAGAGAAGTGAAAACCTCCATTTAATGGTCAGAGGCACAGTCCAAAGTTAGGCATCAGAGAAGTGTTCCGTTTTGGTCATTATTATTTCTTAAGAATCTTTCCGAGCACTCTCAAAACTAAACGGCTGGAGGTCCAAGGCCCTTGCTCTCAGTGTCTGATCAGCTGCTGTCATCTGCCCCATGGTTTTTTCCATCCTTCCTAGCAGCACAAACCAACTGGTTTAGCCTAACATTGATAAAACTATACAATCTTAGATTTGGAAGGATGCTTTAAAGCAAATAGCAAAGCCCTCAGCTAATTTTCTAATTTTGTTGCTATAAGAATAAAGAATTTAATGTGGGTATGGAGGGAGAGTTATTTGGGTCCATTTTTCTTCTGGTCTTTCCACTTTTCCAAGTGTATAGGCAATCCTGCACTCGTTGCCTCAGGAAGGGGAGGCAATTAGTCAGAAGATATAAATAGCCAACTGGCGCTTTTTGTCTCTGTGTTTTAAAAGGGGGAACTTAGAATTTTGGGGATGATGTAAAGATCAAATGTGTGGGAGAAAGACAGGTCAAAGAGCATTGACTTCCTCCACCCACTGCCTAAAATAGGATTCTCTGAGGTCTGAGGCAAGGAGAGTGAAGAGCAGATAATGATGAGAACAGACAAAATGAGGGGTTCAAGAGCCAAGTTCCCTTCTTTCTGGGCAGTTCCCAGGAGGAGGTAGCAATACCCCAAAGTGATGGCTTCGTGCAAAGTCTAGGCACACCAGTTCATTGCCTCTTAAAGATTTCTGGTGTGAACCCAGGAGGCGGAGCTTGCAGTGAGCCGAGATCGCGCCACTGCACTCCAGCCTGGGTGACAGAGCGAGACTCCATCTCAAAAACAAACAAACAAACAAGATTTTCAGCCCTCAAGGTATGCAGCAAAACATCTATGTGAGCCTCCAGTTCTAAAAGGCCATGCTGCAAGCCAAATACTGTCTCAGGGTGACTCAATGGGAACAGATGGCTCAGGGACCAGAAGGCTCACCCTCCCTCAATGTGCTGCTCAAGGTACTAAGTAAATCCCAACAGGGTCTTTGTCTCAATCCCCGGGAAGAAGAGAGAAACCAACAATAATCTGAGATTGCTACCCTTAGCCTGCTAGTACAAAGATAAAACATCAAATTGAGTTAGAGGAAATGTTATTTTTCTAGGTCAATGCAGTCTGTGGACTGAGATTCATAGATCTACTATACACATAAACACATGTAAAACTACCTAACACATAAAATGTTACCTATATTATTAGCAATATAATATTATCACTGAGTTGAAAGTCAGCTACAAAATCTGAACGTCAGTTGACCTCCACGTGGTTATCTTATGTCCAGATGAAAAAACGTTGGCTCAAGTCATTGCCTTTTAAAAATCCATTATTAAAAGAGAAAATACTAATTAAACATTCATTGTCACTTTAGGGTAAAGAGAAAAGAAGAAGGTGGAGTAAGTGTCTAGCTTTATTCCACAGGAATTTGTCCTCGTCTCTGCTTCATTCAGCACTCTGACAATTCCTTGGCAAAGTGTAGAATGTATATGCATCTCTATTAAATATTTTCCTCTGCTAGATTTGACTCTTTCAACTACGCTCCTTTTTATTTTTATTTTTATTTTTATTTTTTTAGAGATGGAGTCTCGCTCTGTTATCCACCCTGGGGTACAATGGCATAATCATAGCTTACTGTAAACTTGAACTCCTGAGCACAAGTGATCCTCCCACCTCAGCCTCCCAAAGTGCTGAGATTACAAGTATGAGCCACCATGCACAGCCCAATTATGCTACTTTTGAGTATTAATTAAGACAACTGAGATTTTGGCTGCCCACCCAACATCACATTGTGTTAAATTTAAGCACCATATGAATGTACTTCTTTAATAACTTCTTTACTATTTTCCTTGTTCTTCCATTTTACTATTTCTGCATACCTCCTAATATAGACCATTCAGTCTATCTCCCTTTTCCTCTCCTACACCCTGCTAGCTCAGCACGAGCTGCTGGAGAAAACTCCCACATCAGTGCAGATTGGTGTCACAACCGAAGCAAGGCTTCCAAATGCAGCTGGCCATCAGCATTTCGGAGGAATGTCTCGCCTCCCTTGGCCAGGTGGCACCACTCTCTCCTGATTCTCCTCCTGCCTCCCCACTCTTTGTTTCTCAGTCTTCTTTACAAGCTCTTTTTCTTCTTTTCTTAGATATTCATGCTCCCTGCATTCTGGCGGGTGCTCTCATTCAACATGCCCCTCCTGGGAAATCTCAGGCACTGTGATAACTTTGACAATCTGTACAAGCTAATGATTCCCAGATCCTTATCTCCAGCCCAGGGCCTTCTGAGCTCCATGTCTGTAAGTTAATAGACATCTGTAGCTACATCATTAACACATTTTAAACACAAGCCCTAAAATTAACTCATTCTATTATCTCATCCAGCAACTCCTGTATTTCCAATTTTGATAAAGACCATCTTTCTGTGTGTGCATGTATATACTTGGTTTGATCTCTGTTCCATTCTTCCTAGAATGTTTGATTGTATCCCATGTTCATTAGCACATGACCATATTGGCTATTTCTCCAATAAAAAATGAAACAGACCATGTGCCTGCACCTAACTAGTACTCAATAAATAGTTGCTAAGTGAATCATTTCCATGATCCAATAGTTTAATAATCTTATCAAAAAAGACAATAAGTATACTGATAAAACTTACATTTAAGAACCAGTGACCCCACTTTATACTCATTCTTTTCCTTTCCTAAATGCTGATGATCGATTCATTTACTACTTCACTTGGGGTACACATCAAGCTTATTGGTTTATAATTCATAAAGTTATGAGAATGAGTAGACACTTTCTCTTCTTTCTTTTGGAATTCAGAATTAAAATGGGTCTCTGTGGATGTATGGGCACATGCTCATACTCTGTAATTCCTCATCAATTGTCATTTATGGTTCCACAACCTTACCTGCCCTTTCTCAGGAACCAATGACCTGGTTTATACAAACATGGCTAATATGAACTCATTTGGATAGCTCTTTCTGATTCTTAGAGAAATCTAAGAATTTAGATTCCTCTTACTAATATTTATTTTTCCCTTCTGACTGAAAATACTTCTCTTTGACCAAAAAGAAAAAAATTCTAACACCAATTCAATATTTCTGGAATTTTTTCTCCTATTGTCTATTAACATTAATTTTCCTTAAGTAATCAATATTCTTTTCTTATTTTTCTCACTCAAAAAGTGACTGTGAGACTCCACTTTTGTTGTCCTTTGTGCTTTTTGCAAACCTCCACTCATTCTGGGTTTTAACTTTCCTGACTCAGCTTTTCCAGTTTCCCAACTCAGCTTTTCCAGTTTCCTGACTCCGTTTCTGCTTAGTTTCTTTCCTCTCCTTCCAGCTCATGGTTGTATTATTCTAAAATTAGTATTACAATCCAACAAATATGTTGACAAATAATAGTTATTGAGCATTTATTATGTGCTAGACACATCACATTCAATTTTTTAATTTTACCATAACCCAGTGGAGTAGTTATTACTAAGATCCCTCTGTTATAGATGAGGAAATGAGACTTAATGAGATTCAGAAGTTTCCCAGTGTCACAGAGCTAGTAAACTACAGATCCAGAGGCTTAAGCCCAGGTCTGAATGACTAAAAGCCAAGGCCCTACTGTCTAAGTTTAGTCTTCTTCTGTGTGAAAAGTACCATAACACTGAGCTCACAAACTCAAAGGCTCCAGAAGTCATGCATTAATAGGAAATGCACATGAGTGAAGATGGCCAAGTGTTTTCATAGCAAGCACGTTGGAATATTCTTTCCTTCCACAAACATGTTTTTTCCTTTTTTCTGTTATCTTCACACTTTCAAGATAAATACATAGGGAAAAATATTCTCTAATTATGCAAAAAGTAATAATGTGAGTTTGATAAATGGCAGTGGATATTCGGGTTAATGTAATCAACAAGAAGTAGGGGCACTGCTGTGAACAGAAAAGCATAGTCCCCACTTCAGTGATTCTCCAGGTGTGGACTCTGACCCTGACCAGCAGCATCTGCATCGTGTGGGAGCCGGTTAGAAATGCTAATTTGGGGGCCCCATTCCAGACCTATTGAATGAGAAAGTCTAGGGTGGGGCCCACAAAACCGTGGCTTAACAAGCCCCCTAGGTGATTTTGATGCACACTCAGGTTAGAGAAACACTGCTGTACCTAAAGGGAATACCTCCCACTCCTCTCCAGCTGATTGTTTCCATGTGGGGAGTATGGATCTTAGGCATCAGTGCCTTCATGTTCAAAGGGAAGCAGAAGTCTCCATTATTTTAATTCTCCCAATTATTAAATACTGCTTCAAACGTTTTTAATATGCAATAGATGAAACAAAACACATGTAGACTAGTCCTGGCCTATAGAACACCAGTAAATGACCACTGAATAGAACCTAAGTTACATTAAACATTAGAATTATTTTACTAGTAACTACTTATGGAAATATCAATTAATTGGCAAATGAAGGACAGTCTCCTTTTCATTATAACCGCTTGTTGTTTGGGAGAGCAATCTGCCTACCTTATAATAACATTTGATAGAATTTAAATGTTTTGATCAAGGTTTTTTTTTTTTACCCTACCTGGAATTATCAAGATATGATTCATGTTTGAATTGTGATTTTAACTATTATGAACTAAAACATTAGCTCTAAGTGATACAGACAGGAGGCAGGGAAATGCTGGGTAGAAAAGGATGGTTCCCCAGCAAAGGCCCCACCCTCAAGCCTGGAAACCCATGGCCCTAAATGGAAACAGGCATTCCTGTTTTTGCACCCAAAAGGTGCCTTTTGGCCCACCACACCCCCTATCCTGTACCCATATAAACCTCAAACTCCAGGGCCCACAGTCAGATGAACAGAAGAGCAGAAGAGCAGCAGAATGGTGGAGCAGAGAAAAGAGGAGATGGAACATCTGAACATTGAGAGGAGTTCAGCTGGGGCTGGTTGGAGAGGATATCAGCTACTAGACGGCCAAACTCCAGAGGAAGATCATCTTCCCACTCCATCCCCTTTCCAGCTCCCCATCCATCCCACTGAGAGCCACCACCACAACTGTAAACCCCCCACATTCACCAACGTTTAAGTCCATGTGTGACCTGATTCTTCCTGGATGACAGACAAGAACCCAGGTACAAAGGGGGCACTGAGCTGGTTAACACTTAAGCCATCTGCAGACAGCAGAGCTAAAAGAGCACTGTAGCACACCCACTGGGGTTTTGCAAGTCACAGGCACCAACCACTAGATGCTACCATAGGGCCAGAGCTCAAAAGCACTCACTCCAGCTCCTGCACCTGCCTATCTGTGTGCTCCCCATCCTGTAAGGGATTTGAGTGCACAGCGGCCAAACAGGTGAGCCACACCCCTGTTGCATGTCCTGAAAGGGGGGTCAGGGAACTCTCCTGTTTCATAAGGATTAAATGGCAGCTTATAAACTAACATATTTTATGAAACTTTTTTTCGTTTTAATAATGGGGTGTGTATGTGTCTATGTATAGGATATGCTGAAGACTTTCAAATCAAATAAATCCAGTTCTATGTTTTAATCAGCCTGTGAAAGTCCTCTATCCAATGTTTTATGATTTTGAGCTTTAATCATAGATGAATACCTCTGAGAACCTACCAATACAAGGATATTGCCCATGGATCAAGCAGAGTTTGGGTCAAAGTGTTTCAGGAAAAGGAGCATCAGGCATGAAGGTCCCAACATGGAATGGTTGGTGTATTTGAGAATGGAAATAAGATCACTGTAAAGAACGACCCAGTATGAGATTGCAGAAGTACAGAGAACCCAGATTGTGGAAGGCCTTGTAGACTTCAGTAAGGATTGGGGGCTTTATTGTAAGGACAATGAGAAACTGCTGACAGATTTCGAAACAGCCACGATTCCCTCAAAATTTGTTCATTAAAAGATCCGTTTGGTTGTATTATGAAGACTCAGTGAGAAAGAGTAGATATAAAGCAGATGAGTTAGAAAGTTATTCCAGGAGTTCTGTTGGGATGTGGTGCTATGTTGGTGGTAATAAAAATAAAGACAATTTCACAGATTTAATAAGTACATGGGAAGTGAAATTGATATGGTATTGTGGTTACTGATCAGACTTCAATAAACCGAAAGGCCATAGTGCCAAGGGCCATCCCTAGAACTGCCCTGACTTCATGCCCCAGCCTGCTCTGACTACAAAGCTAGTGCTCTATAAAAATCCAATCTTTTTCCAGCTCCCTCAATCCATGCCTGGACCAAGCGTCAGATTCACAGGCTTTATGCTCTATATTTGCATGTGTGTATACTAGCCTAAAGCAATTGCCACTTATAACTTCAATCCTATGTGAAATTGTGCTGAGTTCCAAAACAATCCACTTCTGGAAAATGGCCTCTTTAAAAGTTAAACGGCCCAGCTCAGTGGCTCACGCCTGTAATCCCAGCACTTTTGGAGGCTGAGGCGGGTGGATCACTTGAGGTCAGGAGTTCAACACCAGCCTGGTCAACATGGTGAAACCCCATCTCTACTAAAAAGGTTAAAAATTAGCCAGATGTGGTGGTGCATACCTGTAATCTCAGCTACTTGGGAGCCTGAAGCAGGAGAATCACTTGAACCCAGGAGATGGAGGTTGCAATGAGTCAAGATCATGCTACTGCACTCTAGTCTGGGTGACAGAGCAAGACTCCATCTAAAAAAAAAAAAAAGTTTAATATTCCTTCCCCTTTGTTTACTATCTGAGAGTCTCAGATTTAGAGCCCCAATCCGTATTCTCAATTATAAATTCTGATAAAGTCTGAAACCCTAAAATTAACTTTTCTACATCTCATTTCCCTATGAGAGCAAGCCACATTAACACTATTTGGTCACACTGACCTAATAAAGGCCTTTTCACCCATCAGTGAAAATCTGAGACATAGGGTTGATGTCATACCTGCATTGAAACACTGACTTCTCTGCTTAAGGTATATTTACAATTTAGGACATCCTGGGTCCCCCAGGGAAAATGAAGTACATTAACATCAAATATCTGTGTACTTCATTACCATCTTCATGAAGATGTAGTAGAGAAACTTTCACAATCTGCTTATTTCCCTTAGGAAGTGGGAAATTCAAGATTACAAATGCTTATCAAAGAAAGATTATAGCCTACCCAAATAAAAGGAAATACTAGGTCAAAAATATATGTAGCACATAATTCAACACAATGCCTAAATGAGCATCTTTTGAAGTACAATAATTGTTTGGAAATTCTTCATCCACTAAGAACAATTTTTTCAACCTAGGGGTGACTATATGGAGATTGGGTCACCATAATATTTATTTATTCCATTCAGTAAACAAGTGAAAATGTGAACCAAAATTAAGAAAATTTAATTGTATGGTCCTGTATAATGACCTATGCTTACTACCTATCCTCAGACCCACTTTCCTTATTCTAGAGTCCTTTATTAGGTATGAGTCAGATACACACTGTGGAGAAAACGTAGACACCATGAGGCCCAGCAGGAAATAGACTTGGCAGGTTTAGGACAGGAAACCTGGCCCTATCAGTACTTCTGAGATAGAGGGAAGAGCTCCCTTTCCCCTCCCAAGGCACTAGGACCCTAGGGAGATAGAAACCCTAAGCACCCAAGAAACATGGACAGAAAGAAGGCAGGCGGACCTACGCCTTCACCCTAGGTGTTCTTCAGTGGTACTGCAGAGGCAGTGTTTAATGGGATGGAGGCCTTCCCAAGACATCTTGATGATAGCTGGCTAGTGAGAAGAAATGTTGAGACATAAGAAAGGGATGTCTCATTTTCATGGAAGAATTGAGGATTTCATACCTTCTTCACTTGTGAGCTGCCTTTTGCTATAAGCCTAAATGGAACTACCCCTGGCTTGGTGAAGTTAGGAGTGAAGTGGATGATAGAGGTAGCCCCCATTTATTCCAAGGAAAAAAAAAATGTAGGTAAGAATTCCATTACTACTGTATTTCTCAGGATTATTAAAACAAACAGACTTGGGATTTAGAATTGATGTTGGGAAAGTTTTATATTAAATATAGAAACTACATAGTGACGAAGGAATCAGCAGGCAAAACTTACCACTTCTCTGAATACTGTTCCTTATATAGAGTTTTCTTCGTAAACACTTAGTATATTATAATCAGTAACCATAGCAGCATATGGATTTGAATATATGCTTTTAAATTCCATATAATTGGCAAAATGTGCAGTTGAATTGTTGCTTGGTGTGATTTCTTTTTCTGCTCAACAGGGATAAGTGGGTGTCAAGTTGGACTACTCTATAAAACAGAACTGAAATGTTTTTCCCACAAGGTCATGGGGAAGGAAACTGAGCAAAGAAATTGACTTATATTTGAGAGATATGGGTCTAATATTTAATCAAGCATCCCTATGCCAGGCACTTTACTTAGGTTAAATAACCTAATCCTCCTCAAGCCACCTGAGGCATACTTATTACTTTAAAGATAAAGAATCAGGCTTAGGAATTTAAGCAGCTGACCAAAGGTCACACAGCCAGCACATGGCAAAAGCAGGATGTGTTTGTATATTTCACATGGGCATTTCAGATTCCAAATTCTGTCCTTTTTCCTAGGACAATCTAGTTACTATCTGGGCCATTTTCCAAATGAGAGGACCAATAATTCGTTTCCTTCCTCCTTTAACAGCTGAGAAAATTGTACCTCATAGTGGTTAGCTGTCTTCTCAGTCACATAATTGTTGTGCCACAAAACTCAAACCCAGGACTTCTAAGTCCTTTTCCAGGACTTTTCCCATTATGAGATGACTGTGACATTCTAACTCC